>NC_091065.1:13839438-14506495 GCF_000393655.2 Nicotiana sylvestris
CTTATATCGCCTGGTACAGGAAGCTAGATGTTGTAAGAGATGAGCCAGAACGACCAGCCAAAAAACCTAACATTCAAGAGTTCATTGAGGCATCGCAAGAACCGTGGGACTGGTTGGCCAAAGAGCAGGAATACCGGGGCGAAATAGGCAAGCTGAAACAACAGATTAAGGATCTGAAATTTAAGAGCAAGGTGCAAGTTGTTGCCGATGAAGGAGAGAAGAACAAATTAGCTCGAGAAAGCGAGATCCTCAAAGCTCAAATCTGGGAAATGAAAATAGTTGCCAGAAACCCGAAGAGAAGCTGGGCTGATGAAAAGCTCATAAACGGTCTGAAGAAGAAAGTCCTCGAGTATCAAGAAGACCTGGAAAAATCTAAAGCTGGTCTAGCGAGAATCCAGGTGAAATGGATAAAAAAGGTAGAACAGCAAGCACGGTCTGTGCAATAAATAAAGAGGGGCTACGAAAGGAGCATCGCTCTATTGAGAGAAACAATATCCACTCTCGAAGAGCGGATCTTCAGACAAGCCCGAGATGTCAGAGCAGATAGGAAGTGTTACCATGATCTAATGGCCCGAATGGAGAAACAAATGAATAAGTTTCAGGATCAACTCCTTTATAAAGCTCAAATGTGGGGGATGCGGAATCAACAAATAGAGCGATTGCTTATAGAAAGGGACAGAATCAAGGGAAGAATCGACGATATCGGGCACTACATCACCATAAAGTGCCTAGCTTGTGAGGATATGTCCCGCACCACCTTCCTTGCTTCCATAATGATTTATGTCCACCAGATCATGGAAGATTTGAAAGATCTGCAAAGGGGCCTTGCACCAAAATCCGCGGCAAAGCCGAACGACGCCCCGAGGGCTCCAAAATTCAAAACTCTGAAACATTCATAGTTTGAGTCTGTATTTTCCTTGTCTTCAGAGTCTGTTGTCCGTCGGAGTTTGTATTTCCCGTTTTGACATAAAATTCTGTAGCCTGTCTGTTAATTCCCTTTCAAAATGGTTTTGTCTTATAATAAAACGTTTTGCTAGTAAAGGTTGAAAAATCCAACAATGGTGTCTTTATTTTCCGCACTTGTGGCAGAACTATGCCCGGTCTGATTCATGCGGGAACATGATACGTAGGCAATCCACATAAAATTCGACCACCACTAAAAAGAAAAGAAAAAATAGAGAAAAAAGCAAAGTGAATAGAAGAAAGGACATAAGCCGGAATGACGCATGCAGTCGAAGCAAAAACATGTTAGAAATGGTTAAACTGCCTAGGAACATTGCATTCCCCAATGTGAAATTGCAATATGTGTTAAACTCTAACGCTAACAATTTGTTGTTTATACCAGAGAAAAATTTCGAAATAGTTAGCTCGTTAGAACCTTCTAGCAGATTACCATTACCACACAAGATCTAAAGGGCCCATTCCGGAAAGTATGTCTGGTTCGGACAAAAGTGTTGAGGAGGAAAAGATAGAGATGCAAATGATGAAGGAGGAAGTAGACAGGTTGAGACAAGAGATAGATGGGATGCACCTAGCCTGGGCTAGGGGACAAACATCACCAATACTTCCCCCTACTCCTACCCTTTCACCAGCTCGGACTCCGGAACACCCTTCCACTGGTCCATCAATGAGCTTCCCCATTTCCCAATACTATCAGGGGGAAACTTCCTATAATCCCCAAGCTCCACCACCCAAACAAAACCCTCCTCCACCAACTATTCCTATTTTCGTGGAACCTCCACCGGCCACATTGCAAAAATCATCCGATGAACCAGTGTTTTAGGTTCACGACAACTAATACTATCCTCCTGAACTCACCTTCAAAGCACCCGAGCCATATACTTACACCCCTCACCTTCAGCTCCCGGCAGAAACTGAGAGGCCGGCTAAGAATCCGGAGCAGGACGAAGTGCTTCGTAAAGTGAAAAACCTAGAGCAATCTTTCAGGAATATGCATGGATTGGGCAGCCAAGTTAGTGTGTCCTACAAAGATCTGTGTCCCTTCCCTGATGTTCAATTACCGGCAGGTTTAAGATGCCAAAGTTTGATCTATATAAGGGACATGGTGATCCCATGGCACATCTACGAGGTTTCTGTAGTAAGATGAGAGGGGAAGGTGGAAAGGATGAGCTGCTGATAGCTTATTTTGGTCAAAGTTTAAGCGGGTCCCCACTAGAATGGTACACGAGGCAGGATCCTAGCAGGTGGTATACCTGGGACGATCTAGCACAAGCATTTGCAGGTCACTTCCAGTATAATCTTGAGATCGTCCCTGACCGGCTCACACTGTTAAAACTTGAGAAAAAGTCTGGAGAGAGCTTCAGGGAATTTGGATTTCATTGGAGAGAACAAGCAGCAAGAGTCGATCCACCAATGAGGGAAGGTGAAATGGTGGACTACTTCTTACAAACTTTGGAGCCAACTTACTTTGATCACCTGGTGACGTCAGTTGGTAAATCTTTCAACGAAGTAGTAAAAATGGGCGGTATGGTTGAAGAGGGACTCAGGTCCAACAAGATAATGAGCTATTCGGAAATCAAGGCTACAACTCAGGCTATCTAAGGCGACACGGGAGGTGCGCTCGGGAAAAAAAAGAGAGAGGAGGTCACAATAGTCGAAGCAGGTACTTGGTCCAGATCTAGAGGCCCTTACCCTCGTTACCAACCCAGACCCCTTTACCCAAATTATCCACACGCTTCATACAACCCTCCACAACCCTATTATCCACCACAAGAGCCACATTTCTCCGTCCATCACGCCCAAACTTACACCCAGCCTTCGGCTCGCCCGCAATGGCATGAGCTGGCTCCCCAACATACATATCCACCTCCACAAAACACATATCCACCTCCACAAAACACATATCCACCACCAAGGGCCTACCGGAATCCTTCAAGGCCAAGCTTCCGCGGAAATTAGGCTTTCAGGAATGAAAGGGTGCAGAAGCCGAGAACATTCACTCCACTAGGAGAAACCTATACTACTATATTCCACAAGTTGAGGCAGTTAGGCCTATTAAGTCCTGTTGAGCCCAAATTGCCAAATCCACTTCCTAAAAATCTGGACCACTCAGTAAGCTGTGAATATTGTTCGGGGGCTCCCGGGCATGATACTGAGAAGTGTTGGAAGTTGAAGACTGCCGTACAAGATCTTATTGACACAAACAGGATCGAGGTTCAGGCACCAGAGGCACCCAACATCAATGAGAACCCGTTACCAGTACACCATGAGGCCCACATGATCGAACTAGTGCACGAAGGAGGGAAGCCCAAGAAACCCTCACAAACGGTAATGATGATTCGTGCCAGTCCAAGCGAAAAGACGACCAGTGGAAAGGCAGTGGTACAGTTGGGAAGGGTAGATGACAAGCCAGTTTGTGGTAATCGGGAAAGGTTTGTCTGTTGTTACGAAAATGCCAGAATCGGTCAAGGTAGTGTTACAGGGAGTATCAACCACACCAGTGTTGGTGGTGAAGGGGTCCCGCATAGAACCAGTTATTATCAGGCCAGTAATGCAATTGCCTATAACAAGTGAGAAAGTTGTGCCATGGAGTTACAGTCAAGTGACGGTGATGCATAAAGGGAAGGAGGTTGTGGAAGAAGTATGCGAGGCCCAGGGGTTAACTCGTTCATGAAGGTGTTTTGCTCCCATAGAATTGAGAAGGGCCAATCCTGTAACAATAAAGAAGCTAGTGATGGAGGAAGAAGCAGAGGAGTTTTTGAAGAAGATGAAGGCACAGGACTACTCCATTGTAGAGCAGTTAAGGAAGACCCTAGCCCAGATTTCATTGCTATCGTTGTTGATCCATTCAAGCGAGCATTGTCGGGCATTAATGAAGATTCTTAACGAAGCCCATGTCCCGGACAAGCTCTCAGTGAACCACTTGGAGAAAATAGCGCACAAAATCTTCGAGGTAAACCGAGTGACATTCTCTGACGATGAGTTGCCGGTAGAGGGTACAGAACACAACAGAGCACTCTACCTAATGGTGAAATGTGAAGACTTGGTGGTCACTCGAGTACTAATTGATAATGGGTCCAGTGCCAATATCTATCCTTTGGCTACTCTGAACAAACTGAAGGTGGATGATGATAGGATTCACAAGAACATCGTCTACGTCCGAGGTTTTGATGGGGGCGGTACTGACACAGTGGGTGATATTATACTGGAATTAACCATTGGTCCGGTCGAGTTCACTATGGAATTTCAAGTGATAGATATGGCGGTGTCGTATAATCTTCTATTGGGACGACCCTGGATCCACGCAGCCAAAGCAGTGCCTTCTACACTGCATCAGATGGTCAAATTTGAATAAGATAGACAAGAGATTATTGTACACAGGGATGACGGTACACATGCCGTTAGTGATGCCATTGGGCCCTTCATAGAAACTGACGATGACAAGGGCCCATGGGTTTATCAAGTTTTTGACGCAGTCTCAGTAGACAAAATTCCTGAGGGTAGGGGCCTTCCACTTCCTAGAATCGCGGCTGCGACCTTTATGATAGCCTCAGAAATGTTAAACAGCGGATTTGTACCAGGGAAAGGTTTGGGGGTTGATCTGCAGGGTATTGTCCAGCCAATTTCCTTGCCCAAAAACCTGGATACTTTTGGGTTGGGATTCAAGCCTATGGCAGTGGATGTAAAGCGGGCCCCCAAGTTGAAGAAAAGAGTCTGGGTCCTCCCTAAGCCAATCCCGCGCCTATCCAGATCATTTGTCGGAGCAGGTATTAGAGAGTTGTCAGTCCCGAAGGTCTCGGACCATTGATCGGGCCAGATGGAGATTTAAATGAAGGCTTTGAAAGGCTGTTCGCCAATGTCAACATGATATAAGTTGGAAAAGGTTCCAGTAAGGCAGACATATAGTTTGTGGGGCCTAGGTTGGTCAACAATTGGACTGCTACTCATCTTCCTACTCGGAGGGAGTCCTGGTAGTTGGCTCTGATTTTCCTTCTTGTTTTCTGGATTATTACAGGTTTGTAATCCATATTCCTTTTTATTTTTATTGCGTTCATCAAAGTGTGAAACCTTGTTATCCCATAATTCAATAAAATAAAAAGCTTCTTCTTCATTCCTTATTTTATTTTTTATTTTTAATTTTGTTTTCTTCTTTTCTTTTTTTCTGAACAGTTCTCTTTATACTGGTCTTAATGACATGGCATGCACAACAGATCTTCAACCTAGTCTAAAAGATCAATCTGATTCCGAACTAATTGTACAAGAGGTCGATTATGATGATGAATCGGAATACGATGAGGATGAAGCCTTTGAAGAGATAAATAGAGAATTAAGCCAGTTCGAAGAAAAACCCAAGCCCAACTTAAATGACACAGAAGCCATCAATCTAGGGGATGTAGACGATATCAAGAAAACTAAAATAAGCATCCACATTGAACCAAATATCAGGGAAGAACTAGTCAAAGCACTCATTGAATTCAAAGACATTTTTGCATGGTCGTACGATGACATGCCGGGATTAAGCACTGATTTAGTGGTTCATAAATTGCCCACTAACCCGGCATGCCCTCCCGTCAAGCAAAAATTGAGGAAGTTCAAAACAAACATGAGTGTGAAGATTAAAGAAGAAGTAACCAAGCAGCTGCAAGCAAAGGTTATTCGGGTCACTCGATATCCTGATTGGTTGGCTAATGTGGTGCTAGTGCCGAAGAAAGATGGGAGGATCAGGGTGTGCATCGATTACCGCAATCTGAACAAGGCAAGCCCAAAAATATAACTTTTCATTACCCAACATCCATATCTTGAATGATGCGGACGTGAGATCGGATCTTTTGTGGATTGCTATGCTGGGTATCATCATATTCTGATGGATGAAGAAGATGCGGAAAATACGACATTCATTACGCCGTGGGGGACTTATTGCTACCGGGTAATGCCATTTGGTTTGAAGAATTCTGGGGTAACGTACATGAGAGCAATGACTACTGTGTTTCATGACATGATACACAAAGAGATTGAGGTATACGTGGACGATGTGATCATTAAATCCAAGCATCAGGAAGACCACGTAGCAGACCTAAGAAAGTTTTTCCAAAGACTTCGAAGGTACGATATTAAGCTCAACCCGGCCAAATGTGCATTTGGAGTTCCATCTGGAAAGCTGTTGGGTTTCATCGTCAGTCGGCGAGGTATTGAGTTGGACCCATCAAAGATCAAATCTATCCAAGATTTGCCACCACCAAAGAACAAGACAGAAGTAATGAGTCTGTTGGGAAGGTTGAATTATATCAGCAGATTTATTGCTCAACTCACAGCAACTTGTGAACCAATTTTTTGGCTACTGAAGAAAGATCCTGCGATAGAATGGACGGCAGAATGTCAGGAGGCATTTGACCAAATCAAAGGATATTTATCAAATCCACCTGTGTTGGTTACCCTTGAGCCGGGGAGACCGTTAATTCTTTATCTAACGGTCCTGGAGAATTCGTTTGGCTGCGTATTAGGACAACACAACATTATAGGAAGGAAGGATCAAGCCATCTATTATCTCAGCAAGAAGTTTACAGTATATGAGGTTAAGTACACTCAACTCGAGAAGACATGTTGCGCCCTAACTTGGGTGGCCCAGAAATTGAAGCATTATCTGTCATCATATACTACTTATCTTATTTCACGCTTGAATCCACTGAAGTATATTTTCCAAAAGCCTATGCCCACAGGGAGGTTAGCAAAACAGCAAATATTACTCACAGAGTTCGACATCGTCTATGTGACGAGGACGGCCATGAAAGCCCAAGCACTGGCCAATCACTTGGCTGAGAATCCTGTTGATGAAGAATACGAGCCGTTGAGGATGTATTTTCCTGACGAAGAAGTGATGCATATAGATGAGTTGGAATTACCTGAGGAACCAGGTTGGAAGCTCTTCTTTGATGGATCCGCAAATGCGAAGCGAGTTTGAATAGGAGCGGTACTTATTTCTGAAACAGGACGTCATTATCCTGTTACGGCTCAGTTGCGTTTCTATTGTACCAACAACATGGCTGAGTATGAGGCATGCATTTTGGGTCTACGACTAGCTGCAGACATGGATGTCCAGGACATCTTGGTCTTGGGAGACTCAGACCTCCTAGTGCATCAGATTCAGGGTGAATGGGAAACACGGGATTTGAAACTCATACCATATCGACAATGTTTGCACGATTTGAGCAAGCGATTCCGATCAGTGGAGTTCAGACACATCCCAAGAGTTCACAATGAGGTTGTCGATGCTTTGGCCACTTTAGCATCGATGTTGCACCACCCAGACAAAATTCATGTTGACCCATTGCATATCGAGGTTCTTGATCAGCATGCTTATTGCAACATGATAAAGGAAGAAATGGATGGCGAGCCATGGTTTTATGATGTCAAGGAGTACCTCAGGATGGGGATATACCCGGAGCAGGCCATCGGAGATCAAAAGAGAGCTATTCGGCGATTGGCAAGTGGATTCTTCCTTAGTGGAGGAGTGTTGTACAAAAGAACCCCAGATTTGGGATTGCTGAGATGTATAGATGTCAGTCAAGCCACGACAGTTATGACAGAGGTACATGTTAGAGTTTGTGGGCCACATATGAGCGGATATGTATTGGCGAAGAAGATTCTTCGAGCAGGGTACTATTGGCTCACTATGGAGTGTGATTGTATCAATTTCGTGCGAAAATGCCATCAGTGTCAGATACACGGAGATTTGAGTCATTCTCCGCCGACAGAATTGCATACAATGTCAGCACCATGGCCATTTGTTGCGTGGGTCATGGATGTCATTGGACCTATTGAACCGGCAGCTACCAACGGTCATAGGTTCATTCTGGTGACCATCGACTATTTCACTAAGTGGGTTGAAGCTAAAACTTTCAAGTCGGTAACCAAGAAGGCAGTGGTAGATTTTGTTCGTTCCCATATCATCTGTAGATTTGGGGTCCCGAAAGTGATCATCACGGACAATGGTGCTAATCTTAACAGTGGTTTGATGAATGAAGTATGTCAGCAGTTCAAGATTACACACCGAAATTCTACCCCATATCATCCCAAGGCGAATGGAGCAGTTGAAGCGGCCAACAAAAACATAAAGAAGATACTTCGGAAAATGGTAGAAGGTTCGAGGCAATGGCATGAAAAATTATCATTTGCATTATTGGGTTATCGCACTACTGTCCGAACTTCGGTAGGGGCAACTCCTTATTAGTTGGTATACGGAACTGAGGCAGTAATATCGGCGGAATTTGAAATTCCATCCCTTCGGATTGTCGCTGAAGCTGAGATTGATGATGACGAGTGGGTCAAAAACCGTTTGGAGCAGTTGAACTTGATTGATGAAAAAAGATTGGCCGATGTGTGCCATGGACAGTTATATCAAAAGATAATGGCGAGAGCCTACAACAAGAAGGTGCGCCCCAGGAAATTTGAAGTGGGGCAGCAGGTGTTGAAACAAATCCTGCCGCATCAGGCCGAAGCAAAAGGCAAGTTCGCCCCGAATTGGCAAGGACCATTCATCATAACCAGAGTGTTGTCCAATGGTTTTATGTTTAACAGATGTCGAAGGGAAATGCATCGACATGGCTATCAATTCTGACGCAGTTAAGAGATATTATGTATGACTTCTTTTAATTGTAATTGTTGTTTGTTTGTACTTGGCATTTATCGGAGAATGAAATGACGGAGGCAATTCTTTCTTCTATCCAAACACTTTGACCTTTGCTTCCCTTTTTGAGCCTTAGTTATTCTTTCATATCCCTCTTTTGGAATCAATAATTAAAATGAAAGAAAAAAAGAAGAAAAAATAATGACCATAAAGACCAAAAAAAGTCACAAGAAAATAAAGGAATTGAGAACTACGTTTGACCTGATTCCTCAAAGAAGGATACGAAGGCGCCTCACGACTCGGTCATAGTATAACATAGTGTAGTATAGTGTAACATAGTGTGCATAATGTAACGTAGTGTAACAAAAAAATAAAAATCCCCAAGCAAGAAAAACTGGGGCAGAAGTTTGTGTTTGTAATTTTGAAAAGAAAGTTTGATTCCAAGAGTTGTACTGTTTTACCCATCGCGAAAACCCATATTGATGTCCAAAAAAGACCTCCCGATCAGTATTCGAGAAGTGCCAAGTCATGCAAATGGAAGTCGGGGATAGCACCCCGATTCCCAACAGAGAAGAGGATCATGAACTGGAAATGAATTGATAGCCGAAAAGAATCCCCAGTAAAGAGAGTCATATCGACAACACTCTAATCCCTAGCTGAAAAATAAAATAAAATGAGAGAGTCTTGTCGGTGAAAACCTTCACAGGCACCATAAAGCGACGGGAGTTGAGAGAAATGAGAGAGTCTTATTAGTGAAAACCCCTCGAAGGGCACTATGAGGCGACAAGGCAAGATTGATGGAAAGGGTCCGCATTTGGCAAAGAGTCGAGTGTTTGTTTATCCCCAGCAACATGAGGCCGTCCGAAAGATTGATTGATACGAATAGACTGGGTTGATTAGTCCGTAATGCACGACATGATCGTTGGGATCGATTATATCATTCAGATAAGTTCTTTTCTTTCTTTTTCCCCAGCATTTGTTCAGAAAGACTTCTTCTTTTTCTATTTTTTGAAATCATCACTTTTTCATTTCTTGGTTTAAAGACTTTACCTCCCTAGCAGTTTGTTTTTGAAAAGGATTTTCAGAGCTTATTACCAGTTGCCAAGATGGTGCAAAAGCACAATGTAGATAGGACGAGCCAAAGATAATGCAATGGAATGAGAAAGACGTTCATTGCAAGAAAAAAATGATGGATTGGTCTAGGAATCTAGGGGAAGTTGGAGAAAAACAGAAAAAACAACAATGGAAAAGTTATGGATCAAAATCCAAGAGGATCCCCAGCAGATTTGCGAGATGCAGGAACAACTCCGACAGACTATCGACCAGGTTCCGCGATGGTCGGACAACACAGAGCAGGGAGGGAAGGAAAAAGAAAAATCATCCCTAGCAGGAATATCATCCCCAACGAATAATATCATCTCCAGCAAGTTTTTGTAATAAAACGCAAAGCAGGGAAAGGGAGAAGGGAAAACCATCCCCGGCAGGAGTGGCACGACCACTCACCATGTTTTAAACTAACAAATTTTTCTTTGATTTGAAGCATGTAAATGAAATGTTATTGACAGCGGGAAGACATGGCCACAAAGAAGATTATCAAACTGGGGCAGAAAATTTTCTCTCATTACGAAAATTTTCTTGAAATCAGATAGCCACATAGGGAAGAGGGAAGATAACATGAGTTTTGAAGGAAGTGAAATCCAGAGCAGTATACGAGAGAAAGTGATACAAGTTTTAAATAAAGCAATCTTGGAAGAAGCAAGATAACCCAAGTTTCAAGGGTAGTGGTCTTTGAATCAGTATCATCTCCACCATTGTTAAAGGGAGGAAGGTATCTAGTCTTAAAGAAGGAAGATAATTCCCCAGCAGTGTTATCCCCGGCAGGTTTCAGAGAAGTGAAAACACCAGCTTGAGGAAAGTAGTTCCAAGTGGAAGGAAGACACTAGCTTTAAAGGAAGTAGTCTGTGAAGAAGGAAAATAACATAGTTGTGAATAAAACATCGGCGTTGTCCCCAGCAGTTTTCGGAGGAATAAGACACCAGTTTTGAGGGAAGTTGTTGAAAGAAGATGATTCAAGTTGAGGAGTCAGGAGCCCGCCTGGAGAATGGAGGTGTTACATGTTTAAGAAGCTGTTGAAGTCAGGAGCCCGCCTGGAGAATGGAGGTGTTATATTTTAAGGTTTATTGAAGTCAGGAGCCCGCCTGGAGAATGGAGGTGTTCTGTTTTAAGTTGTTGTTGAAGTCAGGAGCCCGCCTGGAGAATGGAAGTGTTACATTTTAAGAAGTTGTTGAAGTCAGGAGCCCGCCTGCATAATGGAGGATGAATTAATATTTTTAAGAAGTTGTTGAAGTCAGGAGCCCGCCTGGAGAATGGAGGCTGAATTAAAATTTAAGAAGTTGTTGAAGTCAGGAGCCCGCCTGGAGAATGGAGGTGTTATATTTTAAGGTTTATTGAAGTCAGGAGCCCACCTGGAGAATGGAGGTGTTAAAATTTAACAAGTTGTTGAACTCAGGAGCCCGCCTGGAGAATGGAGGTGTTACGTTTTAAGAAGTTGCTGAAGTCATGAGCCCGCTGGAGAATGGAGGTGTTACATTTTGAAAAAGTTGTTGAAGTCAGGAGCCCTCCTGGAGAATGGAGGCTGATTTATTTTCAAAGTTGCTGTGGAAGTCAGGAGCCCGCCTGGAGAATGGAGGTGTTATGTTTTGAAAAAGTTGTTGAAGTCAGGAGCCTGCCTGGAGAATGGAGGCTGATTTATTTTCAAAGTTGTTGTTGAAGTCAGGAGCCCGCCTGGAGAATGGAGGTGTTAAAATTTTAAAAAAGTATTGAAGTCAGGAGCCCGCCTGGAGAATGGAGGCTGAATTATTTTCAAAGTTGCTGTTGAAGTCAGGAGCCCGCCTGGAGAATGGAGGTGTTATATTTTGAAAACGTTGTTGAAGTCAGGAGCCCGTCTGGAGAATGGAGGCTGAATTATTTTGAAGAAGTTGTTGAAGTCAGGAGCCCGCCTGGAGAATGGAGGTGTTACGTTTAAGAAGTTATTGAAGTCAGGAGCCCTCCTGGAGAATGGAGGCTGAATTATTTTCAAAGTTACTGTTGAAGTCAGAAGCCCGCCTGGAGAATGGAGGTGTTATATTTTGAAAAAGCTGTTGAAGTCAGGAGCCCGCCTAAAGAATGAAGGTGTTAAAATTTAAGAAGTTGTTGAAGTCAGGAGCTCGCCTAGAGAATGGAGGTGTTACGTTTAAGAAGTTATTGAATTCAGGAGCCCGCCTGGAGAATGGAGGTTGAATTATTTTCAAAGTTACTGTTGAAGTCAGGAGCCCGCCTGGAGAATGGAGGTGTTATATTTTGAAAAAGCTGTTGAAGTCAGGAGCCCGCCTAAAGAATGAAGGTGTTAAAATTTAAGAAGTTGTTGAAGTCAGGAGCTCGCCTAGAGAATGGAGGTGTTACGTTTAAGAAGTTATTGAATTCAGGAGCCCGCCTGGAGAATGGAGGTTGAATTATTTTCAAAGTTACTGTTGAAGTCAGGAGCCCGCCTGGAGAATGGAGGTGTTACATTTTAAGAAGTTGTTGAAGTTAGGAGCCCGCCTGCATAATGGAGGATAAATTATTATTTTTAAGAAGTTGTTGAAGTCAGGAGCCCGTTTGGAGAATGGAGGCTGAATTATTTTGAAGAAGTTATTGAAGTCAGGAGCCCGCCTGGAGAATTGAGGTGTTATAAGAAGTAATTGTTGTTGAAGTTAGTAAAGCATCGAGAAACAACAAAATCCCCAGCAGAGGAAGGCAGTTCAAGATTCAAAGGAAAATAACGTGAAGCTCACAAGAAGGAAATAAACAGTTCGAGATCGGCGGCAACACCAGTTCGAGAATACAAGTCAAGTTAGAAGTAAAAGCAACATTAGAGGAAATACAAGGCAACGAGGCAACACCAGTCACATGACCAAGTTTGAGAATAAAATTTTGTAATGCATAGATCATAGCTTAGTATAACTTCTTTATCTTTCAGCAATGGTGTAATAAGGAGGTCGAAAAGCAGTAGCAACAGCATGCAGCAGCAGTAACAGCAAAAGTCAGTCACATGGTAGTCCCAGCTACCAAAATTTCCCGAACTACATTGACCTGATTCCCTTTTTGCCAGGGATATGTAGGAAACCTTTGAAGCAAAGGTTTGGTTAAATCTTTTAAAAAATGTTTCACACGGAGTATCATAACGGGCAAAAATCGCTCGTATCCGCTCACTTCATCTTTGCACGAAAACCCTTTGTGTTTTCGGACAAAGAGGGGCAACTGTGAGCACGTGATTTTTGCCCTACGAGAACTACTCCCAGAAAATTCAAAATAAAATAAATTTTGTGTTATTTGCAATTGTTGTGAATTTTTGTATTGTTTGCATTCGGTCGTGCCTTTTTATTTGTTAAGTTAAGAATAAAATCACAAAAATAATATACTTTGCATTTTAGGCATTTAAGGTCTAGTTGTGTAATCTTATATTTTAATAGGTACTTAATCATGTTTGATAATTATTATTAAGAGCTAATTAGTATTTTAATAAATTAATTTAATTTATAATTCAACTTAGAATTTTAGTTTTTAAAAGAAAAAGAAAATAAAAGAAAGAAGAAAACAAGAAAATTTCGGATTGGGCCAGCTTTACAAGAAAACAGCCCAGGCCCAATGTCACCCCCCCAATCCAGACTGTCTCCAGCCTCAACCAAACGATGCGGTTCCAAGCACTTCCATCGGGACCGTTGATCTCAACTGATCAAACGGTCCCAAAGCTTTAACCAAACCCGACCCCGACCCATTACCCGGTTCAGCCCAACCCCCTACTTAAACCAAACGACGCTGTATGGTTTAACCCCCTTGATCTGGGCCGTTGATCTTAATTGATCTAACGACCGAGATTGAAACACCCCTTCGTATATAAGACCAATCCCATACCCCACGCCCCCAAAGCCATACCCCCCCCCCATCCACCTTCGTCTCTGAGCTTCAGAGACCAAACATGTCCACCACCTTCAACCACCATCCTCCGCCCACCGGTAATCGCCTCACGGAGGTTACGGTAGTCCAAACACGCCCAAAATTACACCATAGCCTCCCCACGACATCCTCTTTCCATATCTTGTATTAGTTTCCCTCGAATAAATACCCAACGTCTCGAATCTTCAATCAAAGAGTCAGCCTGAAACCTCACCTCTTCCGATGACTACCAAATTAACACCCCCTAAGCCATCTGACCACCCTCGTTGCAGATCCAGTACCCGTTGGCCTCGAATCAACCTCCAACTTCTCGAATCTTCAATCGAAGATTCGAGTAAAACTAGATCTACCCCAACCAATCCCAAACTCATACCAGACATGTCCCTGATCTCCCTCGTCACCAAACCACCATGGGTTTGGTTCGAATCTGGCTGGAAACACTCGAACCCCAAATCGAACCCCCAAGAACCCTAGAAAACCAAAGAGTGAAATCTGTCTAAATCAAAGGAAGTTGGATGTCTAGTGGACCTTAGTCGAAGTGTTCTCAGTTGAGAACACTCAATTAAGGTTCGTTCGACCTTAAACAGTTCGAGTTTGGTTTCAAATCAGGGTTGCCCATGTTTCCGAGTTCTGGAGGTATTTTTCTTTGTTTTGTTTGTTCCGTTTTTGGTTTTGATTATTCTGTTTACTTTGTTGAGTATAGTTTTATGGGTTTTTCAATTGTTGTCATTTGATTCTGTCCTTCTCCACCAGACCTTTTATTTGGTCCAATTCTATCATTGCTTTTGTTTGTTGTAATTGTTATGTGTTATAATTTGTGTAATCAATTGAATAAGTGTCGTCGATTAGTCCGGTAGGCCTGAATGTTAATTTAACATGATAATAGTGTAATGTTGGTTTTGATTTCATGGTTCATGCTAGTCTGTTTCCCCTCCTACTTCATTTCTGTCCTAAATGTTGTGTTGAAACGAGCCTGTTGGTATAGTTGAACTTAGTACTGAGCCTGTGGGTATATTCAGTTTGTCACACTGTTTTTGCTCGATCATTTGAAATGTTCTGAATTGCTTGGTCAATCGAACTGCTTTATCACAAATGCTATTTTGGTTGTCACCTAAACCAGCTGTGTCATACCCTGTAAGGGTGTTCTGAGTCATTAATAGCCTTAGCCTTTATTTTGTTGCTATTTGATTCAAGTTTAAGCAATTGATGAATTAAATTCTACTGCCTAGGGTCTGAAATGAATCTGACAACTGATTTGAATTCAGTATTGGTTTGATAATGTCAACTAGAGAGTAGTGAGTCATAAGGTTGCATTCAGAACTTAGGAGAATTGGTTACACCTATTAATCATAATTAGTTTTAGATAATTGCTAGTTTGAATAGTTTTTAGAATTGAAAATTTTAATACAATTGAATAATTGTATCAGGGGCAGTAATATTAAGGGGTTTCAGGGGTGATTTAGGAATGAAACAGTTAGGATAATATTTTAATGTTAGTATTTTGTTAGTGGGATATTAGTGTCTTTAAATTAATATGTAATGGGGAACAAAAGGGAATGGAGGGCTAAAAATAAGGAAAAGTTTTCTTTAGTGGGATTTTAAGTGGAAAATTCAGATTTTAGTGGGAAAGAGGGGTCGGGCAGTAGGTTGAAAAGATAAAGCAGGTCTGTATAAGAGGGGGGAAGGATGATTTTGTTAAAAAAAAACTGGAATATTCAACTGGGAAAAACTGGAATACTCAACTGGGAAAAGCTTGAATACTCAACTAGAAGAAAAAATTGAATTCTAAAAGCTGGAAAAAGTTGAAAAAGAATAGCTATTTTCATTATTTGGCTGGTTTAGGATCTGTAATTAGCTAGAACTGTCTTCCTTTTATTTCTACTCTATACTTGGGGAAGTATATAGTCGCTAGCTATTTGTGGTTGCACTGTTGGTTGTCATTTCTGTTGCTACTACTGTTGTTGACCCTCTTCTTCCTCTTCCTATATTATCAATACTAGGTACATGCTTCGAATTCCCTTGATGTATATCTTCAAAACTTGTCATGGAATTGAATATTGACTAGCATGTATGAAGATCTGGAACTAAAGTCAAAGTTTAAATGGAATTACATTAAAATTTTGATGTAATTACTGTTAATTACTACCATTATGTGTGATTAAATGCTTCTGTTTTTGTGGTAATTCAGTTTCTGGTTCATGTTGGTTTGTTGGTTCATGCTAATAGCTCATGGTGGTTTAGTTGTTTAGATTAAGTGTGTAATTTCAGAGTAGGGGGTATTGTGATAGTATTCGAATTCTATTCGTGTGAATGAACTGTCAAATATTTTGTAAGGGAAAGTTGCTTGAAGGTGTCATTAGTTTTCTTGGTTTGACATTGACGCTTGTTGTATTGAGTAATGTCCATGACCTTGTTTTGTACTCTGAAAAGCATCACAGTGTTGCTTTAGTTTAAAAGTTTTTTTTATAGTTGATCAGTTCGAATCTCATATGTTTGTTTGTGGGAAGTTAGCTTAAGAAAAATTAAAATACAAACATGAGCATTTCGTTAATTATGGCATCAACATGGTTTCAATAAAGAGAGTAATAAGTTAGAGGTTCTTGGGCTTGTCTCATGAGCCCAATAACTTGGTTTGTTATCGTAAGGCCCTTCATTTAGTAAATTTGATTCGAAATACAGGCTGAGATAAAAATTGCAAGTTCATGTTAGTAACTTGTACTCGAATATTGAAATTTAGAGGTGAAATCGTTAATACAATAGCATGTATCGATTAGATTTATATTCTGATGATGCTTATGCCATTGACGGTTTTGTAATGTTTGAAATCTGGGCTTAAGCAAGCCCAGTAAGGGAACACCCTTTTTCTTGTTTGGACGTCTTGCAATCCTAATGTATGCTCCTTCTGGACTCTTACTGTCGCCATTAACCCTTGGGCCTCAATCTAGGCCCAAGCTTCGAAAGTTGGATTGTAGATAGCTTATAATTAATAAGTTGGGTTTGAGCATTGACTTAAAAATAGCCATAGTTTTTTCAAAATTTCATTTGGTTAATCTAGTTAGTGGAGGTGTGCCATATTAAACAAGAATAGCTTATGGCCCTCATGTATTAATTTAGAAATGTTTCCAATTAGAGCAAGCTGAGGTGCACCATGCCAAACAAAATGACAAATGCATGGCCCACGTCCAATTAATTTTGTTTAAACTTAGAAACCGAGGCGTGCCGTTTAGTAAATTTCATGGCCCTCGCAAAGTCGCAAACACGAAATTGTTTTAGGTGCGTACTTTTAATAACTTACTTTCTTAAACTCGGGTGCACATTTATGTGACCCAAATCCAAATCTCAATGAAGTCGAAATGTGTTGTTAATCACGGGTACATTGATTGTGACGTGGTTTGAGATGCATTTCCATGACGTTGCAAATTCCTTTAAAAAAATAATGAATGAGACGAGCCTCGACAAATAAGGATACACAAACTGCGGGGCCCTCAACGGACAGTCATTTCAAATGCTTAGATTTCGGGACAGGCTGCATAGCGAACTTTACGGTTTTTCTCAAAATAACAACGCATTAATATCTTTAGGCGCGTATTTAATAATGGTATCTTCCTAAACTCGGGTGCACATTTATGTGATCCAAATCCAAATCTCAATGGAGTTGGAACGTATTGAAAATTGCGGGTACATTTATGTGGTGCAATTCGGGATGCGTTCTCACGACGTTGCAATTCTTTGAATAAATAATAACAAAAGCATTAAACAGTTAAAATCTGCACGTAGGTTCATAATTGTATAAAATCAGATAATCAAGCCGAATATGACAGTTGAGCGACCGTGCTAGAACCACGAAACTCGGAAATACCTAACACCTTCTCCCGGGTTAATAGAATTTCTTACTTGGATTTCTGGTTCGCGGACTGTAATACAGAGTTAATCTTTTCCTCGATTCGGGATTCAACCGGTGACTTGGGACACCATATATCTCCTAAGTGGCGACTCTAAATTAAATAATAAATCCCGTTTCGATTGTCCCTTGGAAAAACTCCCTTTTACGCCCATTTGCGGGGGCACGGGTGAAAAAGGAGGTGTGACAACCACCATAAATGCAAAACATCTGTGTTCTTCCCACTTAAGGCGGTTTCCCTTGCTGCAGATTTTGTTTTCCGGCTTGTTGAACCCCCCTTATATGACCATATCTGTTGTATATAAACTGCAAAGTACAAAAACCAGCTGTCAAGTCTGGGTTGTGGACCTCCCTACTTATTTTCAAAGAGTATAGGAACCTGTGCACGGCTATGGCCCTCAGAGAAATTAGGTACTGGTGTCTCAGAGGAACTTTGAGACCCCCAATATATCCGGCTATTTCTTTCAATGTTGGGGTAAGTTCAAAATCTGAGAAATGAAATACGTTGTGAGCCGGGTCCCAGAATGTGACCAATGCCTTTACGATATCCCCTCTGGGATTAATTTTCAGCAACCCAGCGAGGCCTCCCAAGTATAGATTGACCGTGTCTCGCCCTGATTTGCCTAAGTCATCCCACCACATGTGCAACTCCAAAGGGATCTTGTTCATAATTTTTACTGGTAAATTATGGCTTATGCATATTCTGCACATTTATTAAGGTGATTAATCATGATTTACTCTATTTTGAATCAAAACTGACCCTTTTTCAGATTTTTTTTCTAAAACCAAAAGCCCAACTTTGCAAATACGGCCTTTCAGCACTTCCGAAGGGAGATTTTAAGGTTGTGCCTGCTAACTGGCCAAAAATTGAAAAAAGACCAAAGGTGGTTGTTTATGCGAAATCAGCCTTCCGGTGTCCCTTTCGGGAATATTCGGCTATTTTTGATAAAAACGGCATCACCTTACCTATTTACAGTAAAATAAATTATTATTTTTTCGTTTCGGGCTATTTTTGGCAAAAAGAAGTTGGATCTGATGAGGGTTGCCTACGTATCCCACACCCCGTAAGATCAAACTGATGTAGTTCGGCAAATAAAATAAACTATTTTTGAAAACAAGATTCTTTTTTTCATTTTATTGGCAAAATAAACAAACTATTTTTGAAAACAAATCTTTTTTCTTTTCCTTTTCTTTTTTTTTCTCAAATTTTATCTTCTATTTATAGCAAAATTTTCGAGATTTTTCAGATTTTTTATAAAAAAATATTTTATTATTTTTTAATTAAAAGAAATCACACTTACAAATTGCTTTTATTTTTTTTATAAAAAGAAATCTCACCTTTCTTTACTTTTATTTTTTTAAATTCCAACTTTAATTACTTTTATCTTATTTAAAATCCCACTTTTTTTTACTTTTTAAAAGAGAATTCCACTTATTTAACTTTTCTTTAAAAAATAATCCACTTTCTTTTGCTTTTCTTTTAAAAATGTTACTTTCTTTTACTTTAAATTTTTTTAATTTTCAGATACCTTTATATTTGTTTTTTAATTCCAACTTTTTTTTACTTTTTATTTTTTTTAAAAATTTCCACAAAACTTTACTTTTATTTTTTTAATTTTCTACTTTCTTTTACTTTTTAAAAGAGAATTCCACCTACTTTTACTTTTTTTATTATTATTCAATACTTCCCTTTTTCTTATTTTTTAAATCACTCCTGAAAATTTAAAAAAATTAATATTTTTTAGGAATTTTTTTATTTAAAATAAAATTAAAAATAAAATAATATTAATAGTAATAATTCACCTTTTAAATTTTGTATTTTTACCCTATAATAAAAAGTGTAACAAAGCTAAAAATTGTAGGTTAAAACCCCTAAAATATTTACATAGAAGAAATGATAAAAAATTAAATATTATCAAAAATTAGGTGCTCACGCAGAATTAGGAAAAAATTCACATTTATTCTTTCCTATTGTGCGGTTTTGTTTCTCAATGCTAATTAAACTTTTACTCTGTTCTTTTGCAGATGGCAAGAACACGCACTTCCTCATCCTCCGCTCAGCAGCCCGAGCCCCCAGCAGTTGCTCCCACGAGGGGCAGAGGGCGAGGCCGAGGCCATGTCAGAGGCTGAGGTAGGGGCAGATCTCAGCCCCAAGCAGCAACCCCAGTGACAGAGCCTCAGGTTGATTTTGATGAGGAGGTTCCGGCTCCAGCAGTTCCGGTGGGCCCAGCTCAGATCCCTAGTTCTTTAGGATGCTCTGGTCCGATTAGTGGGCCTCATGGAGAGTGTCACCCAGGCAGGCTTGCTTCCTGTAGCACCAGCCATCTCTCAGGCTGGAGGAGGGGCCCAGACTCCTGCTACTCGCACTCCAGAGTAGGTAGCTCCTCAGATTCAGACACCAGAGGTTCAGCCAGTTGGAGCAATACAGCCGGGGGTGGTAGCTCAGACCGGTGATGGAGCGGCTATGTCCGCCAATGCTTTGTGGAGACTAGATAGGTTCACCAAGCTCTTCACTTCTTATTTCAGCGGTGCATCTACTAAGGATCCCCAAGATTATCTAGACAACTGCCATGAGGTTCTCAGGAACATGGGCATTGTTGAGACCAACGGGGTCGATTTTGCTACATTTCACTTGTCTGGATCCGCCAAGACTTGATGGAGGGATTATTGCTTAGCGAGACCAGCAGGATCGCCAGCCTTGACTTGGGAGTAGTTCACGCGGCTATTCCTGGAGAAGTTTCTCCTCGTTACTCAGCGAGAGGCTTATCGGAGGTAGTTCGAGCGCCTCCAGTAGGGTTCCATGACTATTACCCAGTATGAGACTAGGTTCATCGACTTAGCTCGTCATGCTCTCATTATACTCCCCACCGAGAGAGAGAGAGGGTGAGGAGGTTTATTGACGGTCTTATCCAGCCGATCGTCTTCAGATGGCTAGAGAGGCTGGGAGTGAGATTACTTTTTAGGAGGTGGCCAATGTGGCCCGTAGAGTTGAGATGGTTCTATCACAGGGAGGCGGATATGGGTCAGACAAGAGGCCCCATCATTCAGGCCAATTCAGTGGTACCTCATCCGGAGGTCGAGATTCGTATGGTAGAGGCCATCCTCCTAGGCCCTTTCAGTCAGCACTCCAGGTTTCTCACGGTACTTCAGGTGGTCGTGGTCCCTAGATGTAGTATCCCGATCAGCAGTCCTACAGTGCACTGCCTTCTCCTATCAGTGCACCGCCGCTTCAGAGTTTTCGGGGTGGTCATTCAGGCCGTCAGGGCCAGCGTCTCAGCAGCTGAGGACTTGTTACACTTGTGGTGATACATGTCACATTGCCATATTTTGCCCTCGAGCACCGAGTAGCTCTCAGCATCAGGGTTCTCATGCTATGGTATAGGCACCAGGTGTTCCACAGCCCGCCCAGCCAGCTAGAAGTGGGGGTAGAGGTGCTAGAGGTGGAGGTAGAGGTACTAGAGGTGGAGCTCAGGCTGCCAGAGGTGGAGGCCAGCCAGCTGCAGGCTGTCCTAGAGATGTAGTTCAGGGTGGTAGGTCCCAGCCCCAATGTTATGCCCTTCCAACTAGGCCCGGGGCTGAGGCTTCAGATGTAGTCATTACAGGTACTATTCTGGTTTGCGATAGAGATGCTTCAGTGTTATTTGATCCAGGGTCTACATACTCGTATGTGTCATCTTATTTTGCACCATATCTGGTCATGCCTAGTGATTCATTGAGTATTCCTATTTATGTGTCTACACCGGTAGGTGATTCTATTGTGGTAGATCGAGTCCATCGTTCTTGTATTATGGTGATTGGGGGTCTTGAGACTCGTGTGGATTTATTGCTTTTAGACATGGTCGATTTCGATGTTATATTGGGGATGGACTGGTTATCACCTTACCACGCTATCTTGGACTGTCATGCCAAGACTGTGACCTTAGCCTTACCAGATTTGCCTCGTTTAGAGTGGAGAGGAACTCCTGGTCATTTTACCCGCAGTGTTATCTCGTATGTGAAGGCTCAGCGTATGGTCGGGAAGGGGTGTTTGGCCTATTTGGCATATGTTCGTGATTCTAGTGCTAAGGTTCCTTCTATTGATTCTGTGTCCGTTGTTTGAGAGTTTCCTAATGTTTTCCCTTCAGACCTGCCGGGTATGCCACCCGACAGGGATATTGACTTTTGCATTGATTTGGCTCCGGTAACTCAACCCATTTCTATCCCGTTGTATCGTATGGCCCCGCCTGAGTTAAAAGAGTTGAAGGAGCAGTTGCAAGACTTGCTTGAGAAGGGTTTCATTAGGCGGAGTGTTTAACCTTGGGGTGCGCCAGTGTTGTTTGTTAAGAAGAAGGACGGATCAATGAGAATGTGTATTGATTACCGGCAGTTGAACAAGGTTACAATCAAGAATAAGTATCCATTGCCGAAGATCGATGATTTGTTTGATCAGCTTCAGGGTGCCAAGGTGTTCTCAAAGATTGATTTGAGATCTGGCTATCATCAGTTGAGGATTAGGACATCCGATGTCCCTAAGACAGCTTTTCGCACTCGGTATGGACATTATGAGTTCCTGGTCATGTCATTTGGGTTGACCAATGCCCCAGCAACTTTTATGGATTTGATGAACCGAGTGTTCAGGCCTTATTTGGACTCGTTTGTGGTAGTCTTCATTGATGATATTTTGATATATTCCTAAAGCCGAGAGGAGCACGAGGAGCATCTTAGAGTGGTTCTTCAGACCTTGAGGGATAGTCAGTTATAAGCTAGGTTCTCGAAGTGTGAGTTCTGGTTGAGTTTTGTTGCATTTCTGGGTCATGTTGTATCAACAGAGGGTATCCAGGTTGATCCGAAGAAGATTGAGGCAGTCGAGAACTGGCCTAGACCAGCATCAGCTACAGAAATTCGGATTTTCTTGGGATTGGCAAGCTACTACCGTCGGTTTGTGGAGGGGTTCTTATCTATCACAACCCCGATGACCAGGTTGACCCAGAAGGGTGCCCAGTTCAGATGGTCGGACGAGTGTGAGGCGAGCTTTCAGAAGCTTAAGATAGTCTGACTACGGCACCGCTGTTGGTTTTGCCCACAGGTTCAGGGCCTTATACTGTCTATTGTGATGCATCTCGTATTGGGATTGGTGTAGTGTGGATGTAGGATGGCAATATCATTGCCTATGCTTCGCAGCAATTGAAGATTCATAAGAAGAACTATCTGATTCATGACTTAGAGTTGGCAACCATTGTTCACACATTGAAGATTTGGAGGCATTATCTGTATGGCATGGCATGTGAGGTGTTCACGGATCACAAGAGTCTTCAGTATTTGTTCAAGCAAAAAGATTTGAATTTGAGACATAGGAGGTGGTTGGAGTTGTTGAAAGATTATGATATCACTATCTGGTATCATCCGGGAAAGGCCAATGTGGTGGCCGATGCGTTGAGTAGGAAATCAGCTAGTATGGGCAGTCTTGCTTATATTTCGGTCGGTGAGAGACCGCTTGCTTTGGACGTGCGGGCTTTGGCCAATCAGTTTGTGAGGTTGGATATCTCTGAGCCTAGTCATGTATTGGCCTGCATGGTCGCTCGTTCTTCTTTATTGGAGCGTATCCGTGATCTGCAGTATGATGATCCCCATTTGTGTGTCCTTAGAGACACGGTGCAGCGCGGAGGTGCCAAGCAGGTTACCTTAGATGATGATGGAGTTTTGAGATTGCAGGGTCGAGTTTGTGTGCCTAATGTGGATGGGCTCCGAGAGTTGATTTTAGTGGAGGCTCATAGATCTTGGTACTCTATTCATCCGGGCGCCGCAAAGATGTATCAGGATTTGCGACACCATTATTGGTGGCAGATAATGAAGAAGGATATCGTTGCATATGTAGCTCGGTGTTTGAATTGTCAGCGGGTTAAGTACGAGAATTAGAGGCCTGGTGGTTTATTTCAGACGATTAAGCTTCCCGAGTGGAAGTGGCAGCGGGTCACTATGGATTTCGTTGTTGGACTCCCGCAGACTCGAAGGAAGTTCGACGCAGTATGGGTCATTGTTGATAGGCTTACCAAGTCAGCACATTTCATTCCTGTGGCAGTCTCATATTCATCCGAGAGGTTAGCTGAGATCTATATCTGGGAGATTTTTCATCTTCATAGTATGCCTGTATCTATCATTTCGGACCGAGGTACGCAGTTTACCTCACGTTTTTGGAGAGTAATTCAGCGAAAGTTGGGCACCCATATTGAGTTGAGTACAGCATTTCATCCTCAGATGGATGGGCAATTCGAGGATATGCTTCGAGCTTGTGTCATTAACTTTGGAGGCTCGTGGGATCAGTTTTTGCCTTTAGCATAGTTTGCCTACAACAACAGTCACCAGTCGACTATCCATATGGCTCCTTACGAGGCTTTATATGGTAGGCAATGTCGATCTCCGATTGGATGGTTTGAGCTGGGAGAGGCTCGATTGTTGGGTACGAATCTGGTTTAGGATGCCTTGGACAAGGTCAAGATTATTCAGGATAGGCTTCGTACAGCTTAGTCCAGGCAAAAGAATTATGCCGACCGCAAGGTTCGAGATTTGGCATTCATGGTAGGTGAGCGAGTATTGCTCTGAGTGTCGCCTATGAAGGGCGTGATGAGATTTGGGAAGAAAGGCAAGCTTAGCCCTAGGTTCATCGGTCCGTTTGAGATTCTTGATCGAGTGGGAGAGGTGGCTTATAGACTTGCATTGCCACCGAGCTTATCAGCTATGCACCCAGTGTTTCATATGTCCATACTCCGGAAATATCACGGCGATCCATCCCACATGTTAGATTTTAGCACTGACCAGTTGGATAAGGACTTGTCTTATGAGGAGGAGCCGGTAGCTATTCTAGACCGGTAGGTTCGTCAGTTGAGGTCGAAGAGTTTTCCTTCTATTCGTGTTCAGTGGAGAGGTCAGCCCACTGAGGCATCGACCTGGGAGTCCAAGTCCGATATGCGGAGCCGGTATCCCTATCCTTTCCCCGACTCAGGTACTTCCTTCTTCTGTCCGTTCGAGGACGAACAGTTGTTTTAGAAGTGGAGAATGTGGTGACCCAAAAGGTCATCACTTGTTTTAAAACGAAACTTCCGTATTCTAAGGCATTGAAAACCTCATTTAGAGTCACCTCAATTTGCGTGCATAGTTCGGGCGCGTAGCCGGAAAGCTTAAATATGAAATTTTGTGAAAAATGAGAAGTTTTGACTATAAAATGAATAAATTTGACTTCGGTCAAATTTTAGGTAAACGGACCCATATCCATAATTTGGCGATCCCGGAGGGTACGTAGGAAAATATGGGACTTGGGCGTATGCCCGAAATCGAATTTCGAGGTCCCGAGCCCGAGAAATTAATTTTTAAAGGAAATTATTTTCTGAAAATTTTTAAGGAAATTTGAAATGAAGTTTGATTAGAAAGAGATGGTATCGGGCCCGTATTTTTGTTCCGGTGCCCAGTACAGGTCTTATATATGGTTTAAGTCATTTCTGTAAAGTTACGGACGTCGTTTGACGTGATTCGGACCTAAATTGCTAAATTTGATACTTGATGAAGTTGGAGAAAACGTTCTTGATTTTGAGGTTTGATTCATTGTTATTGAGGTTATTTTGGAGATTTAATCGCACGGATAAGTTCGTATGATGTTGTTGAGTTAGTAAGTGTGTTTGGTTAGGAGCCCCGAGGGCTCGAGTGTGTTTCGGATGTGTTTCGGCAAGTTTTGAACTTAGGAAAAAGTTGCAGATTCATAGATGTTGCAGGTCACTGAAGTCAGGTCTCGCGGTCCGCGGTGGAAACTTCGCGGCCGCGGTGGGGACTCCGCGACCGCGGTGGGATTTGTGCGGTCCGCGATGAGCAAGGCCAAGCCTCCGCGTCCGCGCTTGATTTCGTGCGGTCCGTGGTGGAGCTCCGCGGCCGCAGTCCTTTTTATGCGGTCCGCGGTGGAGCTCCGCGGCCGCAGTCCATTTTATGCGGTTCGCGTTGGAGCTCCGCAGCCGCAGTCCTTTTTATACGGTCCGTGGAGAGGGTTTGAGAGGAGTATATTTAAACGGACTTTTCAATTATTTTTCACTTTTCAAAACCCCAAAAACATAAGAGGCGATTTTTCAAAATAATCTTTCTTCTCCAAATCAATTGTAAGTCATTTTTAACTAGTTTTCTTCAATCATTAACATAATTTCAACTTCAAATCAATTATTTTCATGGGGGAAATTGGGTGTTTTGGGTAGAACCTAGGTTTTTCAAAAAAATTGGGATTTGGACCTCGATTTGAGGTCCGATTTCAAAACAAATTACATATTTGAGCTCATGGGGGAATGGGTAATCAGATTTTGGTCCGAATTTCGGGTTTGGACCAAGCGGGCCCGGGGTTGTTTTTTGACTTTTTGGGTAAAACTTTAGAAAACTCATTTTTATGCATTCAAGTTCATTCATTTAACATTTATTGATTTAATTAAGTAACTTGTGACTAGATACGAGCGAATTGGCGGTGGAATCGAGGGGTAAAGCTATAATTGAAACTTGAGTTGTGTTCGAGGTATCGAGGTAAGTGTTTGGTCTAACCTTAGCTTGAGGGATTAGGAATTGTGTCCTATTTGCTATTTGCTTCTTGTCGAGTACGACGTATAGGCATGGTGACGAGTATCTATACGTTGGTGTCAAGCATGGTCGTGGGTCTTATATTGTGGTTTTCATGATTTCGTTGTATTATTCATGCCTTGGTGAAGATTCCTAATTGTTGTATAAAGCTTGTGGAAAGAATTGTTACTTATGAACATTGAGGAGCGTTGGCTCAAGTTGTATAGTGAAATTGTGAAAGTATAAGTGACAATTGAACTTCTAGAGCATTGGCTCGAGCTGCGAAATGAGTTGTGAAAGAATAAGTGATAATCAAACCTCTAAAGCATTGGCTCGAGTTATGAAGTGAATTGTGAAGTAAAATTGGGAAAGAGTTATTAAATTGTTCCCTTGCCGGGATATTATTGCTTTGTTAATTATCTCCCTTGCCGGGATGTTGAGATTATTGATGTTGTTCCTTTGCTGGGATTTAATTGTTTAATTGTGTTCCGTTGCCAGGATTTCTATTATTATTTATTTATTCCCTTGCCCCTTTGTTTGTGATTGTTGTTTGGGTGAGGAAGAGTGTTAAAGCACAAAGGGTGATACCGTGCATTGTTTGTTATTGTGAGGAAAGAGTGTAAAAGCACGAAGGGTGATTTCGTGTCGCACGATGTATCATTCCGTGCCGATTTTATTGATTATATGGTGAGGAAAGAGAGTAAAAGCACGAAGGGTGATGCCATGCACATTTTTATTATATGATTGTTTTGGTGAGGATGAGAGTAAAAGCACGAAGGGTGATGTCGTGCATTTGTTGATTTCTGATTCTTTGTTGATATCCGAGTTATGTTGTTTCTTTCAATACTTGTTGTTATTTGATTTACTTCGAGGTTATAGATTCCCTTACCCTATTTGCCTTGTGATTGTTGTTTGGGTGAGGAAGAGCGTAAAGCACGAAAGGTGATGTCGTGTATTGTTTTGGTGAGAACGAGAGTAAAAGCACGAAGGGTGATGTCGTGCAAATTGTTGATTTTTGCTTCCTTGTTGATATTCTAATTATGTTGCTTCTTTCCTTACTTGATGTCTTGCTATTCGGAACTATTATCTCCCCTACAACATGTTTTCCCCTCCCACATTGACTGGTTATTTCTGTATTTCCTTTCCGCTGTGTGTATATATATATATATATATATATATATATATATATATATATATATATATATATATAAACTACATAGGTTTATTTGGTAGCCTGGTCCTAGCCTCGTCACTACTTCGCCGAGGTTAGGCTAGATACTTACCAGCACATGGGGTCGGTTGTGCTGATACTATACTCTGCACTGTGTGCAGATCCAGGAGCAGCTTTCGGACAGTAGTTGGAGGGCTTCCTTCAGTCCACTTGGAGACCCAAGGTAGACCTACAGGCGTCCGCAGGCCCTGACGTCTCCCTCTTTCCCTATTTCCTATTTCATTTCCTTTGTTCAGAAACACTGTATTGTATTTTCTTCAGACATTGTATGTAGTAACTCTTAGAAAGTCTGTGACACTGTGACACCAGGTTTTGGGGTATTTGAGGTTTTCAAAAGTTGTAATAGACATAGCCTTAAAATTTATAATTGTTGACATCCGCTTATTTATTTAAAATTCCGCTTTTATT
The DNA here is from genome assembly GCF_000393655.2 of Nicotiana sylvestris. Lineage (NCBI taxonomy): Eukaryota > Viridiplantae > Streptophyta > Magnoliopsida > Solanales > Solanaceae > Nicotiana > Nicotiana sylvestris. Next base: position 13,867,096 of record NC_091065.1, read on the forward strand.
ATATTATCGGCTTGTGTTTGTGAAAAGAGGCAAAAATGAAAGTGTAGCAGGCAGTTAAGGTTTGACTTGCCTAGCTCCCATTAGTAAGCGCCATCACGACTCCCGAGGGTGGGAAATCCGGGTCGTGACATAGTGCTCAGACACTTTTGGTGTCATGAGAGAAAATCATAATCAATTGACAATATAAAGGCATTTCTAAATTTATAAACGTAAGAAATTAAGAATTTCAATATTTTTACTACCAACTTTGTGACAAATATCTTCTTCAGGGAGAAACGCATTAACATCTGAATATTTTATATCAAAGCGGTAACTAAATAGTCATTACATCCTTGAGGGAAAGATACATGAGTTGTTATTTCCTTCGAGGAACTAGATAACTAACCACAACATATTAATGTGGTTGTAGTAGAAAGCATTCTATAAGAATAATTTTGCCTTGGAATGATATTTAATAAATATTTTCAAGATATTTTACGTACAACGGGTACGTACGACAATGATCTTTATGCCACAAAAACAAAATTTATATCATTTGTTATTCTACCTCTTCAGGAGGTGAGTTGTGGTATTTCTTCATTCACTCCAGGGAATGAAAATGTACTTCAAAAATAACTTTGAATAGCTTATTATTTTGTTTAAGCACAGAAAGACATAGTTTCATAATATTTTCCTGCTTCTGGAGAAAATTTCAATTGTGTTACTTCTTCAGGAGAAAATTTAAAATATGAAATATTGAGTATATATTCTCACAATCATATTACCTCTTCTGGAGGTGAATTGTAATATATGCACATCAAAAGTGCGTTCATATTTACGAGCTTTATAAATATTGTCACATTCACTTCAGGAATGGATTAATATTTATCAAAAGTTCTCATCCTTCAGGGAACGGAACATAATTATTTGAATGTGCATTAATCACACCAAATTGTGTGACGGCTTAGAACATCTTTTAAGATATTGCTACTTTAGGAGAAAATCAAGGCACACAAGTAATATAGAGAATTTATTTCTAACTTATCTTCAATTGTAACCATAAAAAGCTTAAATTATCACTTTTGATGGTTATAGGCATATACCACTTCTAGTGGTTAACAAAATTTAGTTACAATGAGATATACAAAATATAACCACTTCTGGTGGTTATATATATCTTGCAAACTCTGTTGGAGTTTAGGTGGATCCAACAATGTTATCCACTTTATAATCCTTTATTAAGATAATTAGGATGAAGAAAATAAATACCAAAATAGGTATTGTATACGTAGCATATAACCAAGCAAGTGATAATAAAGATATTAAACCAAATATAAGCAAAAGACTCTAGTTACTTTACACAAATTTGGTCACTCCAGATGTAAGTGATATCCACATTTCTACCGCCAAAAAGAAAAGCTCACCACCTCAAGAATATAACCTGCCTGATGATGCTCGGAATGAACAAGATTTAACCTCGGATGTAAGAGCGTCGTCTTACATTGGTGATGAACACTGAAACAGAAATTAAATTCGAAGTAAGTGCTCAAAATGGCAGAGTCTTGTGCTGATAACGTATTATAAAATAAAGATTGTAAAGTAAAGACAAGTATATAGAGAAACTGATGTATCATTCAACTTTCAAACTGGTGTACATAATGAACTGAAATCTCCTCTATTTATAGAAGAAAAGAAGTTGTTGTGTAAGCTGCTACTGCAAGCTGTTGTGTAAAATGCTTGTAAGCTGCTATTGCAAGCTGCTGTGTAAGCTGTTACTACAAAGCTACTGTGTAAGCTTCTTGTAAGTTGTTTGTAAGCTGCTACTGTACCAGATATAGATAATCTTCTTCCGGTACCAGATATAGACAATCTTCTGCCAGGGGTAATATTTATCCATAACGGAGTACCGAAATGATAAGCTTCTTCGGGAAGCTTATTTCCAATAGAGTGCTAAATAGATAACCATATTTACGGCGGAGTCCCATATGGATAAGCTTCTTCAGGAAACTTATTTACAACGGAGTACTAGATGAATATCTATAATATAATATATATTTATAACAATTTTCGATTTTTGTTTGGCCTTAGAATATTATTCTTCTAGGAAAAGTGTAACGTGGCCGAGGAGCCAACCGTTATTGTGTGGGGAACCAGACATTAGTCACGAGTCGTCCGCATCTCCCCCATTTGTATGCTATGCGTTTCATGTGGGCTTTAAAAAAAATTCTTTGTTAATTTATTCTTGTTTTTTATAGTAAAAATAATTTTTTTCTTATTTTATTAGAAGTGATAGACTCACCCCGTCACATAAAAGTGAAGCTGACTACCACAAATAGACATTTCTATTTTACCTAATAGACATTTTGGAGCATAAAAATCTTTCTTTTTGGAAAATAATTTTTTTTGGTAACCATAGTGTCCGGATCAACTTATGCGTACCTAATCTATTCTGCGAAGTAATTGCTATTTGTATCGGAAAAGTTTGTTTACCAAACTTGAACAAATTGAAAAAGATTAATTATTATTTTCCCTCTGGTAGATTTTAAACCTGAAATCTCACGATTTTCAACTCACTTCATTAATTACTAAGCCACCTTAAGTGCAAAATAATTAGAGATATATTCTAGTGAAAATAGTTATGGAAAAGAATGTGTTTAGATTCTCCTTTTTTTCCTTTTTTTTTTTGTGATTTTGTGGGTGTTTTCTTCTCTAAAGAAGTGACTGAAAGCACTTTTAGACTGTAAATTTTGAAAAGCTTTTCCCAAGAACTTAATTAGATAGTAACGTATTTTAAGAAATATGAAAACTTTTAAGAAGAAATTCCACGAACATAACCATTTCTACTGAAATTTCATGCAAATCAAATTATTTTCCCTATCATTTGGGACTAAATTACAATTAACACCCTTCTTCTTAGACTTTTCTGAAGTCATAGAACAGTCGTACTTATGTTTAGTTAAAAACATTTAACTTTTAATTAATAAAAAATTGTTTTTTTGGACTCTTTATGTAGGAAATGCAGACAATTCTTGCAACTATATTACCTTGAAATATACAACAAATCATGCAAATAAAACATAATACATGAGCATACAACAACAACAACAACAGCAACAACTTAATACCCAATATTTCACAAATGGGGTAAAACATAATACATGAATAATTAAATAGTTTAAGAGTTAACAATTCATGAAATTTAATTCACAATTGAACTAAAAGTACGCGTTTCACTTAATAGAAAATAAAATATACTTAATCATATCTCACGAGCATAAAAGTAGATATTTGCCAACAAATGATGGATTAAAGCTGCAAATATTGTAACTATCATGCTCCCTTCGGCCCCATATATATGATTTTCTAGTATTCTTAAAATACCAAGATAAATAATTATTAAAAATAGAAAGAATTACAAGAAAATACATATGACTTCACACCATAACAAAAATGACCCATGTTTTTAAGTTTTACCCGACCTAGCCCATATTGTACATATTTTGAAAACAAAGCTCTTGCAAATTCAAAATTTGTGTTCTTACAACCATTGCTTCTAAAAGCTATATAGTTAAATTTGTGTTCTCACAACCATTGCCTTCACTCTCTCTTCTCCTCACATCTTTTACATATGGTTCAAGGAGTCGTCCGCCATTACTGCTTCTCCCCCTATGTCACCTGGTTGCAATGTAAAAAAATTGATGAGTAGAAGTCCACCATTGAAGGTCATTCAAAGCTTTGCTTTCGAAAATAAGACTTTTTGAGTTTGTTAGTTATTTGGATTGAGTGTTGTTCCAATTGATTGAAAATATGAAAAGGAGTTCAAAATCTAAGTTTGAAGTGATTTGGAGTAGATTTGAGCAAGATTTGAGTTAAATTTCAGAAAAGATGCAAGGAACAAGACGAAGTCAGTTTTTTGTATAATTATGTATACTCTTGTATAATAGTGTATATGAGTGTATAAACACATCTTATACACTATTATACACCTTTATACAAGCTTCTATAGATGAACTTCTTCCACGATTTTCAGTTGCAATTCTTGTTCAAAACCAGTCCAAATCTCCATTAAATGACTTCAAGTTTTATATACAACCTTCTTATACTATTTCTAACAAGTCTAAATAACACCCACTCCAATTTCACACCAAATCAAATTCAAAATTTAAACCCACATATTTAAGCTTGTTAAAAATCTAATTTTCACCGCCCAAATGAATTTGGTTTGTTGAACTAATATTTGAGTCACAGTTACTGATTCGAAAATTAACTTAAAAGCTTGAGCAATCTTTTTTTTAAAATTAAATAGTAATATTGAGAACCTATTAGAGTTGGATGTTAAATTTTAGCCTATTATTTTTGGGCTAGTTGATTGTAAATTGAAATATGAGCTATAAAATTGAAAAGCAGGGAGCTCAGTTATTTCTATGCGAAATTTTTCCTTAAAAATATCAAGAAAGGATAATTAATATCTTTATCTAAAAAATAATAGAACAAATTTCTAAGAAGTTTTTTAAAGAGAAGAGATAAAAGTCTTAAGTCTTTTAAAAAAATAACCATCTTAATTAATATTATTTAAGTAATTTTTTCAATGGATGTGACAAATTCTAAAAAATAACTCATATAGAACCGGAGGGAATAATGGATAACTACAAGCTCATCTATTTTTTCCTTTTAATATCATGTCAAATCAAATCAAATCAAATTGTTTTTTCCTCTATTTTGTGAATAAAAAATTAACATTAGCATCCTTTTCTTGGACACATGTCAGTATATTCTAAGTAAAAAACACACTCATACTGTATTTGCTTACTTCAGTTTACGTTTGTACAGCAAAAAAAATGGCAAAAAAATCCATAAATTGCTCAAATTGACTCTCTCTCTCTCTCTCTCTCTCATTTCTTCATTCATCTTTTTTTTAAAACCCAAAAAAGCTTTATATGTTGTTCTTCACCAATCAGTAATCACTCTACTCACTACTCTCTCTTCTGTCCCTTTCCTTTTACGGGTAAGTTCTTTTTCCCACTTTCAATTCTCAAATTTCACCGGAAAAAAAAAAGTTATCTCAAATTTTCAGCTCTTTTTTCATTCCCAATTGTGTTTTGGGCATGTAATTATGATATATTTTTTTGGTTTATTTGGAGTCTTTAAAATTTATCAATTCTGGGTTTTAATTAATTTTTTTCTCTCTTTCAGTTAGCAAATTTTAAGGTCTTTTTTTTAATTAACAATTCTACTGGCGCAATTGTATGTGTTTTTGACATGTGTTTATGGTTTTCTCTTTGGAGTTTTCCAAATTTTATCAATTCTGGAATTTAATTCATTTCTGATTACCATGTGGGAATAACAAGCTGGGTCGAACACCACCCTTATTTAAAAAAAAATTAATTATGTTTTAGCTCTCTTGCTCTGATTTATTTTTCCAACGCTGATATAAATTCTAGGAAAGATTATGTTAATTGTTTGGAATGATCTTTTTTTGTTCATTAATAGATTCAGTAACTATATGAATAAAGGCATCTCATTTTTTAGTAGTTGAAAAGGATTGTATTATTAATTTTTGGGTGGTGTGGCGGTGCTGAGGTGTCTCTTCTGCTAAAATTACCAAAAAATTCAGAAAGAGAAAAGCTTTTTGAAAATATTTTTAATAGCCATGGCTTGGGATTATTTACTGTTGAAATAATTACCATTAGATTTCCCTTTCTGTTTTTTCCTTTTGCTTTGGGGGGGGGGGGGGGGGGGGGTTGTGAGGAACTTAGGGATGGAAAACGGTGTGGTACGGTGCGGTTGTGGGGCATAATTAGGTACAGAAAATTGCTAAGAATAGAAGAAAGTTAAACCTGGATTTCTTATTAATGTCCACTAAATATGGTGGAAAATAAAGATATTGACGCATATATGTGATATATCTGCTAAATGTTTCAAATAAATTGAATTGAGAACTGATCTTAATCTTATTGAAGAACTTGTTCAATGTTTTCGTCAATCAGTTCTCCAATTGGTGTTAATGTGTTTGACAGTAAAAATGAAGAAGGTTAAAATGATATAATGAGAATTTCCTCGCATAAACCAAAGATACAAAATATAATTAACAATTGATATGAATTTAAAAAAAGAAGATTAAAAAAAGCTTGTGTAAACCTGCATAAACCTGCGTAGACCCGCAACCCACCCCGCCCCGCATCAGTTATTAAAAGAATGGCTTAAACCGCCCCACACCTGCACCCACCCCGCATAGTCTTATACCCTCCCTGCCCCACATAGCCCTAAACTCGCCCCGCACCGCCCCGTTTTCCATCCCTAGTGAGAGTGAGGGTGAGGGTGGACAGTGGCTGATTCAGAATTTAAATTCTTACTGTAGAACCTTTTGCATTTTGCAATTAAGGGTGCATAATTTAATATTTTTTGAAATTTTAGTCCTTTCTCTGTCCCAATTTATGTGGCGGTTTGACTTGGCATGGATATGATCTAAAATAAACCATAGATATTTATTTGGCTGTAAATCTGTTCCTTAAGGGTGAAGTTGGAATTTTAAAGATAAATTGTTTCTAAATTACAAAAGATGACATTCTTATTGAGACTGACTATAAAAGGAAAGAATATCACATAATTTGAGACGGTGGGAGTAATTTTTATATAGACATATACCCTATGTATGGAAAATGTTGGTTTTGGTTGAACCTGTAGCAGACATACCACATACGCCTCTTGGGTGGAGGGGAGGATGAGGGAGACATGTATACGGTTAAGTTGCTATGGTTTTTGGTTCTTGTTGTAAAACAAACAAACAAACAAACAAACAACCGCCCAATATAATCCCACAAGTGAGGTTAGTTCTTGTTGTAAAAGATGTGAGAAAAAGAATAGCTATACAAGTACAAAGAAATCGGAGGAAATGGGAAAATAAGATTTTATACTTGACTCTATCCTCCCGAGATGTTGGTCTTTTTCCCTTTCCTGAAAAGAAAAAAAATTTAGCTCATTGTTAGTTTTAGCAGTCTTGACAAAATTTGATTAAAAGGTTAAATTTACTTGTTTATGGTGCAAGAAAGTCTAGTGGCATGTCTTTACTATGTGTATTTTGCTATGTGTGTGTGTGTATTTTATTTGGAAAGTACGCAAGCGAGTTGACAAGTAATTTGCCTTTTACTGGATATTTCACAACTTATTGTTGCCTGGAAATTTTTTCAAATTGCTAATATTATTAGGGTAACTCATGAAACTTTCTTTTTTTGTTAGTTCCAGTTTTATAAAGACTTTCAGTTCACTAAGCTTTTGGTGGGTCACTTGTGGCTTTCTTGTTCTTGTTCTTTCTTCTTCACGAGTAGAACGGAAAGATTCATGGTAGTTGCTTTTGAAGAAAAGAACTAAAAAGATGATCATCAAACATGCTTTCCAAGTCGAAATAAACGCTGTGATTGTCAAATATTAATCTATTTATCCTATGTATCCTTCATTAGAGTTTAGATCATTTTGGCTGAGGCGGAACCAAGATTTCAATGTTATGGGTTTAGATTTTAGAACAACGACTTCAAGGCTAATAACTGGGTTCTTAATTTTTGATTTTGTTCATATACACTAATTTAGCAAAAGCTACTGGGTTCAGCTGAACTCGTACTCGGGCGTCCAGCTCCGCCCCTGCATTTTGGTAGTACATGGAACCCCATATGCTTATAACTGTAGATTCCCTAAACTTGATTTGCTAAAATACTTTGCTAGGGAAGCATGCAATCAAAGTCCAAAAGTGCAATCTGCCGGGAAGCCAGAACTTTTAATGTTCCGAATTCCATTGTATATTCTGAACCTTGGTGGAATACTGCTGGCTATAATCCTGTTTCTCTGGGATTGATGCGGGAATGTGCATCAGATTCGTCATCACGGGAACAATCTGTGGATGGCCGATCACAATCTGATGGTGGAGCCAAGGAGGAAGATGATGATGCTCCTGAAAACTCACAAAGTACCATACCTATGCATTCAGGTATCTTGTTCAATCTTGAAAGTTGCTAAAGATAAACCACTATGGTCATTGACAGAGTGATATGGCTTGTTTTTCTTCATTGGTTTCTTTCTGACAAGTATTCTACTATTTTCTTGCTATATATATATATATATATATATAAGAGGCTGAACTTCCATTACTTCTGCTCATTACTCTGAAAAGAGTTAAATCACCATACAAGTTGGAAATATGAAGATGCAGCTCCAGCTATTAAAAACAATTTTATTGTTTGTGTTGCATCTAATAAAAGCATGTTGTCAAAATCTTTTTTTTTTTTTGGTTACTTCAGGTTAGTGGAATTAGTTAATAGCATCAGCACTTTATGGATTATCTTGATCTTTTTCGTATTTTCGGAGGTATGCAACATTGGTCATGTGTCGTCTGTTAATCAACTTTAGTCTGTAGCACAAATTGAGGATAAAAGAGAGAAGGTAGCTTGAGATCGTTTGGTCATGTCTTGTCAAGATGTACCTATCTGTAGGTGCGAAACCATGGTGAGTGTAAGTGCTTCAAGAGGACGAAGTAGACCTAAAACTACATGGAAGGATATTGTTTGGAAAGACCTATACTCTCTTGGAATTCATGCAAACTTAGCGAGAAATAGGGTGCAATGGAATAAAAGATATATATAGGCGATACCATTTAGTTAAAAATATGTTTTAGGTGTGTTAGTACATTTACTTTAGGTCCTATGTTTTCTGGGTGTCTTTTAGCCCTAAAAGAGATCTATATACCATTAGAAAATTTAGAGAACCACTTACCAAAAGAAGAAAATATAGACAAGTTCTAGTACTATTTTTTCTTTTATTTTGTATAACATTAGTCTGAAATGAACTTAAATGGAGTGACATGGTCGGTGAGGATTCGTATAGCCGACCCCAGCTTGCTTGAGGTTGAGGCATAGTTGTAATTGTTGTTGCTGCTAAGGATTGGAAGCATGCCATGATGCTTCATTTGTCTAGTTACTTTCCCTTCCTTTTTTAATCTTTTGCCATAGTGGGAGAAATGAAGGTGCGATATTTGTTGAGGACGGAAGTGCAGTGGTAGAGATGGGAAAAATATATTTCTTTCACGATCTTAATGGCTATAAATTACTTAAGTAATGCTAATGCAGTCTTGTTTTAAATTTAGATGGGGAAAGGAGTTATCCGCAAGTTGATCAAAATTTACAGCCAATTGCATCAACCATACCTCCAAAGGGTGATGGGACCCAAATACATCCCGGACAGCTTGAACCTGTTATGCACTCAATAGTAAGTATGTTTGACTTTTCTATGGGGCTTGAGAAGTTTGGATCTGCTTGCGGAGTTATCTCACTGGTAGATGTCTTCTTTTTTTCCCCCTGATTTTGAAGTTATTCTGTAATTGACATGCAGGCTTGTGCTCCAAATCTATATGCTGACCTATACTACGGGGGGATGATGACACCTTTTGGTCAGCCTATGGTATGCATGTGGTTTGAATTCTGAAGTCAACGTCCATTTTTTTAGTATTTTCCTCTGTACACTTGTCTAAATAATTAAGAGGACTGCGTGCACCCCACCCTCCCCAGACCCCACTTGTGGGATCACACTGGGTATGTTGTTGTTGTAGAGGACAATTTACTTTTCTGCCAATTTTAACTATGATGCCTCTGGACTGCTCAAGTGTATTATGTCCTTATGGATATCAAACATAGAAATCAATCGCAAAAAATAGAAATAAAAAAGATATCGAAACATGATATCTGCTTCTATGTGGTTGTACAATGTGTCTTTTGGAAACTACTAAAGCATACTCTTTACTCTTTCCGTTGAAGTAAAAGATTGGCACTGACAAAACATCCATTATAAAAGATTACATTCAAAAAAAAGGGGGGGGGGGGTATCCATTGTAACATAGTTGTGCCCGAATCTAAGCTTGTTGGTGGCTGAACTCCAGATATTTTAAGGTGCTAATGGAAGATGGTGCGGTACAGGTACCTCATGTACTTGATATGCATCATCCGAGGATGCCTTTGCCCCATGAAATGGCTCAAGAACCTGTTTTTGTCAATGCCAAGCAGTATCATGGTATTTTGCGGCGGAGAGAGTCACGTGCCAAAGCAGAACTTGAAAAGAAGCTGATAAAAGTTAGAAAGGTTAGTAGTGTTGCCTCATCCACTGTGCTGCTTGTTGAGTGTTGTTTTCTCCTGTTCGATGTGTTTTTTTATAGGTTCTCTCAGTTATTGAAACCACCCGAGAAGTCCTTGTACGTATTCCTTGTTCGGAACAGTGACTTACCACTGTTTGGCTGAGCTCATTTTTCATCATTTAAAGAAAGAGATGCAACTGTTTACCCCCCCTCTTCCCCCAGGCACCACCCCCAAAATGGAGTAAGATAATGTCATATTACTCTTCTTTTATCTGTGCAGAGTGTTGTTTCCCACTTTATTTTTTTCCACTGTTGAGTCGAAAACACCACTGATGGTGAAAGGAACTCTGTAGGCCAATGTTTTGGTTATTAATACCATTATGAGTTTCTCTGTCGCTGTATTTTTCTTTTGAATTCACAAGATTGGCTGAAATGGTTTTGCACGAATTCATGCTGGTCATATTTGAGATGTGCTCGGTTTATTCTGTTTACTCATCCTCATTACTGATATTTCCTCTCTTCCTCGATAATACAGCCATATCTTCACGAGTCGCGACATCAGCATGCTTTGAAAAGGGCAAGAGCTTCCGGAGGGCGTTTTGCAAAAAAGTCAGATACTGATACTTCAAAGGGAACCGGTTCTGGTTCTGGTTCTAAGTTCTAACCCGGATCTTTCTGCGTTGTGAGGTTTAGTACTTTGGCAGAGGGACTGAATCTTATCTGATCATATCAGTAGTTATATGTTTCAGTCTTGGCTTGTTCGAGACTGGTGGCAGTTCATCCTTGGCTTTTTATTTCAATGTTATGGGAAGGAGAGGTTGTCCGCGTTGTAAATTCAGTTCTTCCCTTCTGTAGAAAAAAGAAAACGGATTAAGACTAGCGTTGAAAAGGAAGACTTTAGTAGGCATATGGCTACTAAATGTTGTGTAATTTAAGGGTATGTAAAGTTGTAGGTATGCTGTAGACTTGTCATATTTCCTTTAGGTGGATGTAAAGTTGTAGGTAGGTTGTATACTTGTCATATTTCCTTTCTGTTGCTGTATCTTAGGATCCTGATTTTGTGGAACTTCTATTTTGTTTATTTAATTTGATAATAGTGGCATTGTGTTCCTGGGCTTTATGATGACGGTAGAATCTGGAATATCTTCCACGTGATGAAATTCGCGCAAGCTGGTCTGGACACAATCGATTAGGTTGGGGGGGGGGGGGACGGTTTGTAGTGTGAGGTGAAAGTTTGTCTGCAATGGCCGGTGATGTTGAACTTTGTATTGGCTCGGTGAGGTATTAACTCCATAATAGGAGTGAGTGCTGTTGCAGATTGATGCGCAGCATAAAGCTAGTCAATTTATGAAAAATTCCCATAATACAGAATGTGGAGAGAAACTGATAATGAGGATCTATACATCAACTAGTTTGGAATCAAAGCATAGTTTTTCCTTATACTTGGCAGGGAGTCAAGTGTTAGCAGGATCAATCTTGATTTGACATCTTTAAAGAACATGAACAAGTACAATTATACGCAAAGGTACCACAACTTAACAAAAATAATGCTCTCTTTATTTCATTTTGTCTCTCTTTACTTATTAATATGTCCCAACAAAAGAACATATTTTTATATTTAAAAATAATTTAACTTTAAACTTTCTATTTACCTTTAATAATGTGCTTTTATAGAGATAACATGTTAAATATCAAAAGTTTAAAAAGTTTTTCTTAAACCTCATGTCTAATCAAATATTGCCACATATTTCTGTAACTTTATTTGCTGCTAGCAGTTAGGCTTTTAACCTTACATTGATTGATGGAACAAACAGCTTTGTTCATCAAGGACAATATACAAGTTGACACTCGACATAAATTGTGAATTTCTTTCTATCAAACATAAATATTTTTTAGTCTTGAAACCAAGCTTCAAAATATTACTTAGGGGACTTACCTTTCTTGGCTCTCAAATTTAGTTAAGTTACCAAAATAGAGTGCCGCATTATACTTGACGGTAAAAGAGAATCAGCACAGCAAAAAAAGTACAAAAGATAGCTGATACCAAAATCAAAATCTTGAAAGCATATGATTCAAACATTTATAAATTACAAGTCACTTTGCTGATGATCACTATCTTCTACATTTCCAGTAACATCCCCAATTTCATCTTTGGGAATGGTTTCTTCGTCTAGGTCATCTGGGAAATTAACTTTTTCACTGCTACTTTTGCTACCATCAGGTGCATTATCGTTAGACTCGGTGACATTGACCACGGTTTCCATCATCCCTGACAGAGCCTGTCTAGGAGACCACTCAAGCACATCATCGATAATGTTCGAAACTCGCCTCTGATACCTGCAAGGTAGATAAGAAAGAATTTCAGTTTCAGCAGGGTCTATCCCAAAAAATCAGTATGTCCGAAAAACAGAAAGAGAATTTATATAGCAGAATAAAAGAACAGATTCGAAACCCCCAGGGATTTGGTTTTGGTCTAGTGGTAAAGGCGCAGTGCATGATCTGTGAGTTAGGTACATGTTACGAGTTCGAACTCTTTGCCAAAGCCTAAAGCCTGATATTAAACTTGATCCACTGTGTTTCGAACCATACGCCAGTTGGCCCTCGGAAATTTCTCGGTTAAAAAGAAAAGGGACAGATTCGAATCAGAAGCCTCCACCAAATTGCTGGCTCGCGGTTCCTAGGTTGACTAAATCAATTCTCAAAATATGACACCCTTTTTTTTTCTTTAACCGAGAACTCCCCAACCAGTGGTACATAGTTCAAAACTCGGGGGATAATAGGTTCGCCTCTCTACCCTTCTCCACTTAAATACAGTTTTTGTTTGCGGCAGAGTACGAACCTGTGGTGTGCGCCTAACCACACATCATGTGCTGCACTATTATCACTAACCAAAGCCCTGGCGGCTTCTCAAGATATGAAACTAAATTGCAAGTTATTTGCCCGTGAAGTTAATCTGTATGAACATCCAGAATCTAGTGCATCGAGATTGTTTCCAGGAAATCTCAACATATACAAATTGATTTTTATTCTGTTTCCTCAAATGAACTCATAGGCTTGAGAGATAAAAATGCAAGCAAGCACACCTGGCTCTTGCAGCCTCATCAGGAGCGTGATGCCTCAGAAGCAAAACAACAAGCACAGCTACTATTGCATAGAAAAGCCTTGCTGTCCACTTAGGTCGCTCGCCCTCATCCTTCTGAGGCCAAAACTGGAACAAATCTTGCAGCGTTGCTTCCTCGGCAAGAATGTTGGGAAAGAACCAGACACGCTTTCCAAAAAGTACCCATATGGCACCAAAGATCAAAGCTCTTACTGCAAGCATAAAAAAAATCTTTTGTAATGGCAGTTTACTTCAAATTTCATATAGCAGACTCAAAAATACATGACAAGCTTGAAGACCATGACTTGAACAGCCCGAGCCACCATTTTACACCAGAAAAATTACCCATAAATAAAGGAAATATTACAGGCACCACTACCAGCAGAAGTGCTTTAATAAAATTTGTCAATGTGTGCCATTTAGATTAGAGGATTCAAGTGAAGGATAACAAAATATGATTGGCAATTTCCATAAATCTGTCATAGACAAAAATAGAAAAGAAGCTTTCATAGGGTTTCTATGATACAGACCAGTAGGAGTATTTTAGAATTAGAAAATTCTAAGCAGTTGGCTGACTGAACTTGTTGGACAAATAGATCAAGGCCTGACTCCACAGTAACAGGTAGAAACGGAGTTGAATATATTTACTTTTAAGCCTATAAGAAAAAAACAAATGAAAAAAGTACCGTCGAAAGGTTTTCCATGTGAGAAACATGTAGGGCAATATAAATTAATTTTCTTTTTTACGTTTCCTCTACATATGAATGGTAGACTGTACCTCCAGTCGCTAATCTCAAGCAAACCAAGATTTTTTTTGCTTCGTAGTCGATCAAATAAATATTTGGTGTTTGAGTGATATATAAAACAGCAAATCTTTGTAAGTAGGTTAAGGTTTAATACACTTCTGTTCCACCTTTTGCAACTATGGATGATTGAAGGACCTATCGACTTGCTAAATTATTTGATGCATCACCCATGTCACAATATTACGATTGTCAGAAGCTGTTAATTTTTTCAAGTATTAGTGTGGCCACATCACGGTGCATCATACAGCTCTACACACAAAAATGAAGCTGAATAACAAGGAAATTTGAGAAGTGAAAGGGTAACAAGCACCAAATACTTACTGAATAGCAAACAAAGTATGAGGAGGAGGAGACCGGCGCATGAGTATAGTATAAGCAATTTGACTGAATGGGGATAAACAGGAAACAAACAGATTGCTAACGTCAAAACCGGCCAGAAAAATGAGAGAAGTGTTTGCCACAAGGGTCTCCTATTTACAAATGTCCATGCAAAAAAGGCGTCATTTTCAGAAAATGCTTGATCCTGCACAACACCAATTGAACAAAATAACATCAAAAAGGTGTAAGAAAACCATTGTAAAAGAATCATTAGGGTAAACAAAAAATTAAAATTCAGTCAAAATGTGGAAAATTCGTATAAAGCTCTAAAAGATAAATAGAACACTTTCTAAAGAAGTTTGCTCCAAGAACACCATTTTTGAATGTCTAACTTCTTAGGTGGAATTTACACTTTTCTTTTCTTCTTCTGCTATCAGAAACAGGAAGTTAGTAATTGACAAACCAGCCTTCAGTTACAGCTTCATAACTATTGAGCAATCACAACATGAAGATCATGGATCACAAATGAAGAAATTTATGGGGTAGCTTCTGTTACCATTTAAAAAAAAAGATAATTTATGGGGTAGCTTGTCAGCAAAGTGGCACTTCACCATTGAAGTGTTTATTACTGTTTTTTCTTCCATGGAAATTGGAGAGAATTCAATAATGGATAGAGAGGGAAAAAACAGGTAAAAGAATATAGAGAATAATGTACTCAGTTCCTTCTGGTTGCGATGATTTAAATCTTTAATTTGTTCAAGAACAAGAACTGCGTTAAAAGGCAAGTGTATGGGTTGGGTGTAAGCTGTAGATATTTTATTTTCAGTATGCTAAAAGACGAATTTAATTTTAAAGAGCAAGAAAAAGTGGAACTGTATGTAAAATTGTAGAAAATCAAGAAATAATTACCAAACAAGGTGAAAATAACTTCCACGTTTAGATTTTTTGATAAAGTAAGCAAACTATACAGAATTGACTCCTATGTAGAAGCGATAGAGAAAGAGTCAACAAAAGCCAAAAATTAATTCAAAACACTTTTCCCAACCGTGCAGATTCAAAAGACATCTAGCTATCAAAGCGGAGATTAAGGTTGCTTCTCCTTCGAAGCATCTTCTATTCCTTTCTTTCAATATTGTCCAAAAATGACAGCTGGGGATGGACTGCCACAGCTTCCTCTCTGTCTTTCTGAACTTTCCAAAGAGTCCAGCTGCTGAAGGTTTCATTTATTCCATTAGCTGTGACCAACTGCAAGCCAAAAGGGTTCAGGAACATATTCCAAGCTTCCTTTGTTACATTGCAAATAGGTCTCTCGCATACACATTCTGACGGAGGTAACATCTATTGCTTAGTTTGAATCCTCCATTCATTAGATTGTCCTTGGTAAAAAACGCCTCATGCATCAGAATCCATGTGAAGCAATTTACCTTTATGGGGGCCTTTGTTCTCAGTAAGATTTTCCAAGGCCAATTATATATTTAGTAGCATATATATTTGCTGAAATATCACTGCTGGCTGATATATTTCCATGGGCCTATTCCAAGTGGCAGAGTAAATATTCTTGTCCTCCATTGAGATTGCATTCCATGCTTGGCACAATTACTTTTCTCCACTAAGTCTCTTATTGATATTCTTTTCATAATCGAGAAACCCCGTGGGGCAGTGGCACACCATTTGAAACAAAGTGGATATGGGCCCGCCCCTCTACCCTTCTCCACTCAAATACCAGGCTTTTGTCTGCAGCAGGGTTCAAATCTATGACATGCACCTAACCCACACATAATGTGATGCGCTCTTACCACTAGATCAAAGCCCCGAGGGCACCTCTTTATTGATATTAAATCTGCACAACCATTTCATCGGGAGGGATTGGTTGTGTATCTTCAGATTTCTAAACCCAAGCTATCTACCTCCTTAGAATTCATAACGTTTCTGCTATTGACAAGGAGGAATTTATGTTGCTCGTGATTTCCTTCTCACTGGAATTTGCTCCTCAACTTATCCAGTTGTTTTTCCACTTTTCAGGTGATTGGGAACTGTGATAGGTAGCAGCCTAGCAGGTAGGTAAACTGTCCAAGACACTAGCCTACCTCCCATTGACAGGTACTAAATTTTCCATGAGGCCAACTCCGTCACATCTTTCAATTACATTCTCATCAAACTCAGTTGATTTGTATTTAGAGCCCAAAGGCAATCCCAAATACTTTGTAGGGAATATAAGTACATCGTATGTACCAAGTTACTAAACTCTAATCATAGAACAAAACATGCAAGTCATAGACAAATCCTGCACAAAACAACATAATTTAAAAACAAGAAATTGTGTGGGGTGAGCACGTGGCCAATGCCCCACCTATTGGGTAGTTTCGTTCTATTAAACTATCGATCCTTATGATTATTCCACGACATGTAGAGCCCCATCGCACAGGGGTAAAAGCAAGAAGGGAAAATAAAGCAAAGCATTGTAAATGAATTGAGGAAAAGTACCAGCATATATCGGAGATATATTTGCCGAGACTATTCACACAGACCCTAACTAATTTGGAATTGAGACATAATTTAAAAGTGGCTAAATTGATATATTTGCAGAGACAATTCACTCATATTCATATTGTTTTATAGATTAAGAAAATAGCAGCTTTAAGGAGTAATGATACGCGGATCAGATCTGAATTTAGGGTCTACTGAAGGAGTACCAGTTGGACCAGCCAATTACATCGAATTTATCTTCTATAGATATGTCCAAACTAAGACAGTTCTAAAAATAAATATCAATATTTCAAAAACTAGATCCATGCGATTTTTCTGGCCCAAGAGTTAGCTCAATAACGAACCAAAATAACCTTAATATTTCTCCAGGTCGATATGCAAAGTGCAAGTTAAGATCAAAGAATTATTAACTCTATGGGAGGACCAACCCTATGTAATAAGATCTCAGGTGTAAATATCAAACACGGGTATGAGCCCACATAGCATGTATTTCGTTGTATTTTGAAGGGTACAAAGCATCAATATCGAAGTCATACCCACTGGTCATGGATATGTCAGGATCACAAACACATTTGTGAACAGAATCCAGATTAGTAGAAATCAAGTTAACAGTAAGACAGGAATTTCTAACATTCTCGATAGTTGACTCAATCAAGAAAGAAACTCACATGGTATATCTCCAAATGCGCTGGCCAAGAAGATAACTTTTTCTTCCCAGGCCGAACAGTCTTTACCACGCGATCACAGCGGACTAGAAGATTCTTTTTAAGCAGCGTGTTGGCAATATCTTCAGGCTCCAAATCTCTATCCGACTCTAGTATGTCTTTAAGTTCTGAATGATTTTTCACAAAAGCGACGAAATCTTTTCCCCTGAAATACTCTACCCGTGTTTCCTGTAGGACAGCCCAACGAGACACCAAGCCTTTATGATCTCTTACTTTCTCGGCAAATAGCTGGAAGACGTCCTTCTTCACACCTTGTTTCTGAAATTAAAAGTAAACACATGGGGAAATGGGAATTTACAAAAATCATCCCAACCAAAAATTTACAAAAATCACAACCACAAACTGGAAAGTAATATATTTCAACTAACAAGAACCACATAAAGGGGAATATGCAGCATCATAGGAACCTCAGATGCTAACTCTTCATCCTTCCTATATGATAAAACCCTCTTGATTTCCTACCCGTCAAGAATATCTAAACAGCAACTGATTCGAGAAAGGACAACTCTTTACCTGATTCAATACAGCTTTATAACTCTGAGCATTTAAGTTTTTTCTCATTGGCAACTGATTAGTGGACCTCCATTAGCCAAACAAAATTGAAGGTTTTATTAGTGATACAAAAAGGAAGGGAGATGTTCAATAGATACCCTTCAAAATGCTAATTTTTCTTGTTCTTTTCTTGTTTAACTATTTCTTTATGGTCTCAACATGGCTAAGAGTTTCTCTCCATTGATTGTGTAGTTCTGCAACGCAGTCAAAATGGAGAAGTATAGCTATTCATTTTCTCTATCCCTTAAAACTGGACTATGCCAGAAGATTAATAGAAACACTGATAATGTTTGGGAACTAGGAATCTTACATCTTAGAAATGTGTGAATATGTTGATCAACAGATACTATTGAGATCATCTTCTAAACCACTTTTAAGAAAATTACAAAAATGCGACCTCTTCAGATTTAAGCCTATTGAAATCAGGTAACAAAACCTAACTTACGACCTATCTAATAAATATTCTACCGATGGCATCGTAATGAAAAAATTTATAGAACGAAAACAAACTTCCGCATGTGCCTCCCCAAACCAGGGTAGCCCCATTGGTGAGGATGGGGGTCAGAGATTTTCCTTCATCGTTCTACACATAAACTCTTTTCCCTTTTCATATTTGGGCATTCAAATGCTATTAACATCAATTATTTAATTCAAAGAGAGTTAAATATTCAAAAAGTGGAAAGGCAAGTATTTGGGATAAAACAAGAAAGAGAGAATCGCTTGGCATCCCTGGTTTTGTTAGCAAAGAAAATGTACGAAGATAGTTGCCATCACTAATGTGGAAGTGAAACTAGACATGTATAGTCGGGAACAAGCAAGTAATGGATGACCAAGCATTATAGAGCAGTCCAAAGGTCTACTCAAGAAACATACAAGTCAGTCCCCTAATCCATAGCTCAAAAAACTGTCATCTGCATCATATAGTTCCATATATAATGATGATGGCATCTAGGCTAAGCATAATGCCATAATCACATTCTAGGGTATGACAATTGAATCCATTTAATCAAAGAACAAACTAACAAACATCAAAGGGTAAAATCATTTTATATTGAAAAACCTTATATTTTCTTTAATTCAATTATTAGTGACTAATGGAAAAGAATCTGGAAGGGGAACCTTGGAGCAATGGTAAAGTTACCTCCATGCGACCAATATGTCATCGGTTTGAGCCATGGAAGTAGCAACTAATACTTGCATTAAAATAGGTTGTCTACATCACGCCCTTAAGGTGCGGCCCTTCCCGGACCCTGCGAGAATGCGGGATGCTTTGTGCATCGGGCTGCCCTTTTAATGGATGAGAATCAGGTATTGAGTTATCTAGTAATTACTAGTTGATTTTTGCATTTCATTCTTATTTCATGTCTTTTCATTTACGCATGTGAGCACTCATCAGCTCCAATCTAGGAGGACAGGTTTTCGGGATGTTCTTGTTGTCTATAGATTAAATGAAAGATAGATTTAGCAAACTGGAGTTTTTTTCCATCCTATGGTACAATTTAGTATAGCAACTACCATTAAATAGTTATCAGCAATACTGATAAATGAATCGCCTATATATCGAAAGAAAAATTCAATGCATACTAACTGTAAGAAAATAGCTTTTATCATATTTAGCAAATATTTCCTTACATTTCTATATTTCCCCAATAGGGCACGACATTATACCACCAAT
The DNA here is from genome assembly GCF_000393655.2 of Nicotiana sylvestris. NCBI lineage: Eukaryota > Viridiplantae > Streptophyta > Magnoliopsida > Solanales > Solanaceae > Nicotiana > Nicotiana sylvestris. Next base: position 13,886,849 of record NC_091065.1, read on the forward strand.
TCAAAACCAAACAAAAGGAACGAATTGCCCATTAACTATAAAAGCTAAATTGAATTTCAACAATCAAAATCATGGCATACAAAAAACACAGATCCTATGGAAAAATACAAAAAAAAAAAAAACACAAATTAAAATAATGAAATTCACAAAATCAGATCAGAAGAAATTAAATTAACACAATTTTTAGTATGTGTGATGTTTGCTTTGGAATTTACCCTTGGAGGAGTGATATTCGAACCGTTCGATGCAACGCCTGGGGATCGTCTCACCTTCTTCTTCTCTGCTCCGCCGGGTTTCTTCATTTCCGTGTTTTCTCTCTCACACACACACAGAGAGTAGAAATAAAGCGTTTTTTCCATGTCTCTAGTCTGGGTTTGAGGAGAGAAAATCACAAAAATAATCCTTTACATTTGGGGATTGGTCTAAAACGGTCCATTAGATATATATTTCGGCAGTTTTAGTCCTCCATATTTACTAAAATTAAGCACATTGGATCTCTATTATTATTGTTATTATTATAATTATAATTATATTATTATTATTATTATTATAACACATGACAGTGTTATGTTTTCACCAAATTAACTCGTGAGCAACATGTGACCTTTAAATTGAAGAAAACCCGCAAAGATCAACTTTTATGAAATTATTTATCTCAACTAAAATTATAGCGCCTTGTAAAAAATTTAAATATATTAAGCTTAGACTTATATTTAATTTCGTCTTAAATGCATGATATTACGTTAGAATAGTTATATATATATTATTCAAAAGATATTTGGAATAATGAGTGCATTGGGGATGTATTAAGGTGGGATGATAGCCTAAGAAGAGGAATAGTTGAAGTTGAAATGGATATATGTATTGGATAGACATCAAAGTAACATATATTATAACTTCAAAAAGCTACAACTCTCAATGTAGAAAGATTTTTTTTGTGATTTCTGAATGAAAATTATAGCACTTGGATTCCAATTCTAGCTTGGAATCAGCTATGCTTTCCGAAACTCACGAAGTTGTCCTTCTTCTTTGCATTCTATTTTTTCTTAGCAAGCAAAGAACAAAGAAAATCCAATGAATTTCAGAAAAATTAAATAGATATATATACCTGAAATTGTGATATAAGTTGCTAACACTTCGGCAATAGCAAAAGCTTGTGATCTAGAAAAGGCAACGAAGAAGAGCAATTGAAATAAATAGTGAAGCAACAAAACCTTGAATGAGGAAGAAAAAAGGTAAAAGTGAACTATACACCAGCCTCATTTTCAAACTCCATCTCTGTCACCATTCACTCACCGAAAACTCCCCCATTGACGACCACACCTCCTTTATTGAGTATAGTTATTATTGTTAATAGATTCATTATTGTATTATGTAATATAATTTCTAGTTTGTAGTTAGCTTAGCGGTTAGCCTAGTCAAATTAGTCAATGAGAAATTAGTTTAGTCAACATGTATATATACTTGTACAATTAGTGAAATGAGTTGAGAGTTCACATTTTACAGAAAATATCTCGGTTCATTCATTCTCTCTTCTTCCTCTCTTCTCTCAGAATGTTCTAGTAGACTCCATGGGAGCTCTACTCATCTGAGCTTGCATGCATTCTTGATATGGTGTCAGAGCTTGGACATCGGCTCAAATTTCTTCAGCGTCTTCAACTCTCGTTCCAAATTTCATTTAGCTTCGTCAATTTTTAGGGTTTTGGCTATTGCCACCCAATTCTGGAAAAAAAATCACCTCACAATTGAAGGTCTTAGACCTAGCTGAAAACTTTACACTTTTCAAACTCATCGAATCGGAACTTCGCATACGGTTATCGACCAAACTGAAGAGACAACTCCTAACACAAGCAGAAATGACCAATTGGTCATCGATACAGGTAATCCCCTCTACATTCATCCTTTGGATAGTCCTGGGATGACCTTAGTACTAGTTCCGTTCGATGGAATTGGATATCGTTCTTGGAGAAGAAGCGTATTGCGAGCTCTGTCAGTTAAGAACAAATTAGGGTTTATTAATGGGGAATTTAAAAAACCTAGTCCTGATTTACCTTAATTCCGCAAATGGGAGAGGTGTGATGATATGGTAACCTCATGGATCCTCGATTCCCTTGCTAAAGAAATCTCTGACAGTGTGGAGTATGTAAATGACTCGGTCGAGCTATGGAGGGAATTAGAGGATCGTTATGACCAAACAAATGGGGCAAAATTGTATCAGATTTAGAAAGAAATTAATGATCTTGCACAAGGATCCTTAGACATTACCACATATTATACATGAATGAAGAGATTGTGGGAAGAATTGAACACCTTGAGTGTTAAATCTCAGTGCAGTTGTAATTGCACATGTGGAGTAAAAGAAACTATGTATAAGGCAGAACAAGATCGACGACTTATCTAATTTTTGATGGGATTGAATGAGGTCTATACAATAGTACGGGGAAGTATTCTTATGATGAAGCATTTGCCCTCTATGGCACAGGCTTTCTCCCAACTAATACAAGAGGAAAAACAAAGGGAATTCAAGCCTAATGGTCAACTCAGTCTAGATTCCACTTCACTGCATATAAATGCAAGTCCACAGAATCAAAATCCATATGGAGCCAGAAACTTTAAAACTCACTACGCAGCTAGCAACAATAGTAAGGGTCGTCCATTCTGTGATTATTGCAAAAGACCAAGTCATACAAGGGAGAAGTGCTACAAGTTACATGGTGTAACGACCCGGCCGGTCGTTTTGAGCGTTTGCACTTTGATCGCCAGATTTCGGGCAGGACTAGCCCCGTGTGATGTATTATAACTTGTGTAAATTGTTGGTTTGGGTTTTCAGGAAAATCGGAACGAATTTGGAAGAACAATTCTCAGTTTGTAGCTTGAAATTTGAAAGGTTTGACAAAGATTTGACTTGTTTGTATATGATATCTTATCAGAAATTTTATGATTTGCTTAGATCCGTTGGGTTATTTGGGACTTAAGAGCATGATTGGAATGCATTTTGGAAGCCCGTGGAAGATTTAGGCTTGAATTGGCAAAATTGAGATTTCGGCGTTTTCCGGTTGATAGGCAAAATTTTGATATAGAGGTTGGAATGGAATTCCAAGAGCTGCAGTAGCTTCGTTGTGTTATTTGGGATGTGTGTGTAAAGTTTCAGGTCATTCGGACGTGGTTTGGTTGGGTTTTTTATCAAAAGTGTATTTCGGAAGATTTTAGAACTTAGGCCTGAATCCGAGGTATTTTGGTTGATTTGATGTTGTTTGAAGTGTTTTGATTATTGGAACAAGTTTGAATAAGGTATTAGGATATGTTTGTGCTTTTGGTTGAGGTCCCGGTGGCCTCGGGGTGATTTCGGGTGCTTAACGGAGAAATTAGATGCTGGTTGCAGCTTCAGATTTGCTGCTTCTGGTATTTTCGCATCTGCGGTTTGGGGACCACAGATGCGGGTGATTTATCGCATAAGCGAAAAAGGGTTAGATGGGCAGAGACCGTAGAAGCGGTATGGTGACCGCATCTGCAATGCGAGAGATTAGTCGCAGAAGCGGCTTTGGTCCCTTAAGTGATTCCGCAGAAGCGGAGGTTTAGACCGCAAATGCGGTAACGCAGAAGCGGATCTTTGACCGCAAATGCAGAAAGGGCTGGATAGAGCATATATGTTATTTCATTCGCGAGTTTGGGTTATTCCACCATTTTTGACTTCGACCTTGGAGATTTTGAGGCGATTCTGAAGAGAGAATCAAGAGACTTGGTTAAGGTAAGGAATTTCAGACCTAAAACACATTTCTATGGTGGTATTTCATGAATTTAGACTGAAATTAAAGGAATTTAAGGGCTAAACATGGAGGATTAGGGCTTGAGTTTAAGAGGCCTTAGATTGAGGATTTAAGGGGTTATTTGAACTCCCATTTTGGTATTCTTGATATGTATAGACTCGTGGGGAGATAAGGAATCTAATGATGTGAAAAATTCTGAGTTTCAAGAAGTAGGCCCGAGGCTCGGGTTTTGCTAATTTCGGGATTTTTGGTATTTTTCGATTGTTTTCGCTTGGGATTTGTTCTCTTGGTATATTGTGACGTATTCGTTCTGATTTTGTATAGATTCGGCGCGTGTGGAGGTCGATTTTAGGGGCAAAGGCGTCGCGAGCTAGAGATTTAGCCGGTTCGAGGTGAGTAATGATTGTAAATGATGCTCCGAGGGTTTGAAACCCCGGATTGCACATCGTAGTGCTATATTGAGGTGAGACACACGCTTGATGGCGAGCGTGGGGTCATGCCCTATTGGGGATTGTGACTTGGTCCGTCCCGATTGATGATTTTATCGCGTATTTGACTGAAACTTATTTGCTATCTTTATGATTTGGGCTGATTGCCATATTTGGGCTTCGTGCCAACTATTTAAACCCTTCGAGAATTTTAATTACTATTTCCTCACTGTTTTGACTTATTACTTGAACTCAGTCATGTTATTTTCTACTGTTTTACTACTCAGCCATGTTTACTCAGTTTTAAGACTTAAATGATATTTTAAATGATGTTTTGGGCTGAGAAACACTGTTTTACTAATGCCCGAGGGGCTTGTGAGTATTTTGATTGAGTAAGGCCGAGGGCCTAGTTGTGAGGAAATATTAATATTGATTTGAGGTCGAGGGTCTGAGATATGTACGCCACGAGGTGGCTTGTTGATATCGTTTATGAGGCCGAGGGCCTGAGATATATACGCCATGAGGTGGCTTGACTGATATGAGACCGGGGGCCTAGATTTGATGCTACGAGTTGGCTTGATATTGCGCTTGGGCCGCAAGGGGCCCCTCCCGGAGTCTGTACACACCCAGTAAGCACGGGTACCCATTGTAATGTGAGATATAGCTCGAGGGGCGGATATTGTACAATGTAATAGCCCGAGGGGCTGGTATTGTTCTATGTGATTGCCCGAGGAGCTGGTACCGTTCTATGTGATTGCCCGAGTGGCTGTTATTTTTCTGAGATATTGCCCGAGGGGCGGAGTTGTTGACATTGTGCCCGAAGGGCAAACCTTTATGTGTTTACTTGTCATTTTACCTATTAAACTATGGTATTTGTGCCTGAGGGGCGGAATGTTTGTGCTTATATGCACAAACAGTTTTGCATTCATTTGCGTAATTGTTGAAAAAGTCATTTTCAAAGAAGTTTAAACTGAGCTAAGAGATTTTAAGAGATTTTTACAGCCTCACTGTTTTCCTTACTGGTTTTGGACTACTTCTATACAGCATCTTGATATGCTTTACATGATTTCTTGTCTTCATTCTTTATTTTTATTTGTTACTCACTGAGTTAGAGTACTCACTTTACTCCATGCACATTGCGTGCAGATTCAGGTATTTATACACCCGGTAGCGGGTTTTGGCTGATCGGAGGCAGGGTCTTCGGAATTTAGCAAGATAGCTACCGGTGTTCGTAGCATTGCTCTTCTCTCTCTTCATTTCATTAGTCCGTATTTGTACACTTCAGGTCTTCAGTTGTATTTATACCCTAGTAGATGCTCGTGACTTGTGACACCCCGGTTAGGGTTGTGTCGGGTTGTATTTCCGCTACTTATTATCATTACATCATGTTTAGACTGCTTTTATATTGTTTAACTGTTTTAAAAAGCGAATTAGGTTTGATTGGCTGGCCTTGTCTTCACGAGAGGCGCCATCACGACCGGGTTCGGGGTTAGGGTCGTGACACATGGATACCCTCAAGGCAGATCCTATAATAACCAAAACTTCAAACGTAACAATGCCAGTGCTTAGCCCTATAATCAAGGGAATAACTAGAACCACAAGTTCAATAAAGGAAAAGGATTTGTGGCTAATGTACATGGGACTCCGGCTGACATGATTCATGAGAATGGAAATGAACAAGAACTACAAGATGATAATCAGAATGTCAATCTGACAAAGGAGCAATATGGGCAGATAATGAACTTGCTACAGCACTTTCAAGTAGGATATGCAAAAGGTTCCCCCAGCAATGTCAATGCCAACTTTGCAGGTATTATTGTATGTACTTCTTCTATTGATTTTGACAAACCGTCATGCAAATATTTTGAATCAAAGGCTGATCTTTGGATTATAGACTCAGGAACATCTAACCATATGACTTTTAACAAACATGCACTCACTAATATCATCAAATTACCCTATCCCTTACTAATAAGTCTACCAAATGGATATAGAGTAAAGGTTCTTGAATTTAGAGATGTGATACTTTCTTCAGACATTGTTCTACATAGGGTCCTTCATGTCTCATCATTCAAGTATAACTTGATTTCTGTTCACTCCCTTGCAGTACACCTTAGATGTATTGTATTTTTCAATGATGCACTTTGTCTGTTACAAGTCCCTTCAGTGAAGAAGCCTCAGGTGATTGGTAGTAGCAAAGAAGGTCTGTACTATCTATGTTCCAGATGTTTGAAGGGTAAAAGAACTATTTTACCTTCTGTTGTTTCAACTTCCTATTGCAATTGTATTCTTGCTCCAAATGTTATACTCATTCATGTCACACTCCTCAATCTGTAAATACTTCCATCTCAAGCAATAAGAATGACCCTTCATATATGTTTGATAAGTATGATGTAAATTCTCTGTGGCACAGTAGGCTTGGTCATGTTCCTTTTGTTAAAATGAGAGGGATGTCCTCAATTCCTGCAAAGTTTGCACCAAGACAACCATTTATCTGCCATGTTTGCCCTATGGCAAGACAAACTAAACTCTCATTTCCTCAAAGAACCAGCACCACCTCCAAATTATTTGAACTAGTACACATAGATATATGGGGACCTTACCATGTAACCACCCATGATAACTACAAATATTTTCTCACACTAGGGGATGATTTCAGTATATCCACGTGGACCCACCTATTTAGCTGCAAGAGTAATCCTCTTCAGGACTTAAAGGCCTTTGTGGCCATGATTGAAAATCAATTCAATACATCCATAAAAACCATTAGATCTGATAATGGCTTGGAGTTCACCAGCCATGAAGCCCTTTCATTCTACCAATCTAAAGGGATCATACATCAGAAAACATGTCCCTATACACCACAACAAAATGGTGTAGTGGAGAGAAAACATAAATATCTTCTTGAAACTGCCAGGGCTCTCATGTTCCAGTCCAAACTCCCAACCAAATATTGGGGAGAATGCATCCTAACAGCCACTTGTCTGATAAATAGGCTTCCAACCACTTACCTTAACAACAAATTCCCCTTTGAGTTGTTGTATCAAAAGAAACCCCATTACTCTCACTTGAGAAGCTTTGGATGCCTATGTTATCCCATTCTACCCAAAACACACAGAGACAAATTTGAACCAATAACTACTCCTCACATCTTTGTAGGATATCCATTTGGAACAAAAGGTTACAAGGTACTAAATCTGGCCACCAAGAGAATTCATATCTCCAGAGATGTAATCTTCCATGAAAATGTTTTTCCATTCTCCTTAAGTTCTGAAAATACTTCCTTTCCTTAGAACAGTCTCTTCCCCTAACTATGCTGAAGATAGTAGTCAGGTTCCCCCTATGAATTTTGGACAAAGTCCTGTTAGTGTCACATCTCCAGAGATAGAACACCACTCTGAGACACCTATAAATGATACACCTTCTCCAAACACCACTGACCCTTCATCTACAAATGATAACAATTTGCAGCCTTCATCTACACATGTCCAGTCAGAAGCACCAATTTTAAGGAAATCCAGTAGAAGTCATCAAACTCCTGCCTACTTAAAAGACTATGTTTACCAACTACCCAGTAGTTCTGCTCAACTGTCCACTGTCACACAACATTGCACCCCTTCACTAAAAGCCTTATTTTTCAATCATCATCATATTACTCTTGATGCTCTATCTACTGAAAGTCAACACTTAGTGCTAAATGTTTTCCATGATAGTGAGTCATCTTCATATGAAAAGACAGCCCTCAATCCTGCTTGGCAAACATCCATGACACAGGAATTTGAGGCACTCCATGCCAACTATACTTGGGATTTAGTCCCTTTGCCAGCTGGAAAACAAGCAATAGGTTCTAAGTGGGTATACAAAAGCAAACATAGGGCTTATGGGAGCATTGAAAGGTTCAAAGATAGGTTTGTAGTAAAAGGTTATACTCAGCAGGCTGGGATTGACTATACAGAAACCTTCTCCCTTGTTGTGAAAATGATAATTGTTAGAGTCCTAGTTACAGTAGTTGTTAAGAAGGGATGGGACATATTCCAATTGGATGTGAACAATGTCTTTCTCTATGGGGACCTACATGAGGAAGTCTATATGGAGGCCCCTCCTGGCCTTGTAGTTGATCAGTACAGTCCAAGTAGAGTGGTATGGAGACTGAACAAGTCATTGTATGGACTTAAACAGGCCAGCAGACAGTGGTATACCAAATTAACTGAAGCACTGTCCTCAAAAGGGTACCAACATTCTGAAAATGATCACTCCCTTTTATATAAGAAAACTCGCTCATCCATTATTTTTGTGGATGTATATGTTGATGATGTTATAATCACGGGAACTGATTCAGAAGATATTGCAAGCTTGAAGGCTTTCCTGGATCAAATGTTCAAAATAAAGGATCTAGGTAGACTTCACTACTTTTTGGGATTAGAAGTCTTATATAAACCAGATGGCATTCTTATTTCTTAAATGAAATTTGCTTTAGACTTATTGAAACAATATCAGTGCTTTGACTACAGCAGTGTTTCCTCACCCCTTGACCCTACTGTAAAGCGGAAAGCACAAGAAGGAAATCTCCTACTAGACCCTACGTACTATAAGAAACTAGTGGTAAAACTTAACTTTCTCACCAATACTAGGTTGGATATAGCTTATAGTGTGCAGCTCCTAAGTTAGTTTACGCAAGATCCAAGGGACACCCACTTGACTGCAGCATTTCACCTTCTCAGATACCTTAAGAAGGATCCCACCTTGGGTGTTTTCTTCTCCAACAATCCTGACTGTTCAATCAAGGCCTTTTGTGACTCAGACTGGGCAACCTGCCCAGACTATAGGAGATCTGTCACTGGGTACATTGTTTTAGTGGGAGACAACCCTATTAGCTGGAAGTCCAAGAAGCAGGAGATTGTTTCCTTATCCTCAGCTAAAGTAGAATATAGATCTCTCAGGAAAGTAGTTGGGGAGTTGGTCTGGTTGAGCAGGATGTTTGCAGAACTTACTGTTGCCCAGTCAAATCCTATCCAGGTGTCTTGTGACAACCAATCTGCTATACATATTGCTCATAATCCAGTGTTTCACGAAAGGACCAAGCATATTGAAGTTGATTACCACTTTGTTAGGAACAAACTGCAAGAAGGCCTAATCCCTCTTCATCATGTAAACACTCACAATCAGTTGGCTGATATCCTCAAAAAGGCTCTCACAGGGGTCAAACATTCAGCTGTCCTAGGCAAGTTGGCTGTGAGAACCTCACTTCCAACTTGAGGGGGGGTATTGAGTATAGTTATTATTGTTAATAGATTCATTATTGTATTATGTAATATAATTTCTAGTTAGTAGTTAGCTTAGTGGTTAGCCTAGTCAAATTAGTCAATGAGCAATTAGTTTAGTCAACATGTATATATACTTGTACAATTAGTGAAATGAGTTGAGAGTTCACATTTTACAGAAAATATCTCGGTTCCTTCATTCTATCTTCTTCCTCTCTTCTCTCAGAATGTTCTAGTAGACTCCATGGGAGCTTTACTCATCTGAGCTCGCATGCATTCTTGATACCTTTCCTTTCCCACATATTTAGGTTTGACATTCAGGCAGTTCGAATTGGATATAAGAATTTCGATTTGGATTTTTAATTTTCGGATTGAAGAAATGACAATCCAAATCCAATCCAAATAAACCGGATTGGATCGATTTTTGTAAGTTTAGTTTCGGATTAATCGGTTTGTATATTTTGAATTTTCGGTATTGAGCTTATAAGTTGAGATGTTTCTTGTTTTTACAAAATGAATATCCAAATGAAGTGTCCATGCTAAATTGTCTAAAAAGTTCCTCATTCTTACCTCAATCATCCAAATGTAATGAAATTATTATCATTGAAATGCAATTTAAGTAATGAAATTATTATCAAGAAATGCAATAGAGACATTAATGCGACCTCTAAGATGTAGCAATAGTAAAACCATATCCAAACAGAAAGTATTCTAACAATAACTTAGTAATTAATATTGAATATATGAGATAATATCTAATGGGTAGGATATTGAACTTATTATGGCATATGAATAATGGACTCAATAAACAGTATAAAAATTTCGGATATTCAAAAAAATCGAAGTACCAAACCCAATATCCAATCGAAATCTAAACCAAAAAATCTAAAAAAATATGTGCAACTGAAGAAAAGTCTCATCACAGTCAATTCCCTCTTCTTGATTATAACCTTGAACCACCAACTTGGCCTTGTCATATTTCCAAACTCATCAAGCTTGTTTTTGAACACCTACCTAGTTCTAATAACAGTTTTATCTAAAGGTCGAGGAACCAGGTACCACACGTTGTTCCTTTCAAATTGATGGAGTTTATCTTACATAGTATCAATCCAATCAACATCCTTCAAAGCTTCCTTGATATTTTTGGGCTCAATTTGAGACAAAAAAACTGAGAAGGCAAACATATTTCTCGTCTTTGATTTGTTTTGAATTCCTGAATCAAAATGAGTGATCATATTATGGAGAGGATGTGAGCTTTTGTGCTTCCAGTTGGACACCTGAATCTCATTGTGAGAAGACCCATGTTCCTCTGAGAGAGATCCATCGTTAGCATCCATAGAAGAGTGAGTGCCACTTCTCCACTCAGCATCACGAGTTCCTTACACCGCATTAGCAACTCTGCTTTCTACTTCAATTGTTGTCATGGAGGAACCAGGTTCCTCTGAATCAGCTAGAGGTTCTGTTGCATCTTCTTCGTTAGACTCCTTGACCTGACTCATCAGATATGCCTTCTCGTTTGCCATATCAATTACTTCTCCAAGAACCTTTGACTGCTCTCCATCTTGATCATTCTTATCATGTGAATCTTCCCACTTAAGCAGTGTGATTCATCAAAGATTACATGTACTCTTTCTTCAACACATTGAGATCTTTTGTTATAGACCTTGTATTCTTTGCTTTGTGAAGAATATCCAAAAAAGATCTCTAAATCATTTTTGGATCAAAAATTTTCCGAGCGCAAACCACAACACAAAATTATTGCTCGCTAGTCAAAGATAGTATAGATTACTTATCGCCTCCACATAGATTAGATTTAAACAGTGTTAGAATAATCTCCAGTTGATTACTATCCAGAAAAATTAACACTTGATTTGATGACTATTACTATGATTAACTACTAAAAATTGAGTTGTCACACCTCCTTTTTTCCTACACCCCCGGAAGAGAGTATATAAGGGAGTTTTTTCCAACTTAAAGTGATAATCGAAATGAGATTATTTATTTAAATATTTAGAGTCGCCACTTGGGATAATTTATGGTGTCCCAATTCACCGGTTCAAATCCCAATCGAGGAAAAGATTGACTCTGTTTAACAATCCGCGAACCAGAAATCCAGGTAAGGAATTCTGTTAACCCGGGAGAAGGTGTTAGGCATTCCTAGATTCCGTGGTTCTAGCACGGTCGCTCAACTATTGTATTCGGCTTAATTATCTGATTTTAGTACATGTTTTAGCCTATGGTTCAATTTTAACTTATTAACCGCTTTTATTCATTTTTAAAAGAAAATTGCAACGTTAGTAAAACACGCCTCGAACCACGTCACATAAATGCACCCGTGACTTTTGACATATTTTAACATTGTTGAGATTTGGATTTGGGTCACATAAATGCACACCCGAATTTAAGAAGGTAATATTACTAAACTAACGCGCCTAAAGCAATTGCGCGTTTTTAACTTTGCGAGGGCCATGGAAATTTACTAAATGGCACACCTCGAATTTCTAAAATTAAAAGAAGTAACCAAACGAGGGCCAGGCATTTGAGATTTGTTTGGCTTGGCGCTCCCCAAATTATTTAAAAGCTTTTATGCTAACTCATGAGGGCCATAACTATTTTGTATTGCCTAGTATGGCACAACTCCCTTATGTGAAAGCCCAATTAGTTAATAAAATAAAAATGCACAATTTCTAATTATTCAAATATGACTTGTCTGAGAGCTAAGGGACAATGTTGATTATTCCTCGGGTGAATGTTGAGCCCAATTGACTAAGGGTCCATTAACAAATTGTTCGGAGATTTGAGAGTGATTGGAGGAGTTGATATCGAGCTCATCCAGTTGCATAGAGCAGATCAGTGCTCAAAACATCAAGCTTAGGGTCCGTATGAGCCCAAATCCAACAAGAAATGATAATAAAAGAACCCCACAATATCAACAAGTAAAGGGAGGCCCAAGAGGGCCCACACCCCTGTAAATCTAACACTGAAGGATCACCCAAATTGAGACTACAATTACTAAACATAAAAAAACTAATTGGAATTTAACTTCAAGCTATTTAAACATAACCAAATTCACATAATAACCCTTCCTACTACAGGGATCAAAACCTGTGAAGAACATACTAAATGTATAACCACTTTAATGCTTTGAATTCGTTTCAAATTACCCTGAATTGAAAAAATAACTCACAAATCACCGAAATACTCAGCATACATTGTCCATGTCCACATTACTTACAGAATTCAACCATGGGTCATTTGACAATAAGCTATTTCATTATAACCAAAAAGGCTCTAAGCTGACAGCCTGAACCATTTTTAACGGATTAATTACTGCAACGATATAAGCCAAACTCAAAGGAAATCTAACTCTAATTGCAAACTCCAATAATCAGAATTAGAAGAAGATCATTACACTGAAATAACACGATCTAGTTATTAATCACAACCATGCTTTGACAAATATATTAAACCAAACTTCAAAGCTTTATGATAGCTATAGAACTGCATTTATAATCAATTTCAACTCATGCTTCTGGTTACATGTCAAATAGCATCCTTAAGGATCAAAATGTACCTGGAAAAAGGAGTAACAAAGAGGAAATGAGAACCAGTGAGATCAGCAACAACAGTAGAACCCAGCAAACCAGAAAGTGAACCAACAAACCAATTTCTTAAACCAATAGATAAGAAACAATGATCCAACTTCAAATTTCAGTCACTCAATGGACCAGCAGACCTCAAAACAAACTTGATTCTAACCCATCTTGACACCAGCTAACCAGAAAATTGTTTTAGCACCAAGAAAACCTCAAAGATCACCAAAAGAAATCAATGAAATAGTGTTGTTCATCAGAATTTCTAGCTGCTTTTTTTATTTTTTCTTTGTAAAAACTTTTTATCTCTGAATCTCTATAGAATGGTAGAACTATGCAGCTTTTTATTTTTATTTTTTAGCTCTCTAAATCCCTCAGATTTTTTTAGAATGTCTCCCCCCCCCCCTCAATCAACCTCGACGGTTGAGATCGACTAGGGAGCAAAACTACGCCGTTTGGTTAATGAGGAGATGGACTGGGTCGGGGAGGACTGGGTTTTGGGCCGGATAAGGGGTGATTTGGACGGGTCTAAAGGGAAATGGGATTGGGCTTTGGAAAATTTTAGATTTTAGCCCAAAAATCCGATTTCTTCCAAAATCCTTTCTTTTCTTCTCTTTTTTTTCCCAAAATTCTTTTAAATTTAAAAATAAAATAAACCTAAATTAATCACTAATAAAATTGTCCTATTACATTAATTAACTCTAGATAACAATCACCACAACTAATTAAAAACCAAATTCAAGGAAAAAATACCAAAATTCGAAATTAAAATTGAAAAGTTCAAAATAAACTATTTTGTGATTTTTCCATTTTTATGAAACGACTAGTATGTCAATTAATCCTAAAAATGTACAATTAAGTCCTCAATGCAAATGCAACATATTTTTATTTTTTATTAATTAAATAAAATAAACATGCACAGACAAATGCAAATTAACAGACAAAAATCTACGAAATTGCAAACAAATGGAAAAAAAATTATTTTGTTTTGAATTTATGGGAGTAATTCATATAGGGCAAAACTCACATGCTCACAGCTTCCCCTCTTTGCCCGAAAACACAAAGCGTTTTCGTGCAAAGATAAAGTGAGCGGATACGAGCGATTTTTACCCGTTTGAATACTCCGTGGGAAGCATTTTTGAAAGATTTGACCGCACCCTGCTTCCGAGGTTGCCTACATATCCTTGGCTATAAAGGAATCAGGTCAGTATAATTCGGGAAGTTTTGGTAGCTGGGACTACCATGAAGCTGTGATTTCACTGTTGTTGCTGCTTCTGCTACTGCTTACTGAACCCCCTTATTACACCATGATAAAATAAAAAGAAGCTAGGCTAGACTATGATCTACGCTTTACAAAATTCTATCTAGATCTTCATACTTGCTTTTGTGTTTTTTGTTGCCTTGTTGACTTCTATTCTCTCGATGACATCCATTTGTGCCACCTTGAATTGTACGTTGAGATGTTTTCCCCTTCTTCAAGTGGGTGCCTGACTGCCAGCTACGCCTTGATGATATTTTTCCTTTCTCCGATTGGACACTTGATTGTTGAACTTGAATGTATTCTCTGCTCTCCAGGCGGGCTCCTGATTGCTGAACTTGAAATGTATTCCCTTCTCTCCAAGCGGGCTCCTGACTTAAAATTTGAATTGTACTCTCTTGTTCTCCAGGCAGGCTCCTGACTTCAATTTGAAACATAATCTCTGCTCTCTAGGCGGGCTCCTGACTTCAACTTGAAACGTATTCCCTGCTCTCCAGGCGGGCTCCTGATTTCAAAAATAGACAAAACAGAGGATTTGAAGGTTAAGCTTAAATTGTACTCCCTTGTTTTCCAGGCGGGCTCCTGACTGCTGCGCTTGACTGTATTCCCTGCTTTCCAGGCGGGCTCCTAATTGCTGACTTAAAATGTATTCCCTGCTCTCCAGGAGGGCTCCTGATTGCTGACTTGAAATGTATTCCCTACTCTCCAGGCGGGCTCCTAACTGCTGAACTGAAATGTATTCCCTGCTCTCCAGGTGGGCTCCTGACTTCAACAAAATAGACAAAAACAAAGAAAATTTTCCTGCCCCAGTTTGGTAGCTGGGCACATATGTGAGTGTTAAACTGAATCATATTACTAAGAATTTGAAAGCTAGGTCCCATTATACAGGGGGATCCTGACAACTCTTAACTAAACGACAATTTTAAATCTAAGCTATATGTTTTAAAGGCGTGACTTCCGCTAAATCTTGTTATCTAAGAAGGTCTTAAACTACTCCCCGTTATCCAGGAGGGTCCTGACAACTCTTAAATAAATGACAATTTTAAATCTAAGTTATATCTTCTAAAGGTGTTACTTCCATTAAATCTTGTTATGAAAGCCAGTTTTAAACTACGTCTCATTATCTAAGAGGGTCCTGAAAACTCCTAATTGAATCCTATCTCAAGCATGTAAACTCATAAGCTAACTTATATTCCTTTTGGGGTACATTTATGCTAGATTATGCTATTTTTAACTTTAAACTAGGTCCCATTTTCCAGGAGGGTCCTGAAAGTTTGCGGTCAAACCTGTCTGGTGCTTGCTTTTCCTTGCGGAGGGTTTCTTCGAAACAAACAAAATTTTCTGCCCCTGTTTAATCAAAGAAAAAATCTTGTCAGTTTTAAATATGGTGGTTGGTTGATGACATAGGTCTCTCTGCTGCATTGTTTTGTTTTGACTGGTTTCCCCGAACTGGCCCTGAACCGCTTGACTTTTCGACTGACTCTCAAAACCCATAACTTGAATGACCCGAGTGTTCTATCCCCGAACCGTTGTTTCACATCTCTGACCCCTTTAACTGAACCTTTGCATCTCCCATGAAATTACCAAATCATTTTGCCGATGGAACTCTTGCTGGCATTTTATCCCCTTTTACATCATGCTATCTTTGGTATGCTCTGGCCGCACTGTGCTTTGCAATCTTGAAGCTGGTAGTGAGCTTTGAAATTCCTTCTTATTTGCTTAACCAGAACTGACATTGGGAACATCTTAGAGAAATAAACCCAAAGAAATGAAATGCAATGACTTTTAGAGTTAAGGATAAGGAAGTCCAAAACTGGAAGACTATCTGAAGAGAAAAAAAAGAGACTTATCTGAGTGGAACAGCTGGCACCAATGATCATGACATGCAATTTGGATTAATCGGCCCAATCTGTCCAACCAATCAAATTCCAGTTGCCATACTCTGTTACCCCAGAATTTCCATAACCTGATTTCTTCACCTCAAATCCCGCCCTTGTTCATCCTGCAGGCCTTGAAAGGTTTTCACCAACAGACCTCTCCCATTCCTTCATCTGTCAACTCACTTTAGCCTTAAGGTGTCCGTGAGGGTTTTCACCAATAAGACTCTCTCATTTTTGGTTTCTTTTCCCTATTCGAACCAGAGTGTTACCCCATGATATGAATCACTTCTACCTGCTCGACTTGGCATTTCTCGAGGACTGATCGGAAGGTCTTTCTTTGGACCGTAATGTGGCTTTTGGATGGGGTTAGAAATAAAGGGTATAAAAGGCTCAAAACAATTCAAATGGGTTAAAATTACAACTTTCGGAATTAGATTTCTCACAACAACCACAACTTCTGCCCCAGTTTCTTGCTTGGGGGGCTTTTGGATTTATGTTTTGATGGGACCGAACCGTGAGGCTGCCTACGTATCCTTAAAAGGAATCAGGTCAAACGTAGTTCATGACATAGGAATTACTTTGTTTGTTGTGATTTTTCTTCTCTTTTCTTTCTCTTCTTTTCTTCTTTTGTTTTTCTTTTGTTGTTGTTTTTTATCTTTTTCTTTTTTCATTCTTTCTCTCTCTTTTCATTCTTTTTTTCTTTTTTTCTTTTCTTTCTATTTTTCTCTTCTTCCTTTACTTATCTTTTACGCTTGTGTTCCTGATATTTGTTACTGGTTTCGAAAGAGTGATATGAAAGAAAACAAATAAGGCTCAAAAGGGGTGACAAGGGATAAAGTGTTTGGATAGCAGAACAAAATGCCTTCGTCATCTCAATATTCGAAACGTGCCAAATACAAACAAGTACAATCAAAGAAAGAAATCATACATAGTATCTCTTGACTGCATCAGAATTGATAGCCATTTCTACACATTTGCCTTCTACATCTGTCAAATACAATGCACCATTGAACAACACTCTAGTCACAACAAACAACCTCTGCCAATTTGGGGCGAATTTTCCTTTTGCTTCAACTTGATGAGGAAGAATGTGTTTCAATACTAACTACCCCACTTCAAACTTTCGTGGATGCACCTTCTTGTTGTATGCTCTTGCCATTCTCTATTGATACAACTGGCCATGACACACTGCTGCCAGTCTCTTCTCGTCGATCAAACTCAATTGTTCTAAGCGGGTTTTGACCCACTCCTCATCATCGATCTCAGCCTCCGCGACAATTCGAAGGGATGGAATTTTCACTTCTGCGGGTATTACTGCTTTGGTACCATACACCAACAAATAAGGAGTCACCCCTACTAAAGTACAGACAGTAGTGCGGTAACCCAGCATGCAAACAACAGCTTTTCATGCCACTGCCTAGAACCTTCCACCATTTTCCGAAATATTTTCTTTATGTTCTTGTTGGCCGCCTCAACTGCTCCGTTTACCTTAGGGCGGTATGGGGTAGAATTGCGATGTGTAATCTTAAACTACTGACATACCTCTTTCATCAGATGACTATTGAGATTAGCCCCATTGTCTGTAATGATCACCTTCGGTATCCCAAACCGGCAAATGATATTTGAATGCACAAAATCAACCACCGCCTTCTTGGTTATAGACTTGAATGTTTTAGCCTCTACCCACTTGGTGAAATAATCGATGGCCACCAGAATAAACCTGTGCCCGTTGGACACTGCTGGCTCGATTGGCCTAATGACATCCATTCCCCAAGCAACAAAAGGTCATGGTGCAGACATTGTATGTAATTCAGATGGGGGAGAATGAATCAAATCTCCATGCACTTGGAACTGGTGACATTTACGCACGAAACTCATACAATCTTGCTCCATAGTGAGCCAATAATAACCTGCTCGGAGAATCTTCTTTGCCAGTACATACCCACTCATGTGCGGTCCACAGACTCCAGATTGTACTTCGGTCATGATAGTCGCGGCCTGTCTGGCATCTACAGATCTTAATAACCCAAGATTTGGGGTTCTTTTGTACAAAACTCCTCCACTGAAGAAAAATCCACTTGCCAAGCGACGAATTGTTCTCTTTTGATCACCTATGGCTTGTACCGAATATACTCCCCTTCGGATGTATTCCTTGATGTCGTGAAACCAAGGCTCCCCATCGAGCTCTTCCTCCACCATGTTACAATAAGCATGCTGATCACGTACTTGAATATGCAATGGGTCTACATAAGCCTTATCTGGATGATGTAACATTGACGCCAAAGTAGCCAAAGCATCGTCAACCTCATTGTGGATCCTCGAAATATGCCTGAACTCTATTGATTGAAACCGTTGACAAAGATCATGCAAGCATTGCCAGTACAGTATGAGTTAAATCCTGTGTTTCCCATTCTCCCTAAATCTGGTGCACCAGAAGGTCCGAGTCACCCAAGACCAAGACTTCCTGGACACCCATATCAATAGCCATCCTCAAACCCAAAATGCATGCCTCGTATTCCGTCATATTTTAGTACAGTAGAACCGAAGTTGAGCCGTAACAGGGTAATGATGCCCTGTTTCAGAAACAAGTACCGCTCATATCCCAACGCCTTTCATGTTAGTAGCCCCATCAAAGAAAAGTTTCCATCCTGGCCTTTCAATCTGTTCCAACTTATCAATGTGCATTACCTCTTCATCAGGGAAGTAAGTCTTCAAAGGTTCGTATCCTTCATCCACAGGATTCTTAGCCAAGTGGTCAGCCAATGCTTGTGCTTTCATCGCGGTCCGAGTCATGTAGACAATGTCAAATTCCGTGAGTAAGATCTGCCACTTTACGAGCCTTCCCGTGGGCATAGGCTTCTGGAAGATATACTTCAACGGATCCAAATGAGAGATGAGGTAAGTAGTATAAGATGACAAATAATGTTTCAGCTTCTCGGCTACCCAAGTTAGGGCGCAACACGTCCTCTCAAGCTGAGTGTACCTAACCTCGTAAGATGTAAATTTCTTACTGAGATAATATATGGCCTACTCCTTCCTGCCGGTGATGTCATGCTGCCCCAACACACATCCAAAGGAATTGTCCAAGACTGTCAAATACAAAACCAAAGGTCTCCCTGGTTCTGGCAGGACCAACACCGGTGGGTTTGACAAGTACCCCTTTATCTTATCAAATGCTTCCTGGCATTCATTTGTCCACTTGATTGCAACATCTTTCTTTAACAATCTGAAGATAGGCTCACAAGTTGTCGTGGGCTGAGCAATAAACCGGCTGATATAATTCAATCTTCCCAACAGACTCATCACCTCAGTCTTGTTCTTCGGAGGTGGCAATTCCTAGATGGCTTTAATTTTTGACGGGTCTAATTCAATACCTCGTCGGCTGACTATGAACCCCAACAATTTTCTAGACGGAACACCAAACGCGCATTTTGCAGGATTGAGCTTGAGATTGTACCTGCGAAGCCTTTGGAAGAACTTCCTCAGATCTCTGATATGGTTAGACTGCTTTCTAGACTTTACAATCACATCATCCACATAAACCTCAATCTCCCTGTGTATCATGTCGTGGAATATGGTCGTCATCGCCCTCATGTAGGTTGCCCCAGCATTTTTCAAACCAAATGGCATGACCCGATAATAGTACGTTCCCCAGGGCGTGATGAATGCTGTCTTTTCTGCGTCTTCTTCATCCATTAAGATCTGGTGATAGCCCGCATAACAATCCACAAAAGAACTAATCTCATGTTTGGCACAATTATCGATCAATATATGGATGTTCGAAAGTGGGAAATTATCCTTGGGACTTGCCTTTTTGAGGTCTCGATAATCAACACACACCCTGGTCTTGCCATCCTTATTCGGCACAGGCACTACATTGGCTAACCAAGTGGGATACCGGGTGACCCGAATGACCTTGGCCTCAAATTGTTTGGTGACATCTTCCTTGATTTTCACACTCATATCAGTTTTAAATTTCCTCAACTTCTGCTTGACAGGGGGGGATGCCGGATCAGTGGGCAATTTGTGAACCACCAAACCGGTTCTTAGACCTGGCATGTCGTCACAGGACCATGCAAAAACATTTTTATATTCGAACAATGTTTTGATTATCTCCTCTCTAAGTTATGGTTCAGGATGGACACTTATTTTAGTTTCCCGGACATTATCTTGGTCCCCTAAGTTGATTGCTTCTGTATCACTCAGGTTAGGCTTGGGTTTTTCTTCAAAATGGCTTAATTCTTTACTAATCTCTTCAAAGGCTTCATCCTCGTCATATTCCGATTCAACATCACATTCTATTTCTTGAATTACTATTTCAGAACTAGATTGGCTTTTAAGACTGGGCCGGAGATTCCGCATACATGTCATATCATTGAGGCCAACATAAAAAGAACTGTACAAGTGAGAAAGGAAACAAAAATAAAACTATCAGGAAGAAAGAAAAAGAGAAATTGCATTTCATTGAAATTCAAGACAACGGGGTTGATACATCTAAATGAACGGAATATAGAATCTGAATTACAACCCTGGAATAATCCAGATAAATTAAAAAAAAAACAAAGCAAACTACCAAAACTCCCTCCTGATGGGGAGAGGAGTACCTTCCCAATTGTTAATCTTTGCACCGGGCCCAGCAAATTGCACATCCGCCTTGCTAGAACCCTCTAAGCTTCCAATACATTCACATCGGCGAATATCCTATCGAACCTTTCCATCAAATCTCTATCCACGTCAACCACCGAACTGGGGACCGACGTCACTTGGTGCTTTCTGGTACCAGGCTTGACAAATGATCGGGAAAGACGCAGGACTGGCTTTGGAAGGGCCCATGCTCTCTGTTTCATTTTTCTGGCTCTTCTTACGCCTGCGACTGTGGGATTGAACCCCAGACCAAAAGTATCCAAGTTCTTAGGAAGAGAAACTGGTTGTACGATACCTTGCGGAGATGCACCCAAACCCTTGCCCGATACAAAACCATTTTTCAACATTTCAACGGCTACCATGACTGATGCAACAGCTACCCTTGGAGTTGGCACGCACTTCCCTTCAGGAATTTTCTCTACCGATACCGTGTCAACAACCTGATAAACCCATGGCCCCTTGTTGTCTTCAAACTCTATGAATGGAACAATAGCATCACTGGGAACACACAAATTATCTTCGCCATGCACAACAATTTCCTGTCGATCCCATTCAGACTTGACCATTTGATGCAAAGTAGACGGGACTGCTCTGGCAGCATGAATCCAGGGTCGTCCTAACAGCAGATTGTAAGAAACAGCCACATCGAGTACCTGGAATTCCATAGTAAATTCAACCGGCCCTATTGTAAGCTCGAGCACTATGTCCCCAACTGAATCTTTCCCTCCACCATCTAATCCCCGAGCGCAGATATTGTTCTTGTCAATTCTTTCATCATCCACCTTCAACTTGTTTAGAGTGGAAAGAGGGCAAATATTTTCATTGGAACCATTGTCAACTAGTACCCGAGTAACCACGGAATCTTCACATTTCACCGTCAGATAGAGGGCTCTATTGTGCTCAGTACCCTCCACGGGCAACTCATCATCAGAAAAAGTGACTCGGTTTACCTCAAATATCTTGTTAGCTATATTTTCCAAGTGGTTTACTGAGATTTTATCAGGAACGTGGGCCTCATTCAAGATCTTCATCAAAGCTCGACGGTGCTCGTCTGAATGGATCAATAATGACAAGAGCGAGATCTGAGCCGGTGTCTTCCTTAACTGCTCTACAATGGAATAGTCCTGTACTTTCATCTTTTTCAAAAATTCTTGTACTTCTTCCTCGGTCATCACTTTCTTCACGAACACTGGATTATCTTTTGAGGTCTTATCTTTTCTCAACTCTTCGGGAGCAAAGCATCTCCCCGATCGAGTCAAACCATGAGTCTCAGACACTTCTTCTCTAACCTATTTCCCCTTGTAAGTCACTGTCACTCATTCATAATTCCATGGGACTGCCTTGCTGTTGACTATGGGTAATTGAGTTACCGGTTTGATAATGACAGGATCCGTGCAGGCGCCCTTCACAATTACCACAGGCTTGTTCGTCACTCCTAGCACAATCACTTTTGCTCTTTCATGGTTTCCTGCAATGTCACTTGAGGACCCCTTTTTGACCTCCACGAATGGTTCGTTATTTGCCCCGTTCAACTTGATCACAAACTTCTCACTTGTTGACTTTTCAAATGGCTTGGCTTCACTAGCCCGAATCATCATGACGGTTTGCGAAGTCTTCTTAGGCTCCCCTCCCTTATGCACTATCTCAATCATATTAGTCTCATGATGGGCCGACAATGGGTTCTGGTTGATGTTGGATGCCTCCGGGGCTTGGACCTCATTCCGATTAGTATCAATGATCTCTTGAATAGCTGTTTTCAATTTCCAGCATTTCTCTATGTCGTGACAGGGGTCCCTGAACAATACTCACAACTCACCGAGCGATCAAGATTTCTAGGAGGGGGATTCGGCAGTTTAGCCTCGATGGGATTCAACATACCCAACTATTTCAGTCGGTGGAAGAGACTAGCATATGATTCTCCCAATGGAGTGAAAGTCTTCTGCTTCTGCAACCTCTTATTCTTAAAGGCTTGATTTGGACGGAAACCTATTCCAGGGGGGTTTTTGTAGGCTTTCAGGGGTGTATGGGCATTTTGTGGAGCTAAGTATGGACTTTTTAGAGCCGGCGCACGCCATTGTGCGTGAGCGGGAGTTTGGGTATAGGTTTGTGCGTGATGGACGGAAAAATGGGGATCGAGCGGTAGGTAGTAGTGTTGTGGTGGACTATATGGAGTGTGGGGGTAAGTTTGGTGGTAGGGTCGAGGTGGGTTGTAGTAACACGGAATATTCCTGGATCCAACCCAAGCTCTCGATTCAATTGTAGCAACATCCTCTTTCTTCTTCTTCCCGAGTACACCTCCAGTACCGTTTTGAATGGTCTGGGTGGTTTCTTTGATTGTTGAATAACTCATGATCTTGTTGGACATGAGTCCCTGCTCAACCATGCCTCCCATTTTTACAACTTCATTAAAGGACTTGCCCACTGTTGACACCAAGTGACCAAAATAAGTGGGTTCCAAAGCCTGCAAAAAATAATCAACCATTTCACTTTCTTTCATCGGAGGGTCGACCCTCGCTGCTTGATCTCTCCAACGGAATCCATATTCCCTGAAGCTCTCACCGGGCTTCTTCTCAATCTTTGTCAATGAAAGACGGTCTGGGATAATTTCGAGGTTGTACTGAAAATGGCAGGCAAAGGCTTGGGCCAAATTGTCCCATGTGTACCACCTACTGTGATCTTGTCTGGTATACCATTCTAATGCCGATCCACTCAAACTTTGGCTGAAATATGCCATCAGCAACTCATCTCTTCCACCTGCTCCTCTCATCTTGATACAAAATCCTCTTAAGTGTGCTACTAGGTCACCATGCCTGTCATACAAATCAAACTTGGGAATTTTGAACCCTGCTGTCAACTGAACATCTAGGAACAAACATAAATCTTTATAGGCCACACTTACTTGACCACCCAACCCCCTCATTTCTCTGAACGATTGTTCTAAGCTTTTGACCTTTCTGATCATCTCTTCATGCTCAAAATTTTTGGGTGGCTTCTCGGTCTCTGCCGGGAGATCAAGATGAGGGGTGTAAGAATATAGTTCTGGAACTTTGAAGGTGGGTTTAGGGGGATAGTACTGGTTGTCGTAAGTTTGGAACAGAGGTTCACTGGAAGATCAGTGTAATGTAGCAGGTGGAGGTGCCACAAAACAGGTGTAATTGGTGGGGGAGGGTGGTGGAGCTTGAGAAGTATGGGAAGTGGAGGCATAGAATTGTTGGTAGAGGGGAAAGACTGGAGATGAGTTCACAGTGGGAGGCTCCGGAGGTTGGGCTGATAGTGGGATATAAGCAGAGTTGATGGGATAAACCGGTGGTGGATGCCCTTTTGCCCAGGCTTGGTACATTTCAGCCATCTGCTGCTTTAACTTATACGTCTCTTCCTTCATTGCATTAACATCTAGTTCTTCCACCTCTTTTGACGGGTCAACAATACTTGTCTCCGGTTCTTGGTTGGCCATATTCAACCTGTCTTTTGATCGGGTGTTGTATGAGTGAGTTTCCAGAATGCCAATCAACTAACCACATACCTGAACTCAATACATCAAACAACAACCTTGTTAGCGATTAGGCTTTAACAGATTGGTAACCGCATAGTGGGCATAAATGCACCTAAGCAGTTAACTGTCTCTATTATGTATTTGATCGGTTGCATGCGTCATCCCGGCCTTTCTTACTTTCAATTGCAAACTTCCCCCTTTTCTTTTCTTTTCTTTTCCTTCCTTTCACTCTTGCCTCTATTCTCTCTTTGTTTTTTTCTCTCTTGATTTCTTATTTTCTCTCTTTTCTTTCTTGTTTTTCCGCTCTTTTTCTTTTCTTTACTCTCTTGTTTTTCCTCTTATTTTCTTTCTCTCTTTTTCATTTGGTTGTGGTTGAATCCTATGGAGATTGCCTACATATCATGACCCCGCATGAATCAGACCAAGAGTAGTTCTTGGAGATAAAAATAATAAAATATTTTTTGGAATTTTCAAATTTTTTCATAATAAGACTCGGAAATAGACTTAAACAAAAACTAACAGACTCTGATGAAAGACGAAATACAGACTCGAAAAAACAAACAACCCACATACTCTAATAAAAGAAATACAGACTCCAAGACAAACTGGCAGACTTTAACGAAAAGAAAATACTGACTCAAGAAATCACGAATACATTAGTGCCTCAATTGTCCCCGGGACCCGCGGGGAATCATTCGGCCTCGCCGCGGGCCGACTCACTAAATCCCCTTGGAGGTGATAGAGATCTTCCATTACTCGGCGAACAAAAATCATCACAGTAGCGAAGAATGTAGATCTAGTCATATCCTCACAGCTACTGCACTTCATCACGATGTAGTTGGCGACCCTTTTGACTCATTCTCTTATGACACCCTTCTCTAGCAACAAACGCCCAATCTGTTCGGTTCTGGCTTCCAAAGTTTGTTCGGCTACCTGGTTCTGCTCTTGGAGTTGTAGCAAGTCTCTTTCTAGCCGTGCCATTGCTGTATAACACTGTTCCCTTTCAGCCTTGAAGTCTTTCGCCTGTCTGATTATTTTATTCTCCGTAGTGATGACCCTTTTGTTTAGTCCTGCGACCTCATTGTCGTACTTTCTTTCAACTGCTTAACCAGGTGCACTCGTTCATCTGCGTTTTTAGCTAATTGCTTCCAAGCGTTGGCTAGTTCACTTTCTACTTTGTTCAAATCGAAACTGTAGTCATTCACTTTCTGCCTCAGGTTATTAGAGCTTTTCATCTTTGGCACTTCGGGTGGGGTTTTCTGCTGCTATTTTCATTTTCTGAATTTGGGCTCGAAGGGCCTCATTTTCTTTGGCTAGCCTTTTATTTTCTCCTTCGTCTGCCGCGACTTGCAAGCCACTCTCGAATTGAAGCTCTCTGACTTGCTTTTCCAAATTTCCTATTGTGGCCCTGTACTCATTCTCCTTAGCCAACCAAGCCCACTGTTCTTGCGACACCTCAACAAATTCCTGAATGTGAGGCTTTTTGGCTGGTCTTTCTGGTTCGGCCCTTGCAGTGTTCTTCTTTCTATACCAAGCAAGATAGGTGGGTGAGACTTCGCCTCTAGATAGGTCACGCACTCGAGTGTTCACCGTCAAATACTGGCACTCATTCCAAATAGAACGAACTGTTTCTTCATGAAATTGGCCGTCGGAACTAACCTCGACCGTATAAACGCTAAGATCTTCATCTGGGTGCATCACCTGACACCTTCCTAACTGTCTCATCACCCGGTAAGGAGCGTAGGGCTGAATACCTTGCAAACCTATTAGGAGGAAGTAAGGACCAGTAGCGGGCATATACACAATCTCTTCAACAGGAAGCTAACCCAATGTCCATTTTATTTGTCCTGTAGTAATGGAATGGAGGCGGGATACCCAATCTCCAAACCCCTCTGGCAGCTTGAACCCTGAAATCCTTGTGTCAAACTCTTCAACGCAAATTTTCTTTGTAGATCCATAACTCATATACTGAGGGCGATGACACAGGTGCTCGATCATCTACATCTATAATAGCAAATTACAGCTCTCAAAGAAATATGCCCCATCTTTAAGAGCTGTGAGAGCTTGGTATATCTCAGACACTATCATAGGGGCAAGAATGCTTTTGGCATTGGTAATCAGGACCTTGACGACTCCGGCCACCCGCAAATTGATATTCCCTTCTTTTCGAGGGAACACCACAAGGCCTAAGAAAGCTACCATGAAGGCGAAACACCTATGCTCATCCTATTTTGTTCGATTTCCTCTGCTACAAACCCCGCTTGCCAGATCGTTGAACCCTCTTACATGCCCGTACCTCTGATATATAAAACGTAGGGTAGAAAAACCATCCTCCAACTCGGAATATGGGACTCCCTTGCTTATCTTTAGCAAATTCATGAACTTGTGGGAGTTAACGGCTCTTGGAGCGATCAGGTACTTATGCCTCAGCCCTTCAGCACTTCCCATATAACCTGCTATTTCTTCCAAGGTTGGGGTGAGTTCAAAATCCGAAAAGTGAAATACGTTATGGGTCGGGTCCCAAAACGTAACCAAAGCCTTTATGATATCTCCTCTAGGTCTGATTTTCAACAACCCGGTGAGACCTCCCAAATGTAGATTGACTTTATCTTGCTCCAATTTTCCCAGATCCTCCCACCACATATGCAACTCCAAAGGGATCTTGTTCATGACTGTTATCGGCAAACTTGGACTCGTGCTCATTCTGCACATTTATTAGGGTGATTAAGCAAAAATCAAGACTCATTTGACTCAAAGACAAAATTGATACTTTTTTTTTCTTTTTTTTTTTAATTTAAAAATACAATCCGGTTTTGCAAGTACGACCTTTCAGCACCTCGGAGACAAAGATTTTAAGGCTGTGTTGGCTAACCGGCGAAAACCTTGAAAAATGACCACAAGCGGCTGTTCTTGCAAAAGCAGCCTTCCGGTGCCCTTTTAGGGACATGCGACTATTTTTGACAAGAATGACATCATCCTAATTATTTTCAAATAAAAGTAAATTTTTGTTCTTTTGGGATATTATTGCAAAAAAGGGAAGTTGGACCCGATGAGAGTTGCCTACGTATCCCAACCTGTGAGAATCAAACTGGCGTAGTTCGGGCAAGTAAAACAGACTATTTTTGAAAACCAAACTTTCTTCATTTTTCAATTCGTTTTTCTCCTCTCTATTTTCAAAAATTCGGCAGAGTTTTGGCGCTATTTGAACACTGGTTTTTCTTAAAATAGGTGATTAACTCTCTTAACCCTCTACACTGTTATTTCTTTTCTGAACTTTCTCATTTTATGCAAAAGCCGGTCAGCATGCAAATCCGAAGCAGATAAATGCACAAGTAGCAAGTAAGATGCATCAGGATGGTCTTTTTATTTCGGGTGCACCTGTTCTAGACAGACCCAACCCCTGTGTTGAGTCTCCAAAGTAAAAAATGCACATGATGCAAACAAACGTTCCTACTAGGGATCCGGCATGAGGTATTGTTATACTAGGTTTTAAAACCCTAGGTTTATTTGTTCTAAACTTGGCTTACCCGAGCGGACAACTCGAGCCGAAAAGGGGCTGCGTACCGGTAACCAAAAGATCATCCGGCTTTGCAACTTGTCCGAACCTCGTTCTATTTGGGATATGACACTAATAGAAAGAAGTCACGACCAACATGTACTCCTTGGGAGAGAGAAGAGGGGTTTCGTAGCAGTTTATATATACAGTTCAGATAATATCAAAGCGGTAAAAAACAAAATTTAGCACATTAGGCTCAAACATGTAATAAAATCGGATAACAGATAAAACCAAATGTAACAATTCATCTAAGCTCGAATTCTTGAACCCTGAACAAGAGATTCTGGGTTCGATCCCCAACAGAGTCGCCAGAGCTGTCACACCTTTTTTTTCCTACACCCCTGGAAGAGAGTATATAAGGGAGCTTTTTCCAACTTAAAGTGACAATCGAAACGGGATTATTTATTTAAAGATTCAGAGTCGCCACTTGGGATAATTTATGGTATCCCAAGTCACCGGTTCAAATCCCGAATCGAGGAAAAGATTGACTCTGTTTAACAATTCGCGAACCAGAAATCCATGTAAGGAATTCTGTTAACCCGGAAGAAGGTGTTAGGCATTCCCGGATTTCGTGGTTCTAGCACGGTCTCTCAACTGTTGTATTCAGCTTAATTATCTAATTTTAGTACATGTTTTAGCCTATGGTTCAATTTTAACTTATTAACCGCTTTTATTCATTTTTAAAAGAAAATTGCAACGTTATTAAAACACAACTCGAACCACGTCACATAAATGCACCCGTGGCTTTCGACATATTTTAACATTGTTGAGATTTAGATTTGGGTCACATAAATGTGCACCCGAATTTAAGAAGGTAATATTACTAAACTAACGCGCCTAAAGCAATTGCGCGTTTTTAACTTTGCGAAGGCCATGAAAATTTACTAAATGGCATAATTCGAATTTCTAAAATTTAAAAGAAGTAACCAAACGAGGGCCAGACATTTGAGATTTGTTTGGCTTGGCGCGCCCCAAATTATTTAAAAGCTTTTATGCTAACTCATGAGGGCCATAACTATTTTGTATTGCCTAGTATGACGCACCTCCCTTACGTGAAAGCCCAATTAGTTAATAAAATAAAAATGCACAATTTCTAATTATTCAAATATGACTTGTCTAAGAGCTAAGGGACAATGCTGATTATTCCTCGGGTGAATGTTGATCCCAATTGACGAAGGGTCCATTAACAAATTGTTCGGAGATTTGATAGTGATTGGAGGAGTCGATATCGAGCCCAGTCAGCTGCATAGAGCAGATCAGTGCTCAAAACGTCAAGCTTGGGGTCCGTATGAGCCCAAATCCAACAAGAAATGATAATAAAAGAACCCCACAATATCAACGAGTAAATGGAGGCCCAAGAGGGCCCACACCCTTGTAAATCTAACACTGAAGGATCACCCAAATTGAGCCTACAATTACTGAACATAAAAAACTAATTGTAATTTAACTTCGAACTATTTAAACATAACCACATTCACATAATAACCCTTCCTACTACAGGGATCAAAACCTGTGAAGAACATACTAAATGTATAACCGCTTTCATGCTTTGAATTCGTTTCAAATTACCCTGAATTGAAAAACGAACTCACAAATCACCGAAATATTCAGCATACATTGTCCATGTCCACATTACTTACAGAATTCAACCATGGGTCATTTGACAATAAGTTATTTCACAAAAGGCTCTAATCTGACAGCCTGAACCATTTTTAACAGACTAATTACTGCAACGATATAAGCCAAACTCAAAGGAAATCTAACTCTAATTGCAAACTCCAATAATCAGAATTAGAAGAAGATCATTACACTGAAATAACATGATCTAGTTATCAATCACAACCATGCTTTGACAAATATATTAAACCAAACTTCAAAGCAATATGATAGCTATAGAACTGCATTTATAATCAATTTCAACTCATACTTCTGGTTACATGTCAAATAGCATCCTTAAGGATCAAAATGTACCTGGAAAAAGGAGTAACAAAGAGGAAATGAGAACCAGTGAGATCAGCAACAGCAGTAGAACCCAACAAACCAGAAAGTGAACCAACAAACCAATTTCTTAAACCAATAGATAAGATACAATGATCCAACTTCAAATTTCAGTCACTCAATGGACCAACAGACCTCAAAACAAACTCGATTCTAACCCATCTTGACACCAGCTAACCAGAAAATTGTTTTAGCACCAAGAAAACCTCAAATATCACCAAAAGAAATCAATGAAACAGTGTTGTTCATCAGAATTTCTAGCTGTTTTATTTTTATTTTTTCTTTCTGAAAACTTTTTATCTCTGAATCTCTATAGAATGGTAGAACTATGCAGCTTTTTTATTTTTATTTTTAAGCTCTCTAAATCCATCAGATTTTTTTAAAGAATGTCTCCCCCCCCCAAATGAAAGGAAGAAGGTCTTTATATATGCATGCCCAAGGCAGCCCTAGTTCAACCAATCAATTCCCTTTCTACCACTTTTTTTTTTGTTGTTTTACCCCTCTTCAGCATCTGAAAATCACTCCCCCTAACAGACTTATCTTTATCCTCACCTCTAGAAGCTTCTTCCGAACATAAATGATTCCCTCCCCCACCTAGAATTCCTGAATTGCCCTTTACATGATTAGTCATTACAACCCTACCTGACCCCTAAGACCCCTAAAGTTTTTAGGTAGACAATTGAACCCTAAACTTCTTACAATATGACAAACATGATTAATCAAACACTAGGTCTTTGCACGGATCAAACTATGAATGCAGAAAATCAACTGGAAAATAGATTGAAACATGAATCAGTCAAACAACACTCACATGACCATTGAATGAGTAATTTAAACAGACCTAAGCCTAATTAATCGACACAAACATTCGAACTTGTTAACCATTAACAAAGCACAAAGGTTGAGATTCAACAATTCGATTAACAGGAGAAACATGCATAGAAATTGATTCAAAACGGAATCTGCGCATGAACTTCAAATCAAAGGAAAAGGGTAAGGAAGAAGATGAATGGAAACTGACATAAAACTAAAGGAAGTGAAGAATTGCTTACCTTATTTGGACAGACTCAACAAAAGACCTCGAACCTTTGATTTTCCCATTCAATAATGTCACCCACTTGCTCTTAAAAAGAGCAAGTAAATAGCATTATCGAGGGACGAACCAAAAATACCTCGACCACTCTTCATGCAATAAGGGTCAGGACCATGAACTCTAGACCTAAAATTCGACCAATTTTTTGGGCTTTTGAGAGCAATTTGAACATAGATTAGTGGAGAGGAGGTGGTGAGGGTTCAAGGGTGTGATTTTGGGGTTTATTGGGGCTGCTCCGCCACCAGAGGAACTGTGGCGACGCTAGGGTTTGCAGCTTCTGAGCAAGATTCGAGAGATTCAGGTGTGATTCGAGGGAAAAGGGGTGTGGATTTGGAATGAGGATAAGGAGAGGGAGCTAGGCTGTAAATTTGATGGCCATCGGAGACCTACCGCCGCCGTAGCGCGATTTCCGGCGGCGGTGCACGGTGGCGTTACGTTGGGGTCTTTGAGGGTGTTGGAGACGACGAGAGAGGGGGGTAGGGTCGTTAGGAAACTAATATATTAAATGACTCAGGCTTCTCGTCCGTTAGATCAATCAACCTCGACGGTTGAGATCGACTGGGGAGCAAAACTATGCCGTTTGGTTAATGAGGAGATGGACTGGGTCGGGGAGGACTGGGTTTTGGGCCGGATAAGGGGTGATTTGGACGATTCTAAAGGGAAATGGGATTGGGCTTTGGAAAATTTTAGATTTTAACCCAAAAATTGATTTCTTCCAAAATCCTTTCTTTTCTTCTCTTTTTTTTTATTTTCCAAAATTCTTTTAAATTTAAAAATAAAATAAACCTAAATTAATCACTAATCAAATTATCCTATTACATTAATTAACTCTAGATAACAATTGCCACAACTAATTAAAAACCAAATTCAAGGAAAAAATACCAAAATTCGAAATTAAAATTGAAAAGTGCAAAATAAACTATTTTGTGATTTTTTCATTTTTATGAAACGACTAATTTGTCAATTAATCCTAAAAATGTACAATTACGTCCTAAATGCAAATGCAACATATTTTGTATTTTTCATTAATTAAATAAAATAAGCATGCACAGACAAATACAAACAATAACAGACAAAAATCTACGAAATTGCAAACAAATGAAAAACAATTATTTTGTTTTGAATTTATGGGAGTAATTCATATAGGGAAAAACTCACGTGCTCACAAA
The DNA here is from genome assembly GCF_000393655.2 of Nicotiana sylvestris. Classification (NCBI taxonomy): domain Eukaryota; kingdom Viridiplantae; phylum Streptophyta; class Magnoliopsida; order Solanales; family Solanaceae; genus Nicotiana; species Nicotiana sylvestris. Next base: position 13,918,989 of record NC_091065.1, read on the forward strand.
GCAATTAAAAATTAGTTACAAAAGACAGCAGATGAGCAACGAAGAATTATCAATAAGAGGGATAAGGGTATTTGACTAGATAGGTGCAAGATGGATTCGTGATCTAATTTTTGAGTTAATTTACTCTATAATACGGTTGATTCTCATGAATTCAACCGATAATCAGATTTCACTTGAATTTAATGTTCCTTTTTTGATTAAATGTTAATTTCAGTAATTAATTCAATTGAAGCATTGTAAATAATTGAAACAATAAAATGATGGTTATGATCTAAAGGGTAACTTTTCACAAATACATCCCTATTTTCTAGTTCGATTAAAAATTCAAGAGGCTCTTTTGATTATCTATTTGAATCACGAATGTAAACCAGGGCATAAGATGTGAAGAAATTCAATATAAAACTCCTCTTTTAATTTAGCAAAATAATAAATAACTCCACAATACAAGTTAAAGCTCCATCAATTAATTCTAACAATGATCAAGAATCGAATCCTTAATCACGTTCTCAAAATACTGTATCTGTCAACGCTCTAATGAAAATTACTCCATAGCAATGGAGTAAGACATCTCAATTAAGTTTAAGAACAAAGAAAACATCAATTCTAATGATTTGATATAAACTCTTGTATTGCACCGATTGCACGTTAAAATCTTGATAAATTCTTGAATCTTCTTGCCTTGGTTGGCTCTATATCCTGTAGGAGTGGGCCCAAGTGAAATTACCTTTTGAGCAAACTTTATTTGTATCCACTAGAGCCAAACTTATATCACCTCATAACCACAAAATAACCCCTTACAACTCCTAGCCTAAAAACAATAATAAAGGCTAGCAACTGAAAAGGTTGAACCATACACTCAAACGCTAACAAAAAGGAAAGTACTCCTAATTGATTTTGTATCCTAAATCCACGCATTCAGTATGAGATCTTCAACCTCCAAACACTATAAAAGTCGCTCAATTATTCACATTGTCAAAAAAATTCTAGGGTTTCTGAAGATTAAACCCAGAGAAGAGCTCCAAAAAATTCACGCTGAAATTGAAAGTTTTTGCACAATTGCTGCCTACAATCAACTTAATATAGTTGAGATTTCATTCTTAAATTGTGAAATTGATACAAAACCGACAAACTCAACTAATGTCTATGGAGATTGTGAATGTTGGAACTACGGTTCCAATTTTGATTCCGATTTTACTTCAACACAGTGGTGAATGGGTAAGTGAGTAAATTTGTTAATTTCCTTGTTAATGGAGTGCTGATCAATTTGGCCTGTAGCTATGAGTATTTGTTGATGAGATATACAAGCAATTGGGTAGAGATTCAATTACAAGTGCGATGGAGATAAAATACACGGTGAAGGATGGCTATATAGCAATTCCACTATACAATGATATGAGTGTGTGCTTGTATATGGAGATGAAAAAGAAAAACCTGGATATCACTGAATATCCATTATGCATAACGTTAAAAACTGTGTATTCAAGTGCTGAATGCTCATATTCAAGTTCATACTTGGGTGGCAACTTACTCGCAACAACTTCAGTTGGTTTACAATGTCAGAACGTAGAAGAAGTACACAGAACTAATATTGTTGAGATGATGAATAATCATGGAAAAGAAGACAAACTTGAGATATTGAAGGAAAATTGTATAATAGACAATCCACAACATGAAGAAAATGTAGAAGGTCAGTTGTATTGGGACAAAGATACACTCATTAGTGTAATAAAGCACTACATAATACGAGAAAAATACCAATTTATAGCGAATAGATCATCTACAACAAGGTATGATTTCTACTTATCAGATTGCACTTCTCTATAATTTTATGTATAAAAATATATAATTATTGTATAATGAGATTGCATATATATACTGATTGTTTATTTGAGACATAAGTATAAAAATCTGAAGAAATGCATTATTACAATACTATATTTTAAATAGGTATTGTCTTACATGCATGGATGGAATTGCAAATGGAGTTTTAGATCTTCAAGTCTACACAAATCAAATGTCTTCAAGGTTAGACGGTTCAATAATGTTCACACTTGCCCAGAGACGAGTAGATTGTTTTTACAACGTCATGCTACTTCGTCAGCCATTGCAAAAATGATTTGCAACAAAAATGCCAATCCAAAAATAATATACAGTCCGACAGACATCATGAGTGACATGAAACAACAATATACTATTAATATGAGTTATGTAAAAGCTTATAGAACAAAAAGAAAAGGCGCTTCAACTTCTAAGAGGGATACCACGTGAATCTTATAGAAAACTGCCGGGTCACTTGCATATGATAAATATGACAAATCCTGATTCTGGAACAATGTTACATAAATTAGAGGACGGACGCTTCATGTATGTTTTTGTCGCACTAAATGCATAAATCATATGATGGAAATACCGCTACCCTATTGTAGTGGTTGATGGGACATTCCTCAAATCATCACACAGGGAAACAATATTAACAGCTAGCGCACAATATGCGCCAGGTGAATATGTCACAAACTTGTACAATAATTATATATGGTATAGATAGTTCTTATCCGTGTATAACAAAAATAACATGTGGATGCTTTCTTATTTGCTTAACCAGGTAAAAATTTTCCACTAGCATATGTTGTTGTCGATTCTGAAAATGATGCTTCCTGGGAATGGTTTTTTGAAATGTTTAGACAAGCTTTTGGGCAAAGGGATAGGATGTGCATCGTATCTGATCGTCATGCAAACATATTGAGGGTTGCTTCGATTGTGTATCTAGAGGTATCTCACTGTGTATACATCTTTCACCTTTGGAATAACATAAATAAGCAGTTCAAGAAAAACCATGACCGACTGAGGGAAGTATTTTTTGCAATGGCCAAAGCATACAAATTGAAGATTTTAATCGCCTCATGCAAGATATGGACAACATTGATAAGAGGGTAAGGTGTTACCTGTTCAAAGTTGGTTATGAAAAGTGGTCCATAGTGCATTCCACTATTAATAGATCCATGGTGACAACTTCAAATATTGTCGAGTCATTAATGCAAGAAACAAAGAGGCAAGAGAGCTACCAATCATGAGTTTGCTAGATTACATGACGAATTTGGTTATGAAATGGAATAATACAAATATAATAACTGCAATGAGTACATTTACTGGCTTAGGAAAAAAATATGATGAAGTACTGAAGGAAAATATCTATTTGTCGCAGAAAATGACGATAAATATTCTTTTATCATGTCTTACTTCATACGCCTGAATAACATACTTTGACAAAAATGGATTAATACTTGTCATATGGCTGTTTTACTAATGATCTATTTAAATTTAAGTGAGGCCTTGAACCGATATGTGTATGTAGTAATGGATGCTGAACAAAGGTGGAATATTGTCTGCATGCAAAAAAGGGAATGCTCGTGCAAACGATTTCAAGTGGATGAGATTCCTTGTCCACATGTTATGGCATTATTGGACTAAACACACATGGAAGCACCCAATTATTATTCTGCCTATTACACCAAGGAATACTTCAAGAAGACATATGAAATGCCAGTTAATCCACTTCCAGATGAAACTACATGGGATCTTCCAACAGAGGTGTTAGATAATGTGGTCCTACCACCGATAGTGAAGGGCAAACCAGGAAGACCGACGAAGTCGTGACACAAAGGACTTTATGAATATCTATATACTGAAACAGTTACCAGTGGACTGTGTGGAAAACAAGTACACAGCAGAAGAACATGCAGGAATCTCAAGACAACTAGTAGATATTGCTACAGTGATTTAGTATCTTGTAACATTTTTCCTTGTGAATGTTACAATTAGATTATTGGAAAAATAATGAGATTTGCAATCAGATTCTCTCTGATGTATGAATAAAGATGTTACTTTTTGTCGTAATGAAAGTATTGGTAGAAGTTTTATTCCAAATACTATTATGGATGTCACTATACAAAAAAATATATACAAAAGAGACTGTCACTATGCAAAAAATATACAAAAATAGACAGTCACTATATAATTTATATATAATATTTTGTTCCTATACAAAAAAAATACAAAATAAACTATCGCTATACAAAAAATATACAAAATAGATGTCCCTATACAAAAAATATACAAAAAAAGTCTGTCACTATATAAAAATATACAAAATAGAATTTATATATTTATAAAAAAAAAATAGACAGTCACTATTGTATATACAATTTACATACAATAGATTGTGACTATACCAAAATATACAGAACAGATATCACTATACAATATAAATTGTCGATATACAAAACATATACAAAATAAATGTCACTATACAAAATATATACAAAAGGACTGTTACTATACAAAAATTATACAAAATAGACTGTCGCTATACAGTTTAGTTGCCCCTAAAACTTCCTATAACAACTTATCAACACCAGCTAAATTTGCAAAACCTATCGAAACAGATTAAAACTGTATAAATTAAAATTAAAATTGTAGAAAAGTCACAACTACACAAAATCTGAAACTTTCATAATTTCACTATTAACTGAAAACAAACAAGAAGTAATTAAAAGTAATATTCAACAATAGCATTTCAAACATATTGTTCAAAAACATCCCAAACAAAAAGCATAAAACGTGATATAAGTATGCAACTGTATCCAATCATACGACAATATCAGAACCAAACTACTTCATCTTGCCCTTTAACTTGCCCTTTTTCTTGATATCCTTCAAAGTCTCGTCATTACCAACAACATGCAACTTGATCTTTTTCTTGATATCCTTCAAAGTCTTGTCATCACAAACGGCATGCGTCTTGCTCTTTTTCTTGTTATCCTTCAAATCCTTGTCATCAACAACCGAATGCGACTTGCTCTTTTTTTTTGTTATCTTTTTTTGTCTGATCCTTCAATCCACTAGTAGACTCGTCATCACTAGTTGCATGTCCTCTTTGTTTATTCACTCCATAATCCCATAGCAATATAACATATCGTTTTTGTATCCCATCGATATCAATAGCTTTAGGAATATTGTTGCCTTGAATGATGTACTTAGCAAATGTAGCAATATAACACCACAGTCACTGCATACAAGGTCGCACATAAACATTGAATAAGTTAGTATAATATCCAAATAGGAATTCATGTACAAAAATGAATAAGAATCAGAAATATTCAATAATAATTTACGTGTTATCTTATGTTGGCAACCCATCAACGACATGAATCTCAAAAGGATCAATGGCGGAGATTTTCATAGGATTCTCCTTTGTGTCCCAAAAACCAATACGATGAAGAAAATATGGGAAAAACACTGAGTATAGCTCATTGATCTCCGAACTGCACTATTCTGCCGCGCGACAATCTCGCCAATATCCAGTGCCACTTATTAGATAGATTTATAGGGAAAATGACTTCATCAAAAGTAGACCAAGGAACATTACATCTTAAAAAATAGCTAAGTATATACTCAGCAATTGCATCTGTTTCAGTAATCAAATTCATGTCTCTGTTTTTCTCCAAAAACTCCTTGTACAAATTCGAAATCAAGCAGTTAAACCAACAGTCGGTAGTTGTGAATCTTACTGGAATATCAACACCGTACTTTCCTTTCTTTCTCAAATAGTAAAAAATAACATCAATATGCTAAAATATAAAGAATAAACACACATAGTTAGAAAATTACAATATGAGAAAACTAAAATGTATATCACTTGTTTATATTTTACAGTTAAAGCGTTGACTAACTGAATCACACAAGGGTAGGCAGAGATATGCAAATGTGAAGAACCATTTTTTTCTCCAATATCATCAACTCCAAATTCAAAGATTTTATTTAGCTTATTGCTAATCTCTGTATAAATACCGTCCCTGATGAATCACGATAAAAAGATATGGTTCATAACACGAAACATGAAAAATAAACAAGAAAAAAAGAAAAAGAAAGAACTGAAACATAAAACTTACGGTGCATTAGTCCTTAAGCCTCTATTGATGAAAGTGTTCCAATTACACAATATTATGAAATCAACAGGATTGTCAACATTTCCCTGAAAAGGATACTTTATAGTCAAGATGGGCTTCTTTGACTTAGTTGGCTTATTTTGAACAACTTGGATAGTGCCACCAAAGTCAAATGTGTTCACGAATGGTGACTTCATGACCCCTTCTGGTTTCCTTTTTCTAGGGATAATTTCATGTGTGTCATGATCAACAACAACTATACGATCTTCCTGCATAGTAGCAATATTTTTCTCCATTCCTAAACAATCACTATGTATAATATTTTGCTTGAAATACTTTTGGGTGATTGCAGTTATTTAAGCCTCAACATCACTACTCCAGCTATTGTCCTCACCAACTTCCTCTTCCTCACAACTATTTTTACCAAACACTTGTACAGAATCCTCCACCAAACTCCCCATATTAGCAGTATTTTTGTCACAAAACTTCTGGGTGATTGCAGTGATTTCGGGCTCGGCATCCTCAATCCAGGCTTTGTCATCACCTACTCCTTCACTACTTTTATCAGCTTTTATAAAATCATTCACCACACCCTCCATAACATCAACAGTTTGCTATAGACTTACCTGAGTGTCAACATTTTTCTTTACAACTTCCTCACTGCTAATATTTTTCTCCATAACTTCCTCACTAACAAAATTATTCTCTACAACTTTCTTATCGCTAAAATAATCTTTATGAATATCACCAGTATCATGATGGCCATGACTATTATAATGGTCATCATCTTTTCTATTACCATGTTCAGAAAAAATATACAAAAAGTTGTAAAATTATAGTAACAGGTAAAAATAACAAATAAGCATAGTCAAGAGAATACCTTTGAAGCGTCGTGTTCACCTATAGCTTTAAAAACCTTTTCAAATGAGGAAATCATTAACTGCTCCAAAGATGAAACCTTGTCGTTACCTATAAAAGAAAAAATGAAACCGAATATCAATTAAATTTTCAGAACTGCTCAAAGCCAAAATAGAAATGTATCGTGTTGATTTCACTTCTCAGAAGTTTCAGCTCTTTCTCGCTTGAACTCAAGTTATTGGGATGTGGACCCGGATTCTCATTGTTGATAGGTTGTGATTCCAGCTTATTCTTGGAGTGCTTCTTAGCATTTTTTTAGGTCGAGTGTTGAAATCATCAACATCATCTCTTTGATTAACTTCATCCACGACTCCAGATTCGATATGCATCTCATTTTTATCTTCATACACCAGGATAAAATCATGCAATTCAAGCCTTCTTTATTCAACATTTGTTGGGGCAATGTTACCAAACACCAACTACAAATAAATAAATAAAACTTAGCAATCATGAAATTTAAAAAAAATAAAAGACAATCAATATATTACTTGTAGAAACTACACATCATACAATTAATTGATATAATGTATCAGAAATGTATAATTTATGTATCAGAAGTAGATTCATATGTATTTCTACAAAATATCGTAAACTAAACAAAAATATTTTTTACCTGCTCCTGACTTAAAAGAAAAAATTCTTTCCTCAACCTCTTGAAGGTCACCTTCTTCTTTATAGTCCAATTTAGTATGCGTGGCATAAGATCTCCAATCCGGTAAGCGAGGTTTTTGCGAGTATAGGGGCAACATTCATAAAACCAACACTTGAATGTCAAAGGCAAACCACCATATCGGTACATCTCTCTCCTGCTACGAACCTTATCCTTCATTGACTCCAACTTAGCATTAAATATTACTTTTCCCTAAGGAAAAGTCAATTCAACCAATAGAAAATCATTCTTTGTTATCAAATCATCATTCGTAATAGAAAATAGGAAACTGTGAATGAAATACAACACTAGAATCTTTAATACGTCCTCATCAGATTTCTACATCTTGTTTAAGAAATAGTCATTTAACAATTTCTTGGACACTTTCGACATGCTTGGAAAGTACAATTCCATCAACCGACTCGACTGGACAGATTCATAATCCTTATTGGGATCACCATTACACTTTAAACCTGTGATAATACAAAACTTTGCAAGCAAAAGCTGTAACGACCCGACCGGTCTGGATGTGCAGACCCGTTAATTATTTTGGAAGATGGTGGGAGCTTGTCCTACAAGAATATTGTATAAGTGTGACATGTAGTCACTTGATTAATTAGAAATTTAAACCAAGTATGAGGATTTTGGTAATATCATCCATTTGAGAATTTATGCCTGGAGGGCACTCTGTTTATTGGGTTATGGACCTGTGAAAGATTATTGGCCTAGCTTGGCACGATCAGGATCGACTTGAGGTCGGTTGATAGGTTTAAATGTGGAAGTGAGCCTTACGTCAGGCCAGTTGTGTTTATTTCAGCAATGCGCTCTTTATGGAAGGATAGTCGCGGTCTTATTTCGTGGTCAGTTAATTCATGTAAAGATATATTGCACCATATGAGTTGTGAGACGGCTTGGTAAATTCCTTATGTGTTGAGGTTCCGCTCAACGGTGATGTTATATGAGCAGGATGAGACTTAGATCATGTATCGCACCTCAGTTGTGCTTGAGTTTGTAGCCTATAGCGCTATATGTTTCCTTGGGAATGATATTATGCACCTTAGTGTGTTTATGACCGATATTCGGTATTTTGATGTGATGAGCTATTCAGCTCGACGTATATCTCCTATGTGAGTTCTATATGTGGATCGGGTGACACACCGCCATGGGTATATTGTTTGGATCGGGATGCACGCCGCAACAGTGTGATGTTCAGTTCAGTGCCCATATTTTCTTTTGTGTGTTCTGTTTCCCTGTTTTCTGAGGAAGTCTATGTTAGTGTGCGAGTTGAGTAGTTCCTTCTAGAGTTCGCCTTCCTTTTGTATCGCGTTCGAATTGATAGCATACTGGCACATTGTGGCGTCTTGTGGGATTTTTGATTATGTCTGAGGTGGCTTATTGCCTGAGCAGTTCGTACTGGGTGAGACGAGGTTACTAGATTTGGGGTCAGTGCAAACTGATTATATGAAGTATATTATAGAGCAAAGATCATTCTTTGGTTTGGGACAAGGTAATGGAACTTGTCAGGAGTGTAGATCCAATGAATTGTTGATTCAGCAGTTGGTTGTGAATTTCGGCACATCTCTTCAGTCGTATCGGTGTTAAAAAAAATATAAAAAAAAAGAAGAAAAACTAGAGCAAGACCTGTGTAGATCATGAGATGCAATGGGAGCATCAGATTCGTGGAATTTCGACCATTATGTTTAAAGAATGTTATTGTGGTTCTATGAGTAAGTGATGCAAAGTGTGAATTCAGCAAAGTTATGCAGTCATGTTTGGGTACAACGTGTGGAGATTGATATGGTGGTCGTATGATGGAAACAGGCTTGGCAGGGAAATTCAGGATGTTGGAATTGGGCCTAATGGCTTATTTGCTTGAATAAATAAGTATATCTACAGAATTATCGAGCTAATGTGCTCAACGGAGTAGTGGTAGCATGGGAAGGTGCATGATGTGTTAAACAAGTGATTTTGGACTACTTCAGTGTAGTTCTCAGCACGTTCGAGGACGAACGTATGTTTAAGTGGGGGAGATTGTAACGACCCGACCGGTCGTTTTGAGCTCCGACGCGTCATTCAGCAGTTTGAGGCCATGAGCGGCTTCATCTCAGGTATATTGACTTGTGTGTACGGTCAGAATTAAAATTCAGGAAGTTTGGAGTCAAATCTAAATGGAAATTCTCATTTTGAAAGCTTAAAATTGAAGAAATGAACTAGGATTAGAATTTTGAGTAAACGACCTCGGAATTGAGATCTGAAAGTTCCAGCATGTTCGTATGATGATTTCGGACTTGGGCGTGTGTCCGGATTTGGTTTTGGATAACCCGTGAGCATTTCGGCGTATATTGTGGAAGTTAGTATTTTAGAAGAATTTCATAAATTTGGGTTGGAAGGCATTTCAGAGTTATAGATGTGTGTTTGGGATTCCGAGTCTGGGAATAGCTCCGTATGGTGATTCTGGAGTTGGGAGCGCGATCGGAAGTGAATTCGGATGTCCGGAGGTCATTTTGAAGTCATTTGGCTAAATATAGAAATTTGAAGGTTTTTGAGAAAATTCGACCGGAAGTGGAAATTTTGATATCGGGGTCGGAATGCGATTCCGAAAGTTGGTGCAAGTCCGTAATGTCGAATATAACTTGTGTGCAAAATTTGAAGTCATTCGGACTAGTTTTGGTAAGGTTTGAGACACTTAGTCTCTTTTAAGGAAGCTTAAGTTGGAAAAGTCAACCGGATATTGACTTATGTGTTAGAGGGCTCGAAATGTAAATTTTATGGTTCGGATAGCTTCGTTAGGTGATTTGGGACTTAGGAGTGTGTACGGAATATTTTTGTGATGACCGGTGTAGAATTAAGCTTGAATTGGCGAAGTTAGTATTTTGGCGAATTCCGGTTGATAGGTGAGATTTTGATCCGGGAGTCGGAATGGAATTCCGAGAATTGCTGTAGCTTTTTTATGTCATTTGTGATGTGTGTGCAAAATTTCAGGTCATTCGGACATCGTTTGGTCGGGTTTTTGATCAAAAGTGTATTTTCGAAAGTTTTTGGAAACTTAGGCTTGAATTCGATGATGATTTGATGTTTTGATGTTATTTTGGGTGTTTCGAAGGTTGGGACAAGTTTGATTGATATTGTGGGACATGTTTATATAATTGGTTAAGGTCCCGAGGGCCTCGGGTGGATTTCGGAAGGTTAACGGAATGAAATTCGGACCAAAAAGAAAAGAAAAAGCTGCAGAAATTTCTGCTGCAATTTTCTGATTCGGGGAGCCTACTTTAGAAGCTCATATCTCGGGATATATAAAGAGTTATATGGTGTACAACCTATCAAATTAAATATCTTCGAGTCTAGTTTCTAAATCTTCAATCCGTTTGTCATTTGGATACATTTAAAAGACGTTATGGGTGTTTAAACAGAAGGTGTCCGACAAGGAAATTTTTTAATAGGATGTACAACTTGTATAGCACAAGTGCAAGGTACAACTCGACGAAGCACGGGCAGATTCTTTTAAACACGGATTTGGCTTATTTCTTTCATTTCTTTCATTTGGCTTGGATTATTTTGGAGAGAATTTCAAGGGGGATTTCATCAAGCATCAAAGGTGAGTTGTTTCTACTTATTTCCAAGTTAAATACATGGATTAGAGCTGAAAACTCAAGTAAATTATGGACAAAAATGGTGGTTTAGGGCTTGAAACTTAAGAGAATTAAATGGTGATTTGAGGGGTCAAATGAACTCCGATTTTTGTGAATTTGGTATGTATAGACTCGTGGAGAGATAAGGGTCGTATTGATGTAAAAATTTCTGAATTTTGAGACGTGGGCCCGGGGCTCGGGTTTTGCTAATTTCGGGATTTTCGACATTTTTTGAGTCTTTACGATTGGGTTATATTCCCTTAGCCTATTGTAACGTATTTGTTGTGGTTTTGACTAGATTTGACGCGCGAAGAGGTCGATTCAAGAGGAAAGGGCATTGCGGACTAGTCTACGGCCGGTTAGAGGTGAGTAATAGATGTAAATGTTGTTCTGAGGGTTTGAAACCCCGGACTTTCACATCGTAACGCTATATTGAGGCGTGACACGCACTCCATGGCGAGTGCGGGGTCGGATACTATTGGGGATTGTGACTTGGTCCATCCCGTGTGATGTTTATACTATACTGGTGATTGATACACATACTTCATTGATATTACTGGGCTTGATGCCATGTTTGGGGCCTTGTGCCGATTTGTAAAATCCTTCGAGGATTGATATTACTGCTTAGCATGATTTGCATATCATTTAATTTCAGTCCAAGGTTTTAAATGTTGTTTTGCAAACTCAGCCATAATTCTAAGTGTTGAAAACTTAAATGATATTTTTAAATGTATTCCGGGCTGGGAACTTCTGTTTTGTAAATGCCCAAGGGGCTTATTATATTATTTTCTGGACTGATTATAAAGTGACTTGAAACAGTGGTAACAATGACACTGTGTGATATACTTGAAACAGTGGTAACAATGACACTGTGTGATATACTTGAAACAGTGGTAACAATGACACTGTGTGATATACTTGAAATAGTGGTAACAATGACACTGGATGATATACTTGAACAGTGGTAACAATGGCACTGTATGATATAAATTGGTCAGGTAACAATGGCTGACCGGTCAGGTAACAATGACTGACCAAGATATTGCGCTTGGGCTGTAGGAGCCCCTCCGGAGTCTGTACACACCCCCAGTGAGCGCCGTCGACGATAAATAAATATGGATGGCTCGGGCTGCACGCCGCAGTGGGTACTGGAATGTACCATCATATGCATTGCATTGCATTCATGCATTTGTTCATTATTTGTCGTTGTGATATTTCTGGAGATATTTATCTGCTTTTGCTGGTGCTATCTGATCCTTGAGTGTTGGGGCCCGAGTGGCTGACCAGGAACGAAGATATTGCCCGAGGGGCGGGTTTCTGTGCATAGTGACACCGATGGCTGGAATTATTTTGCAACTGTTAAAAGATTATTTTCAAAAGAGGTTTAAAACTTAGTCAGATATTTTATAAAGGATTTTCATGGAATTACTGTTTTCAAAAAGGGTTGTACCGTCTTAGATAGCATGATGAAGTGTTCTTACGTGATTTCTTATCGCTCAGTTATTATTTACTCTTATTACCACTGAGTTGGAAGTACTCACTTTACTCCCTGCACCTCGCGTGCAGTTGCAGGTACTGTTCACCCGGTAGCGGGTTATTAGCGGACTGAAGGTATACTATTGTAGCTGAGCAAGGTGACCGTCAGCGTTCACGACACCGTATTTCTTCATTGATTCTAAATTCCATTCTGTATATTGCTGGTCTTGTATTAGTATTTAGATCTTTAGATGCTCGTGGCTTGTGACACCCCGATTTCGGGCTGAGTCGGGATGGTTTCCATTATTCTATCATGTTTACTTCGCACTTGTGATTATATTATCTGCGAATTAGACTTATTCCTGCTAAGTAATTATAAAGAGATGTATTGTTTTGTTGTTGGCTGGCCTTGTCCCCACGAGAGGCGCCATCACGACCGGGTTGGGATTTTGGGTCGTGACAAAAGCGCAACTTGGTGCTATTCACTTTAATCCATAACTCATTATCTTTAGTGACACTACTTCCCTAAGCAATAGTGAATGGATAAGTTGGTTCTGTATAAAAAATTTGGGCAAATCCACAAAATAACCAAAACATGTTCTTCTAAACATCTCAATCTGCTGATCATCCAAACTATCTTTCAAATATTTTACTATACTGCAGTTTGTATGCACACTGATATGAGTACTATAATGATCACCCAAAGGAACATTGTAATCCCAAAGCCGCAGACAACACAAAAATATAAATATATATAAGCTTCATAACAATCACAAATACGCACTTTAAACTTTACTTGTATACTATGTGAATAGATGATGCACTTTATATACAAATTGCACATTGCTTATTGACTTGATACAAATTATATACAATATGAAAAAGAATGATATATTTTATATACAAATCTTGAACATAACTGCTATATTGGATAAATTTTATACATACTAAAATAAACTAAGCGTACACAAGTCAGAGTTATATCATTAGAAAATACCTTCAAATAAGATGAGCTAGAACATTTTTTATCAACATAAACTTTTTTTTTTATGGAACATCATCCCCATCCCTTTTAGTCTTCCTTTCAGAACCTTTACCCTTATCCTTCACAACATCCTTTCCCACCATTTTGATCTTTCTTTTTGAACTTGTGCCTTTTTCAACAACTATACGTTGAGCAGTTTGTGACCTCGTTACTCTATCGCTGGGAGTGCCAATATGTCAACGAGTCCTTCTATTAACAAGGGTACTTTGCATTCCTTCAATAGGGGTATTTTGCATTGCTTCAACAGATTTAGGGGTTGCATGCCCCAAACCGCACCCAAATTCTGGTAAATCTTCAAAATCGTCATCATCATTCCTAATGAAACTAGGGTTATATTTCACTAATTTACCCGCTAATTTCATAGAATTTGGAGATGCCCTCAACTTCTTATTTTTCTTGAAAGTCTTCTTTTCCTCCATTATAGAGTCGACTATGAATAAAATAGGAAAACCTACTGAAATTTTGACTTATATCGTGAGCAAGAGTAAAAATGGAGAAGCTGTGTTTGAGAAGAAAGGTGTTTTGAGAGAGCTGAGTGCAATAGGAAAAAATTGAGTGAGTTAAAAGGCGTGGGTGGGTTATGGATTATGGGATACTAGATGTAATACAGTTAGGCCAGAGGGACATTTCGGGTCCATGGGGGAAAACATGGGCTATTAAAGTTTTGAAGGTCTATACAGTATACAGGGTAGTTTTCTCTTACCTTTTCCTATCCGAAGCAGGACAAATAATCTGAGAAAATTGCGCAGGAGCGCCGGGCCATGCGTCGTCCCATGCGGGGCGCTAGTGGGAAAGTTCAGAGAGCAAGTTCTGATGGGCAGCAGCAATTTGCACTACCGCACCTCCCCATGCAGTGCGACAGTGAAGATTTTATAGAGCAATTTGTTTCCTTCGCATATTGACATCCAGACTTGCCTCCCGACCCCCGAACGCAATCCCGGTTTAATCCCTTGGGCTTTTACTTAGACTTCAAAGCTCTAACTTGTTCAATTTAGCTCCTGAATATCTTTTTAACTCGAAATCTCTTCCTACAAGGCATAAAAACACATAATAAGTACAATACATCAATATTTAAGCTCAAACACAAGTAAAATACAGTAATGAGAGTGCAAACTATGACTAAAACACGAGATTCTAGCCTATCATCACTTACCATTATTGAGAACGAAACATTTGCAACAAAATGTTCTCAGGTAAGTCAGCTTGAGTTTCCTCCTATGTGATGACCCAAAAGGTCATCACTTGTTTTTAAAATGAATTCTGTGTTGCGAGGCTTTAAAAACCTCTTTTAGCATTGCCTCGATATACGTGCATAGTTCGATCACGAAGCCGGAAAGCCTAAATGTAAAAATCTATGAAAAATGATAAATTTTGACTATAAAATGAATTAATTTGACTTCGGTCAACGTTTTAGGTAAACGGACCCGGACCCATAATTTGACGATCCCAGAGGGTCCGTAGGAAAATATGGGACTTGGGTGTATGTCCGGAATCTAATCCCGAGGTCCCAAGCCCGAGAAATGATTTGAAAGAAATTATTTTCTGAAATTGTTTATAAGGTTTGGAAATGAATTTTGATTAGAACATGTTGGTATCGGGCCCGTATTTTTGTTCTGACGCCCGATTCAGGTCTTATATATGATTTAAGATAATTCTGTGAAGTTTGGTAAGAAACGGAATCCATTTGACGTGATTCAGACCTTAAATGCAAATTTGATGTTTAAAGAAGTTTTGAGAAATGTCATTGATCTTGAGGTTTAATTCGATGTTCATGATGTTATTTTGGTGATTTGAGTACACGAATAAGTCTGTATAATGTTTTAAGGTTGTGTGTATATTTTGTTTGGAGCCCCGAGGGCTCGGGTGAGTTTTGGATAGGCCACGTGGTGAAATTTTGGACTTAAGGAATTGCAGGCCTGCAGGCTTCGCAATTCCCAAACCCATGTTCGCAATTCCCAAGCTTCACATTTCCCAGCCCATGTTTGCAATTCCCAAGCCAGCAGAGGTCGGGGTTCATAATTCTCATATCAAAGACCTGCAACTTTTATACTTAGACGATTTTAAACCCATTTTTTCATATTCTCTCAAAACATAAACACACTTAGGCAATTTTTCAAGGATTTCTTCTTCTCCAAATCAATTGTAAGTCGTTTTTAACTAACTTCCTTCAATTCTTAACATCTTTTAACATGATTTC
Source organism: Nicotiana sylvestris (assembly GCF_000393655.2). Taxonomy (NCBI): domain Eukaryota; kingdom Viridiplantae; phylum Streptophyta; class Magnoliopsida; order Solanales; family Solanaceae; genus Nicotiana; species Nicotiana sylvestris. The sequence goes on from NC_091065.1 coordinate 13,934,848, forward strand.
AACTTCAAATCAATGATTTTCGTGGGGGAAATTGGGTGTTTTAGGTAGAACCTAGTTTTTTGAAAATTGGGGATTTGAACCTCGATTTGAGGTACGATTTCAAAATAAATTATATATTTGGGTTCGTGGAGGAATGGGTAATCGGGTTTTGGTTCGAACCTCGGGTTTTGACCATGTGGGCCCGGGGGAAATTTTTGACTTTTTGGGAAAAACTTTGGGAAATTTATTTTCATGCATTCAAATTGATTCATTTAGCATTTATTGACGTAAGTAAGTAACTTGTGACTAGATACGAGCGAACTGGCGGTGGAATCAATGGGTAAAGCTGTAATTGAATCTTGAGTTGTGTTCGTAGCATCGATGTAAGTGTTTGATCTAACCTTAGCTTGAGGGATTAGGAGTTGTGTCCTATTTGCTATTTGCATCTTGTTGAGTACGACGTATAGGCATGGTGACGAGTATCTATACGTTGGTGTCAAGCATGACCGTGAGTCTTATATTGTGATTTCCAAGACTTCGTTGTATTATTCATGCCTTGGTGAAGATTTCTATTTGTTGTGTAAAGTTGTGGAAAGAATTGTGACTTATGAACATTGAGGAGTGTTGGCTCCAGTTGTATAACGAATTGTGAAAGTATAAGTGATAATTGAAACTCTAAAGCATTGGTTCGAGTTGTGTAGTAAAAGTGAGAAAGAGAAGAGATCATTATGTTGCCCCCTTGCCGGGCTATTGTTGAGTTGTGGTTCCCTTGCATTGTGTTCTTAATTGATATTACGGATGCTTAGGTTGATGATTCTTTGTGTTAGATGTTGTAACAAGTTTAGTTATAGCTGAGGTAGTTAGGTGTTGTAACAAGTTTGGTTATAGCTGAGGTAGTTAGATGTTGTAACAAGTTTAGTTATAGTTGAGGTAGTTAGGTATCATAACAAGTTTGGTTATAGCTGGGTAGTTAGGTGTAGTAACAAGTTTAGTTATAGCTGAGGTAGTTATATTTTGTAACAAATTTGGTTATCGTTGTTTCTCCCTTGCCGGGATATTGTTGAAATATCATTGTTTCCTTGTTGGGATGTTTGTTGATATTATTGTTCCCTTGCCGGGATTCCTTGTGATTGTTGTTGGCTTGTACGTGGGAACAGGTGGTACGCCTACCACAAGATATAATAAAATGGGAGCGGGTGGTACACCTACCACAAGATATAATGAAATAGGAGCGGGTGGTATGCCTACCACGAGATATAATAAAATGGGAGTGGGTGGTATGCCTACCACAAGATACACTAAAATGGGAGAGGGTGGTACGCCTACCACAAGATACACTGAAATAGGAGCGGGTGGTACGCCTACCACGAGATATAATGAAATGGGAGCGGGTGGTACGCCTACCACGAGATATAATAAAATGGGAGCGGGTGACACGCCTGCTACAAGATACATAAAATTGGATCAGGTTGCATGCCTGCAACAAGATGTGAAAAGAAAGTGTGATCTGCCTTTGTTTTCCTTATTCTTGCTAGTGGTTGGATTTTGATTCCTTTATAGTTCTCTTGATATTCTGTTTTTACCTGATATTCCCATAAGCATGTTTCCCCCTCCCATCTTTACTTGTTTATTCCTGCTTTACTTTCCGATGTATATTATATAACTGCACAAGTTTATTTGGTGGTCTGATCCTAGCCTCGTCACTACTTCGCCGAGGTTAGGCTAGACACTTACCAGCACATAGGGTCGGTTGTGCTGATCCTACACTCTACACTCTTTTGTGCAGACCCCAGTGTTGTGGACTTCGGACCGTAGTGGGATTGTTGATTCTTGATCATTAGGCGACCCGAGGTAGTCCTGCAGGTGTCCGCAGGCCTTCCCATCTCCTTCTATCTACTATTCATGTTTCTTTCACGCATTTCTAGAGACAATGTTGTATTTATTTCTTCAGACCCTTTATTTGTAGTATTCTTAGATTGTCTGTGAAACTGTGACACCAGTTCTAGGTAGTTGAGACTCAAACAGTTGTACTAGATATTTATGTTCAGATAGTTTGTTGTTTTTCTTCCGATTATGTCAATTCCGTTGTTCAAGTGCTATTACTTCGAAATTGTTAATGAATATAAAATGGATAAAAAGGTAAATTGTGCAATTAATTGGCTTGCCTAGCTCGTATTAGTAGGCACCATCACGACTCCCGAGGGTAGAAAATTCGGGTTGTGATATCCTATTTAGCAATTCATATAGGGTCTTGTTTAAGAGAGACCTAATCATGCACCTGTTTATCAAATAGCAGGCAATGTTCACCGCCTCAGCCCAAAAGCTCTTTGGTACACCACTGTCAATTAGCATCGTCCTTGCCATGTCTTCAAGAGTCCTATTTTTCCTCTTCATAATGCCATTTTATTGGGATGTTCTGGGAGCCGAAAAATTATAACTTATATCATTTTCAGCATAGAATTCATCAAGTTTTGCATTATCGAATTCTGTACCATGATCAGATCTTATGCTTACAACATTGTGGCTCATTTTTTCTTGAATATGCTTTACAAAAGCAGTAAAGACTGGAAACGTTTCATCCTTGGTTATGAGAAACAAGGTCCATGTGAATTTGGAGTAGTCATCTATAATGACAAAAATGTATTTCTTTTCTCCTCTGCTGGGCACCCTCACAGGTCCACGCAAATCCATATGGAGAAGATCTAGTGGCCTTGAGGTGCTTACTTCCTTTTTTGGCTTGAAGGAGGACCTGGCTTGCTTTCCTTTCATATATGCATCACACACTTTGTGATCCTTGAATCTTGACTTTGTTAGCCCACGGAACGGGTCCTTCTTAACTAGCTTGTTCAGCAAGGAGAAACTTGCATGTCCCAATCTTTTGTGCCATAGTTCAGCATCATCATCAACAATACTCAAACATGTAAGGTCCCTACTATTTAAGGACTCAAAGTCAGTTACGTAGATGTTTTTGAATCTTTTTGCCATCAAAACTACTTCACCAGTCACAAGATTGGTGTTAGTGCATGACTTTGATAAGAACTCCACTTTATTTCCTTTGTCGCAGATTTGAGAGACACTCAACATGCTATTTTTGAGGCCATTCACATAATACACATTCTCAATTGAGTGAGTGAGTGTCTTCCCAACTCTTCCAACTTCCAGAATGTATCCTTTTTTTCTATTGCCAAAGGACACATTCCCACCTTGTAGGGCTTTGAGTGAAAGGAAATCATTAGTACTTCTAGTCATATGTTTAGAGCAGCCACTATCCATATACCATCTTTGGGTGCTTCCTTTCACTACTCTCTACACAAGGGAATCACAGATTAGACTAAGGGACCCAAACTAGTAAGGAAAAAGGCGAATTAAACTCCTTCTTGTCCAAACAGTCCTCATACATTTTTTATTGTAGGGACCAAGTTCCTTAGCAGTAGGTACTTTTTCAACAAAAACTTTATCTTTCTGTTGGGACTGAATCTAGCTTTACAGGAGTTTTTTAAAATGGCATGTGTTACCATGGTGGGTTCAAAGCCAATTATCAGGGACAATAACATATTTGCTATGCGGGTTGTAAGAATCCTTTTCTTTTTGGAACCTAATTCCCTGCATGTTCCCCCGTTACTTTTATATATGAAGGTGATTATATCATAGGACCAGATCCACTTTAGGAATTTATCTAGGTCATTTTAACCCTGCTTAGATCCTCCTGAAGTTGTCTCTTTCTTTCAAGTTCAGCAGATAAACTAAATTTTACCATTTTCAGCTCATTTTCAGGTTTAAGGTGTGCCTTACTCGCCGCTTCCTTACCTTTTTAACCGTTTCTAGAACTGTTTTTCCTTTTTAATTCCTCTATCGTTTCCTTTAGATCCAAAACTACTACCAACAAGTCATCTCTCTCATGCTCTACCTTTTAAATTTTCTCAGTTAGAACATTCTTTTCATTCTTTAAATCCTCAATGGTTTCTTTTAAATCAACAACTACTACTAGTAAATCATCTCTCTGTTCTACCTCTCTTAATTTCACAATTAAAATATTTTTATCATTGATAAGGTTATGATAAACATCAATCAGAATATTTTCTAAGGATACAAGTTTCTTTAAAGAGTAATACTTCAAATTTCTTTGAATGTCTAGAAAGTTTACCTCATCATCATCATCATCATCATCATCATCATCATCATCATCATCATCATCTTCATCCTCATCAGATTTTGCCATCAGGGAAAAGATAGGGTCATATTCAGCTGCTTTGCTTTCAACGAGACCATCATAGAGGTGTCGCCTTATTCATCATATCCCTCAGATTAATTAGAGGAATCTCCCCATGCAGTAGGAGCTTGTTTCACAATATTGGCAGCGACATCTTTTCTCTTAAATTTCATGTTAGGAACCTAGTTCCTCTTGGCCGTCTTGTATGTGTTGTGCTTGTACTGATCTTGCTTGTAGAGAGGACAATATTTTATGAAATGTTATGGCTTCGCGCATTTGTGACAACAATCATAGCCCTTTGGTTTGCTAGAACTGTCCTTTTTCGGAATAGCCCCATTTCTGCGAACCATTTTCTGAAACTTTCTTGTCAAATAGGCCATAGCAGCATCATCACCACTTGTCACTGTTGTCTGCCTTGAGAACCAGGTTCTTCTCCTTTTTGGGTTCTCTTCTTTCATGGTGCTTCTTCTTCTTCATTTCGTAGGTCTTCAGATTTCTAATGAGTTCGTCAATCGTCAGCTTTTTCAGATCTTTTGCCTCCGTGATAACAATGACTTTACTCTCCCAAGAATCAGGTAATATACTGAGTATTTTCCTAACTAATTTGTTCCTTGGAATGATCTCTCCTAGAGAATGGAGCTCATTGATGATGGAAGTGAATCGAGTATGCATGTCTTGAATGGACTCATGATTCTTCCTCTTGAAGAGTTCATCTCAGTAGTGAGCATGTCGATCTTTGATTGCTTGACTTGGGTTGTTCCTTCATGTGCAGTTTGGAGAGCTTCCTAAATCTCTTAGGCAGATTGACAAACTGATATTCTATTATACTCATCTAGTCCAATACCACAGACAAGGATCTTCTTTGCTCGAAAGTTTTTCTCTATAGCTTTGCGGTCTGCATCATTGTATCTCCTTCCTTGTCTTTGGGACTGTCACTGCTATATTGCCAATGGTCTTCATAGGGATGAAGGGTCCATCACAAATGACATCCTAAAGTTCTGAATCTTCAACCATGATAAAATCATGCATTCTTGTCTTCTACTAGCCGTAGTATTGTCCATTGAATCTTGATGGTCTATAGGTTGATTGACCTTTTTCAAAATTTGGTGGAGCAGCCATGCGGATCCTTTCTAGGTGTTAGGCTTATAGAATGAACCTGCTCTGACACCAATTGATGTAAACTAAGAGATCCACCAAACTGAATAAATAATCGAGTTCTCTATCAATTCCCACGGAACACACACACATATCAGTAAGTAAATGACACAACAATATTTTACGTGGAAAACTCCCAGCTCACGGTATTAAAAACCACGACCTACACTCGTAGGATTTTAGCTTCACTAACCGAGCAACTTTAGATTTCAACCTATTGTAACCTAAGAATTAAACTCTTAATCCCTCGCCTACTTGCAATAACTCTATTGAAAATCTCTTTTTAACAACTCTGTTACAAAGCCACCATTTTGACTAACTCTAGCCAAACACAAACACATAGTTTATGATTTACAAATGATATCCTACAAGATGCTTCTAACTAAGCTGAGTAGGAACTACAAGTGAATAACAATAACAAAGATACAACAATGCTAAGGTCGCACGATGAACTCGGTATTGGGATCTGGTCCTTTTCTTTGAAGTTACTTTGTTCTTCTAGCCTTGGAGTCAATGAAGGCGACAACACACTTGAAGAGACTTAATGATTTAGGTTTTGCAAGTGTGTGCTTTCCCTTGACTCATGTTGGTAATATATAAGTGAGGTCATTGGGGTGATGTAAGCAAGTATTTGGTACACAACATGCTACATTGTTGCGTTTGCAGGCAACAACTAGAAACTTTAATAGCTGTAAGGAGTTAACTTGTACTGTGATCGGAGGAACTGATAGCCATCTGTTCTTTCTGCCGTTTTTTTGACCGATATGATTGGAACTTATGCCAGATATATGACTTGTTGTACTGAGCACTTTAAGGTTATGTATCAGGTTTCCTATCTGGTTCTCATTGAAGTTTGTTAAATTATCAAAATACAAAGGCACATAACTTATCAGTTCTCTTTTTATGGAGTGTGGTTTATTAATTAGAAAGTCCCTATTTCAAAGAAGTTGTAAAACAGAATTTGTCCATAAAAGGTAATATATTTCTATTATTATGTGTAAATTGAGTTTATGGGCTAACAATCATAATTAATTTTTCCAATTTGGCTACGTATGAGAATTCCTCCTTATTTCAAAAAAAGATGGGCAAACTAATGTAGCAATGTTAAGCTAGACACAATCGATTATGTTTGATCTTGGTGTTTAACCAAAAAGTAGAATTTCGGTCAAAGCTTTATTTTAGAAGAACTCGGGTTACTGATAATCAATATATAAAATGAATAAAAGAAATTGGCTTCGATAATAATAAGATGAACAGAAATAAACAAAGTAATTCAGTACTTTTCAGTGATCTTTTATTATGTGTTTACAAATGATCAGTCTTCTCCTTTTTATAGTTATTTCTAAGATATACATTTTGCCTTTGTCATAATAACAATTAAAGCCATTTAATGCTACGTTACAATGGTAATCATTGTAATTCAATACAGATTCTCTAACGTTTTCAGTATTTAATGCTTATTAAATACTGTATCTGTACTCTATTGTGCTGTCGGAATCATTCTCCTTAATTTTTGGATTTAAATAGGTACGAGCATCGAGTCTTTTGAATATCTGCTCGTACCTCTGCTTGTGCCTCTGCTCGTATCTGTTGCGACTCGTGCCTCTTTGCTAATCATCATTCTTTGACCAGCCTTCGTGTCATGACACATCATCTTTCAATCACTTCAATATATATAAACTCAATTTTTCCAATATAGATAGTCCCCCCACTTGCCATTTATTCATCAATTGAATATTTGGGAAGTGGATTTTAAAGCGGGAATATTTGTCGCCATTAATGCTATTTTAGAATCGACGCTTCAATTGTCACTTCCATTTAATGCTTATTATACATGACATCTTTTTATTGGTTCTGCGACTTTGCAGCACTTTTACAGCTTCACCAATTACGAAGCGACAATTCTCATTATGTCCTTTCCATCATTGCACCTTTTCCTTTGACGGTTGCTTCTTATTATAAATATAATTTTCACCTTTGTCTTTCTCACATAAAGTTCTCTGAATATTCAATTCTTAAATTCTTGTTTGCTTCTTCCTCGTACTATCATGTCTTCATCAAACCCTAACCCTAGAAGAGACCCTATAGTTGATAACTTTCCCCTTTCCCCTAGTAGGAGCAGAAGAGGAGGTAGACTACGTAATTTAGGGTCTTCATCCATACGTGGTTCTTCTCTTCCTTCATCTAGTTCCAGTCCTTCTTCTAGAACCAGAGGTTCTTTTTCTCAAAGGTCTTCTTCTAGAGGTAATGAACCCTCTGAACCTCTTCGTGAACCTTCAGTAGAGGAAATAGTTCCTGCGAAACTATTTTTCTACAATGATAGAGAATCCCTTAGAAACCAAGTGTCCTCTTTGGATCGTGCTGATATTTATACAACTTAGATCACTAAAGGTTTGATTTCTTTAGTTCGTAAAGACTGCCATTGGAGTCATGACTTACCTATTATAATTCCCAATGTGAATCAAAGGATCACCTCCTATTTAATTGGGTTTTCTTTTGTTTATATATACCCTTTCACATTAGGTTTCAAACCTGCTATTGACCCTGTTATCCTTGAATTCTGTCGTTTTTTCAACGTCTGTTTAGGTCAAATTGGCCCCATAGTGTGGAGGGCTGTTGCCTATTTGAGGCATTTGACTAAAATGGTCGGTGTGCCTTTCACTTTTGCCCATTTTATTCACCTTTACTCTCCCAGACTCTTTCGCCAAAGTGTTTTTACTTTAGTAGCAAGGAGCAAAAGAGTTCTGGTCAGTCCAAAAGATGACAGAGACCGTGGCTGGTACGCCAGGTTTGTTGCTGCCCCCACTGTTGGTTTAGTGGGTGATGAAAATATTCCCTTCCCTGAGAAGTGGAATTTTGAACGTGATCTTTCTTTTTAATAACTTTCTCGTACTTTTTTTCTTCAATTTTGATGATCATTATCCTAATTTTCCTTTTCTTTTCCAGCAACCATGGGAATTGTTGATGAAATTCCCAATTTCTGTGGTTGGGTAGGAAAATTGTTGAATACAGCCCCAATGGAGGGTAGATCTTGGAAAGCTCTCTCCCAACGGTTTGGTTGGAAAGTGAAAACTCATGGTAAGAGTTTTTATTTATTTATTGCTTCCTCCAGAACTTATTTTAATCCTTCTTTTTATCAGGATTTGACGTTCGAGGTACTAGTGCTAAGGCGGTCGTAGCTTCTCGAGTTTCTTTAGAAAGGGCCCAAGAGATAATTTTGGGCTCTTTATCGAAAAGAAAATCTGTTGTTGGCCAAGATTCTGAGGAAGAAGAAGATGGGGGTTCCTTGGTAAAAAGGCCACGAGCTCGTAGACGAATCATTTCTGATGATGAAGCCTTTCCCCTCGTTCTATTCCTCTTACCAAGTATGTTGAAGCCCCGGTGATGATTCTTAATGATGTTGTTCCCGCTGATGCTCATGATTCAGTTGAGCAATTTTTTAACCGCGGGTTTGGAAGTGTAAACTTAGATCCGATTTCTGATGAAGCATCCCTTGCTTCTTTTTCTACTCCCGTTCCTGTGATACCTCATTTGCCAATCGTGGCTGTTGTTGTTCCTCCCCAGGCTGTTTTGACTGCTTCTACAGTTCCTCCTTCGACTACTCATCCTTCAACTGTTCATTACACTGAGGTTGGTTCCTCAAGTAGAAGTGAAGCCATGAGGCAAGTTACTATTGAAGTTCCTGCTTAGGTCAACCTTTTGAGGAAATCAGGTCGAGCTGACGTGCGGTTGAAGCCATTGATTGGTCCAGTTGAAAGAGCTAAACTTGATGGCCACAGTTCCCTGACTTTGATGAACGATATAGTGCATGCTTCCTTAAAGGTATCCTTTTTTTCAAACTTTACTTTACCTTTTTTCTATTTTCAGTGTTCTCATCTTCCCCCCCCTTATTTTTTAGGTCATTCTAATTGGCACAGAGATGATGAAGAGGGTTTCCCTCTCAGAGCAATAAGTGCGTGACTACCAAATGGAGGCGGATAATTGGAAGGAACAGTTTGAAAGTCTTCAAATCGACATGGAAATATTAGAAGAAAGTAAATGTACCTTAGAGCAGTAGGTAAGGGCTTTGACTTCAGAGTTGGCGGTTGAAAAGGCTTCATCAAATCAAGCAGGTAAAGAAAAGAATCGTCTCGAAACCTCTTTTTCTGAGCAACTCTCCAAGGCAAGTAAAGAGATCAGAGAGTTGAAGGATCTCTTAGATAAGAAGGAAGCATATGCTGGTGAACTCGTGCAGACTTTGACTTAAACTCAAGAAGACCTCTGGGTATCTTTTGATAAAGTTTGCTCCTTAGAAAATTCCCACGCTTCTCTTCAAACTTCTTATGAATCTGCCTTGGCTGAAAATGAGAAGCTAAGAAATGAAATTGCTGACTGGGAAAGATATTATGAGATTCTTAACGATAAAACTGCCATTGAAGTGAGTTGGGCATTTTTAAATTCTTGCCATGATATTCTTGTTGAAGTTAGCCAGGAGAATTTCAACTTGGAATTTGAGTTAGCTAAGATCAAAAAGACTATTGAGAAGACTCAGCAGAACCAAGATTTTTCTTCTCCCGTCGCTGAAGCTTCTGGAAATGTTGAAGATGATACGGGTATCCCCACTCCTTCAAGTCAAGTTGAGCATGCTGCTGCTGATGACCCTGCTTCAGTTCCTTCAACTTCTTAGTGAAAAGTTTATGATGTTTGACTTCCTTTGTTGTTTTTTTTTTGTGGTATGTGGTTGTAACCCTTAGTCTTTTTTTAAGGGTTTGTTAAAAATGTTAAGTCCCCAGACCTTTCATGGGGTGCTTTGTATAAACAACTTTTGGTTCATGACTAAGTTCATACTGAGTCTATACTTTTTAATATTAAGAAGTTTCCGTTGTTGTTCGAACTTCTGTTTTGTTTATTCTTGCCTTTATTTTTAAGGACTTACTGAATAACTTGCATTTTATTTTTCAAAAATGCTTTTTTTTAACTTCATGAATACTTGAATTAATCATGAATTTTATAAAAGAGAGCTCTTTTATATTCAACGCTTAATGAAGAAGACGTCTCAACTTCATAATGGTGTTAATACACGATAAAAGAAATAGGAATACACATGTTTTTTTTTGGAATAACTTCGACATGTTTTTATTTGAACTTTGTCAAGTTTTAAATAACACTTTACATGTATTTAAATTACTTCTATAACTTTCTCGTAACTGTTTTCCTTATAATAGATTTCAAAAAAGAAAATGAACACAAGGTTTTTACTTATAACCCGTTTCAGTACATTGCCTTTACCCTAACTATGATAAGGTTTTTCTTTGGCCTTAGCTCATGACTTTGCTCTGCACTTGACTCATTCAATGAGTAAACTTCTCAGGCTTGAACTTTGATTATTTTCCAATCTTCTTTGCTTTCTTTATACACATGTCTATGTATATTAATAGTCCCCCAAGTGTTTGAGCTTTGAAGTATGAAGTCTCGAGAACTTGATTGTTCCTCTCATTTGGTCCTTTCCTTGAAAAGGAAAAACACACAGGACTCGGATGTGCGATTATAGATAAAGACTGCTTAACCTGTCTGAATTTCTATCAGAATAGTTGTAACCCTAGACCGGGATTTTTAATTTATCCCATGTGCCTTGCAGGCCGTGATTCATCATTTAGTATGGGCTAGCTTTTGCCTATCATCTAAAATCATTAGTAAAATTTTAACAATTCAAAAATAAAATTTTAAAATATGGATACCTAACCGTGGGTATTCCTTAAAAATAATATCTCTTTAGGTGAACGGCATTCCAATGTGAAGGTAGTATCTTGTCATCCATCGTTTCCATACGATACCATGAATCCTGTAGAGTCCTTCCCTGGTTGACTTAATTTTCCCGTATTGGCCGCCTTCGTAGATTGAAAAACTTTTTTGAGCACAAAGTCCCCAATCTTGAAGTATCTTAGGCGCGCTTTTCGATTGTAGTATCGTTCCATGACCTGCTTTTGTGCTGCCATTCTTATTAATGCAACTTCCCTTTTTCCTTCAAGTAGATCAAGGTTTATGCGCATTTCTTCATCACTGGATTCTTCTGACGCTTGTGTAAACCTCATGCTTGGCTCTCCTATCTCAACTGAAATTAAGGCTTCAACTCCATACACCAATGAGAATGGTATTTCTCCGTACTTGTTTTTGTTGTCGTGCGGTATGCCCATAAAATACCAGGTAGCAATTCTAGCCAATTACCTTTGGATTCCTCCAAACACTTCTTTAAATTGTTGATAATGACTTTATTTGTTGACTCAGCTTGTTCGTTACCCACCGGATGATAAGGTGTGGATGTAACCCTTTTGATCTGCTAACTTTGAAAAAACTCTGTGATTTGTGCGCCAATAAATTGAGGGCCATTATCACACACGATTTCCGTTGGCACACCGAATCGACATATGATATTTCGTCAAATGAAATCTCTGACTTCTTTTTCTCATACCTGTTTAAATGCTCCCGCTTCTACCCATTTAGTAAAGTAGTCAGTGAGAACGAGCAAGAATTTTACCTGTCCTTTTGCTTGTGGTAGCGGACCCACGATATCCATCCTCCATTTCATAAAAGGCCATGGTGCAATGACCGGAGCAACTCCGCAGGTCTATGCATGTTATTACCGTACCTTTGTCATTTATCACATTTAGCCACGAAATTTTCCACTTCTTCTTCAATTTTAGGCCAAAAATAACCTGCCCTAATCATGGTTCTTACTAGTGATCTTCCTTCAGCGTGATTCCCACAATGCCCCTCGTGTATTTCTCTCATTACATATTCCGTCTGAGAAGGCCCGACGCATCTTGCTAAGGGACCACCGAACATTTTTCGATAAAGATTGCCTTGCTTTAAACAATATCGAGCAACCTTTTTTCGAAGCGCGTGAGCTTTTTTCTTGTCTTCAGGGATGGTACCATACTGCAAAAAAGCAACAATCTCGTTCCTCCAATCCCAGATTAATTTATTAAAATTTACCTCATTTTTGTCTGGATCGAGGACTGAATGAAACAACTGAATTACAGAAGCATTTTCATTGCTTGCCACGTTTGCCGCAGATGCGAGATTGGCTAGGGCATCTGCCTCGACATTTTCATCTCTTGGTATCTGCATGACCTTCCAGGTTTGAAATTGCCTAATCAAATCCCGTACCTTCTCTAAATACTGTTACATTCGTGCTTCCCTGGCAGTATAAGTCCCCAACACTTGGTTAACTATGAGCTGCGAATCGCTTTTGATTACAATCTGATTAATGCCGAGTTCCCGTGCCAGTTCTAAACCTGCAATCACATCTTCATACTCTACTTTATTGTTAGTTATAGAATGACATTTAATGGCTTGTCGAATGGTTTCACCAGTAGGTGGTACCAAAATAATTCCTAAGTCTGCTCCCTTCACATTAGATGAACCATCAGTAAATAAGGTCCAAATTCCTGGATTAGATCCGTTGAACACCTGTAATTCTTTTTCTGCTTCTAATTGCATTCCTTGGCTAAAATCAGCTACAAAATCTGCTAATACCTGAGATTTTATTGTGTTTCTAGGCTGGTATGTGATGTCACATTCACTTAATTCTATAGACCATTTGGCTAACCTACCTGACAACTCATGCTTGTGTAATATATTACTAATGGATAAGCAGTTACTACAGCAATAGGGTGACATTGAAAATAAGGCCTTAGTTTTCTAGATGCCATGATTAGTGCAAGTGCAAGCTTTTCCAATTGAGGATACCACATCTCCGCATCTAATAATGATTTGCTGACATAATAAATTATAGATTGTTTACCTTGGTCTTCACAAACTAACACAACACTTACCGCTACTTCGAAGACGGCAAGATAGATGAGCAATCTTTCCCCAACCTTGGGTTTTGCGAGCAACGGCGGATTTGATAGGTATGTCTTCAAATTTTTGAGTGCCTGTTGACATTCCTCAGTCCATTCGAATTGATCTTGCTTTTTAAGAGTTGAAAAGAATTTAAAGCACTTTTCTGATGATTTGGAAATAAATCTCCCCAAGGCTGCAATTCTTCCTGTCAACCTCTGCACTTCTTTTTTACTTATAAGCATGTTAGGGATTTCTTCAATGGCTTTAATCTGTGCGGGATTTACTTCAATACCACGGTTAGAAATAAGAAAATCCAAAAACTTACTTGATGCAACACCGAATGCACATTTCTCAGTATTTAATTTCATATTGAATTTTCGCAAGACCTAAAACGTATCAGACAAGTGTGATATATGATCCCCTGAATGTTGAGTTTTAACGAGCATATTGTCTATATAGACCTCTATAGTTTTTCCCAAATGTTCTTGAAACATTTTGGTCACTAGTCTTTGATATGTTGCACCAGCATTTTTGAGACCAAAAGGCATTATTTTATAACAGTAAGTCCCCCTGTCTATTACAAGTGAAGCTTTTTCTTCATCTATAAGATCTATTTTGATCTGGTTGTATCCTGAATACGCATCTAAAAAGCTTAACAACTCATGACCTGTAGTAGCATCAATTAGTTGATCTATATGTGGTAATGGAAAAGAATCTTTAGGACAAGCTTTGTTAAGGTATGTGTAATCTACACAAACTCGACATTTACCATTCTTTTTCGGTACCACAACAATATTGGCTAACTTATTAGGATACTTTACCTCGCGGATAAACCCAATTTTAAGTAATTTTTGGACCTCATATTGAATCACCTGATTTTTGAAAGTTCCTTGCTTTCTCTTCTTTTGTTTGATAGGTGGATATGATGGGTCTTCATTTAATTTGTGAGTCATTACCTCTGGTGGTATTCCTGTCATATCAGAATGGAACCAAGCAAAACAATCCATGTTAGTTTTCAAAAATTCAATCAACTTACCTTTCATGTCTTGGCTTAGATTGGCCCCTACGTAGACTTTCCTTTTAGGCCATTGTGTAAATTAATCTACAGCCTCCAGTTCTTCAATCGTTGTTTTGATATTTTCGTTTTCCTCTGGTTCCTGAATGGAATCAGGCCTTGAGTCCACATCTGTTCACCCTTATTCAGTTGAGACTTGTGTTGTGATATCCTAAATTGGATTCTGTAACTGCTATTTTTCTTCGTTTCTTGTACTTGAATCTGCTACGGAGTTGATGCTCCTGGATGTCTGTTGATCCCCACGGATTTGACATATTCCCCATGGTGATGGAAGTTTAATAACTTGATGTAAGGTAGATGGAACAACATCCATCTCGTGGATCCATGGTCTCCCAAGAATCATATTGTAAGCCATCTCCATCTCTACAACCTGAAACTTTGTATCTTTGACAACTCCTTATGCGAATGTAGTAAGTATTATCTCCCCTTTCGTTACAACGCTGGAATTGTCGAATCCAGACAAAGTATGCGCCTTTGGTACTAATTTATCTGCAGCTTGCATCTCGTGTAGTACTCTTAGTAGAATAATGTTCACGGAACTACCTGGATTAATCAAAACTCGTTTCACATTAGTATCATGTACAAGTAGAGATATTACCAGTGCATCGTTATGTGGAGTTAATACGCCATCCGCATCTGCATCATCAAATGTAATACTTTCTTCCTCTAAGACATGTCGAACCCGTTTGCCATGGGTAATTGTGACCTTTGAAACTTTATTGGCTGCTGTGTTCGTCACACCATTGATTTCTTCACCTCCGCTTATAATATTAACGGTTCTTTTGGGAGAAGGTGGTTTAGGGGGATCCTGCCTATTCTTCATGTATGCTTGCTTACCTTTCTCACTGAATAATTCGGTGAGATACCCTTGCTTTAATAGATGATCAACTTCACCTTGTAGCAACCTACAGTCTGCCTTTTTATGACCATGATCGTTGTGAAATTCGCACTAGTGATCAGGATTGTGCCTGTTTGGATTCGATCTCATTTTTTTGGCCACCACACCTTCTCACCCATGCTTCTTAAAACAACTACGAGCTCGGAAGTGCTTACATTAAAATTATAACCGCCAAATCTTGCCTTCAAGTTTCTATCATCATCCCGCGACTCTCGCGTGTTTCGATCATTCCAAAATCTTGATGATGAGCCCGACTCTCTATTCCTCGATCTATGATCGTACCTTGAATTGTCCTATTTTGATCGTGAATCTTTTCTCACTGGGCCCATATATGGTTCGTATCTGTTTTACCGGATCTTTTTTCGGTTTTCGCCCGTCTCGAACTCACCTTTTCCTCTTTTTGAGACCGTGAGATAATATCTTATTCTATCCTTAGCTTCGTGCTATACCTGTTGTAAACGTCATTCCACGTTGTTGTTGGGAATTCACGAAGACTTTCCTTGAGTCACCTCGTGGCTTCTGAGCCTTTTTCATTCAATTTACTAGTGAAGGCTATAGGTGCCCAATTGTCTGGTACACGCGGTAACGTCATTCTTTCACGCTGCAACCTATCCACGAACTCTCTAAGAAACTCTGAGTCCCCTTGCTTGATTTTGAAAATATCTTCCATTTTTTTTTTCGACTTTTTGAGCTCCCGAATGTGCTTTGATAAATGAATCTACAAGCTCAGCAAAAGAATTTATGAAATTTTGGGGTAAAAGAGAATACCATATTAATGCTTCCTTAGTGAGTGTTTCACCGAATTTTTTGACCAATACTGATTCAGTTTCTTGTTTGGTCAAGTCGTTGCCTTTTACGCCTGTTGTGAATGCAGTCACGTGGTCTCGTGGATCAGTTGTTCCATCGTATTTTGGAATATCGGGCATTTTGAATTTCTTTGGAATTGGGAGGGAGCAGCACTTGGCTTCCAAGGTTGTTGTGAATATTTATCCATATCTATCCCTTTGATTACGGGCGGTACTCCAGATATTTGCTCTATGCGGTCACTTTGCTCCTTGAGCTATTTCTGCAATGTTAACACTAAATTTTATAAATCAGAATTGACTAAGTTACCTGATTCTCCATCTCGTGACTCGCTAGGGATTCCACCACTACCTGAATTAGCAAGTCCAGAACGAAGGTTCTCCAAAGTGTTGTTATTTGGAGTTGATGTTGGTGGTGCAACAGGTAACTGGCTGACAAAGGCCTCAAGAGCTTTATTGACCTGTTGAGCGATTAGCTTTTGCAAAGCTTCATTGACAGCTTCATCGTTTTCAAATTGAGCATTTGTATTTGAATAAGATCCATCAGGAGTGCCTTCTCAAGACCGCCGAGGGGAGCTCTGTGGAGAAGGGATCGGGGTGCGATCATCTTGTGGATTTCCCTGGAGTTGATGGTTTCCCTGGTTTCCTTGAGTGTTGTCATTAATGTTTGACATGGTTGATACAACAAAAAAGGTTAGGCTAAGAAAGAATAGATTATCAGATTCCCGGTAACAGAACCAATTTGTTTAACCAAAAAGTGAAATTTCGGTCAAAGCTTTATTTTCAAAGAACTCGGGTTACTGATAATCAATATATAAAATGAATAAAAGAAATTGGCTTCGATAATAATAAGATGAACAGAACAAACAATGTAATTCAGTACTTTTCAGTGATTTTTTTTGTGTTTACAAATGATCAGTCTTCTCTTTTTATAGTTATTTCTAAGATATACGTTTTGCCTTTGTCATAATAACAATTAAAGGCATTTAATGCTACGTTACAATGGTAATCATTGTAATTCAATATAGATTCTCTAACGTTTTCAGTATTTAATGCTTATTAAATACCGTATCTGTACTCTCTTGTGCTGTCCGATTCATTCTCCTTAATTTTTGGATTTAAATAGGTACGAGCGTCGAGTCTTTTGAATATTTGCTCGTGCCTCTGCTTGTGCCTCTGCTCGTATCTGTTGTGACTCGTGCCTCTTTGCTAATCATCATTCTTTGACCAGCCTTCGTGTCATGGATAAAAATAAGTTTGAATCACTAAGGGATCGTTTGATTGGGAAATAAATTATCCAGTATTAATTATCCGAAAATTAGTTATTTCGGAATTATTATTTCACCCTCCCATATGGATAAAAATAACATTATAATCTCGAGATTTTATCCGAACTATATATAAAATAAATTAATTTCAAATTTAATTCCGAAATTAATTATCCATTTTCCCCGTACCAAATGAGTCACAAGAGTTTTGATAGGTGGGCAAACACTAGCACTTTAGAACAAATTATACATAAGTATATAGCACCGAGGCTATTTTTATGTATACAAAAGTTAAATATGATGCCTTAAAAAGGACACCCGGCGGAAATTCTTGGATACAATAGCAAGATGCATCAAACAGGGTATAAGCCTCCTCGAGTTAAAACTTAAAACTAGAAGGAATATTAGGTCGGAAATCCAACTCTTTCTATTTTCAACGAGGGGTTTTAGGTGGGTTTTTGCAGAAACTATACCACTGAACCGACCCCATCGCATCTTCAATGGTGGGCTTCCTCAGCCTCCGACTTGCCCAACGGCTCACCCGTTGCTCTCTTTCCTCCCTTCTAATCCATGATTCTTCCTCTGTAAGTTGCTCTGCGAGTTATTTTGCAATAAATCAAAAGATTTTTTTACTAACATATATATGCATAAATTTAATGCGTGAATTTGAAGAATTTCTGTTGTAATTACAGACTTGTGAGGCATTTCTGAAAGTGGGTTGTAGGAGTTATTGCACAGCGGCCTGGAATCCAATTAGGAATTTGTTTCCTTTGAATTCTATCAGGGGTACGTTTTGCAAACCTCATTTGTTTTTTGTTAACTTAAGTAAAATTATGGCCTTTTTCATTTTCAGTTTCGGTTTTATTACTATGAAACCTCTTGGTTTAAGCTAGCAAATCTAATCTAAGATACACTGGCTAAGTAGGGGTGGATCTGGGATTTGGACTCTATGGGTTCGAGTTCGGGATTTTATCACAACTCATTTAATTTTTTGGGTTCGAAAAACAATTATTTGTACTTATTAGTAAAAAGTTTAACACATATTTTACCGGGTTTGAGCCAAAGCTCTAATGGATTCAGATGAAGAGACATAAGTTACACTCTATATTCGCCCTGTAGCTAAGAATTTGTAAAATATTTCCCTAAGGTTATTTAATTGGCTAGTTTAAGGATTGTCCTCAGCGGAATTTTTAATTTAGGAAAGCTTACAAACCATCGTAAGGATAGCCTGAGCATGCATCACTCAAGTTATGAATAAAAGAGAGGAAGAGGAAGATCTCTTGTAAGTCGAAACCAGACCTTGGGCTTCCTAATACTCTTCAATCCATCTGATTCTTGCAAAACAAAGCCTAACTTATTGGTTTAGGTCATCGGTAGAAAGGAGTTCATGCAATAAAGTTGGGTTTTGGTGAGAAAAGGGGAGTGCTAGGTTTTATGCTATTGGGAGCTTCAATGACGGAAATGAAGAAATGAAGGTAAATTGGGAGAAAATGGGGTCTTAAACGTGAAAGACGGGAAGGGTAGCGTGAAAAAGTGTCCTCTTAGATCCAACATTTCAGAATTGGTTAAATAAATGATCGAATGGTTCAAATTAATGATTTTATTTGCATAAAAAACCTCCTTGTCTTGGAGAATGTAGAGGATAGTCCTTGAGGTCCCAAATAATGTAATAGTCGCTCTCTAAGATGATTTCAAAGTTTATTATTGGGTCATTAATTTATCTCTATAGCTCACTAAGTGCCCGCCACCCGATATTTCCTAGTAGGATCAAACGTTCCTCAATTCAATTTGCATTCTAATATTGCTAAAGAATCTAATGAACTTTGTAACTAGTAGGCAAGGATATAGAGATTTATTCTCTATTAGTGGAAGAGTTTTCCATAAATGTTTTTTTTATTTTATTTCAAGTGCAAAATTTACCCATGGTTCACACATTGTTTTTCGTAAGAATGCTAATTAAGATGCATGTGACAATGTATGGAAATTTGAGTGTTATATCTCTATCACCTCGAGAGAAATTTTGTCCCGAAATTTTACCCGATACTAGTCATGAAACCAGTGGTGGTACTATAGTCGCATTCCATCTTCATGCTCCGAGGTAGCTTTCTTGCCTTACCATCATTCATCCCCAAAATGCATATAAAAAATATAACTTTGATTTATTACATATGGATCTAGCATCTAGCCTTCAAATAAGAAGAGCACTTGCCACTTGGTCACCTTCCAGAGTACGATGGCTAAGACCCAAATCGATTATCTACTCCTCAGGAAGTGTGTTAGAGGTCTATGTACGGATTGCAAGGTTATCCGAAGCGAGAACCTCACAATGCAACATAGACTATTGGTTATGGACTTAGAGATCCCGAGGAAAAAGAAAAGGAGGGCTGTGTAAGGGCAACCTAGAATTAGGTGGGGTGCCTTGACTGCAGACAAAGCTCAAGAATTGGAAGAGAAGTTGCTGACTATGGGGGCATGGAGGAGCAGCGGGGATGCCGGTTGCATGTGGATCATGACTGCGAACTGTATTAGAGAAGTTGCGAGAGAGGTGTTAGAGGTCTTGAAGGGTTTCTTTGGCGGCCACAAAAGGGACTGGTGGTGGAGTAAAGAGGTCCAAGGAAAGGTGGAAGCCAAGAAAATGGCGTATTTGAAGATAGTGGAGAACATAGAAGAGGAGCAGAAGAGAACGAACAGGGAGTGATATAGGAAGGCCAAGAAGGAGGCGAAGTTAGCGGTCATCAACAGCTAAGTCTTCGGCATTTAAACGTTTGTTTATGGAACTTGGTGTTAAAGGCGGGGACCCTTCGGGGTAGGGGTAAGGTCTGCGTACATATTACCCTCCCCAGACCCCACTTGTGGGATTATACTGGGTCGTCGTTGTTGTTGTTGTTTGGTGTTAAAGGCGGGGACAAGAAGTTGTATAGGCTAGCCAATGTGAGAGAAAAAAGGCCCGTGACCTGGATCAAGTGAAGTGCATCAAGGATGAGGAGGGCAGAGTTTTGATGGAAGATGCGCATATTAGGCGAAGATGACAGTCGTATTTCTAGAAACTCTTGAATGAAGAAAGGAATAAGAGCATTGTGCTAGGTGATTTGGAGCACTCAGTGAGTTCATTTTGACTTTGGATTTTGTAGGCGCATTAGAGTTGTGGAGGTCGAGGGGGCTATGCATAGGATATGTAGGGGTAGAGTGACTGGACCAGATGAAATCTCTGTGGAATTCTGGAAGAATGTGGCTAGGGAAGGCTTGAAGTGGCCCACTAGGTTGTTTAACATTATTTTTAGGACGAAGAAGATGCCGAAGAATGGAGGTGGAGTACAATGGTTCCATTATACAAGAACAAGGATGATATCCAAAATTGCAACAACTATAGGGGTATTAAGCTGTTAAGTCATACGCTGAAGATTTGGGAGAGAGTGATAGAAGTAAGGGTGAGGAGATGTGTTTATTTTCGAGAACCAATTCGATTTTATATAGGGTCGTTCGACTATGGAAGCCATTCTCCTTGCAAGGAGATTGGTGGAGCAATATAAGATTATGAAGAAAAACTTGCATATGGTGTTCCTTGACCTAGAGAAAGCATACGACAAAGTCCCGAGAGACTCCATAGAGATGTTTGGAGGCTAAAGGTGTGCCTGTAGCATACATTAGAGTGATTAGGGACATGTATGATGGGGCTAAGACCCGGATTAGGACAGTAAGAGGAGACTCAGAATAATTCCTGGTTGTAATGGGGTTGCACTAGGGATCAACCCTTAGTCCATTTTTGTTTTCCTTAGGGATGGACGCACTGACGTGTCACATTCAAGGAGAGGTGCCATAGTGTATGTTATTTGCAGATGATATAGTTCTGATTGACAAGACGTGAGGTAATGTTAATGAGAGGCTGGAAGTTTGACGATAGATCCTTGAGTCTAAAGGTTTTAGGTAGAGCAGGACCAAGACAAAATACTTGGAGTTTAAGTTCAGCGATGTAACCCAGGTAGCGAATGGATATGAGGTTGTATGCGCATGTCATCCCCAAGAGAGATAGTTTCAAGTACCTTGACTCTATAATACAGGAAAATTGGGAGATTGATGAGGATGTCACACATCGTATGGGAGCAGGGTGGATGAAATGGAGGCTTTCTTCTGGTGTCTTATGTGATAAGAATGTGCCACTAAAACTTAAAGGTAAATTCTATAAAGTGGTGGTTAGATCGACATTGTTGTATGAGGTGGAGTGTTGGCCAGACAAGAACTCTCGTGTTCATAAGATAAAAGTAGCTAAAATAAGGATGTTGAGATGGATATGCAAACATTACCAAGTTAGATAAGATTAAGAATGAAGTTATTCGAGAAAAGGTGGGAGTGGCCGTCGTGGAGGATAAAATGTGGGAGGCGTGACTGAGATGGTTCGGGCATGTGAAGAGGAGAAGCACATATGCCCAAATTAGGAGGTGTGAGAGGTTGACCTTGCTGGGCATGAGGAGGGGTAGAGGTAAGCCAAAGAAGTATTAGAGAGAGGTGATTAGGCAGGACATGGCGCAATTGGAACTTACCGAGAACATGACCTTTGATAGGAGGGTGTGGAGATCGAGAATTAGAGTGGACGGTTAGTAGGCAGCTGCATGTGTCTGTTTCCTTTCTCAGATTGGTAGCAGTAGTGTTAGCATGGTATCTCTTTATTCTTGGATTGATGGTACTATCTACTGTTTGATTGCACTCTTTTGCTTTAGTTTTCTTAATACCTTGTTATTACTACTTGTTGCCACTGATTCTTTTTATCTTGTCTTTAGCCGAGGGTCGTTTCTAACCTTTCTGCCCACTTGTGGGAACTCACTGGGTTAGTTGTTGTTGTTGTTGGATCTAGTATCTATCATATGCTAGTTTTATGGACCCTGTCTCTCAAGGGCAATATTGGTATGAAAAGCAACTGGTCTCCTCACTATTGAAATCCATATTGACCCCAATAACGGAGAACTATGTTTACCTCTTTCGGTTCATATGGGTCAAAGAAAGAGGAGATGATTCCATAACAATGATTTTGATGCAAAAATAAAAAAGTTCATTTTTATCTTATACTTTGATGCGCAGAAACTCTTTCGCACAGAGAATTGGCTAACATGATAGGTGAAGGTGGATGACTCACACACCCAATTGCTATATAGTTTTATTGGTGTGCCATTATAGACTTTTCACCCTGTTTGGTTTGCCATCAGTAAAATACTTCTGACTTATCAAAATATTAATTATACAATGCAGTAGTTAAAGAAATTACCTTAAAAATGTATTTCTTGGGAATAAAGTCAATGATTATGTTACCATAGGTATAGATCAGCGTACTGCTGTGTTAAAGTTGAAGAGAGTTATTTTCATGTAATGTTCTGAGTTACTTTTTATTTGTTGATGAATTGCAGTCCCATTAGCTTGTATCGCGAGGACATCGTACACACACTTGTCGCAATATCCTTTTACACAGGTCCTGGTCAGTGGCTTTGCTAGATTAATGTATTTTTTAGGAGTTGTTGATTAATTGCTTATTTTCTATGACACTTTCTAGTACCACATCTTGTTGGTATTTGTTTCTTTTTTTGCTTTTCTCTTTTGAGTTTGAGAGAATGATTTTGCTTGTGACATCATCTTTTCACCTCTGGTTGATGAACTGAATTTTTTTTGTGCTTCAGAGGCGTGAACAATTTTGTACTACTGCAGGAAATGAGGAAAATAAAAAGTAAGTTGTTCATGAATAATTGTTTATGCTATTCTCTTCTCTTTTTCTCTTGTTTTTCTCTTTAATGAGGGTACTTGGGTTTTCCTTAAACTCGAGATAAGATTATGTTGCTAGTTACTAATGTCTTCTATGAAAAGGCGAATGAACTACTTGGTTAAGGGGAAATGTTGAATAGAATTTGAGTTTCAAAAGTCTGTTAAGTTCTTTTTGGAAAATTCCTAATTTAGAGTAAAGCAGATTAGAGTAGATTAGCTTCGGTCTTTCTAACTTCTTTCTCTTTCTTTTTTCTTCCGAATTGATCCAGATCTGGTTGGTCCAGATCTTATTCGAGTACACTTTGATATGCTACTCTTTTAGATGAGTTTCACTGAAGTAGTATCGTTTAAATTAGCCAAACTAGCAGTAAGAATTGCTGTATACATGGACAGGAAGAAAAGTTTATTTGTATATGCATAAAGTAATGCCTTTTCTAAATCAACTCTAATCAAGATTGAGATTGCTTTAGGTATGTGTTGGTGAAAGCTCCAATTTGGATTTAAGCTGCAACTTGATCAAAGCTGATCCAATAAAAATTTAGATTTGTCCTTTTCCAAACTAGGATTACTAAACATAATCACATTTACTCCAACTAATCTATATCTGTGAGCTCCCAAAAACTACCTAAAATTTGGGCAAATATCTCATTTTGTTTCAGCACCCAATAACATGATGTAACTGGGGGAATTTACTTAACAAGTGACCCTGCATTTCCTCCTCAACTTTATTATTTGACATCTACCACACTATTTCCCCTAGATTTCTTATCAGAGATTTAATAGCCTTTCTATAAGATGGTAAGTTTGAACTTCTTTGCTCTCTCCTTGATCACATTCCAACTTCATCTTGTCTTGATGGTATGTCACAAGATTATGCCACGCTAATTTAGTTACCACAAACTTAATTTTCCACTGTCTCTTTTTGTGATTCGCAGAATATCTGTAACCTTTGTCGACAAGGATGGAGAAGAGCAGCATATCAAGGTCCCTGTTGGAATGTCTATGTTAGAAGCTGCACATGAAAATGACATTGAACTTGAAGGTCAGCTTTGTTAAGGCATCTTGACTCATATATCTTAAATGAATCTTATCATCCTCAACTACTCAAGTTAGCTAATATTCTAAAGATGATTAAGGCGACCTAGTGAATTTAGGTACTACTTTCAGTCAGCTGGGCTGCATTTATTGGATGTTTTAGTATTGTAAAAATCTAACTTCATTTTGCAATAATACCAATTAAGAAGCTCAAAGTAAAAGAAATTAAAAAAAAAGAGAGTAGCATCATATTATGCATGTTGAGCACAATGTGCTAAAGTTCCTGAAGCAGTGTTGTGAAGAGCGTGAAGCGACAACCCCCATTTCGCTTAAAGCGAGAAGCGAAGCGGAATTTAAAAAAAAAATATTAAAATAAGAGGAAGGGCAGTATACCATTCTGTTAAAAACTGGGCAGCATAAAAACAGTGAAAGAAGAACTGAGCAGCATTTCAACGAAGAGGAGAAGACTGAGAAAGAAGAACCAAAGGGAAAAAAAATTCGCCAGCATTTCGCTGCTATTTGGATGCTGAAACAGTGAAAGAAAAAAGCAAAAAAAAAGAAGAAGAAGAAGAAGGAAGAAATCATCACATACCTGTTGCTGCTGGTCGTATGTTGAAGTTGAAAAGGGAACCCTAGTCGCCTCTTTAGAATCTCTGTTGCTGCTGGTCGTGTGTTTTAATAAAAGAACACTGAACACCTTTCTTTTTTTAATTAAATAGGTTGGCAGGTGTTTAAAACAGAGAAGCGCTTGCTTCGGTCGCCTCGCTTAGCTTCGTCGCTTCTCGCTTTTTAGTGGGAAGCGCACACTTTTGTCTACCGGAGTCGCTTCATATAGCAGAAGCGGTAATGGGGTCGCCTCGCTTCGCTTCTCGCTTTAAGCGAGGAAGCAACTGCTTTTCACAACCCTGTCCTGAACTTGTCTAAAAGTTAGTGATATGTTTGGGCTCAAAAAATTCCGAGAGGAGTACCGGTAACATTGGAGCTCACCATCTTCAAATTGGAGACACTAATAAAGTGGCGATGGTGATGCGAAGAGTAGAAGTTTTTAGTGCATCTGTAAAGAATTCTATTGTGCTTATCAACTTAAACAACGGTTTTTATGTTGTTCTTAATACTAGGGTCCAATTTCAGCACTTGAAAATCCCATGAGCAGCAGATGCATACTTCTAGGGCAAAATTGAATGACTGACTCATGCATGTCTTCTTATTGTGGTTTAGGATTCCATCAGACAAACAAAACGCCATTAACATAAACACTTTTTGATAAACTCTTTTTGATATTCTTGTGGTACTAACATTTCTAGGCACAACAAATGCGTTGCTGTTAGCTTAACCAAATAGTATGTGCTTTGATGCAGGAGCATGTGAAGCGTCGCTTGCCTGTTCCACGTGTCATGTCATTGTTATGGTATGTATTTATGATCAGGATAATGTCATTGGCTTTTGCTTCCTGCTTGGCTTGGTGCTACTCAATAC
Source organism: Nicotiana sylvestris (assembly GCF_000393655.2). NCBI lineage: Eukaryota > Viridiplantae > Streptophyta > Magnoliopsida > Solanales > Solanaceae > Nicotiana > Nicotiana sylvestris. Next base: position 13,960,316 of record NC_091065.1, read on the forward strand.
CCTCTAGGCTGTTCTAATCTTATAAATATGCTGTATTTTTTTTTGATAATCTTGAAATCCTCGATGCCGAATTAGTGCACAGTTCCTAACTTGGTGAATAATGGATTCGCATTGTTACCCAAATAGCCGATCAGATTCAATATTTACTTTTTCCAGCCGGTATATACATAGATTGAACATAGATTATACACAATTATACGTGAATTATACATATATTATACATTCGCCGGCTATTTTTAGTTGAAGAGATTAGGGGAGCGGCTATTTGGGTTAATCCCCTTTACTCGTCTCCATTTAAACATCAAGCTTTTTGCTGCGGCATGGCTCAAACTCGTGACATGCAGCTAGCCCACACATCACGTGCTGCATTCTTACCCCTGAACCGAAACCTCTAGGGGCATAAAGATGCTGCATTTCTTATCTACACTTTGATGTTTGACAGGATGTGGAGTACTATAACAAGCTAGAAGATCCAACAGACGAAGAAAATGACATGTTGGATCTTGCGTTTGGCCTCAGCGACACGTATGCTTCTTTGCTATATATTCTTTAGCATTTTCCATGATCTTTGAAGCTTCTCATGTCTGCTATATTCATTGTCTTCAGGTCACGACTAGGTTGTCAAGTAATTGCAAAACCTGAACTTGATGGAATTCGGTTAGCCCTCCCTGTTGCCACAAGAAACTTTGCTGTCGATGGCTATAAGCCGAAACCACATTAGAATTTCTACCATAGATGAAGGATTGATAGTCCATGTCTAACAAACATAAGAACCAACAAATTTTGTGGGATGACAATACTCATAGGGATCATTTGATTACTTATTTACTTGTATCACTGGAAATAATCCTTCCTGCATTAATTGTGGATGTTTTTTTTTCATAGCAGCAATACCATACATTAGTTCTGCAATAACTTCTGTATTCTTTTATATTGAATTCAATGTAAAATAATTATACATGTATTAGCACTCATATAAATGACATGAAGTTCATATTATAACTTGTTAAGTTAACCATCTTTTATTTGTTTATTTCTTTTATTCTCCAATCTTGTTATCTCCTATTTGTTCCTTTGTAATATTTGCAGTTTAAGTTAATTATAATAAAAATCAGTAGGATAACAAAGATCATATTGCAGAAAATGAAGGCAACAAGAGAACTAGAGTTGGACTGATTGAGCAACTCAATCAAACATTACAGGCATAGAGGAAAATTACCAGAATTTACACGCACAAAAAAAAAAAAAAAAAAAAGGTAGCCTTGCTGGTGGTTTGGTGTATATCGATGCAGGTAAAATTCTATCAGCACTAAGTGGGGTAAAATCTTACCCGTCACACTCGGTGTTTACATTAAATTCATTAACTTATCATGGTTAAATGATAAATTGAGATGAGAATGTGTATTAATTGACTATGATATATTAATCTAAGGAAATGCTTGCTCGTGCTTCTTGTTTTTACCAAACTGTATTAGTTTGTCATGGTTGGATATAAAATGACGCAAAAATGTATGTTAATTAACTATTAGCAAGTAATAAGTAACAATTTATGTTGCATGTTTGTTGGGTTAGTACACAGAGTATAGATAAGTTTTTTTTCGATAACAATATATATAAAAATATATGTCATGGATTTATTAAGTTGGTGTAAATATTGGACGTGGGGGAAAATTTTCACACAGCGTCTGTCCTGACCCAAAATGGATCGTGACATTATTGAGGATTTTGATGGTTAGTTACAGTGTGAAAGCTAAGATTATTGCTTTCTTTTATTGGATTATTTTATTCATAATGTACAAATAAACAATGACTTTGAGATGCTTCCTTTTCAATTAAAGCAGTCTATTTTCTGCCTCTTAACAGCCGTAGGTCCAGAAATGCTTGATAATATCTGTTGTGCCCTCTAATTTCATCACTGATATGATATCATAACAAGTATCTTGGGTTCACGTATGATCTGAAAAATGGATGTACTTCAAGGGATGTGATGTAGATAGTCTATCTTGATGCAGGCATAAGTGACTGATTCATCACTAATATCATGACATTCAGAGGCGGAGCTAGGATTTGAATTTTATGGGTTCAGGATTATTATCCTTTTAAATTACTGGGTTCTAAATTAATAATTTGTACATATTCATTGAATTTCTTTATACAATTACAGGGTTTGAACAAAAGTTATTGGGTTCGACCGACCCGCAACCAACACCGTGGCTCCGCCCCGAAGACATCATAAAAAGCATGTATCTTGGCTAATACAATTTTTTTCTTCAAGTTCCAAAAGAAAAGAAAAAAAATGAATTTTCCTCATAGAAAATTGTCATTTGGTTATTTAAAACCTAATTTTTTAAAAATTATAGTACAACATTCTCTTTTACATTGTCTATTATTAGTCCACAAACTCACAAGATCAATGACTTTGATAAAATGTTCTCAACTTCTCTGCTCTCCAACACTTATTCATCTTCTCAATGAAATCTTCAGTTCTTCTCCTCAATTCATCCTCTTCTTTATCATTAGTTTTCTCAAAATTGTTGGAATTTGTTTCCTTTCTCATTTTTGCTAAATGCATTGCACTGTCAGTTGAGCCATTTTCAGCAACTGTCACTTTTTGTTATATCACGCCCCTGGGGTGCGGCCCTTTTCTGGACCCTGTGTGAACGTGAGATGCCTTGTCCACTGGACAGTCCTTTTGCTACTTTTGTTGTATCATGACATGAAGAGTCCCCTTCTACAATTTCACTCTGGAAATTTATGTTTTGATGAGATTTTTCAATCATAGGAGATGAATTATACACTTGAAATTTACACAATTCTTGTGATGATGAGACAAATGTGGTGTCCATTTTTTTAACTCCACAATTAAGATTCATATTTTTGCAACATTTAGGCTTAGAAGTGCCTAGTGATTCTCTTCTCTTGAACATGTGAGAATCAAGATTGGTGTTCTTCTCTTCTGAACTTGGTTTGGAGCTTCCAAGTAGTAAAATGGCTATGATTAAATTGCAAAAACAAAATAGAATGTGTGAATTAGAAGAAGCCATAAAGATCAACTCAAATGTGGAACTCAACATGGTTGAAAAATCTGGGAAACAAAGGACTCAGTGGCAGATTTAGAAGGTTTCTGCAGGTTCGATAAAACCACACGATTTTTTCCTCAGAACTCGTATATATTAGTGAAAAATAAGTAAAAATAGAGTTACATATATATATTTCAGAATGCACGCACTCTCAACTCCGAACCACGTGAGCTTAAATGTCACTGAATAAATTTGAGAAATTTGTTAATGTTGAGAAGATGTTGGGTGTTTTGGGATGAAGTCAGGCTATTAAAAGGTATTGTTTTGATTCTTAAATTGTGCACAAGAAGCTTTTAGTCCAAAAGTTTAGTGTAGGGAAAGCTAATGTGGGTTGACTTGATCGTTGAGACTTGAGTCTTGGTCAGAGTGAACATGTGAAACTTCCTTAGAAATAGTAAAGTGTCGGACATTCTTAATAAATAATAATTTGTGTTTACATTATAACTACTTACTTCAAGTCTAAAAGATTAACGCACTATTCTTCTCTTCATGGAGTAGTGACTACCATGTTGTATACGTTTTCCGTGAACTTAGTAGTTTTGGTCGAAATTTATTTTAAAAATTTATTATATATCTATAAATATTTGATTATAAATTTTATTATTATTGTAAAAAAAAAAAACAGCTTGATGCACTAAACTCTCGCTATGCGCAAGGATCCGATTGACAATAGGTCTATCACTTACTTTTCTTCTCTCCCCCTCTCTCTTTATATCACAAACGATGATGACGCTGTATATTTTTTTCTTTGTGGGGTTTATGGGGTTACAGAGGTGGGCTCTTTATTTATTTATTTATTTATTTATTTAATGGATGCACTTTTGTTATTAATAATGTTCAATCTGTACTAGTAAAGTAGAGGAAGAGAAGAGTTGTACAAGGTATCCTAGAGAGAAGAGGAGCTTGGATGCAAGTATGCGACTAGTTCCACTAGCTAACTCAAACAAAAAAGGAGAGTAGATGTACAATTTCTATTTTATAATATCCAGCTAAAAGAATAATTAGGTTGTAATTAACGACCCGACCGGTCATTTTGAGCATTTGTACTTCTCTCGCCAGTTCTCGGGCATGACTAGCCCCGTATGATGTATTATGACCTATGTAAATCGCCGATTTTGGTTTTCAAGATAATCGGAATAGATTTGGAAGAACAGTTCTCGGCTTGAAGCTTTAAATTTGAAAGGTTTGACCAAGTTTTGACTTTTTAGTATTGGATCTCAGATTTTAATTTCTATGATTTGGTTAGCTCTGTTAGGTGATTTTGGACTTGAGAGCGCGTACGGAATGTATTTTGGAGGTCCGTGGTAGATTTAGGTTCGAATTGGCGAAATTGAAAATTTGGCGTTTTCCGGTCGGCAGTGGAAATTTTGATATCGGGGTCGGAATAGAATTCCGGAAATTGGAGTAGGTCCGTTGTATCATTTGTGACGTGTGTGCAAAATTTCAGGTCATTAGGACGAGGTTTGATAGACTTTTTTATCGAATTCGAAATTCAGAAGCTTTGGAATTCTTAGGCTTGAAACCGAGGGTGATTCGATATTTTGATATTGTTTTGAGCGTTCCGAAGGATGAAAAAAGTTTGAGTGATGTTATGGGTATGCTGACATGTTTGGTCGGGGTCCTATGAGGCTCAGATAAGTTTTGGAAGAGTTTTTGGAAGATTTTGCCGTTTTGAGCATAATCATGTAATGATCCAACAGGTCCATTTTTAGTTCTAGAGATCGGAATTTGATTTCGAGACTTCCAGAATTTTGATAATGAATTATAGGAGTGATCTGGAAAGTTTGGTCTAATTCATCAAGTCACGATTAGGTTTTTGACGCGAAACATGAGTTAATTATTTAACGAGCGAAATGGGTGCCGCACTAAGCAGATGAGCTCCGAATTGAGTTTCGATTAAATGGCTATGTTCGTATTATTATTTGTGACTCATAGGAACAAGAATCATCGAATTTCGAGTTCGTATGGTGGAGTTGGAGCCTTTTTAGTGAAAATAAATATTGCTGGTGCAACAGGATCTGGTGTGCACCTTTAACGACCAGATTTGGCACTTTTAGCAACGGGAATGGGGCTTTTAGCGACCAGAATCGTGTTTTATTGAGCTGTTTTTTTAGCTCATTCCCACATTTTTGGACGAAAAGAATGCAGCGGGGCGATTTTTGAGCGAGAAGTCATGGGAAATCTTGAGGTAAGTCACTTGTGATCATTTCTCCCCCATAATATTGAATTATCATTGAATAATCTGACTAGATTACATGTTTTTAAGGTGTAAATTGGGAATTTGGACCTAGGAATTTGAAAATAAGATTTGAATATTTGGAGGCCGAATTGTTATCGGAATTTAGTAATTTTGGTATGGTTAAATGGTTGTCGGATTTTGTGATTTTTATTGGATTTCGAGACGTGGGCCCGGTGCTCGAGTTTGGCCAATTTCGGGATTTTTGATGTAATTTGATAATTTTCGCTTGTGATTTGTTCCTTTAGCGTATGTTGATGATAATATACTGATTTTGATTAGATTTGGAGCATTTGGAGGCCGATTCGAGAGGCAAAGACATCGTGGGCTAGAGTTTGGACTGGATTGAGGTAAGTAATGATTGTAAATGTTTGTCGTGAGGGTATAACACCCCGGATTTCACATTGTTGTGCTACTTTGAGGTGACACACACGCTAGATGACGAGCATGAGGTCGTGCACCGTTGGGGATTGTGACTTAGTCCGTCTCGTATGACTGTTAAAACGCATATTTGATTGAAAACTATTTGATATCATTGTGTTTTGGAAAGTATTATCATGTTTTGGGCTGAATGCCATATGGGCCTCGTGCCAACTGTTTTGGACCCTTAGGGGATTTTTACTACTGTTCCTCACTATTTTGACTTCATATTTATACTCAGTCATGCTGTATTCTACTGTTTTCATAACTCAACCATGTTTACTCCGTTTTGACATTTTTTAATGATATTGTGGGCTGAGTATCATGTTTTACTATGCCCGAGTGGCTTTTAGAGATTTTTGACTGAGTGAGGCCGAGGGCCTGTGTTGTGAGATTATTATGGGATCGGGATGCGCGCCGCAACGGTATTGTATTGATTCATGACTATGAGGCCGAGGGCCTGATTTGTTACGCCACGAGGTGACTTGATATGAGGCCAAGAGCCTGTTTGATTATGCCACGAGGTGGCTTGTTATTGCGCTTGGGACGTAAGGGGCCCCTCTCGGAATATGTATACCCCCAGTGAGCGCGGGTACCTAGTGGGAGTGATGTGATGTAGCCTAAGGGGTTGTTATTGTTTCATATTGTAGCCCGATGGGCTGTTCTTAATCCATGTGTTGCCCGAGGGGCGGTTCTTGGTCCATGTGTTGCCCGAGGGGCTGATTACGAGTGATTGTGAGGTAGGTCGAGGGGCTGGTTATGTTGATATTATGCCCGAGGGGCGGTTTATGGTACATATTTTGCCCGGTGGGTTGTTTACATTTCTATCCTTTTCCTACTGTTTTCATCACTCGTTTGAAACTATTGAAAGATGTTTTAAATGAAAAGGTTTTACTGAAACTGAGTTGTTTTACGAGGAAAATGGTTCCTGTACTATTTTGAGCAATGTACTACAATTGTTGTAGTGTTATGACGTGGAATTATATGTTTTCTTACTGCTCAACTTTCATTTACTTTTATTACTTACTGAGTCGCGTGCTCACATTACTCCCTGCACCTTGTGTGCAGATTCATGTATTTCTAAACTCGGTAGTGGGTGTTGATTGTTTAGTGGCAGAGTCATTGGAGTTAGCAAGGTAGCTGCCTGACGTTCGCAGCCCTGCTCTTCTCCCTCTTGTCTTTCTTAGACTGTTTTTAGTATATTTTCAGACTCTTCGTTGTATTCAGACCTTAGTAGATGCTCGTGACTTGTGACACCCCGAGGTCGGGCTTGTGTTTTTATTTTGTACTGTTCATTTAGACTTAAATTATGAGATTATTGATTAATTAATGGCTTAAAAATGACTTTTATTGAATAATGGTTGGTTCAAAAATTGTATCGGTTGGCCTAGTTTCACGATAGGTTCCATCACGATCAGGTCGGTTTTAGGGTCGTGACAAGTTGGTATTAGAGCCTAGGTTATATAGGTTTCAAGAGTCATTAGCAGGTTAAGTAGAGTCTCGCAGATCTGTGCGGAGATGTCTGTACTTATCGTCGGGAGGCTGCAGAACCTTTAGGAAATCCCACATTCATGAATTCTTATCGTGCGTTATTGATTCATCTTGAAATGTAACTCTTGAAATTCCTTCCACGCATTCGTATGGGCGCATGAACGCTCGGTATCAGCTGTACATCGACGGCGTGGGATTTCCTGAACAAGAGGCGAGATGTTATCTCTATGTGTTGATGTGGGCCATTCTGGAGAACCTGAGGCCTGGTTTTATCTATGGCTCGAGTGCCGAGATTTTGATTGTGTGAGCCCGTGCATTTGGGACTTATATGTCCGTTTATGTCCTTATTGGTGGGTTTTTGTGACTGGATGACTATGTGGTGAGTATGATGTGACTGTGAGATGTGTTCATATGATTTGGTTGTGACGAGGAGGGTCTGCTTGAGGGTAGAAAGAACTATTTGGTGCTTGATTTCCATCTTAATTTGATGTATAGCCCCGAGTTATGGGTGTGTTGAAGGATCTTTTAATGTTGTTTAGTTGGGGAATGAAGTAGATTTCATGTCGTGATATGAGTTCAGACTCAGGAAGATTAAGTGACTGCATGATGTTTATGACGGTGGAAGGGTATAAAGAGATGTTAGTTTGAGACGAAGCATGCGGTTTATCTCCTGCGGAGTGTCCTGAGGGCGTGTGATCCCTATGCTATTTTGTAGCGAGTCCTCCTTTACCAGTGAATTATATGTGCTGCAGATTGAGTTTGGATCGCGTATGAGAGTTGTCTTGACTGTTACGAGGGTGAATGCAAGATTTGCAGATGATTTGAGGTACTAGATAGTTTGTGTTGCACGAGATTATGAAGGATTTATTTCAATCTCACTATGGTATTATGGCAGTAATAAAGTATGGGCATTATGAGTTTTTGTGTGTTTTGGCCTATGGCTTTGAGCTAAGTGGGGGAGTCCGCTGTTGATAAGTTGATTGCGCGACTAAGTATCGTATCTGTTTCAGTTAGAGGTATACTATCAAATCAGTTGTGGCTTACAGGGGTTGAGCTCGAGGATGGTTCAAGCAAAGGAAATTTTAATAAAGGTTATGTTATGCTTCATGGGTGTATGAGAATCACAGAATAATTTAAGTTGTGATTGGTAGAGGATGTACGGTACATACAACGGGAATTTATTTGGTTGCGTTAAGGTGGGGTTACTTCCATAGGCGTTGTGGTTATAATGAGGCACATGTCGTTCGGTTCATTTGATCAGTCTAATTGAGGTTTGAGCAGAATGGATAACTCCCGAGAATGGTTCTAATGGATTCAAGATGTATATGTAACAATTGGGGGATCTTCAGGATGTGTATTTGGCTAGAAACCGAGGTTTACATTGGAGGGTGTCAAGACTTGTGGCATTTCTATATCATTATGGATTCTACATATCAATATCATGAAGGTGAAGGTAATGGCTTTAGATTCGCAAGAAGTCTCTTCAGGGTAAGTATTTTGAAAGTGGTGCTTGTTGGGATATTTGAGAGAGTATTCAGCGACTTATGAGCCTTAGATGGTGTGGTTTTATATTGGGGTCTCATGTGGTGAGTCTAGGTTGAGGGTTGCGGTATTATGGCAAGGAGAAGTACTAATTCAAAGGTAATTCAGAAGGAACTAGGATAAATAGGACAACTTGGTAGTAGGTCAGATCGACATGGTAAGGGACACGATTAGTTCTTTGGGTGTTTATGAGATAATGAGTTTCTACAGGTGCTTCGTGGCAATGCTCTTAGGTTTTGATGGCTTGCGTAGCTTGGTTGAGTTAGAAGGAGTCAGTCCTGTTGGTTTGGTTTTGTGCAAAGGGGATTCGGAGGGTTCTTGATGATTTTTACTACGGTTGGAGGTGTACATTTCTACTGGCATGGGGAGCATGGGATGTATAGTGATTTTCTCCTAGACGAGATCAAATGGAAAAGTTCTTGGCCAGTTGAGTATGTAGTTGCTTGTAGCTCGGAGTGGATTATGAAGTTCTCATATTTATCATAGGATGATATGGTATATGTGGTATGTTGTGTAGGGTTGAGATTTGCATGTGTGAGGTCACGGTTCAGTTCTAGAAGGAAGGTCATAAATTCTTAGGCAGCATGGACAGTTTCAGATGACTAGGTAAATGATATCACTAATTTGTGCGGCTTGATGAGGGCATACATTTCAGAAAGGGCAATGTGATTGAGTTAATAATACATCATTGGTATCGCAGATCTCTCTTGTTGGATCGACTGCTGATATTCGAGTTTGCTTGGTGGACAGAAGAATTTTTAGATTATCTCTCGTAGAATGATTAGGTATTAGAGGTGTGTTATGCATTCGGACGGCGAAATTAGGATCAGATATGGTGATTCATGTGCTATATGGATTTGGAGACTGGGAGTTCTCATAAATAGGTTACGTTGTGGTTGTGGATCGCGTGTATCGGCTTGTGTGGTGACTATCGGGGTTTGGAGACCCGAGTGGATCCTTTGTGGCTTGGTATGTTAGATTTTCATGTGATATTGGGTATAGACTGGTTGTCTCCGTGTCGTGTTATTCTGGATTGTTGCGCTAAGACGACGACGTTGGCTATGCCGGGGATACCACGGATAGAGTGGCGAGGTTCGATGGGTTATGTTCTCAATAGGGTGATTTCATTGTTAAAGACCCAGCTGATGATTGGGAAGAGTTGTCTTTCTTATTTGGCCTTCGTAAGGGATGTCGGTGTAGAGACTCTTACCATTGATTTGGTGCTGGTGATAAGGGACTTTTCGGGGGGTGTTTTTTATTGCCGGGTATGCCTCTGGATAGGGTTATTGATTTCGGTATTGATTGGTGCCGGGCACTGTATCGTGTGGCACCGACGGACTTAAAGAAGTTGAAGGGGCAACTTTAGGAACTCCTTGATAAGGGTTTCATTGGTAGACCTATATGGATGTGTGTTCTGCATCGAGACGGCTTTGTTGACTCCGAATTGCTATTGTTGAGGGATGTGCCATTCGATTGTCATTGAGCTTATTTGTGTTCTGGAGTGATCTATGAGTTACCCTTCTGTGTTGCGAGGAGTTATTGGTTACATGCACATATGGTGCTTTTTCTCTTTGGGCTTTATACCGAAATTTGAGTGAGACAGGTATTTGGGTGTTGCATGATTGATTGCGCATTGGATATGTTCTTTCGGGATGGCATGGCATTGCGTCATTTACTTCTCCATGGTTTTGGTGATTTACTTTTGGTAGTAGACATCAAATTGCGCGTGGTTGATGATTTTGAGCATGGTGACTTGAGGTATCTCATATGGACTAGTGTTTGGATAGGGTCGCGCATTGCAGCGAAGTTATGTAGAGGTATGATCCTTCGGGTTAGATTCATGTGTTCTGGTTCTACGAAGAGTGATGGGTTCTCAGCATTGTGTTGTGGTGGTACTGGTGAGCTTGTGGTACAACTCTTTCATTTGAGTCATTTTTCCATGATTTTAGTACATTTGGACTGTTGCTTATTGGTGCACGAGTCGCACAGGTTATGGATTTAGATTGTATCGATGTGTCATGTCACTAGAGTAGTTGTGTTGGATGAGATGAGGTCATTGAGATCTAGAATGAATATTATCGAATTCGATTTCAGCATGTTGGAAGGATAATATCGGGATTTGGCTTAAAAATTTACTATAGTCCTTGACGAAGGAGAGAGAGCTCTATGACTGGTTGATCTGAGGAATGGTTATGACTTTCTGCGTGTTTCATTCATCATTGGTAGTATACAAAAGTGTTGGAATGAGGCTTTGGTTTGATAAGAGGTTTATTACCGGAATTGGGTTGTTTGAGCAGCTGTTGTGATTAGAAGTTATCGCTATGAGTGTTTGAGTTTTGCGGTATATCATGTGATTTTCATCTTGGATTGCAGTTATGGCTTGATACAATGTGTTCAGACTTATTCAGTTTGTAGATGTGAGATTCAGATTTTATAGACAATTTCGGAAGTGGAAAATTGGTTCTAAGGTTATGGGCTATGGTGAATTGTGAAATTTCAGTTATGTTGTGTTACCGAACCTATATGGGATAGGGTGACTTGGGATCACCCCCAGATATGTGCATGGTAAGGTTACCTAGCGATTTGATGGTTTTCGGAACAACTTTGGGCACGTTCTAGGACGAACGTATGTTTAAGTGAGGGAGGATGTAACGACCAGACCGTTCGTTTTGAGCATTTGTCCTTCGATCGCTAGTTCTTGGGCATGACTAGACCCGTATGATGTATTATGACCTATGTAAATCATTGGTTTTGGTTTTCAGGATAATCAGAATAGATTTGGAAGAACAATTCTCAGCTTGAAGATTTAAATTTGAAAGGTTTACCCAAGTTTTGACTTTTTAGTATTCGATCTCAGATTTAGATTTCTATGATTTGGTTAGCTCCGTTAGGTGATTTTGGACTTGGGAGCACATCCATAATGTATTTTGGAGGTCCATGGTAGATTTAGGCTCGAATTGGCGAAACTGAATATTTGGCATTTTCTGGTCGGTAGTGAAAATTTTGATATCGGGGTCGAAATAGAATTCCAGAAATTGGAGTAGGTCTGTTGTGCCATTTGTGTCGTGTGTGCAAAATTTCAGGTCATTCGGACGAGGTTTAATAGACTTTTTGATAGAATTCGGAATTCGGAAGTTTTAGAATTCTTAAGCTTGAAACCGAGGGTGATTTGATATTTTGATATTGTTTTGAGCATTTCGAAGGTTGGAACAAGTTTGAATGATGTTATGGGGTGTGTTGGCATGTTTGATCGGGGTCCTATGAGGCTCGGATAAGTTTTAAAAGAGTTTTTGGAAGATTTTGCCGTTTTGAGCATAAGCATGTAATGATCCAAAGGTCCATTTTTAGTTCTAGAGATCAAAATTTGATTTCGAGACTTTCGGAATTTTGATAATGAATTATAGGAGTAATCTGGAAAGTTTGGTCTAATTTCATCAAGTCGCGATTAGGTTTTTGACGCGAAACATGAGTTAATTGTTTAACGAGCAAAATGGGTATCACACTGAGCAAATGAGCTCCGAATTGAGTTTCGATTGAAGGGATATGTTTGTATTATTATTTGTGACTCATAGGAACAAGAATCATCGAATTCAGAGTTCGTATGGTGGAGTTAGAGCCTTTTTATTGAAAATAAATATTGCTGGTGCAACAGGATCTGGTGTGCACCTTTAGGGACCAGATTTGGCACTTTTAGCAACGGGAATGGGGCTTTTAGCGACCAGAATCGTGTTTTATTGAGCTGTCTTTTTTTTAGCCCATTCCCACATTTTTGGATGAAAAGAACGCGGCTTGGGGTGATTTTTGAGCGAGAAGTTATGGGAAATCTTGAGGTAAGTCACTTGTGATCATTTCTACTCCATAGTATTGAATTATCATCGAATAATCTTACTAGATTACATGTTTTTGAGGTGTAAATTGGGGATTTGGACCTAGGGATTTGAAAATATAATTTGAAGATTTGGAAGCCGAATTTTTATCGGAATTTAGTAATTTTGGTATGGTTGGACTCGTGGTTGAATGGGTTGTCGGATTTTGTGATTTTATCGGATTTTGTGATTTTATCGGATTTTGTGATTTTTATCGGATTTCGAGGCGTGGGCCCGGGGCTTGGGTTTGGCCAATTTCTAGATTTTTGATGTAATTTGATAATATTTGCTTGGGATTTGTTCCTTTAGCATTAGTTGATGATAATATACTGATTTTGGTTAGATTTGGAGCATTTGGAGGCCTATTCGAGAGGCAAAGGCATCGTAGGTTAGAGTTTGGACCGGTTTGAGGTAAGTAATGATTGTAAATGTTTGTCCTAAGGGTATGAAACCTCAGATTTCACATCGTGTTGCTACTTTGAGGTGACGCATACGCTAGATGATGAGTGTGGGGTCGTGCACCATTGAGGATTGTGACTTAGTCTGTCCCATATGACTGCTAAACCGCGTATTTAATTGAAAACTATTTGATATCATTGTGTTTTGGAAAGTATTATCATGTTTTGGGCTGAATTCCATATTTGGGCCTCGTGCCAACTGTTTTGGACTCTTAGGGAATTTTTACTACTATTCCTCACTGTTTTGACTTTATATTTGTACTCAGTCTTGCTGTATTCTACTATTTTCATAACTCAGCCTTGTTTACTCTGTTTTGACATTTTTAAATGATATTGTGGGTTGAGTATCATGTTTTACTATGCCCGAGTGGATTTTAGAGATTTCTGACTGAGTGAGGCCGAGGCCTGTGTTGTGAGGTTATTATGGGATCGGGTTGCGCGCCGCAGCGATATTGTACTGATTCATGACTATGAGGCCGATTACCTGATTTGTTACGCCATGAGGTGGCTTGATATGAGGCTGAGGGCCTGTTTGATTTTGTGACGAGGTGACTTGTTATTGCGCATGGGCCGTAAGGGGCCCCTCCTGGAGTTTGTACACCCCTAGTGAGCGCGGGTACCCAGTGTGAGTGATGTGATATAGCCCGAGGGGCTGTTGTTGTTTTTTATTGTAGTTCAAGGATTGTTCTTGATCCATGTGTTGCCCGAGGGACGGTTCTTGGTCCATGTGTTGCCCGAGGGGCTGATTACGAGTGATTGTGAGGTAGCCCGATGGGCTGGTTTTGTTGATATTATGCCCGAGGGGCGGTTTATGGTACATATTTTTCCCGATGGGCTGTTTACGTTTCTATCCTTTTTCTCGCTGTTTTTATCACTCGTTTGAAACTATTGAAAGATGTTTTACATGAAAAGGTTTTATTGAAACTGAGTTGTTTTACGAGGAAAATGGTTTCGGTATTGTTTTGAGCATGTACTTTAATTGTTGTGGTGTTATGACGTGGAATTATGTGTTTTCTTACTGCTCAGCTTTCATTTACTTTTATTACTTACTAAGTTGGCATACTCACATTACTCCCTGAACCTTGTGTGCAGATTCAGGTATTTATGAACCCGGTAGTGGATGTTGATTGCTCAGTGGCAGAGTCATTGAAGTTAGCAAGGTAGCTGTCCGACGTTCGCAGCCATGCTTTTCTCCCTCTGGTCTTCCTTAGACTGTTTTTAGTATATTTTCACACTCTTTGTTGTATTCAAACCTTAGTAGATACTCGTGACTTATGACACCCCGATGTAGGGCTTGTATTTTTATTCCCCACTTTTCATTTAGACTTACATTATGAGATTATTGATTAATTACTGGATTAAAAATGACTTTCATTGAATAATGGTTGATTCGGAAAATGTGTCGGCTAGCCTAGTTTCACGATAGGCTCCATCACGACCGGGTCGGTTTTAGGGTCGTGACACAAACTCCCTAACTAAGTTATTTTTTTAGTTTTCAACCCGACAGTCAATATCAGTTATGGGAGTTCAAAGCCAAAGTAACATGAAAAAACACGAGTAATATGCAATGGAAAAAATAATACTATATATAGCGCATGGTAGGCTATACAAATCCGGGCTAATGTTATTCGGTTTAAAATATATGTATTTATATGCATGTCGTCACCCATTTTACTCAAATCTTGTTGTAATGACCAGATCAGTCATATTGAGTATTTTAGTCCTACTTTTCCTGTTTAATATTTTATATATGCGTATTTGATATCAATTATGGGAGTTCAAAGTCAAAGTAACACGAAAAATAAGAGTAATATGCAATGAAAAAATAATACTATACATAGCGCATGGTAGGCTATACAAATCTGGGAGAATGATATTCGGTTTAAAATATATGTACTTATATGCATGTCGTCACCCATTTTACTCAAATCTTATTGTAATGACTAGATCGGTCATATTGAGTATTTTAGTCCTACTTTTCCAGTTTGATATTTTATATATGTGTATTTGTGATTATGTGTCTTGCTGATGGTTAGTCAAATATATATATATTTAACAATTGTTGCCTCATATTCTAGTACTTTTAATCATCTTTTGAGTATTAATTATATTACTTTATGCTTAATATTATGTTTTAATTGTGTAGGAATAAAGCGATATGAAGATTAAGAGATTTGTAGAAAAATTGTATAAAATGTGAAAGAAAAAAAATTAAATTAAAAGAAGAAAAAATAAGGAGACAAAGGGGGTAAACCCTTTGATATTTATTCCCCCAAGTGGAAGACAAAAGAAAGAAGAGATACATTCAAAGCAAAAAATGGAAAGAGGATGCGTGAACGCTACAGGATTCAGCGCCAGGGCAAGCATGACGCGCTTGGCGTGGACGCTGGGCATGACGAGATTTTTTCTCACTTCGTTCGGGACAAGATTTTTCGGCCCAACACTGTCCTAGCTCGTATAAAAGGGGTCCTATCTAATTTGGAAGGGATCTAACATATTTTTGAGAGGAGAACATGCCAATTTAGAGGGGAGAACGTAAACCACGCTTGGAGGAGGCGTCCAACTAATTTTTCTTCTCTTCTCTTCCTTTAATCTCATAGTTTATTAATTCTAGAATTATTGGTGCTACATGAACGTTGTAGTTTGAAGCTTGAATTGTTCTTGTTATTTTATCATATTAGTTTATTTATTCAATCTTGCTCTTAATTATTTGATTGCTTGATCACCAATTGAATATTATCTACGAATCTAGAATTGAACTCGGGAGAAAAAAATTCTAGATTCCATATAAGATTGATCTGTAGAGCGAGATCTTGAACTTGAATTACGAGGAACGGATTTGCGGTTAGGATAGTGATATACCTAATTGCATTGCTTGGTTACTATACAAAAATTATTAATGTGTTCTTATTAATCCTAATTCCATAGGAATCTAGGTGTTAGGTTAACTAGAATAGACAAGTAGTGCTTCGGGAGAATACTATGAGTAATATTAACCCTATCAACTAATAAACTAGATAATTTATGTGAAAGACTCAACATGATTGTTTGCTAACCCATAGCTCTGGAATATTTTTCCCATTGCATTCATCTCTAATATTGCCGACTTATTTTCTATAATCGCTTAGTTTGCTACTCCAGATTAGTTTTAGTTAAATATTCATACTTTAGAAAATCACTTTAATAGAATAATCGTCTTAGTTTAATTTAGTAAATAGTTAATCACATGTCCCTGTGGGTACGATATCTGGACTTACAATCCTATATTAGTACGGCTACATATACTAGCATATGCATTTCGGAGCAACACTTGCGGCGGGGATAATTAATTTGATTTCGGAGGGGTTTTGGATTGAGTTGGGACACCTAGTCTCTCGTTTGGAGGCTTAAGTTGTAAGAGTTGATCGGAGTTTGACTTTTCTGTGGACGATCCCGAAAGGGTGTTTGGATGGTTCCATTAGGCTTGTATGGTAATTTTGAACTTGGACGTATGTCCGAATTTGGATTTGGAGATTCCTAAGTTAATTTGGTTATATTTGGCAAAAGTTGGTAAGTTGAAGGTTTGAAAGGTTGATAGGTTTAACCGAGAGTTAAATTTGACGACACGGTTCAAATTATGGTTTCGGGAGTTGGAATAGGTCTATTATGTCGTTTAGGATTTGCATGCAAAATTTGAAGTCATTCTGAGTTGTTTAGGCATGCTCAGCGCAAGTTTTGAAATTGAAAATTTGGGTTAGTTCCTTAGACTTGAATTGAGGTGAGATCCATGATTTTGATATTGTTTTGTATGATTTGAGACCTCGAGTATGTCTGTGTTACATTTTGTATTTGGTTTGTGTGATTGAATGAGGTTCTGGGGGCCTCGAGTGTGTTTCAGATTGATTTCGGATCATTTTAAGCTATGTTGGCATTGCTGAAGACTGTCGAGTCTAGTGTTTCGAATTTGCGAAATTGTAGTTGTAGATGCTAGTCCGCAGATGTGGGCTTGGAACCTAGAAACGGACTGGGATGGAGGCTAGGGGAAGATCGCAAATGTAGAAGTTGGATCGCAGAAGCGGTCTCGCAGATGTAGATTAGGGACCGTTGATGCGGGAGGTCAGGAGGATTAGTGAAATGCATAGATGCGTGTTTTATTCGCAGAAGCATATCCACATGTATGGTGAAGTGTCTGAAAATGTAGAAATGGTGGAAAAATTATTTATTTCAAAAGGTTTGGTCATTTTTCATTATTTGGAGTTGCGGAGTTAGATTGGGGGCGAATTTTGGAGGGTTTTTCACCATAATTGAAGGGGTAAGTGCATTTTACTTGATTTTGATCATAGATATTGATTACCCATAAATTACTACACTTAGTTTATATGAAGTAAAGGTAGAATTTGGGGGGCTTTTGACTATGGTTTTGGAGGGTAAAAATTGGTGATTTGAGGGTCGGTTTGAGGGTTGATTTGGATGAAACACATATATTTGGATTCATATTGGAATAGGTGTTCGGAATTTATGAGTTTTGTCGGATGTTAGGGTGCATGGCCGAGATTGACTTTTTAAGTTGACTTTTCACAATTGGTTCAAGATATTAGTTTTAATATAATTAAGTTGTTTTGGCTAGATTCGAGTTGTTCGGAGGTTAATTCTCGCTAGAAGGGCTTTCTAGAGTACTGATTTAGCTTGTTTGAGGTAAGTATCTTACCTAAACTTGGTCCAGGCACTAGTTCCTGAGTTATTTGTGATAGCTACGTGCTATAGGTGGCGCACATATGTGGGATTGAGCCCATGTGCGTGCAAGGTAGGGGTGAGCATCGGTTAGTTCGGTTCGGTTATGAATATTATCGGTTTAGCATATCGGATATCGTTTTATAAATTTGATAAACTGATAACCGAACTGATAAGAAATCGATTATCGGTTAATCGGTTATCGATCATTATCGGTTCGAATATCGGTTTACCCGGTAAGATAACTCAATCATAGAGTTAAGCAAAAAAGAAAAGACAATTCAATGAAGTTAAGCAAAAAAGAAAAGACAATTCACTGGAGTTAAGCAAAAGAGATAAGAACTGAAATCTACAACAGAACCGAAATAATTTCAGACCCCAAAAAAGAAAGGAAAGGATCAGCTCTTGGAATTTATTTTTCTTAGAAATCAAACCTTCCCCTAATAAAAAATCTACTGAACTTAATGAAACCCCATAAGGACGTTAAGTTCTTGAATTTACCTTATTTGCTAGTCAACCCTAAAAGATTTTTAAAATATTGAATTCATCAAATCATATAAGAAAAGTCACAAACAATTGATCTCAACATTATTACGTTCAAGATTACAACTTTTTACAACTAAAAACACAATCAGACACATAAATAGGAAAGAATGAAGTGATGCCCTAACATATGAATATACTTAAGGATAAAGTAGTAATTTCATTCATTCTTATTGGGTTATCGGTTAACCCATTAACAAAACTGGCAAATCGAGGCCCGAACCAATAACCCAATGGTGAAAAAATTCTAAACTGTTACCGAACCGTTAACCCAATAACCTAATAAATAATCAACGGTTCGGATTATCGGTTTTACCCGATATATGCCCAACCCTAGTGCACGGGAATATTATTCATGCTCAGGGTAGTGTTTAGGTTATGACACGCCTTGAATTGTGTGCTATAGTTCACGCCATGATGTTTTTTTATATTTTTACCCCTCTGTGAGCTATTTGAACCATATTTGAGGTTACATAGATGTTAATCTCCTGATTGGACCTGATAATTGCTACTTTCGTGATGTAATTACCTGGTTTGAGCTATGGTAGCACACTTCGCACATGCGTGCACCTTAGTACTTTTAATCATCTTTTGAGTATTAATTATATTACTTTATGCTTAATATTATGTTTTAATTATGTATGAATAAAGCAATGTGAAGATTAAGAGATTTGTAGCAAAATTGAATAAAATGTGAAAGAAAAAAAAATTAAATTAAAAGAAGAAAAAATAAGGAGACAAAGAGGGTAAACTTATCCCCCAAGTGGAAGACAAGAAAGAATAGATACATTCAAAGCAAAAAATGGAAAGAGGATGCGTGAACGCTGCTGGATTCAGTGCCAGGGCCAGCACGACGCGCTTCCGTGGACACTGGGTGATGGAATTTTTCCTCACTTCGTTCGGGACAAGATTTTTCAGCCTAACACTGTCCTAGCTCGTATAAAAGTGGTCCTACCTAAATTGGAGGGGATCTAACATATTTTTGAGAGGAGAACATACCACTTTGGAGGGGAGAACGCAAACCACGCTTGGAGGAGACGTCCAACTAGTTTTTCTTCTCTTCTCTTCTCTTCCTTTAATCTCATAGTTTATTAGTTCTAGAGTTGTGGGTGCTACATGAATGTTGTATTTTAAAGCTTGAATTGTTCTTGTTATTTTATCATATTAGTTTATTTATTCAATATTTAATTATTTGATTGATTGATCACCAATTGAATATTATCTACGAATTTAGAATTAAACTCGGGAGATGAAATTCTAGATTGCGAATAGACAAGTAGTACTTGGGAAGAATACTATGAGTAATATTAACCCTATCAACTAATGAACTAGATAATTTAAATGAAAAACTCAACATGATTGTTTGCTAACCTATAGCTCTGGAATATTTTTCATATTGCATTCATCTCTACGATTGCCGTCTTGTTTTCTATAATCGCTTAGCTTGCTACTCCATATTAGTTTTAGTTAAATATTTATATTTAGAAAATCTCTTGGATAGAATAATCGTCTTAGTTTAATTTAATAAATAATTAATCACATATCCCTGTGGGTACGATATCTGGACCTATAATTCTATATTACTTGTACGACCACATATACTAGCATATGCGTTTGGGAGCAACATTTGCGAGGATAATTGGTTTGATTTCGGGGGAGTTCTGGATTGAGTTGGGACACTCAGTCCCTCGACTGAAGACTTAAGTGGTAAGAATTGATCGGAGTTTGACTTTTCTGTGGACGATCCCAAAAGGGTGTTTGGATGGTTCCATTAGGCCCGTATGGTAGTTTTGAACTTGGGCGTATGCCCGAATTTGGATTTGGAGGTTCCTAAGTTAATTTGGTTATTTTGGCAAAAGTTGGTAAGTTGAAGGTTTGGAAGGTTGATAAGTTTGACGAAGAGTTAAATTTTATGATATCGAGTTCAAATTATGGTTTCGGGACTTGGAATAGGTCTATTGTGCCATTTTAGGATTTGCATGTAAAATTTGAGGTCATTCCGAGTTGTTTCGGCATGTTTGGCGCAAGTTTTAAAATTGAAAAATTTGGATTAGTTTCTTAGGCTTGAATTGAGGTGTGATATGTGATTTTGATATTGTTTTGTATGATTTGATACCTCGAGTATGTCTGTGTTTCATTTTGTGTTTGGTTGGTGTGATTGGACGGGGTCTTGGGGGATTCAAGTGTATTTTAGATTGATTTCGGATCATTTTGAGTTATGTTAGCATTGCTGAAGACTGCCGAGTCTAGTGTTTCGAATTTGTGAAATTGTAGTTGTAGATGCGAGTCCGCAGATGTGGTCTTGGAGACTAGAAGCGGACTGGGATGGAGGCTAGGGGAAGATCGCAAATATGGAAGTTGCATCGCAGAAGCGGTCCCGCAGATGCAGATTAGGGACAACTAATGCGGGAGGTCGGGAGGATTAGTGAAATGCGTAGATGCGGTTTTATTCGCAGAAGTGGATCCGCATGTACGGTGAAGTGTCCGCAAATACAAAAATGCTGGAAATATTATTTATTTCGAAGAGTTTGGTCATCTTTTATTATTTGGAGTTCTGGAGTTAGGTTGGAGGCGAATTTTGGAGGGTTTTCACCATAATTGAAGGGGTAAGTGCATTTTACTTGATTTTGATAATAGATATTGATTACCTATAGATTACTACACCTAGTTTATATGAAGTAAAGGTAGAATTTGGGGATTTTTGACTATGATTTAGGAGGGTAAAAATTGGTAATTTTAGGGTCGATTTGGATGAAACACATATATTTGAACTCATATCGGAATGGGTGTTCGGAATTTATAAGTTTTGACGGATTTTGGGGTGCGTGTACGAGTTTGATTTTTTAGGTTGACTTTACACAATTGATTCAGGATCTTAGTTTTATTATTTGGGATTATTTTCTATATATTTTATTAATATAATTAAGTTATTTTGGCTAGATTCGAGTTGTCCGGAGATTAATTCTCACTAGAAAGGCTTTCTAGAGTACTGATTTAGCTTACTTGAGGTAAGTATCTTACCTAAACTTGGTTGAGGCACTAGTGCCTTATTTATTTGTGATATCTACGTGCTATAGGTGGCGCACATATGTGAGGTTAAGCCCATGTGCGTGCACCAGGGTATTATTCATGCTCGGGGTAGTGCTTAGGCTATGATACGCCTTGAATTGATTGCTATAGTTTATGCAGTGATGTTTCTTATAGTTGTACCCCTTTATGAGCTATTTGAACCATGTTTGAGGTTACATAGAGGTTAATCTCCTGATTGAACCTGATAATTGTCACTTTCGTGATGTAATTACCTGGTTTGAGCTATGGTAGCACACTTCCCACATGCATGCACCTTAGCATGTCACTTACACCGGTCCATGAGTATAAAATTTGATATCCATTATTCATGTAAATGTATTCTTGTATATCTGCTTTCTGTATGATATGAATTGGACTTGTAGCACATGAATTGACTGTGCATTTGAAATTATTGTCACGTGAATTTACTATGCGATTGTGACTATTATCACATGAATATGTGTGCAGTTGTGATTATTAGCACGTGAATACTCCGTGCGGTTGATATTTATGGTACGTGAGTTGTCCGTACAGTGTGTGGATAAGGATATATCCCCCTAGGGTCACCCTCTCATGTTTCTCTCTTAATGGAGTAGACGTGATATAGGGAAAACTGGCCAATGTTTGATTCGGTTATTGCATTTCTTTTTTATTTGCAATTTCCTTGGTTGTTAACTTATTTTATTTGCATATCTTCTTTATATGTTGGATTGTTGACTGAGCAAGTAGTTAAGTTATTGTGTGCACCAAGATGGTTTTATCTGTGGTTCATGACTTGATCACATTATCGTTCTCTACTTGTTAGATTTATGGATTGTACACATGATTAATGATTATCATTAATAATTCTTACTTCTATTACCTCACTGAGGTTAATTATGATCCTTGCTGAGTACATGAGGTTGGTTGTACTCATGCTATACTCTACACTTAATTGTGTAGATTCAGGTGTTGGACCGAGCCATCAGTAGCTAAGACTTGTTGCCGAGTTTATCTTTCATGAGATGAGGTAGAGCTGCATCTCAACCGCAGTCTTGGCATCTTATTTTAGTACTATTATTTTAATTTAGACAATTGCTATTTGTATTCCAAATTTTACTTATGTTTGGAGCTCATGATACTGTACTTACTAGTTTTGGAGAATTATTGTATTTTGACGCAGTTATTTTATGTTACTGGTGTTAGGCTTCTATTATTCATGTTATTTCTATAATTATGCTTCACTTTTATTATGTTGGCTTTCCTAGGAGGTAATTAGGCGTTATCACGGCTGGTTGGTGGTTTTGGGTCCTAACAAATTAGTATTAGAGTCCTAGATTCACATGTTCTACGAGTCATGAGCAAGTTTAATAGAGTCTTGTGGATTAGTATAAAGATGTCTGTACTTATCTTCAAAAGGCTACATAACTATCTGGAAAACTTCACTTTCTTGCATTCTTGTCGTGAATATTGATTAATTACGATGTTTGAATCTTTACTCTTCTATTCTCTCACAGATAGTAATGATATCGGGCGAACAGGCACCAGCGCCACCAGTTAGGACTACGAGAGGCCGGGGCCCAGATAGAGGCCAATGTGGGACTCACATTGAAGAGAGAGCAACACCTATGGAGCCACTAGTTGCTCTAGGGGGAGCATGTTCCAGAGACTATTGAGCCGGTGGGACCATCTTAGACACTAGCAGTACCTATTGATATACCTGGTCTTTAGGAGGCCTTGGCTAAAATTTTGAGTGTGTATGCGAGCTTGGATCACGCGGATATGATACCAGTTGCACCAGATACCTCACAGGATGAGGGAGGAGCCAAGACTCCCACCGCCCGTACACCGGAGAAGCTAGCTCAAGGTTATTAGACACTGGGGTTGTTGCCAGTTCCGCTAGCTATTGCTTCTTGGCCTAAGGTTGGACCATCTATGACTGATGACGAGCATAAGAGGTTGGAGCGATTTCAGAGACTTTGTCCTCCCGAGTTTAATGTAGGAGAGGCAGAGGTTGCTCAGAGTTTTCTTGATCAATGTCATCAGATTCTTCGCACAACAAGTCTTTTGGACTCTAGTGGAGTTGAATTCACTACTTTTCAACTGATCGACATAGCCAGCCTACAGGTGGTGGTAGACCTATGAGTTAGGTAAACCGGCTGATGCAGTAGAACTTACATTGCATCTGTTCTTTGTTCACTTCTTAGAGAAGTTTATTCCACAGACTCGCGGATAGGAGTTGCGTGGGGAGTTTGAGCATCTACGCTAGGAGGGTATGATTATGACCTAGTACAAGATGAGATTCGCAAAGTTGACACGTCATATAGTATGGTTGGTGTGAGCACGTGATTTTTGCTTCACGAAAACTACTCCAAAAGAAATCAAAAATAAAACAAAATTTTCTTGGTGTACAATTTTTAGGATTTGCGTGGCATTTTTGGATAATTATTTGTGTTTTTGTATGTGAATGTTTATTTTTTTTTAATATATATATATATATATATATATATATATATATTAATTAAAATACAAAAAATATATATGTTGCATGCATATTTAGGATTTGATTGTGCATTTAGGAACTAATCGAACCATAATTTGGTTTTAAAAGAAGAAAATCACAAAAATATGCATTTAAAGTGTGCCATCGTGTGATTTTATTTTAATTAAACGTTTTAATTTGTATGCTAATTGTTGTTAAGAGTTAATTAATATTTTGTAGTTTAATTTTGGTTTTACATTTTATTTTTAGAATTTTGTTAAATTGTTAATTAAAAGAAGAAAATGAAAAGAGTTGAAAATATAAGAAAACCGGACTGGGCCAATTCTGGACCATTTCAGGCCCAAAATCACACCCCATGTCCAGGTCCAATCCAACCCGTCTCCAGCCTCTATCAAACGACGCCGTTCAGGCGTCTCAATCTGGACTGTTGATCTCAGATGATCAAACGGTCCCAAAGCTGTGACTAAACCCGACCCCTAACCCATTACCCGGTTAAGCCCGACCCCCTGTGTAAACCAAACGATGCCGTGTAGTTTAACCCCTTTGATCCTGGCCGTTGATCTTAATTGATCTAACGACCAAGATCGAAACAACCCCTCCGTATATAAGGCCAATTCTTTACCCCACACCCCAAAGACATACCCCCCCTTTCCACCTTCGTATTTGATCTTCAGAGATCAGACATGTCCGCCACCTTCAACTACCGTCCTCCGCCCACCGAAAATAGCCTCACGGCAATTCCGGTGGTCCAAACACACCCAAAATTACACCATAGCCTCCCTATGACATCCTCTTTCCAGATCTGGTATCAGCTTCCCTCGAATCCATACCCAACGTCTCGAATCTTCAATCAAAGAGTCCACCTGAAACATCACCTCTTCCGATGACTACCAAATTAACACCCCTGAGCCATCTGACCACCCTCGTTGCAAATCCAGTAACCATCTGGCTCGAATCTTCCTGAAACTCCTCGAATCTTCATTTGAAGATTCTAGACAAACATGAACCTACCCCAATCCACTCCAAATTCATACCAGGCAACCCCCAGACCTTCCTCATACCATAAATGACTTTGGTTCCGTTCAAATCTGCCTAGAAACGTTCGAACCCTAAATCGAAAACCAAGAACCCGAGAAATTCCAAATCATGGAATCCGTCCAAATTAAGTGAGTATTTGGGGTCTAATCGACCTTAATCGAAGTGTTCTTAGTTGAGAACACTTCGACTAAGGTCTGTTCGACCTCAAAGTATCTGAGTCCAAAGTTCGAGCCTGGGTCCGTATAGTTCTGATATTCTGAGGTATTTTTCTTTTTCCCTTGTTTTGTGTTCATGTTTTTTTTGTTTATCTATGTATCTGTTTAGTTTAGTTTGGTTGATTTTTTCCATTCTTTATCAATTCATCTTCTCATCCCCAGTGACCTCTTTATTTGATTGATGTTTTTGATTGTTGATTAATTGTACTTGTTATAAGTTACACATTCGATTTGATTTGTCGTCGAATAATTAGTTTCATAAGTCCCCTGTTTTGTCCAAAGCCATGAATCACCCTGTTCTTATGTTTGATTCTGTTTGTTGTTACCAATTATGTACGTACAATCGATTAATAAGTTGCGTCGATTAATTAGTTTCCTGTTAATTCTTGTTTCTGTCAATACCACTGAAATTACCCGAATTGCCTGTTTCTCTGTTTCTGATTGTTTAAGTGTCAATTGTAATATGTAGTCGATTAATTAAGCTTCGTTGATTAGATCGTTCATATAGTTTGAATCATTTGGCATTCTGTTGTTTATAGTTTTTCAATTGTTAGTTGTCTGATTAATTAAGATTCTGTTTGATTATAAGCATTGTTCTGAATCACTGAAACTCGTGTATTTGATGTATTTTCTGTCTTAAAGTACTAGCTGGAATTGGTTATAGATGTTAATCAAATTAGTTTAGTTAATTGATAGTTGAGCAGATTTTAAAATCAAAAGTTTTAATATATTTGAATAGTTGTATTAGGGAGCAGTAATATTAAGGGGTTTTTAGGGGTAATTTGGGAATGAAACAGTAGAATAATATGTTAATATTAGTGTTTTGTCAGTGGGATGTTAGTGTCTTTAAATTAATGTGGTAATGGGGAACAAAAGGGAAAGGGGGTGGGGGTGGGCTGAAAATAAGGAAAAGTTTTCCTTAGTGGAATTTAAGTGGAAAATTTCAGATTTAGTGGAAAAGGGGGGTCGGGCAGTAGGTTTGAGAGAGGACAGACTTGTATAAGAGGGTGTTGAGGCTGGAAAAAGGGGGAAGAGAAAAAAAAGTTGGAGAGTTGGTTTTCTTTCACTTCTGAAAATCGGAATCAGTTTTGTTAGTGTTTAATAAAAAGTTCAAAGTGTTTCTTTCTTGGAGAGTTTAAAAAATAGAAATCAAAGTTTGTTGTTCGATTGTACTTCTGGTTCTACTGTTCTGTTTGTGATTGCTAGTTTGTTTCTGGGATTTCATTGAGGTTTCAAGTGGTTTTCTGAGTTTGTTATTTCTGGTCTGCACTGGTTATTTGTTGCTGTTTCTGGTATATCTGTGTTGCTACCTTGTATTTCTGAAATTGCAACTGGATTTCTGAGTTTATTGCTGGGTTTTAAATCTCCTGGTTGCTGGTTGTTGTTGTTGTTGTTGCTGCACTATTATTGCCCTGCTGATCTCTCATCTTCCTTTTCTTTTATTTCAATACCAGGTACACTTTCGAATCAATACTGATGCGGCTGTGAGATATAAAAGTGAAATGAAATGCTAGGGTGTTTGATGAATTAGTGTTGTATATATAGTTTAATAAGATATGTGACAAGTATTTATATAGTTTAGTTTTATAACTCAACTGGAATGCATGACATAGTCTTGTATTTAACTGGAACTGTTTGGTTTTTAAACTATAGTTTGTAGTTGTCAATTACAGATTCCATGTAGTTAAATGTGTGATTTGTAGAATGAACAAATAAGTTAAGGGATTAGTTGCCATATTTCATCTCTAGCTTTCTTTTGTATTTGAGGCAGATTTTAAATAGGCAGTGTTTGATTCCGTTAGGAAGCATATAGGCCAATATTCGAATCCGTGTTGATAACATTTCCTAGCCGTTAATTCCAATAGTTTAAATCCATTTTAGGAATGTTAGTTTAAATCAATTTGGAGAATAGTCAGTTTGTTTTGAATATCTTGACAATTTTGTATGCATTTTGTAATTTCAGCTTTAGTAGTTCACTTATAGAATAAAGGCACGAAACATTTCTCCATTTTTACGAGTTCGAGTGTAAATTACCGTTATCATTTACTGTAATCCAATAACTACTTATCAAGCATGTAATTAATTAACACTTTTCTCGTTTCTTTTAGAGACAAACTTAATAGAAATGTAGTCACTTTAGGATTGCCCTTTAAAAAATAAATGAGACGAGCCTCGCCAAATAAAATGCGAGTTGCGGGGCCCTCAATAAAAGGTTAATAATTAATTAGACTTCGGATGGGCCGTTTTAGCAAGACTTCACGGCCTTTTCAAAAATAATAATGCGCTAGTCGCTTTAGGCGCGCCTTTAATAATTTACTTTCTTAAACGCGGGTGTACATTGATGTGACCCAAATCTAAATATCAACGGAGTCGAAACGTGTCTATGACCACGGGTACATTGATTGTGACGAGGTCCGAGATACGTTTTCACGACGTTGCAATTCTTTGCTAAAAATAACAATAATAATAATAAAAGCGGCAAGAAAAAAAAAATCATAATTCGCACCGAGTATATAATTGTTAAAATCAGATAAATAAGCCGAATATAACAGTTGAGCGACCGTGCTAGAACCACGGAACTCGGGAATGCCTAACACCTTCTCCCGGGTTAACAGAATTTCTTATCCGGATTTCTGGTGCGTAGACTGTTAAACAGAGTCATTCTTTTCCTCGATTCGGGATTCAACCGGTGACTTAGGAGACCACAAATCTCCCAAGTGGAGACTCTGAAATAAATAAATAAATCCCGTTTCGATTGTCCCTTAATTGAAAAAACTCCCTTCCGCGCCCCTTTGCGGCGGCGCAGGCGAAAAAGGAGGTGTGACAACTGGTTCCCACTGAGAAGGAGAAGATCAGGAGGTTCATTGATGACCTCAACTATATCCTACGATAACTTGGTGAATAATTGGTTCATGCATCTACTCATATCCATTTAAACATCAAGCTTTTGCGGCGGCTTGGGTACTTTATCACTCATTAACCTTAACTTAATATAGGTATAATTCTATAGAAAACTTAAGAAAATAATATAAAGGGCCAGAAAGCACGAAATAGAAACAGTGATGGGTACTGTGGTCAGGGAATGGCGCTGGAAATTTAATGCTGGTTAAGGGCGGAAGTTCGAAACACAATCCCAGCACAATAATTTTAACCAAGCAAATTATTTCTTTTTCTTATATTCTAGGCTACTTTCTTTCTTCATCTTTTTATTTGTTCTTAAATATTTCCTCAATTAGGTCTTCTTTTTTATTTTTCAAGCACAATTTCTTAACCCAATACTACTTTTTCTTTTGCTAACATTTGTATTTAACTTTATGTTTTTTTTTAATTTAGAGTAAATACCTTAAAACCTGCCTAAACTATCACCTTTTTGTCAGTTTCCTACCTAAACTATCACCTGTCCCCGAAACTCCCATGAACTATATCCTCCTTCATATTAAAATACCCCCATCCTATTTTAATGGTGTGTATGATACACTCTCAAAAATTTATAAGAAATGTGCCATGTGGCACTCCACATGGATATTAATTAGACTAATGAAAAATAACTTAATTACTTATTTTAAATATTAATCCCAATTTATTAAAATTATTCGCCCGATTAAAACATATAAGAGGTCTAGGGCAAAAACATTTAAGTACTAAAATCCCCTTCTCTCTCCAATTTTCCGATAATGGCTTCTCTTTCTCTCACTAGCAATTTTCTCCATTAAGCTTTGTTCTGACTTTCACTTTTCTAATAACCCTAGATTTGAGTTATTGGGTTACTTTTGTTAAGACAATGATTGTCTTCTTTATGCAAAGTAATCAATTTGGGTTGTTTAGTATAAAATCGGGCAACTATTGTTTGCTACTTGATGATAGGCTATAATTACGTATTTTAGTCGATTATTACACTCTAATTTACTACACTTTAGCTGAGTTTGCGCTTTAATCGCTAGTGTTTTGCACTAACGATGTGTTTTATGCCTTGTAGGAGTGATTCCGAGCTATATAGATATTATTAAATGAATTAGAGTGATTTTGAGCTTTGAAGTCTGAGTAAAAGCCCAAGAAATTAAGCCGGAATCGTATTCGGGGATCAACGGATGATAAAACAACAAAACGAAAACTCGAGTAGGCATATTGTACATAGTCTAGCAAAATGCACATAACATTTTTCTCAGAACTCTATTTAGGCTCCACAATATATGGTTGGAAATCTAACTCAAAGGGCTACAATTTTTATGTTTTACATTTTTTCAAATTCCAAACAAAACAGGGTGAAAAGCATGGTCGAAACCGCGAGCGCAAAGCTGAGGCGGGCTGAGGCAGTATACCTGCCATATACCGCGGTTGACCGCGGCCGCGACAGTCCAGACATGAAATATTTTCCTTTTTCGCGTAGGAAAATGTATAATCGTTTGGGCCCGACCCTACTTGGTATATATACATGGAAAAACGGTATTTTTAAGGGTTGGACACACTTTTGACATAAAAATTAGACCTAAGGAGGCTAAGGAGACCGACGATTCGACCTAAGGAGTCAAGAATACAATAGGAGCAATGCGGGAAGTTCGTCAACGAGTTTTTCCTTCCTCTTCCTATTTTTCATTGTTGGTTATGATTGTTAGTATTGTAGTTTTACATACTATTATGAATAGCTAAATTGTTATCTAGGGTTTTGATAGAACCTTTTGTAGGATAAATTCTTGTTATGTTTTTATATAATTGAGCCGTTGGATTTCTCTACTTGTTCAACTACGTGTTTATTGTTGTTGATTGAATGACCATCGATTGACTGTGCCTATTTATTATGTGTTGCTTGAGAAAGGATACATATTTAGGTGATTTTTGAACAACGTCACTCCTAACGTATGTGAGAAATCAATACAGCGAGTTTAAAGGTAAGTTTAGAAATAACAAAGCCTTGACGTGGTCATAATGAGCGGTTAGATAAAGCCAACTAGCGTAGTTCGAGAGAATATGTCTAGTAAATTATTGTAGTTGCTCGAGAGAGAATTACGGCACCTAAAGTGCTCGCGATCAGTAGATAATACATTGGCAAAATTGTCGGGAATATAGCTAGAAGGATTTCGACAATTGGGAAAATCATAACTCTAGACCTCTTTAATTTAGTCTCTAACCCTTTGTCTCGTTAGTTGATAATTTTATCGTTTTCTAGTATTTGCTAGTTAATTAGTTAGAAATATAAATCTCAATTTTTATAATTTAGAAAATTGTTCAAACTTTTCTTTTTAGTGATGTTAAACAGATATAACTAAGCTTTAGTTCTCTGTGGGATTCGACTCCGGACTTTTAGATCAGATTATATTTGCAGAGACAGCTTATCCTTTTTAGGACTAGAGTTGGGCGTAATCAAAGTTTGGCGCCATTGCCGGGGAACTAACGGTGTAGTTGTAACTGTATATATTGCTAGGTTTCGAGTTTGAACTTTTATTTTGTTTTTTTTGTATTTTTTTTGTATTTTTTATAGCTATTGATTTGAGAAACATAACATCTTGGAATTATGGGAATTTAGGTGTAGATAATTCTACTATTAATCTCCATACATATTGTGAAGGAAACCACCCGTGGCAAAATTTTCAAAACGTTCCTGAGAGCGAGTTATGTGCACCAACTCAATCTTATTTGTGGAATGTGTGTGATGTGTGTGGTGGTAAAAATGGTCATTTTTATGGTTGTGCTTATATTTCTTATCTTCCCCCAATCCCTTACTATGATGGTTCTACCTTTTCTTGTGAAGTTAACAGGAACAAAGAACCTGGGGATGTTGGCCTGAAGGAGATCAAAAATATGTTAAAGTGCCTTCTGGAACAAAATAATGAGAAACAACTGCAGATAGAGAGGCAAGAGGCAACTATTCACAACTTGGAGGCTCAATTGAGTCAAGTTGTTGGAGCTGTTAATGCTCAACAAGCCAATATTGGGGATAGTAGCCAAGAAGAGCATGAATTTGAGATTTTAATTAAGGAGGTCAGAGTAGAACATCAACAACCTAGCCAACTACAATTTGAGGATGTCGATGTTGAAGAAGTGAGACTAGAGTCAGCCAAGGACTTTGATGATACAAATTTTGTTGACTCTAGTATCATTGATGTTGAGGATGTTGTAAGTCCTGACGTTCATGTGTTTGAGCGCATTGGTCCTCACTCCAAACATTTTTCCACATTGGGCTTGGATGATGATATGGAAATAGAGTCATCCGAGCCGATTGAGGAGTCAAGGAATGAGGAACAAGGTACCTACAGTCTGGAATTTTTCTTGCCAGAAAGACAGGACTATATACCTCATCTAAAAGCCAAGAAGTGTAGAATAATACAATGATTGCTTGGGCCAATTAGATTTTTTCCTCCACTCCTAGATCATAGCCAAAAACTTTGGGGGTTCAATTTATAAGCTCAAGGTGGAGGCCGCGTCGTTAAATCAAGCGCTTGTTGGGAGGCAACCCAACTTTATTGCTTTATTTTATTATTTTTTTATTTTTTTCATTGAATTATTTTTGTAGTGTCAATTTTTTTATTTTCTAGGAACATGGAAAGCAAAGGTATTGGAAAGATGCAACAACAAACCAAATGGTTGGAACTAAGTGTGAGGCACCCGCACGAAGGACCAAGCTTGGGAGAAGTTTGAGTACCCCATGAGCTGTTAGTGCTTCGGCCTTTGGCCTACCAGGGAGTCTCTTTTATCCTTTTATTAGTTATGGTGTGCATTGGGGACAATGCACAATTTTAAGTGTGGGGTGAGGAGATTGTCTAGGTGACTTTCTATGCTATTTTAGTTGTGTTAGTTTAATTGAATAATTTTTTTTAAATAGAAAAGATTGGACTTTTCCCGACGATGGATCTATTATACAATTTTCTTGAGGGATTTAAGTCTAAACAAAAAAAAATCTTTTGTTAGGTAGTATAGCAATTACCCCTTGGTTTTTCTTTAAACCACGGTTCTTTTCCAAGGGTTTTGTTTGAACCGGGTGTAGTTATTTTTTTTGGAGTAGGAGCCATTGTGTTGTGTTTTGAATTGAAGCAATATTTCCTGACTTTGTTATGCCTTGAGAACAGTGAGTACTTTGGTTGTGACGCTTAGGCTCAGTTTTTGACTCTTGTATAAGTACCTTAAATTGTATGATCTTAACTTTGCTTAATTGCTTTGACTAGAGTGTTTATGAATCCAATACTGAGTGAGTTATGTGCCATGTGTGTGTAAGGTTTTGTGTCATTCTGTGCATTGCATTTGATGCCTAGAACTTGCCCTGTGTGTTTGCAAAGCGAAATAGTAGTTTTGTTCAGTCTTGGAAGTGATATAGGCGTTTCTTTGTTAAGCCAGATATGTATATTTTACCTACCTAATTGTTATATATCGTAGTTAACTCCTTTGATCCTGTAATCTTGTTTCTTTGGCAACCACATTACAAGCCTTACCCATTTATTTGAATTAATCATCTATTTGAACCTTTTAACCTCTCATGAGCACTTGAATTATTATGAACTGTGTAAAAGTTAAAGTGTGGGGTGGTTAGTTTGGCTTTTGAGTGGAACTAATGAAATAAGGAGAAAGGTGCACTGTTTTGAAAAAAGTAAGAGCCATTTGAATTGAAAAAAAAATAGTTGGATTGTTGTGAAAAAAATAATTCCCTGATAAGTGGTTGCTCTTTATGTAAGTGTGCTTAAAGAAGAATGGGGTAATATACATTGATGTGAAGGTGGAGTTTTGGTTTGACATAAGTATGAGGTTTGAATGTTAAAGCGTATGTATTAAAGTGCTTAGGGAGGTGTAGTCACTCTTATATCTAAATGTATCCTACCTGTCCCGTAGCCTACATTATAACCAAATAAAGTCCTAATTGATCCTAGATTGAATGAGCTTTATTAGTGGAGTAATACACTACGGGCAAGCTTATGGTGCATCTTTTGTGGCATATGAATATTATTTCTGAGAGTGAGTAAATTTTTTCTATCTTGAGTTCCTAAGTGTTCTTAAATTTTATTGTGTGGAACTACTCTCTTTTGTTGTGTGAGGGCACTTGATTCATGAAGGAAAGGTAATGTTAGCGACCTCTATGTTAGAGTAAGTAGGTGAGTTGTGAATAATGCGTGGTACTTATGAGTCAAATCTTGAGGTGAAGATGTTATGCTTTTGTACTTAGTCTATTTTAAATATTCTTGGTATGATGAGTTAGGAAAATTGTTTAAAAAGGTTGTATCTATATAAAGTGTAGTTTGATTACTCGAGGACGAGCAATAGTTAAAGTGTGGGGTGTTGATGATAGGCTATAATTACGTATTTTAGTCGATTATTACACTCTAATTAATCGCTAGTGTTTTGCACTAACGGTGTGTTTTATGCCTTGTAGGAGTGATTCCGAGCTATATAGATGTTATGGAATGAATTCAAGTGATTTGGAGCTTTGAAGTCTGAGTAAAAGCCCAAGGAATTAAGCCAGGATCGTATTCAGGGATCAACGGATGATAAAGCAACAAAACGTCGAGTAGGCATATTATGCATGGTCTAGTAAAATGCACATAACCTTTTTATTAGAACTCCATTTGGGCTCCACAATATATGGTTGGAACGCTAACTCAAAGGGATACAACTTTCATGTTTTACATTTTTTTTAAACTCCAAACGGGAAAGGGTGAAAAGCGTGGTTGAAATCGCGACTGCGGAGCTGAGGCGGGCTGAGGTAGTATACCTGCCATATACCGCGGTTGACCGTGGTTGACCGTGACCGCGGCAGTCCAGACATGAAATATTGTCCTTTTTCGCGTAGGAGAAGGTATAATTGTTTGGGCCCGACCCTAATTGGTATATATACATGGAAAAACGGTATTTTTAAGGGTTGGACACACTTTTGACATAAAAATTAGACCTAAGGAGGCTAAGGAGACCGAGGATTCGACCTTAAAGAGTCAAGAACACAATAGGATCAAGGCGGGAAGTTCGTCAACGAGTTTTTCC
This sequence comes from Nicotiana sylvestris, assembly GCF_000393655.2. Taxonomy (NCBI): domain Eukaryota; kingdom Viridiplantae; phylum Streptophyta; class Magnoliopsida; order Solanales; family Solanaceae; genus Nicotiana; species Nicotiana sylvestris. The sequence continues at coordinate 13,994,424 of NC_091065.1, forward strand.
TTCCTCTTTCTATTTTTCATTGTTGGTTATGATTGTTAGTATTGTAGTTTTACATACTATTATGAATAGCTAAATTGTTATCTAGGGTTTTGATAGAACCTTTTGTAGAATAAATTCTTGTTATGTTTTTATATAATTGAGTCATTGGATTTCTCCACTTATTCAACTACGTGTTTATTGTTGTTGATTGAATGGCCATCGATTGACTGTGCCTATTTATTATGTGTTGGTTGAGAAAGAATACATATTTAGGTGATTGTTGAACAACGTCACTCCTAACGTATGTGAGAAATCAATACAGCGGGTTTAAAGGTAGGGTTAGAAATAACAAAGCCTTGACGTGGTCATAATGAGCGGTTAGATAAAGTCAACTAGCATAGTTCGAGAGAATATGTCTAGTAAATTGTTGTAGTTGCTTGAGAGAGAATTACGACACCTAAAGTGCTCACGATTAGTAGATAATACTGGCAAAATTGTAGGGAATATAGCTAGAAGGATTTCGACAATTGGGAAAATCATAACTCTAGACCTCTTTAATTTAGTCTCCAACCCTTTGTCTCGTTAGTTGATAATTTTACCGTTTTCTAGTATTTGATAGTTAATTAGTTAGAAATATAAATCTCAATTTTTATAATTTAGTAAATTGTTCAAACTTGTCTTTTTAATGATATTAAACAGATATAGCTAAGCCTTAGTTCTCTGCGGGATTCGACTCCGGACTTTTAGACCGGATTATATTTGCAGCGACCGCTTATCCTTTTTAGGACTAGAGTTGTGCGTGATCACTACTCGATCTCTCTTATTGTTGGTATTCCCCGTCAGTTCCAAATCTTTCACATTCTACTGAAATAAATTACAGTAGTCAACTTCATCCACTCCTTTCCACCTGAGTACAGAAGAAAGAGTTGCACGAAGGAAATAGGCGGGTGTACTTTTTAAATATGTAATAGGATTTGTATGTGGATTATCTTCCTTGCATTCTAAAACTCCATTGTTCTCATATATCTTGTTGTTCTGCAAATATTTTTCAGAAGTTTGAAGAGAAATTCAATAACAAGAGAGGGAGAATTTCAGATTAAACCAGATGGAGAAATGTAGAAAGGTGAAAAAATAGAGAAGAAAGAGGAAGGGAAAATGCATAAGTACCCCCCTGACCTATATTCGGATTCTCAACTATACACTTTTTCTTTGCGGGAATCCTATTACCCCCCTAAACTTATTTTAAATGGAATTATTTGCACCCTAAAACTAGACAACCAAACTCTTGGCAAGTGGTGAGCTACACGCGCCCCACATGTATTTTTACTAGTTTTTTAATTCTTTCTTCTTTTTCTTATTATTCTCAATTTTTTTTGTGATTTCATTCACTTTCTTTTTGTTTTGGTCACGGACGGCATAAAATGGTGGTCGTCGGAATTTCACAAACACTATTTTTTCTGGCGATTTTTTTTTCTGGCAACAGATTTTTATCCCGATCTAAGTGTGTTTATATATATATATATATATATATATATATATATATATATATATATATATATAATTTTTCTTGAAAGTGTAATTTATGTGTGGGAGGAAGAGCACAAGAAATAAAAACGAATATAAGCTGAGAAAACTTTTTCAGTTAAAATTTCAATACATCATTATTTCTGGCGTGGGAAGGTTTTCCGATGATGAATTTTTTCCCTCAAATCTGAGTGTATTTTGCTTTGCTTATGAATAGATCTTTTTGATAGTTTAATTTGTGTGTGAAAAGAAAAACGGTTAGACAAAGTCGCCGGTGAATGAATATCCGCCGGAATTAGAGAAGAAACTAAAAAAAAGTAAAAGAAAAAAGACAAAGAAAAAGGAAAAGGAAAAGAAAAAAAAAGAATAAAAAATAATCTAAAAATTATTTTTTCTTGCTTCTCACTCTCCTTTGGGAGAGTGAAATACACACACTCTGCCACGTCAATGTTAAGGGTGCAAATAATTCCATATAAAATAAGTTTAAGGGGGTAATATGATTCCCGCAAAGAAAACGTGTGTAATTGAGAATCCGGGTATAGATCGGAGGGGGGGTTAACTTATGCATTTTCTCTTATTAGAATGAAGAATAAAAGTGAAATATAAAGAAAATGAGAAAAAAATTAAAAAATACAAAATTTTAGAAAAACTAAGGGATAATTTGCAGGTAGACACTGTCATATGAGCCATTTTCATGGATTTTTCTTGCCTTCACGCCCTCTTTCTCGAGTTGTTACATACAATATGCCACATAAGGAACAAAAGGGTTTTAATACGAAGGAGGATATAGTCGGGGTTTTTTTTGGGGACAGACGATAAATTAGGTAGGGAACAAATAAAAAAATGATAGTTTCAGCGAGTTTTAGGATATTTACTCTTTAATTTACCTGATTCTCTATAGCAAAGGAAAAAAATTCTTCTTGAAAAAAGATCCCAAGTTTCGATCTCTTTTAGAAAGGTAAAATTTACCAAGCTTCTCTTTTTTTTGTGGTCAGTTGCATTTTCATCACAAATTTAGGGTGTCCATGATATTAAAATATGAGTTTTCTTCTTAACTTTTTTATCGGCGTGTTCTACTAGCTAGTTGTGCACTTAATAATGTATTGTAACTTTACGTCAAAAAACGTTAAGTATCCACAAACACAAAATTCTAGATCCGCCACGGTCTACGGGCATAAATATGCGGCAACTCTTATCTACACTTTGACGTTTGACAGGATGTGGAGTACTACAACAAGCTAGAAGATCCAACGGACGACGAAAATAACATGTTGGATCTTGCGTTTGGCCTCAGCAACACGTATGCTTCTTTGATATATATTCTTTAGCATTTTCCATGATCTTTGAGCTTCTCATATCTGCTATATTCATTGTCTTCAGGTCGCGTCTAGGTTGTCAAGTAATTGCAAAACCTGAACTTGATGGAATTCGGTTAGCTCTCCCTGTTGCCACAAGAAACTTTGTTGTCGATGGCTATAAGCCGAAACCACCTTAGGATTTCTACCATAGATGAAGGATTAATGATCCATGTCTATGCATTGCCTTGCCGGTGGTTTGGTGTAAACATAGATGCAGGTAAATTTCTATAGCATTAAGTGGGGTAAAATCTTATTGCTTACCCGTAAAACGGTATAATTGAATTTATACGCGGTTTATAGACAAGTAAATCGATTTGATCCTAAAATGATAAATGAATTAAACAAGAATGTAAGACTTACCCTTGAAATCGAAATAAAACAACAGAAATCCCGGTCCCGGGAGCAGAGCTTCCGGAGGCAATAAGAACAATATTAATAAGCAAGAGCATAAAACAGTATTAAGCTTTTGAGCAAAGTATAGTATTAGCTTTTCAGAAAATTCGTATCTTTACAATGGTTGTCGAGTTCTCTATTTATAAAGGTGCCTAGGGAACAAGGTCCTAAGATCAAGCCCTTCTTAAATGACAATTATGAGGGCAATTGAAGAATGTGGGTAGACAGTAAATGCCATATTCTCTACAACAGACTATGTAATTAATGCTATAATATTTCTCCATTAAATGCTACCGGGTGGTAAGCATTTATTTCGCCTTCATGAGCACCACTCTCTTTGGGAACAAACAAGATCGTTGCCTTCGGATCTGGTCGACTTCTGTCTTCAACTCCACGTGTCGCTTTATCATGCTAGTATTTAATATGAACATATTTTACCCTATACAGATAGTCTCCCTGCTTTCCGATGGCATAACCTTGTGTCACCGGGAAGTTGGTAAAGATACCTTTCTTGGAGGGAAATACTCTGACCCCCTCTGAAAAGTTTTTGACGGTTGATTAGACGCACGTCTCTCCGCATTTAATGCCCCGAACATGCGTCATCCCACGATTCAACAATACTTTTGTCAGTTATCGAGGTAATTGTGGCCACGATTTTAGCGTCCTTTACTTATACGCATCAACCTTTAACACTTCGTAATTTTCTAAAATCTCTTTGCTCAACTCATACTCGTTTTCCATTTCCTCTAACATTCTTCTTCAGAGAAAAAACCCTTATTCTCTTATGAAAACAATGGCCTCTTCTTCCATAAAATTCCAGTGCATCAAAAAACAAAAAAAGTGTTGATGATGCTGCTCCTCCCATGGTGAGAACCATTATTCCCAGAAAGCTTATTACAACAAAGAGCTTCGAAAAGAAGTATCCTTCTACTAACCCCTGAACATGGGCTATTGGCGTGTATCCTTCTTCCATTCGTCCTTCTCGCATCCCTGTTGTAGAGGAAGATTGTGTTTGTCAGGATTTGAACATCATTTCTCCCAACCCGGCGGAGCGAGTAACCTTTTACAAGAAGGATTGTGCGTATGTTTATACGTATCCCTTTACTTTGGACCCGTTCTCATTGAGCGGGGGGATTAACTCCGTTATCTTGGAGTTTTGCCTTAGTTATCAAGTCTGCTTAGCAAATGAGAGCCCTTATATGTGGCGGACTGTCGCTTATCTTCGGCGCCTATGCCAGGAGGCGGGAGAAGAGTTGTCCCTGGCTTGACTGATGAACCTTTATTTGTTCCAAGATATTCCGTGGGGGAATGATAAACTTTAGAAAACGTGGTCACCATGCTTCGCTTACTATCAAGGATGATGACAGTAACCGCGGGTGGATGGAACGGTTCGTTGTAGTTGCTACTAGAGACATCATTCTAGCCACGACTCCATTCTTTCCTGAACTATGGAACCGTACTCGTAAGTTCATCGCTTATCTTTTCTTCTAGTTAAAGATCGTCCCATGCTATTACTGCTCCTTCTCCCTTTAATATTGCAGAAATTCGGTGGACACCACCAAGGGTTGGAGGCTTGGACCAATGAGTCCAAAAGATTTTGGATGTTACTACGCCCGAGACCCGCACGTGAAAAGAGATGGCCCTTAAATACGGGTGGAAGGCCAAAAATTATGGTAGGTTGAGCTCATCTTGTTTTTACCTTTCATAAAGGAAAGTTGGTTAACCTTTCTCTCTTGTTGAATTTAGGTCTACTACAGGGGTCTGTTACCATCCTTGAGAAGGACGTTTTGGCTAATCCGACATATATGGTGAGGTTGCTGCAGGAGGTTTTTACCCAAACTGGTGTCACCGAGACTTTTTCTGGTGCAAGTGATTCTTCTCGGAGTCCTCGACCAGAGAACAAGAAACCAAATAAGCGGTGTTTTTCCGCGGCCAAGGGTAAAAATATAAAGGCAAAGTGTGCCGCACCTGAGCCAACCGTGGTCCATGCAGTGACGAGCGTCGCGCCCGAGACGACCGTGGACACTGTGCTGATCGACGATGATGAAGGAGCCATTGATGAGGGGGCTTCTCTACATAGAAGATGACGACCTTCATCAGCTCAACAAAATGCTCAATATGTTGAGTTAGTTACTCCAACCAAGGACAATGTCCCTACGCTCTAGGGGAGTTTGACATAGTAGAAGATGCTAATCTCGCTTCTGAGTCCCAGTCGCCATTATCGGTACCATGAGGTTGGGTACCTGGTCTTTTTCACCTTCGGTTGGTGAGCAATCAACAACCAGCACTATTTTTGCCATAGTTGCTTCGCAACCTACAATGCCAACAACTTCGCCACCAGCTACTGCTACATCATCTCCACCACCCGTTGTCGTCCAAGAGGAGGATGTCTCTCTTCCCCATTCCCAGTTCATGGGAATTTGGGGCATAACTTTTTTGCCCCATCTGATGATCCTCAAAGGAGGAGGAGTGTTAACCTCTCAGTTTCTACCGGATTTCATCTACTGCCCCGTCCGGTGGAACTTGCTAATTATCTGAAGCCTCTAGCTTCGGAAAGGGATAGGAATAAAATACAATCTCTCTCGGGAGAGTGTTTGATGAATAACGCAATGCATAATGCAACAACGATACGATCTTTTTTCTTTCTATTGTTCCTTTTATCTTTATTGTTGCAGGGTTTTTTAATTTGTAGTTCTATTTTGCAGTCTATCTTCCTCGCTTCCGAGGGTCTTCAACGATTGATCCTTGATAAAGAAAAACTTAAATCCACACGTGATCAGTTGTTAGCTTAGCAGGATCAGATTGTTTCCCGCCTCCTGCAATTGGAAGCACGAGCTGCTAAGGCTGCTGAATTGCATGCTCGGTTGCAGCAAAACGAGTAAAAGTAGTGACCCTTAGCCAAGAAACCGCCTAGTTAAGGGTACAATTTGAAGAAGCTAGGGAAAAGTGGGTCGAGGTCCACAATGTAGTTCTTGCTACATTCGATCGTGAGGCTACCTCTACAAAAAGATTGAATAATTTAGAGGCGGCCTTGAACTCCAAAGCTGAAGAAGTTGATGTTATCGAGGAGAAGTATGCCCGGGTGGAAGAGAGGCATAAGAAAGTTATAGAGCATAATATAGTTTTTAACTCTACTTTCATGAGCTCGATGTCAACCTCTAGGCCACTAGATCCGAGCGGGATTACCTCTCAATCGAGGTTGACCATCTTAAAGAAGAACTTTAGCACCGAACAGCTTCCCTCGTTGTTGAAAACATATATTCTATGTATAGAATGAGGAGAAAAACCTTGGAAGAGGCCAAAATGGGTGTCATTGACTATGATGCCAAAATTGCTAAAGCCCGTGAGCTAGAGTCAACTGCCCAAAAGGGTCCTCTGGTCTAGCCTGATGTTACTGACTCTTCTGGTTCTGGTTCTGAGTTCTCAGGAACTGAAGAAGAACTAGAAAGTGATGATGCTGAAGGCCAAGATGGTGAAGGTCAAGATATTGAGTTGGCGACAGATCCTCCTACTTCTCCCAAGGGTGCAAATGCTTCTCTTTCTCTGGATTCTGAGGGTGCAGTAGTTTAGCTTTTTGCTTTCTTTCCTTTGTATTTGTTCTACTTGGAATGCTTGCTGTGAATAGAAGTACCTTTTTGTTTAAGTATTGTGAAAGTTTTTCTCTTTATGTACTTTTCGTTTAAGTATTTGCACAATGTTTTTCTCTTTGCATTGAATTATGCAAGGCTTCATGTGTATTTTTCCCCGAGAGCATTTGGATTCCGAGCATAAGTTCTTCCGAAATCAACCCTTTACCGTGAGAGTTTCATAAGAGAAGGCCCTCTTATGTTTACGGTTCTCTTGAAGAGGACGTCTCATGTTCATTACAACACTAGCATTTGAAGTACTTGTTTACTTTCAAATGATAAAATTAATTCATCGTTCAGAGAAGAAACAAGATAAGAATAAAAGGAATTTACTTTATTCCTTCCATTTTAAAAAGTACATAGGCATTCATTGTGCTAAAAAAATTGCCATTACTTGTGGCTAACTTGTACAACTTGTTTCTACGGGACTAGCCGCGCAGTCCCCTGGCTAGATGATTGTTACAACCCATATACACATGTGTTAGTTCATGCCATATATTAGTTAACATAAATCCAAGAAGGAATTATCTTTGAGATTATAAGAAGTCAATCCTATTGGTCTTAAGTGATACAAGAGTGTATAAGGGTGATTAACCAGTATTAGAAGTTAAACGAATCAAGGATGTTGTAACTCGTATTTTCAGGTAATCTAGCAGTGCTTAATACACTCAAGAGGTCATTTATTAAGGTATTTTAATCATATAATATCCGTATCATAAGTCTTGAAGTCAAACGAGTTATGAAACAAAAGTCGACAAAAGTTGTCGCAACTTAGGTTCATAATTTTACTTAAACATTAGGTCAAATGTTTCTAAAATTTTCTCATAATTTACAAGGAATTACGGGGTGATCTACCCACCAAATTAAAGATCTATGAGTCTAGTCTCCAACGCATTAAACCGTTCATCGATACGATCTCGGAGTAGAAAGATATTCGCGTTTTCGCGAGACTGCGCCAAGCACCTCTCTATGGGGCCCACTAAGTCGGTTTAAGATATTTGGACCTATATAGGATGACTACAACCCGTTTTAAGTCATTTCCTTTCACTATTTTCAGACCTTAGAACCCTAGGAACATCCTCTCAAGGTTCTCTCAAGATTCAAGACCCAAACAAAGGGCAAACAACACAAATCAAGTGTCGGGAATTCCGTGGCGCTAGTAAGTCTCTTGTTCTTCTTGTTGTTGCTCATTTTTGTGTCGTTCCAGCCCGTGTGGGAGGTTGTTTTAAAGGGTTTATGTTCTTTAAATACTCCCTCATGTTCTTAATATCAATCCTAGGTGATTTCAAGCCTTCTAAAGTGATTCTAGTGCCGAAAAACACTAATTGATCGCTAGTTTCGTTTTTTTGTTGTGTGGCAGCATTGGAGGGATATTTCATGGAAATTTAAGGTCAAATTGGAGTTGTTCTTTCTGTATAAAGGTAAGGAACCTCTTACTCTATATGTATTTAAGATTATCCAAGTTGCGGCTAAGCCATTGAAGCTAGAACTTGTGAGATATATATCGAAAGGTTTGGTAGTAATGTTATTGTTTTGTGGACTGTTTTGCGTTGTTGTTGGGCTGCGTATTTTACTACTATCTTGTGGAGTTTTGGAGGAGGAAGGGTGTGGGGAAACACCATATATATGTAGGGTTATGGGCTGATAGTTATTCGTAACATTTCCAGATTGTTTGACACGACTATGGTGGTCGTCGTATGTATGGAGTGATTAGGCTGTGTGTGGACTATATTGGGAGGCTCAATATGTTTATTATTGATGTTGTTTGGGCTGTTTGGTGACTATTTTGAATGGTGTGAGGTCATATATATAGGGGAGGTGCTGTCCGTTTCATCGTAAAATAGGTTGTGGTCGATACATAATAGTTATGACGCTTAAATGATAACGATAGTATCGTTTCTCTTATTGTAGACTAAGGAGTTTTGACAATTGCATAGCTTGAGATTGGGGAAGTATATACAAGGTATGTGAGGCTATCCCTTTCCTTCTTTTGCACGACTCCGATTGTACATAATGTAATGAACGAGCTTCCAAAGATACTCTACTCTTAGAAGCTAGCAGTACTTACATTGTTTTCCCTCTTATGGAACGATTGATGTTAATGTTGCTTCTCTTATTCTTATGTTATCAATGTTGTTCGTACTTCCTAAATCTTATAAGGTTCATAGTGAAGAGTTAGTCCTAATAACGCGTACAGAGGATACCGACCTTACGTCACTCCGAAAGGTTTAGAATGTGATTCCATGAGTCGAGCATGCATTATATATATGTATCTATTTTACTCTACCGAGCCACGCTATAGTTGGCCGGGTACGGCACCTATTGTGCAACCACTGATCAGTTGGGTTTTACCGAGCTCCACGTGGCCGGGTACGATTCTACCGAGCCTATTATGGCCGGGTACGATATGATGATGATGATGCCCACAGAGGCGAATGCTTTAAAGGTTTATGTATTTATACATATGTATCATGCATTTCATGTAAGTAGCCCTCAGAGGTACTAAGATGTTACAGGTGGTATATTCTTTATCCTTGCTTACATTACTGATCGTATTTATGGTTCCTTGCCTTACATACTCAGTACTTTATTCGTACTGACGTCCTTTTATTTGTGGACGCTGCATGTCGTGCTGCAGGTCCTGATAGACAGACAGGTGCAGCTCCCCCACCACAGTAGACTGTCCAGTTCAGCGGTGATTGGCGAGATCCCTTCTCCGGACTTGCCTTGGTCTTGGTATGCAATTTTTGTTATAGACATTATGGGTATGTCGGGGCCCTGTTCCGGCTATGTTGCAACACTTATGTTCTTTTAGAGGCTCATAGACAGGTGTCGACTCATGTATAGTTTGGTATGCCTTGTCGGCTAGTTTTTGTTGTATAGTCTTTCATAGTAGCGTGGTAGCTCATACCTTATATGTAGTTTCTTGATTGTCTGGTCATCCCCTGCTATGTATGTTCATGCCGTCATATTTTATTGCTGGTTGTCCATGATCTAGGTCTACCATTTATATTGATCTCTTTAGCCTTAAAAGATAATAATGAAGGTTAGATGAAATGTACGTTGGTGCTCGGCAAGTGTGGTCGGGTGCTAGTCATGGCCCTTCAGTTTGGGTCGTGACAAACTTGGTATCAGAGCAAGTCTGTCCTAGGGGTTGTCTATGAGCCGTGTCTAGTAGAGTCTTGATTATGGATGTGTAGCGCGCCACATTTATAATCAGGAGGCTACATGACATCTAGGGTTGTTACCTTCTTCCTGAATCTAGATCGTGCGTAGAGTTGAGTCGTAAGTGTTTGTCTCTAATATTCACCTTGTTTTTTTCAGTGATGCCTTCGACTAGGAAGCAAACGATTAGTAGACGGCTTGATACAGCAGCGGGAGAGGGTACCAGTCAGGTGCCCCAAGTCAGAGCAGGACAAAGTGAGGCTCAAAGTGAGATGCCCTCTCATACCTCATCTACTCCATCTCCTCCAGAGGATATTAGAAGGCACCCAGCGCCTCCAGTTCCTCCGTCTGGCACTCCAGACCAGGATATGCAGAGTGCTTTGCAGTTATTGACTAGCTTGGTAGCTGCTCAGGCTCAGAGGCAGAATACAGGTGCTGCTGAGAAACCAGTTAGTACAAGAGTTCGTGATTTTATTAATTTAGACCCTCCAGTGTTTACCGGATCAGACCCCAAGGAGGACCCACAGACTTTTATTGACCAGGTTCATCGTACACTTCGGGTTATGCATGTTAGTGATACAGAGGCAGTAGAGTTGGCTTCTTATCGGCTACGGGATTTAGCAGTTCTCTGGTATGATAGTTGGGAGAGATCCAGGGGTCCGAACCCTCCTCCAGCTGTGTGGAAGGAATTTTCTGAGGCCTTTCTTCGTCACTACTTGCCAGTTGAGATACGACGAGCTAGAGCTGATAAGTTCTTGAACCTTAGACAAGGTAATATGAGTGTGCGAGAGTACAGTATGCAGTTTGATTCTTTGGCAAGGTATGCTCCCCATATGGTGGCCGAGATGAGTGATAGGGTGCATATGTTCGTGAATGGGTTGGGACCACATCTAATAAATGAGTGTACGACAGCCTCCTTGGTGGAGGGCATGGATATTTCCCGTATTCAAGCTTATGCCCAGACCCTAGAGGATCGTAAGCGCCAGCAGAGGGCAGTTAGGGAGCAGGATAGAGGCCAGCATAAGAGGGCGAGATTTGCAGGGTATTCTGATGACTTCAGAGGCCGCATCAGGCCACAGTTTTCGAGGAGTTCGGCGCCACCTGTAGCTAGTGCTCCTCCACAGTTTCAGAGGCCTCGATATGATCGATCCTATTCTGGTCCAGGTCAGAGTTCGCGGGCATCTGGCTCGCAACATCACAGGGATACTAGTCAGATGAGACCCCCAACACCACATTGTGATCAGTGCGGCAAGGCCCACTTTGGACTGTGTCGTCGAGGTTCTGATGCATGCTATTCGTGCGGGCAGCCTGGCCATATGATGCGGGATTGTCCTAATAGAGGAGGTGATGGTATGGCTCAGCCGACTGGATCTGTGTCTGGTTCTTCCTCATCAGTTCGACCTCCAGCACGGGGTTTTCAGCAGTCGACAGGTCGTGGTAGGGGTAGAGGTGCAGTGCCGAGTTCGAGTGGTGCTCAAAATCGAACCTATGCTCTAGTAGGTCGACAGGATCTCGAGTCGTCTCCAGATGTTGTTACAGGTATTATATCTGTGTTTTCTTATGATGTATATGCGCTGATTGATCCGGGATCTACATTATCATATGTTACACCCTTTGTGGCTAATAAGTTTGGCATTGAACCTGAATTGATAAGTAAACCCCTTGCGGTATCTACTCCGATAGGAGATTCTGTGATTGCTAGAAGGGTATATAGAGGTTGCACTGTGATGATTTGTAGTCGTCAAACCTCGGCAAATTTATTTGAGTTAGAAATGGTTGATTTTGATGTGATAATGGGAATGGACTGGTTGGCCTCATGCTATGCAAATGTTGACTGTCGTACGAAGATGGTTAGGTTCCAATTTCCGGGTGAACCCGTCATTGAATGGAAAGGGAACATTGCTACACCGAAAGGTAGGTTTATTTCCTATCTTAAGGCAAGGAAAATGATCTCAAAAGGTTACATTTATCATCTCGTTCGCGTTAGGGATGCGGAGGCGAAACCGCCTACTTTACAATCAATCCCTGTGGTTAACGAATTCCCAGATGTTTTCCCAGATGAACTCCCGGGCCTTCCTCCTGAAAGGGAGATTGAGTTTAGCATTGATGTGTTGCCTGACACTCAACCGATCTCTATTCCTCCATACAGAATGGCCCCGGCAGAGTTGCGAGAGTTGAAGGTGCAGTTGAAGGACTTGCTGGATAAGGGCTTTATTAGGCCTAGCACTTCACCTTGGGGTGCACCAGTCCTATTCGTGCGGAAGAAAGACGGGTCGTTACGGATGTGTATCGACTATCGACAGTTGAATAAGTCTACTATAAAGAACAAGTATCCACTTCCAAGAATTGATGACCTGTTTGACCAACTCCAGGGTGCCAAGTATTTCTCTAAGATTGATTTACGTTCAGGGTATCATCAGGTGAGGGTTAGGGAGAAGGATATTCCAAAGACGGCCTTCCGGACAAGATATGGGCACTTTGAGTTCTTGGTGATGTCGTTCGGGCTAACAAATGCCCCAGCAGCTTTTATGGATCTCATGAATACTATATTCAGGCCCTATCTTGATGTGTTCGTGATTGTATTCATTGATGACATTCTAGTGTATTCTCGTTCGGAGGTGGAACATGCGGGCCACTTGCGGATAGTATTACAGACGCTTCAGGATCGTAAGTTATATGCTAAGCTCTCCAAATGTGAATTCTGGCTGAACTCAGTAGCATTCCTTGGCCATGTGATATCTGATGAGGGTATTAGTGTCGACACTCAGAAGATCGATGCAGTAAAGAATTGGCCGAGACCTACAACACCATCAGAAGTCCGCAGCTTCCTAGGGCTAGCAGGATATTATAGGCGGTTTGTAGAAGGATTTTCCTCTATATCATCACCATTGACTAAGTTAACACAAAAAGCTACCAAATTCCAGTGGTCTGACACTTGTGAACGTAGTTTTCAGGAGTTGAAGAATCGATTGACATCTGCACCAGTGCTCACTCTTCCTGAAGGAACAGAAGGTTATGTGGTATATTGTGATGCCTCAGGTATAGGTTTGGGGTGCGTATTGATGCAGCATGGGAATGTGATTGCTTATGCATCAAGACAATTGAAGAAGCATGAAAAGAATTATCCAACCCATGATTTGGAATTGGCTGCAGTAATATATGCTTTGAAGATATGGCGGCACTACTTATACGGCGTCCATGTTGACATCTACACAGATCACAAGAGTTTACAATACATCTTCAAGCAGAAAGAGTTGAATTTGAGGCAGCGTAGGTGGCTTGAATTATTGAAAGACTACGACGTCGAGATATTGTATCATCCCGGTAAAGCCAATGTTGTGGCAGACGCTCTCAGCCGTAAATCAATGGGAAGCTTAGTACATATTGAGGCAGGTAGATGGGGGTTGATTAAAGAGCTTCATCAACTAGCCAATATGAGAATCAGATTGTTAGACTCTGATGACGGAGGTGTTACTGTACAGAATACATCAGAATCATCTTTGGTAGCCGAGGTAAAAGCACGACAATATGAAGATCCTATCTTAGTACGATTAAGAGAAAGCATTCAACAGTGTAAAAGTATGGCTTTTGGGATCGGAAAAGATGGGGCACTGAGATACCAGAGCCGATTGTGTGTGCCTAATGTGGCAGGGTTGCGAGAGAAGATTATGAATGAGATTCATCAATCCCGATATTCCATCCATCCCGGCTCGACAAAGATGTATCATGATGTCAAGGAGCAGTATTGGTGGGATAATATGAAGAAGTCTATTGCTGAATTTGTAGCCCAGTGTCCCAATTGTCAACAAGTAAAGATAGAACATCAGAAACCCGGTGGATTGCTTCAAAATATAGAGATTCCGACCTGGAAGTGGGAGGTGATTAATATGGACTTCATTATTGGATTACCTCGCTCTTATCATAAGTTTGACTCCATCTGGGTGATAATTGATCGACTTACAAAATGTGCCCATTTTCTGCCAGTGAAGACAACTTACGCGGCTGAAGATTATGCAAAGTTGTATATCAAGGAGATTGTTAGGCTTCATGGTGTGCCCATATCTATTATATCAGACCGAGGAGCTCAATTTACGGCTAACTTTTGGAGGTCTTTCCAGAAGGGTTTAGGCACACAAGTAAATCTCAGCACTGCATTTCATCCGCAGACTGACGGACAGGCTGAACGTACCATTCAGACACTGGAAGATATGCTACGAGCATGTGTTCTAGATTTTAAGGGGAATTGGGATGATCATCTTCCACTCATAGAATTCGCCTATAACAATAGCTACCATTCCAGTATTAAAATGGCCCCATACGAGGCACTATACGGGAGGAGATGTAGATCACCAGTTGGATGGTTCGAAGTCGGTGAAACAGAATTATATGGGCCAGATTTGATTCACCAAGCTATTGAGAAGGTGAAAGTGATACAGGAGCGATTGAGGACGGCACAAAGCAGGCAAAAATCTTATTCTGATGTCCGACGTCGTGATCTAGAGTTTGAGGTTGGTGATTGGGTTTTCCTGAGGATCTCACCAATGAAGGGTATTATGCGTTTTGGGAAGAAAGGTAAGCTGAGTCCAAGGTATATCGGGCCGTATAAAATTCTTCGACGGATTGGACAGGTTGCTTATGAGTTAGAATTGCCATCCGAATTGGAATTTGTCCACCCGGTATTCCATGTATCTATGTTGAGAAAATGTATTGGAGACCCTTCTCGAGTCGTCCCTATCAAAGATGTACAAGTTACAGAGGACCTATCATATGAAGAAGTGCCAGTGGCGATATTAGATCGGCAAGTCCGCAAGCTGAGAACAAAAGATGTAGCTTCCGTCAAAGTATTGTGGAGGAACAAAAATATGGAAGAAATGACATGGGAAGCAGAAAAGGAGATGAAGTCAAAATACCCTTACTTATTCCAGAATGAAGATAACAAGGATGCTGGTGGAAGACAGGATACATTGGAAGAAGAAACGGCTCTATGAGGTAAGCAATAATTTGAGAATACTCCTCCTTAATACAAAATGATGATATGTAGATAATGTAAATACGCATAATGCTTTGTGTAGACTTGTGAAACCATATGTTGGGCTTAATTACTTGCAAGTTTTGCTAGTGACCATTTTATAGGGGAAAATTGATCGGAAATTTCCATTGGAATCCACGATGATTTAAACTCCCCATAAACCCTTACATTCGAGGACGAATGTTCCTAAGGGGGGGAGGGTGTTACAACCCATATCCACATGTGTTAGTTCATGCCATATATTAGTTAACATAAATCCAAGAAGGAATTATCTTTGAGATTATAAGAAGTCAATCCTATTGGTCTTAAGTGATACAAGAGTGTATAAGGGTGATTAACCAGTATTAGAAGTTAAACGAATCAAGGATGTTGTAACTCGTATTTTCAGGTAATCTAGCGGTGCTTAATACACTCAAGAGGTCATTTATTAAGGTATTTTAATCATATAATATCCGTATCATAAGTCTTGAAGTCAAACGAGTTATGAAACAAAAGTCGACAAAAGTTGTCGCAACTTAGGTTCATAATTTTACTTAAACATTAGGTCAAATGTTTCTAATATTTTCTCATAATTTACAAGGAATTACGGGGTGATATACCCACCAAATTAAAGATCTATGAGTCTAGTTTCCAACGCATTAAACCGTTCATCGATACGATCTCGGAGTAGAGATATATTCGCGTTTTCGCGAGACTGCGCCAAGCACCTCTCTATGGGGCCCACTAAGTCGGTTTAAGATATTTGGACCTATATAGGATGACTACAACCCGTTTTAAGTCATTTCTTTTCACTATTTTCAGACCTTAGAACCCTAGGAACATCCTCTCAAGGTTCTCTCAAGATTCAAGACCCAAAAAAAGGGCAAACAACACAAATCAAGTGTCGGGAATTCCGTGGCGCTAGTAAGTCTCTTGTTCTTCTTGTTGTTGCTCATTTTTGTGTCGTTCCAGCCCGTGTGGGAGGTTGTTTTAAAGGGTTTATGTTCTGTAAATACTCCCTCATGTTCTTAATATCAATCCTAGGTGATTTCAAGCCTTCTAAAGTGATTCTAGTGCCGAAAAACACTAATTGATCGCTAGTTTCGTTTTTTTGTTGTGTGGCAGCATTGGAGGGATATTTCATGGAAATTTAAGGTCAAATTGGAGTTTTTCTTTCTGTATAAAGGTAAGGAACCTCTTACTCTATATGTATTTAAGATTATCCAAGTTGCGGCTAAGCCATTGAAGCTAGAACTTGTGAGATATATATCGAAAGGTTTGGTAGTAATGTTATTGTTTTGTGGACTGTTTTGCGTTGTTGTTGGGCTGCGTATTTTACTACTATCTTGTGGAGTTTTGGAGGAGGAAGGGTGTGGGGAAACACCATATATATGTAGGGTTATGGGCTGATAGTTATTCGTAACATTTCCAGATTGTTTGACACGACTATGGTGGTCGTCGTATGTATGGAGTGATTAGGCTGTGTGTGGACTATATTGGGAGGCTCAATATGTTTATTATTGATGTTGTTTGGGCTGTTTGGTGACTATTTTGAATGGTGTGAGGTCATATATATAGGGGAGGTGCTGTCCGTTTCATCGTAAAATAGGTTGTGGTCGATACATAATAGTTATGACGCTTAAATGATAACGATAGTATCGTTTCTCTTATTGTAGACTAAGGAGTTTTGACAATTGCATAGCTTGAGATTGGGGAAGTATATACAAGGTATGTGAGGCTATCCCTTTCCTTCTTTTGCACGACTCCGATTGTACATAATGTAATGAACGAGCTTCCAAAGATACTCTACTCTTAGAAGCTAGCAGTACTTACATTGTTTTCCCTCTTATGGAACGATTGATGTTAATGTTGCTTCTCTTATTCTTATGTTATCAATGTTGTTCGTACTTCCTAAATCTTATAAGGTTCATAGTGAAGAGTTAGTCCTAATAACGCGTACAGAGGATACCGACCTTACGTCACTCCGAAAGGTTTAGAATGTGATTCCATGAGTCGAGCATGCATTATATATATGTATCTATTTTACTCTACCGAGCCACGCTATAGTTGGCCGGGTACGGCACCTATTGTGCAACCACTGATCAGTTGGGTTTTACCGAGCTCCACGTGGCCGGGTACGATTCTACCGAGCCTATTATGGCCGGGTACGATATGATGATGATGATGCCCACAGAGGCGAATGCTTTAAAGGTTTATGTATTTATACATATGTATCATGCATTTCATGTAAGTAGCCCTCAGAGGTACTAAGATGTTACAGGTGGTATATTCTTTATCCTTGCTTACATTACTGATCGTATTTATGGTTCCTTGCCTTACATACTCAGTACTTTATTCGTACTGACGTCCTTTTATTTGTGGACGCTGCATGTCGTGCTGCAGGTCCTGATAGACAGACAGGTGCAGCTCCCCCACCACAGTAGACTGTCCAGTTCAGCGGTGATTGGCGAGATCCCTTCTCCGGACTTGCCTTGGTCTTGGTATGCAATTTTTGTTATAGACATTATGGGTATGTCGGGGCCCTGTTCCGGCTATGTTGCAACACTTATGTTCTTTTAGAGGCTCATAGACAGGTGTCGGCTCATGTATAGTTTGGTATGCCTTGTCGGCTAGTTTTTGTTGTATAGTCTTTCATAGTAGCGTGGTAGCTCATACCTTATATGTAGTTTCTTGATTGTCTGGTCATCCCCTGCTATGTATGTTCATGCCGTCATATTTTATTGCTGGTTGTCCATGATCTAGGTCTACCATTTATATTGATCTCTTTAGCCTTAAAAGATAATAATGAAGGTTAGATGAAATGTACGTTGGTGCTCGGCAAGTGTGGTCGGGTGCTAGTCATGGCCCTTCAGTTTGGGTCGTGACAATGATACAACTTTGTTTCCTGGGTTCAGTGTTCCCGGTCGATGTGGCAGTCATTGTTGCCGTATTCTCATATTATTCCCCCTAGTGTTCGAATGTAAAAAATATGAATTTGAACACTAGAAGTTTTTCACCTTTGAAGATTCCACTAGTGAATGGTTAGATAATCTCCAGTTTGGTAGTAAAATTCACTTCCCCTTAGGAACTTTTGCTATCGAGCCAATGATTATCTAACAATCCCAGTGGCTTGAACTTGTGAATGGTCAGGTAAACTTTTCCCGACAACAAACTTTACTTCTTGGTAGGAACTTTGCCACTGAGCAAAAGACTATCTAACTGCTCAATAGTGGCTCGTTGCTTTCATACCTTATCATTTAAAGGTCTTATTTCCACTAATGAAGCTTCCTTCGTAGTATGCATTTTGTTGTTGCCTCGTTAAAAACCTTGCCAGAAAAATCTAATTGAGACAAAAAAATCGGAAGGGAAAAAAAAGTGCAGCACATACTTTCAATATAGGCGAGGCTCATCAACAATAGTATCTTTTGAGGTGAGCCACATTTCTGTTGCTCGGCAGCTTTACTCTGTCTTGATTTTCCAATTCGCATGACCCTTTCCCTGTGACAGCTGAAACCCTGTAGGGGCCTTCCCATATTGGACCTAGCTTTCCTGTGTTGAGCTCCCGGGTGTTGTGAGTTACTTTCCTTAAAACCAAGTCTCTTGCTTTAAAATAATGGAGGTTCACTCTTCAATTATAATATCTTTCCATTCTATGCTTTTGGGTTGCCATCCTTATATGCGCCAAGTCCTTGCCTTCATCGTGCATCTATAACTTGACCAACATTGCTTGTTTGTTCTTTTCTTCATCCGCCCGAAACTATCTCAAGGTAGGTTCCCCTACTTTCGCCGGGATCAAGGCTTTTTCTCCATACACAAGAGAGAAAAGAGTTCCCCTTTGCTTGATTTGGCCATTGTTCGGTAAGCCCATAGTGCTCCTAGTAGCTCTCCAGGCCATTTGCCTTTGGCTGCTTCCAATATCTTTTGAGATTTTGGATAATCACCTTGTTTGTTGATTCTTCTTGACCGTTTACGCTCGGGTGATGAGGTGATGAAATGATCCTTTTAATTTTCAAGTCTTCAAGGAATTTTGTGACCTTTGCGCCTATAAATTGTGGTCCGTTGTCACAGGCTATCTTTTTTGGTATCCCGAATCTACAAATTATATTCTCCCATAAGAAATCTACAACTTTGCGTTCGCCGATCTTATGAACATTTAAAATATAATCAGTTAAAATAAAAAAAAAATATTACCTTACCGGGTGTTGGTGGCAATAGACCGACTATATCCATCCCCCACTTCATGAACAACCATGGAGACAAAACTGAGTGTAGTGGCTCTACTGGTTGATATACTAATGGTGTGTAGCGTTGACATTTATCACATTTTTTAACATAAGCCCTGGCATCTTGCTCCATCCGGGGCCAATAGTACCCTGCCCTAATTATTTTTAAAACTTAGGAATCCGTGCTAAGCGAATTCCACATATTACTTCATGGACTTCCCGCATGACATAGTTAGCTTCATAAGCTCCCAAACATCGGGCCAATGGGCCTTGGAAAGATCTTATATATAATTGACCTCCCTTGAAGCTGTATCGAGCTGTTTTAGCCCGAGATGCCTTAGGATCTTCAAGTAATTTTCCGTGATCGAGATATTCAATGATCTCATTTCTCCAGTCCTAGATCAAATTGTTCGTGTTTACCTCGTAATAACTATCTGCATTTAGTACCGAGTGCATAAGCTGTACGACCATAGCGGAGTCCAATCCCTTCATTTTTGTGGATGAACCCAGATTGGCTAGTGCATTTACTTCCGCATTCTCTTCCATCGGGATGTGCGTAATTGACCATTCCTTGAACCGAGCGAGAAGAGCCTAGAATATCACTACCTACTATTGCATGCATTCCTTTTTAGCTTTGAAGATCCCATAAACCTGATTTACTACCAATTGAGAGTCGCATTTGATTTCTATGCTTCAGAGTCTAGTCCCCGGGTAAACTCGAGTCCTGCAATCTAAGCTTTATACTTTACTTCATTGTTAGTCATAGGAACGGTTATTATGGCATGCCTTAGGGTTTCTCCCGAGGGCGTGGTTAGCACTATGCCGAGCCCAGACCCTTTCACATTGGAAGCTCCATCCGTGAACCCTCTTGATGTCGATTCTGACACCATCACTGCTTCTTTGGTAGCTAAGGCAATAGTCCTACACTAAAATCGGCCACAAAGTCAGCCAAAACTCATGACTTAATCGCAGTTCTAGGTTTATATTCTATGTCAAATTTACTCATTTCGATGGCCCACTTGGCCAGCCTTCATGAAAGTTCATGTTTGTGAAGAATATTCTGCAGGGGAAAAATGGTCACCATAGCTATCGGATGACATTAGAAATATGGCCTAAGCTTTAGAGCGGCGACTACGAGAGCTAAGGCCAATTTTTCCAGATATGGGTAGCGGGTTTCTGCTCCCGTTAAAATTTTATTAACATAATAAATAGGAGATTGCATACCTTCATCCTCACGGACTAAAATGGTACTTACCACTACCTCCGAGACCACTAAGTAGATCAATAATTATTCGCCTTCCTCAGGTTTTGACAGTAATAGAGGACTTGACAAATACCTTTTCAAATCCTTCAAAGCCTGTTGACATTCCGGAGTCCATTCGAAGTTGTTCTTCTTTTTGAGTATTGAAAAGAAATGATGGCATTTCGAAGATCGGGAAATGAATATGCTCAAATCAACCAATCTCCCTGTCAACCTTTGAACCTCTTTCACGCTTTATAGTTGGTCTGGGATGTCTTCGATGGCTTTAATTTTATCGAGGTTAACCTCGATCCCCTTTTTCGACACCAGGAACCTAGGAACATACCAGAGTTGACACCGAACGCTCACTTCTCAGAGTTAAGCTTCATGTTATGCTTCCTTAAGATGTAAAAGGTTTCTTGCAAGTGTTTAAGATGATTACCTGCAATCAAAGACTTAACTAGCATATTATCTATGTAAACCTCCATAGTTTTCCCTATTTGTTTTTCAAATATTTTGTTTACGAGCCACTGATAAGTGGCTCTGACGTTCTTTAGCCTGAAAGGAATCACATTATAACAATATGTACCGAAGTTCGTTATGAACAAAGTTTTTTCCTGATCCTCCGGGTTCATATTGATTTGGTTGTACCCGGAGTAAGCATCAAAGAAACTCATCAACTCGTTTCTGATCATCGCATCAATTATTTGATCAATGTTTGGCAATAGGAACGAGTACTTTGGGAATGCCTTATTTAAATCCTTATAGTCTATGCACATGCAAAATTTATTCTTCTTTTTTGGAACTACTACTACGTTAGCTGACCAGTCAGGACATTTTACCTCTCGGATTAAACCGATAAACGAGTTAACTATTCTTTGGCGAATTTGTTTCTGACCACGACAATAGGACATTTTTTCTGTCTTACCGGAGGGATGTCGGGATCCAGGCTTAATTTGTGCACAACCACTTCTAGCGGGATACATATCATATCTGCATGCGACCACGCAAAACAGTCAACATTAAATTTAAGGAATTCGATAAATCCAGACCTAAGCTTGTGGTTTTAGTCCTGTCCCCCAAGTGGAACTTCCTCTGCAAGAACTTTTCGAACAATGCGAATTTTTTAAGTTTTTCCGCCATGGATGTTGTTGCATTCGTTTATTCTGGTACCCCGAAGTATCTTGGTACCTGATAGGACTCCGATGACTCCTCCCCCTGGTTGACTTTTCTTAGCTCGGGAGCAGGTAACGGTCCCTGTAATTGCTATGTTGCATTCTCCTTCCCTTTGCTGCTAGAAACTGAGACTACATTCATCTCCCTTGCCTCCGATTGGTCTCCTCTTATTTGTTTAATTCCCTGGGGAGTTGGGAACTTCAACAATTTAAGATATGTTGATGGTACAACCTTTATCTCATGCAGCCATGGTCTCTTCAGGATAATGTTGTTACCCATATCGCCATATACTATCTCGAAAACGGTCGTTTTCATCACCCCCTCAACATTTTTGGGCAGAAGGACCTTTCCTCGGGTTGTCACACTCACTAGATTGAACCAAGCGTGGAGTTTTGTGGCTGAATGATACTTCTGGTTAGCTTGGCTTATTCCAACACTCTCCACTGGATAATATTGTCCGAACTTCATGGGTCCACCAAAAACACGATTAATTTTAAAATCTAAGACATTTAGAGAGATTACTAAGGCATTGTTAGGCGGCAGTAATAGTCCATCTGCGTCTTCCTCCGTGAAAGTAATATCTTCCTCAACGACTTCCTAGAGTCTCTTATTGTGGGTTACCAATACCTTCATCTTTTTTGCCGTCGAAAATGTCACGTCATTAATCTCATTCCCCCCAAAAATAATGTTAATCATCAAACGTGGAGGATCTTCTCCTACTTTTGAAGGTTCCACGTAATCGTGATTGTGGTCGTAATTATTTTTAGCCTGATCACTTAAAAATTCTCTGAGATGACCGTTTTTAGCAACATTGCTACCTTCTCGCGCAAATGCTAGTAGTCCCCAGTCCGGTGACCGTTGGTCCCATGGTATTCACACCACAAATTAGGATCCATCTGACTCAGATCGGATCTTATCGGCTTCGGGAACCATGCTTCCTTAATGTTTCTCATAACCGATATTAGCTCTACTACGCTAATGTTCAAGTTGTATTCGGAAAGCTTGGGGTAGAAGGACTCTCGAGAACCGAACATCTCCTTGTCCTGTAGTGTTTTGTTATTTCGGCCGTGATCAACTCTCCTATCAGTAGCGAATCTATCCGTCGATCGAAAAGCTCTACGGCGTCCTTTGGCCCGTTCATAGGGTAAACAACCGACCACTTGAAGACCGTCGATCTATTTCGAAATCATCCTTTAATTTCTCTCTAATTTTCTCATGATCCCGACCCTTCGTCGACGTAGGAAAATCGAGCTGGTCATCCTCAATTCTTATATTTGACTCGTATAGGTTGTGAACATCTACCCATATTGTCTCCTGGAACTCGAGCAGACTTTCTTTCAATTTTTGAGAAGCATCAGAACTTCTCAGATTCAACCTTTTAGTAAACGTTTCTGCTTCCCATTCGTCTGGTATGACCAAGAGCAACATTCTTTCTTTCTGGAATCTAGTCATGAACTCCTGCATCAATTTGGACTCTCCTTGTGCAATCTTGAATATGTTCGCCTTTTGGGCCAGTACCTTTCTGGCCCCGACATGGGCCTTAATTTGCGAGCATCTTGAATGAATCTATTGAATGCTCGAGCAGGAGTGAATACCATGCCAGGGCCCCCTTTGTGAGGTTCTCCCGGAATTTCTTCAGCAGGACTGACTCAATCTCGTTGGGAGCTACTTCATTTCCCTTCACCGCCGTTGTATAGGTGGTGATGTGCTACTGAGAATATAAAGTTCCATCATATTTTGGCATGTCTGGTGTTTTGAACCACTTCGGGATCAACTTTGGTGCCGTACTTGGTTTGAACGGCATCTAGGTATATTTCTTTGAGTCTGGTCCTTTCAACACTGGTAGTGCGCCCGGAGTCTGATCCATTCGGGCGTGTATTTCCCTCATAAATCGCATGAGTTCAGTTTTAAAATGATCATTCTCATTGTTGTTACTGGATACGCTAATGTTCCCTCGGCTCTGTCGAAGCCCACTTCGCCCCTCGGGGTGTTATTGTCGACCTTCTGCGTTGTTTGATTTGTGGAAGCACCATGAGGAACTGGACCTCGTGCATTTGCATTTTGGAAGCACCTGTCAACACTTGCTTCAATTCCACCATGACATGATTCTGTCGTGAGATATGACCTATAATGGCTTTTTGTTTCTCTCTCAGGATTCTTACTGTTTCAACGGCGTGCTCGTCTTCCACATCATCAAAAGTTGCTTCTCGAATTTGACGCGGATATTGCCCGCCGTGGACATGCGTGACCTCATCCCGCTCGTTGTGGGTATCACTGATTGAACTTCGTGTTGGGGCTTATTTCCTTGGGTCTTAACGTTATATAGGATGTTGACACTATTATTTGCCATTTTCTATGATTTTTGATAAGAACAAATTATCAAACGAGTTAGTAATAGATGCAATGATCAACTCAATTACACAACTATCTAAGCTCCACAGTGGGCGCCAAACTGTTTAACGGTAAAACGATACAATTAAATTTATACGTGATTTATAGACAAGTGAATCGATTTGATCCTAAAATGATAAATGAATTAAACAAGAATGTAAGATTTAGCCTTGAAATCAAAATTAAATAGCAGAAATCTCAGTTCCGGGAGCGGAGCTTCCGAAGGCAATACGAACAATATTAATAAGCAAGAGAATAAAATAGTAATAAGCTTTTGAGCAAAGTATCGTATTAGCTTGTCAGAAAATTCACGTCCTTACAATGGTTGTTGAGTTCTCTATTTATAATTCTCCCTACGAAACAATGTCCTAGGATCAAGCCTTTTTTAAAATATAATTATGAGGGTCATTGAAGAATGTGTAACGATAGACAATGAATGTCATATTCTCTGTAACGAACTACGTACTTAATGCTATAATATATTCTCCATTAAATGCTACCGGGTGGCAGTCATTTATTTGTCACGACCCAATCCCCGAACCCGGTCGTGATGGCTCCTCTCGTGAAGACAAGGCCAGCCAGACCCAAACAGAACACCTCTTTTACACAGTTAATCATCATAAACAGTAATAAAATATAATATAGCATTCATAAATTGCGGAATTTAATGATAATAACAGAAGAAACCATCCCGACACAGCCCAAACCGGGGTGTCACAAGTCACGAGCATCTATAAGAATGAAATTTTCACTATACAGTCTAGAAATACACTGAACAAGAGTAATGAATAACATAGAAAGACAGTGGTGGTGCGAAAGCTGGCAGTCACCTCACTAAACCTCTACAACTCTGCCTCCACACAGCCAATACCCGCTACCGGGTGAATAAATACCTGCAACTGCACGCGAGGTGCAGGGAGTAAAGTGAGTACTCCAACTCAGTGAGTAATAAAGGTAAATAATAACTGAGCAGCATGAAATCACGTAAAGCAACCAACATGCTATATAGAAGCAGTGTAAAACTCCTTGAGAAACTGTGAATTCTTTAGAAATACCTTGGCTCAGTTTTAAACCTCTTTTGAAAATGATCTTTTCAACAGTCGTGAAATAATTTCAAAACAATTAGTGCCACTATGCACAGAAATCCGCCCCTCGGGCACAAATAACACAGTTAAACAAGTAAAGACAAGTAAGTATGCAAAATGAACACATAAACCTCGCCCCTCGGGCAATCATATATGATAGTACCAGCCCCTCGGGCACGAATTAGTTCCTGGTCAGCCATTATTACCTGACCGCACGGTGTTCTTCCTGGTCAGTCATTATTACCTGACCAAATAGCATCATACAGTGTCATTGTTACCACTGTAACCTCACAATCACTCATATTAGCCCCTTGGGCATAGCATCAATCACTCAGAATAATGGTCAGCCATTGTTACCTGACCAAATTGCATCATACAGTGTCATTATTATCACTGTTTCAAATCACATGGGTACCCGCGCTCACTGTGGGTGTGCAGACTCCGGAGGGGCCCCTTATGGCCCAAGCGCTATATCAAGCCACCTCGTGGCATCATCACTCAGCATATCCTCACATCATTCAAGCCACCGCGTGGCATATAAAGTATCTCAGGCCCTCGGCCTCATATCACTCAGCATATCCTCACATATGGCCCTCGGCCTCACTCAGTTCGAAAATCATCACAAGCCCCTCGGGCATTAGTAAAACAGTAGTTCTCAACCAAAAAATCATTTAGAAATATCATTTAAGTTTCAAATCTGAGTAAAAGTGGCTGAATTTGTAAAACAGTATATATAAACAGGACTGAGTTCAAGTAATAAGTCAAAACAGTGAGGAAACAATGATAAAAATCCCCGAAGGGTTCAATTAGTTGGCACGAAGCCCAAATATGGCAATCAGCCCAAATCATGATGATAACAAATGAATTTCAGTCAAATATTCAGTAAAATCATCAATCGGGATGGACCAAGTCACAATCCCCAGTAGTGAAAGACCCCACGTTCATCATCCAGCGCGTATATTGCCTCAATATAGCACTACGATGTGCAATCCGGGGTTTCAAACCCTCATGACATCACTTACAATCATTACTCACCTCGAACAGATGAAATCTCTAGCTCGCGACGCCTTTTCCCCTCCAATCGGCCTCCACGCGCGTCGAATCTAACCAATTTCAGAGCGAATACATCACAATATGCTAAGGGGACAATACCCAATCGAAAACAATCGAAAAATGTCAAGAATCTCGAAATTAGCAAAACCCGAGCCCCGGGACCACGTCTCGAAATCGGGTAAAATTTACATTTTCAGAATCCTCATGCCCTCACGAGTCTAACCATACCAAAATTATCCAATTCCGATACCATTTGGTCCTTCAAATTATCATTTTATATTTTTGAAAGGTTTCACAATTTTCTTCCCAAATTCCATCTCAAATCACGAATTAAATGATGAATTCAGTGATAGATTCATGTATTCTAGCCAAATCTGAGTTAAAATTACTTACCCCGATGAATTTCTTGAAAAACCTTCGAAAAATCGCCAAAATCCGAGCTCTCTAGGTCAAAATATTAAATAAAACCCAAAACATCATATTTATAGATTACCCCTCGGATTTCGACACCGCTAACCGCACAAAAATGACCGCGGTCCGCGCAAAACCAGCGGGGCCCGCGCAAAAACGATCGCGGCCGCGCAGGTCTTGCCCTGCAGGGACAGGCTTTAGTATTTTGGCCATAACTTTTGCTACAAATGTCCAAATTGCGATATCTTTACCTTTCTGGAAACTAGACACGAAGTTATTTCGCCTTCATGAACACCACTCTCTTCGGGACAAACAAGATCGTTGCCTTAGGATATGGTTGACTTTTACCTTCGGCTCCACGTGTCGCTTTATCGTACGAGCATTTAATATGAACATATTTTACCCTATACACTTACCTACCACACTTGATGTTTATACCAAATTTTATAACTTATCATGGTTAAATGATAAACTGAGATAAAAATGTGTATTAATTGACTATGATTAATCTAAGGAAATGGTTGCTCGTGCTTAGTATTTTTAGCAAACTATGTTAATTTATCATGATTAGTGATAAAATGAGATAAAAATATATACTGTTACTTAAATTTAGTTAAGTAACAAGTAACAATTTATGTTGCATGTTTGTCGGGTTGGTAAACATCATAAGTTTTTTTCCTAACAATATATTTAAATATATATAATATATTTATTAGGTTGTTGTAAACATCACGTGCGTGAAGAAAAATTTTCATAGAGCATCTGCCCTGATCTAAAAAGGATCGTGACATTATTGGGGATTTTGATGGTTAGTTATAATGTGAAAGCTAAGATTATTGCTTTGTTTTTGGATTATTTTTTATTCATATACAAATAAACAATGACTTTGAGATGCTTCCTTTTCAATTAAAGCTGTCTATTTTCTGCCGCTAACTGCCAGAGATTCATAAGTGCTTGATAATATGGTGTTGTGCCCTCTAATTTCATCACTAACATGACGTCATATATAAAAAGTATTTGCGTTTACAAAGGGTCAGAGAACTTAAGATGCGATATATGCAGTCTATTTTGATGCAAATATTAATGACTGAACATCCCTAATATGACATCGTAAAAAGCATGTATCTTGGCTAATACAATTTTTTTTCCTTCAAGTTCCGAAAGAAAAGAAAAAGTAACGAATTTTCCTCATACAAAATTGTCATTAGGTTTCTTTAAAACATAAGTTTTAAAATTCTAGCACACAACATTCTCTTTTACATAGTCTATTTTACAGTCAACAAACTAAGAATACAGGTCAATGACTTAGATAAAATGTTCTCAACTTCTCTGCTCTCCAACACTTATTCATCTTCTCAATGAAATCTTCAGTTCTTCTCCTCAGTTCATCCTCTTCTTTATCATCACTTTTCTCAAAATTGGTGGCATTTATTTCCTTTCTCATTTTTCCCAAATGCATTTTTCTGTCAGTTGAGCCATTTTTAGCAATAGCCACTTTCGTTTTATCACATCTCTTGGGTGCTGCTCTTCCTTGGACCCTGCATGGACACGAGATACCTTGTCCACCGGGCTGTCCTTTTATTACTTTTGTTGTATCATGACATGAAGTGTCCCCTTCTACAATTTCACTCTGGAAGTTTGTGTCTTCATAAGATTTTTCAATCATAGGAGATGAATTATACACTTGAAATTTACACAATTTTTGTGATGATGAGACACATGTGGTGTCCATTGTTTTAACTTCAAAATCAAGATTCATACTTTTGCAACATTTAGGCTTAGAAGTGCCAAGTGATTCTCTTCTCTTGGACATGTGAGAATCAAGATTGGTGTTGTTCTCTTCTGAACTTGGTTTGGAGCTTCCAAGTAGTAAAATGGCTATGATTAAATTGCAAAAACAAAATAGAATGTGAGAATTGGAAGCAGCCATAAAGATCAACTCAAATGTGGAACTCAACATGGTTGAAAAACCTTGGAAACAAAAAACTGAGTGGCGGATGTAGAAGGTTTTTGCACGTTCAATAAAATCTCGCGATTTTTACCTCAGAACTCGTATATATTTATAAAAAATAAGTAAAAATAGAGTTAAATATATATTTCAGAATTCACCCTCTCTCAACTCAGAACAATATGAACTTAAATGTCACTGAATAACTTTGCAAATTTTGTTAATGTTGAGAAGATGTTGGGTGTTTTGGGATGAAGTGAGGCTATTTAAAGGTTTTGTTTTGATTCTTAAATTGTGCACAAGAAGCTTTTAGTCCAAAAGTTTAGTGTAGGGAAAGCTAATGTGGGTTGACTTGATAGTTGAGTCTTGGTCAGAGTGAACATGTGAAACTTCCTCACAAATAGTAAAGTGTGGGACATTCTTAATAAACAATTTGTGTCTACATTATAACTACTTCTTTCAGGTGTGATATCTTGTTTGGATGGTTGTTGCATCTTGTATTGTATTATATCGTTATTTTAAATACAATATTTTAATTGTTACTTAAATTTTATTGTATTGTATTGTTTAATCTGTTGTTACGTAACGAAGAAAAGTATCACTTTATGGAATGATCGATTTGTTGTGGTCGTATCATTACCTTATTTTCTTCTCTCATCTTGACCTTCCTAATTATTATTAAATAATTTTATTTTATCATTTACCCTACCTTTTTATATAATAATTCTACCTCGTATAATATTGCAAGTTAATTCTTCATATTGTTGGTGCATGATATCATGAAACGACGGCAACCAATACAATCTATCCAAATACTATATACATCAAAACGATACAGTACAATACAATACAATACCATACGATACATTATGAAATAATTCATAACAACCACTCAACAAGCTGTAAATTACAGTACTAGAAATTCGTTCAAAAAACCGACCGATGTTTTTTAAACTATTTTATTTTTAATTTTTTTTACGAAACCAACAAACTTCGATCGTTTTTTTTGGTACTAAAATGCGGGAAACTATTTTGGCGTCCCACGATTTTTTTTTAAAGAAACCGACCAACTTTGATCAATTTTTTATGTAAAATAAATTAAAATTATTACTCAAAAAACTGACCGAAATTGGTCGGTTATTTCAGTCGGTCATTTTAAAAAATTGACCGACTTCGGTCGGTAATTTTGAATTTTAATAAAATCGAAATTGATCAGTTATTGTCGCGCGAAAATATAATTAAAGACTACAAATAAAATAAAAAAAGTCTTAAACCAAAAGTACCAATGGTCTAGTGGTAGAATAGTATTCTGCCATAGTACACACCCCATTAATTTTTTTTTTTCATACATTGCCCTGGAGTAAATAGTGTTGGAGTATGTGTTAGGAGTGTTTATGTGAAGAGATAGTAAAGGTTAATATGGTCAATTTTATTGCTAATTAATGTTAAAAGGTGAATTTCTTAATTTATGTGAAAACAACTAAAAAATCACTTATTTTGGACCGAAGGGAGTATGTCTCTGGTAAAAAATACACTATTTAGATATTCTGTTAATTTATCACAAAAAATTTAAGAAGACAATTAAATAATTTTAGTAATTCGAAGCAAAGACAAAAATTACAATAAGTTATAATTTAGTCATTCGAGGACCTCTGCGAGACTTTGATTTTTTTTTTCTTCTTTTTTTTCTTTATTGGGCTAGCTTGATCGGATTAGCATTCACTTAAAATCACTAATCAAATAAACTGCACAAAGTCAGGCTCAAGAGGCTGAATGCAACAGCCCAGGTGTTCTGAATGCAACGAAGGACGTGACTTGCACAAATCCTTTTGCTGCTCTCTCAACTAGACCTATGCAAGAGTTAACTCTCACCAGGAGGGGTGGTAAATGAGCGGGTCGGGTCGGATATGAGCAAGTTGAAAACAGATAAATTATCCGACCCGACCCATATTTAACAACAACAACAACAACCCAGTAAAATTCTACTAGTGGGGTCTGGGGAGGGTAGTGTGTACGCAGACCTTTCCCCTACCCTGAAGGAGTAGAGAGGCTGTTTCCGAAAGACCCTCGGCTCAATAAGTCAAAAGGACAAAAGAAAACAATATTGGTAACACCACATAAACAATATGAGAGAAGTATATATATATATATGAAAAATAAGAACAACATGAAATCAAGAGGAATGATACCAAGCAAAAGCAAAATAGTATCCTTACCAAGCTAGTCCCCAAAGTCATGACATAAGACAATACCCAGCTACCTCCTAGCCTACAACCTTAATACTCGACCTCCACATGTTCCTATCAAGTGTCATGTCTTCGGAAATCTGAAGCATCGACATATCTTGCCTAATCACCTCCCCCCAATACTTCTTAGGCCACCCTCTACCTCTTCTCGAGCCCTTCACAACCAGCCGTTCGTACCTCCTTACCGGAGCATCTGGACTTCTCCTCTGAACGTGCCCGAACCACCTAAGCCTTGCTTCCCGCATCTTGTCATCAATGGGAGCCACGCACACCTTCTCCCGAATATCATCATTCCTAATCTTATCCATCCTACTATGCCCGCACATCCACCTCAACATCCTCATTTCTGCTACCTTCATCTTCTGGATATGTGATTTCTTAACCGGCCAACACTCAGCCCCATACATCATGGCCGGCCTAACCACCGCTTTATAGAACTTACCTTTGAGTGTTAGTGGCACTTTTTTGTCCCACAATACTCCAGACGCTAACCTCCATTTCATCCATCCTACCCCGATACGGTGTGTAACATCCTCGCCGATCTCCCCTCCCCCCTGGATAACCGACCCAAGGTACTTGGAGCTGTCTCTACTCTGGATTACCTGTGATTCAAGCCTCACCTCCACGCCCACTTCCCTCTGCTCAGCGCTGCACTTACACTCCAGGTATTCCGTCTTTGTCCTGCTAAGCTTGAAACCCTTAGATTCAAGAGCTTGTTTCCAAACCTCCAGCTTCTCGTTAACACAGGTTCGCGTCTCATCAATCAAAACTATGTCATCGGCGAATAACATGCACCATGGCACATCCCCTTGAATGTGATGTGTTAACGCATCCATTACCAGGGCGAATAGGAACGGACTGAGTGCAGAACCTTGGTGTAACCCCATAACAACCGGGAAGTCCTCAGAGTCGCCTCCTACTGTCCTAACCCGAGTCTTTGCCTCATCATACATGTACTCAATCGCCATAATATAAGGAACCGACACACCTTTTGCCTTCAAGCTTCTCCAGAGAACTTCTCTAGGAACCTTGTCATACGTTTTTTCTAAGTCAATAAACACCATGTGCAGGTCTTTCTTCTTATCTCTGTACTGTTCATTCAACCTCCTAACAATATGTATAGCTTCTGTAGTAGAACGACCCGGCATGAAACCAAATTGGTTGTCGGAGACGGACACTGTCATCCTCAACCTTGCTTCAACCACCCTCTCTCATACTTTCATAGTATGACTTAGTAATTTGATACCCCTATAATTGTTACAGCTCTGGATATCACCTTTGTTTTTATACAGTGAGACCACCATACTCCACCTTCACTCATCTGGCATCCTCTTCGCCTTAAAAATAACATTCAACAACCTAGTCAACCACTCCAAACCTGTTTTCCCGACACACTTCCAAAATTCTACCGGAATCTCGTCAGGCCCGGTCGCTTTGCCCCTACTCATCTTATCATGGCTCCCACGACCTCCTCAAGCTCGATGCGCCTGCAGTATCCAGTGTCAGTGTGACACTCGGAATGCTCCAATTCACCGAGCACAATATCCTGATCCCCTACTTCATTAAGAAGTTTGTGAAAGTAAGCCTGCCATCTCCTCTTAATCTGGGAATATTCCGTCAATACCCTCCCATCGTCGGCCTTGATGCATCTCACTCGGTTTAAATCTCGAGCTTTCCTCTCTCTCAGCTTGGCCAGCCTAAATAACCTATTCTCCCCTCATTTTTCCCCTAGTTCCTCGTACATACGACTATAAGCCGCAGTCTTAGCCTCCGTGACCACCACCTTCGCTTCCTTCCTAGCTACCTTATACCTCTCCATGCACGCTTGCCTCTCCCCCTCGCCTATGCTCCCCACTAATGTCCGGTACGCCTCCTTTTTGGCTTCCACTTTACCTTGTACCACTTCATTCCACCACCAGTCCCCTTTGTGCATGCTGGGGACACCCGTTGAGACCCCTAATACCTCTCTTTGCAGCCTCTCTTATACAGTTTGTTGTTGTTGACCACATAGAGTTCGCGTCACCACTACTCCTCCAAGCTCCCATAACCGAAAACCACCCTTCCAACTCTTGAGCTTTGTCCTTAGTTAAGGCTCCCCACATGATTCTCGGTCTTCCTCGGCCCGACATTTTCCTCCTCTTCACCATAATACGAACATCCATCACCAAGAGCCTATGTCGCATCACAA
The DNA here is from genome assembly GCF_000393655.2 of Nicotiana sylvestris. NCBI lineage: Eukaryota > Viridiplantae > Streptophyta > Magnoliopsida > Solanales > Solanaceae > Nicotiana > Nicotiana sylvestris. The sequence goes on from NC_091065.1 coordinate 14,027,438, forward strand.
GAATCTCACCTGAAATCACCTTGAAATCCTTGCACAAGCCTCTGTCGCTCCTCCTGAGGAGGAGATAGTCAATTTGAGTCTTTGCCACCGCATTTTGAAAAGTAACCAAATGCCCCTCCCTCTTCGGAAAGCAAGAGTTAGCAACCACCAACCCAAAAGATTTAGCGAAGTCCAGTAACGATGTTCCTCCTCCATTCCTCTCCCCAAAACCGAAGCCTCCATGCACTTCGTCATACACACCCGTTCGACCTAATATGGCCATTGAAATCCCCTCCTATGAATAACTTCTCAGTAGGTGGTACCTGTCGTATAATCTCATCCAACCCATCCCAAAAGCGTCGTTTAACCTCCTCATCTAAGCCCATATGAGGCGCACAAGCACTAACGACGTTTACGGTGCACTGACCAACCACCAACTTAATAATCATCAATCTATCATTCACTCGTCTAACCTCTACCACAAACTCTCTAAGTTCCCTATCCACCAATATACCCACTTCATTCTTACCCTTCTAGGTTTCAGAGTTCCAAAGTTTATACCCATCCGCATCCCTCGCACTCGACCCTGCCCACCTTGTCTCCTAGACACAAGCTATATTGACCCTCCTCTTCTTGAGGATCTTCGCCAGCTCTATAGATTTACCTGTCAGTAAACCTACGTTCCAAGACCCAATTCTCAATCGATGGACACCCTTGTTCCCTTTACCTCCCTTACGTCCCAACCTGCCTCTTAGCCCCCGCCCTACCTCCCGACCTACCCCCTGCACGTCCCGAGGACATGAACTCACTTGACCATCCCAAACTACAGCCACTATAACTACGGCGGACTAGGGGGAATCTCTAACAGACACCACAGAACAAACTAGAATAAGACAAGATGTCACTATATGTGCCCTAATATGGTGACTAAACTAATAGGAACTAAAAGGAAAACAATTTTACTAACACAGTAGAAGGAAATAGGCAAACGGGAGGTACCAATTCCCGTGAGTATAACCTGGGATCAGTCTTAGTATACTCGACTGTATTGCATCCACCTAGCTCGTTCGCGTCCAACTCCTATCGTTCCTTGCTGATACTCGGGTTGTTCTTCACTGTTTGCACGTGACCGTCCTTGCCGCCCAAAGCCACCGGTCCAAACCGATACTGTCAGACAAGTCCTGCTGCTCGTGTCGGAAAGCTGTTCGGGAGTCGCCGGGATTTCTGAGACCTGCCGGAAATCTGTACCCACATGAAAAATAGCTTGACCTCGCCGGAAAAGAATCCGCACCTCTGGCCTGAAGACGGGCCTGCTTTGTGTGTTACCACGTCACCAAAAGCAGGCCTGAAACCTGACTGTGGTTGTTCCCACTTGCCGGTGACTGATTCATGTCTCGCCGGAGTAAGAGGGGAGAAGAAAAGACTCAAAAGGAAGAGAGGCGGGGTGAGAGGGATGGGCGGGGAGAGAGAGGGGTGTTGGATGATGGGGAGGAGAGAGGGGTGCGGGGACTTACCTGGGCAGGGAGTGGTCGTCGGCGACTGAAACTAGTCGTTGTTGGGCTCTTAGTTACCGTTGGCAGAGGCAGTGAGCGTTTGGGGAGAGAGAGAGCGTTTCCGACCCATATTTAATACAAATAAAAAATGAGTTATCCGACGGATAATATGGACATATGGCTTCTTGAATATGATCACTTTTGAGAGAATTCCTAATCTCTCAAACTTGAGGAACCTCCAATTTGATAGCCTCCATAATCAAGCCCATCGGATTAGTTGAGAGATTTGAATCGGATGGTTTGGTCGATCAAGAACAGGCCAGAAACCCAACACAGGAGATTGAGCTAGGTGAGATATTTATAAAAATTACTTTCACTTAAATCACCAATCAAAAAAATTTAATTTAAATAATCTCTTAACTGTTTTAATCTCGGAAAGTGCACATATATTTTGAGAAGATCATTACATCCACTAAATTCGTTTTAACAAATCGATCTATTAGAACTCACAGCTATAAGAATCTTTTCGAGACTCGCCTCAAGACAAGATGTCTAAAAACTCTTTATTGTTCATCTTATATACCTTCAACTATTGCGCTTCAAGTACGGGTTCATTTCATTGAAGGTTATTCAATTAATGCTTAATTTATTTTTGTCACTTGAAACCCAATAAACTTTACCATTATTATTTGAAAGTCATTCGGGCTCAAACCCTACCAAATTGCTATAAGAACTCTAACATGACATTAAATCTTATTAGAATATCTAAAATTACAAGATGTCTAAAACGCTTTATAGCTGCTTGTCTTAAGAGGTTTATGCTTAACCGTTCGACTATTGCACTTCAAGTACGGGTTAATTTCAGTGAAGGTCATTCAATTAATGCTTAATTTCACAAAAGTAATTTATTTTATTTGTGTTTGTCACTTGAAAGTCAATAAATTTTATTATTATTACTTAAAAGTCATTCCGGCTCAAATCCTACAAGAACTCTAACATAACAGAAAATTTGATTAGAAAACCCAAAAATACATATCACAACAGCTTAAAGTGGACCATATCCAATTTAAAGTTTTAAACTCATTTCCTCTTAAACTCGGTTCGACTCATAACCCAAATAGATAGCCTACTTCATTAGTTTGCTAAAATAGGTTCACAATAGCTTATTGTTCTTGTTTGCTAGTTGATGTTCAGTCAAAAATACATATATTTATTCATCGTTGCTTCATATTCTAGTACTTTTAATTATCTTTTGAGTATTAATTATATCACTTTATACTTAATATTATATTTTACTGTAGGAATAAAGTAGTGTGAAGATGAAGAGATTTGAAGCAAATTTAATAAAATGCGGAAGAAAAATAATAAAAGAAGAAGACAAAGGGGGACACTCTTTGGTGTTTGTCCCCCCAATTGGATGACAAATATATAAAGCAAAGCAAATAACGAAAGAGGAAAACGTACCTGGAAACCAGGATTTAAACGTGAAAAGCTACTGGATTTAGCGCTAGGCGCTGCCTTGGATGCTCGAAGCGGAATTTTTCCTATTTCGTTCGAAACAAGGTTATTTTGGCTCTATACAGTCTCAACTTGTATAAAAGAGGATCTAAACCTATTTTGGAAGGGAGAGCACGTTTTTTAGAGAACTTTTGACGAAGGAAGAGCACAGAGCCGCCGTGAAGGCCGGGTTTCATTATTTCTTCTACCAAACTTAGCAATTTTTATGTTTCTTTGTATGTTTGTTGTTTGACTACCAGTCTATGTGGGCTAAACTTCATATTCTAGGGTTGTGGTTCATTCATGACTATTGTTATTCGAATATTGATTTTGATTTCTTAGTTTATTGTATTGGTTTATTTATTCAATCATGTGCTTAATTATTTGATTGCTTGATCGATCACCAATTGAATACTATCTATGAATCTAGAATTGAACTCGAAAGTGAGAATTCTAGATTGCATATAGGATTGAGTAGAGCAAGTTCTTGAACCTGGGCATCGGGGAACGGATTCGCGGTTAGGATAGACATATACCTAATTGCCTTGCTTGGTTGATTTACAGGAATTATAAATGCATTCTTGTTAGTTCTAATTCCATAGACATATAGGCATTAGCTTAGCTTGAATAGGCGAGTAAGAACTCGACAGATTCTTATGAGCAATATTAACCCTGTTAACCAATAAACTAGATAATTAGTTAGTCAATTCAATTGAAGAATACAATAGGAATGTTAGATAGCCCATAACCTTAGATCGTTTTCATCACATTGATAATATAAAAATATGCCCTTCTTTTGTTTAAAGTTCATTAGTTATTTTCTTTTTAGTTTAATTACTTTAGCATCACTACTTTTGGTTTAATCCTTGTTAGTTAATTAGGATAGTCTAATTTAGTTAATAGTTAATCACAAGTCCTCGTGGGTTCGACATCCGACTTTTAGTCACTTTATTACTTGACGACCGCGTATACTTGTGTGTACATTTGGCCGCAACACTAGTGATACATTTTTTTAAAAAAAAAAAAGACCCAACAACTCGACCCACCATAGAGCGCGTAACCCATAAGCGGGTATAGGGGCTTTGTCGGATAGAGTTTCTACACAAAAAACTCGGCTCCAACCCGGCCCCTTAAGGGAAGCCCGGTTCGGCCCGGAATCGAGACCAATATGGATCACTTAAGCTGATGTGACATGTATTTTTATATTTTCTAATTAAATTTTACGTCATATTAGATTTCTTGTAGGAGTTTCGTAGGGTTTGTGCCATAATAACTTTTAAGTGATAATGGTAAAGTTGTGACAAAAAATAAATAAGTGACTTTTGAGAAATTAGACATTAAATTGGACGAATTTGAGTGAAATTCACCCTTCAAGTGCGACTACTTCCCAAACACTGACGTTTGTGCAACAACAACAACAACAACTATCCAGTATAATCTCACAAGTGGGGTCTGGGGAGGGTAATATGTACGCAGACCTTACCCCTACCCCGAAGGGTAGAGAGGCTGTTTCCAGGAGACCCTCGGCTCAAAAAAAGCAACAAGAGACGATATATTAGTACCATAAAAATACATAATAAAATAACAGTTTTATAAGAGATATGAAATACAGAATACGAAATACGAAATAGATGGCTCGTATAGTAAAAACTAGCAGGTAAAGCCCTGCATCAATAGACGACCAATGACATTCTTAGTCTAATTCATAACTGGCTAGTCTCACTCTATTGTGTTGTAGAAATATTCACAACTTTCCCCTAACCTACAACCTTAATGCTCGACCTCCATAATTCCCTGTCAAGGGTCATGTCCTCAGTAATCCTAAGTCGCGTCATGTCCTGTCTGATCACCTCTCCCCAATACTTCTTAGGTCGCCCTCTACCTCTCTGCGTGCTCACTACAGCCAGTCGCTCACACCTCCTCACCGGTGCATCAGTGCTCCTCCTCTGAATGTGGCCGAACCATCTGAGTCTTACTTCCCGCATCTTGTCCTCCATGGGGGCCACGCCCACCTTCTCTCGAATATCTTCATTCCTAATCTTATTCATCCTTGTATGCCCGCACATCCACCTCAACATCCTCATCTCTGCTAGTTTCATCTTCTGGATGTGTGAGTTCTCTATGTAGACGTTTGTGCAACAACTTCTACATAAATCATGTACAAAGTTTCTTGATTAGAATTACTTAGCTCCTTTTTTTTTTCAATTCAAACTCAAAGTTAATATTGCTGCTTTTATAGAAGACGAAAAGTGAAAGAAGACATGAAAACAAATATCGAAAACCCTTAAGTGCTAAATTCTCAATGACTGAATGTGATAGAGGGCAACAAAAGTGTAAAAGACATATTTCCTATGTAACTACTGGTCTATGCTACTCAGTTTGCAAATGGATAACCTTCTCTTGTCATAACAGAAAGCACAATAAATTTGACAGAAGAGAAATCTCTTCGGCATTTGGTAACAGAAACCATTTGTAGAATTGAATCTGCAACTTTATATAGATCAATACGATACTTTAGGCTCCAAGAGGAGTAATCATTTCCGAGTTCAAATATGTCAATTAATTGAGGTCGTACCTTGTCTGGAGAGCCAACCATATACATATGCCCATCGACACATCCAAAATAGTATCTGACATCCATTTTTGGCATTGGATAAGAGTGAATAATTTCTCAATCAATATCAAAATAGTAAGATTGATCAATATCAGAATAGTTAGTTGTATCTAACTAACTTACGGCGTGTTGGGTATGAAGGAAAAACATTTTCCAAAAAATATTTTTTAATTTTCTTATGTTTGGTTGGCTTAAATGTCTTGGAACATTTTTCTCATTAACGCATTTTTTCAAAACTTTTTTTTAACCTTCTCCACCTATTTTCCATCCCCACCAACCCACCCCCTTCCCCATCCTATTCCCCATCCCCACCAACCCACCCCAACGCCAACCCCAACCCCAACCCTAACTCCACCTACCCATCCCACCCCTCACCCTAAATAAAAAATATTATTAATGGCACTTTCTTTTCATGTTATAGATAGACTACTTTTTTTTTCCATTTCAACAAATGAGTATTTTTCTTTTCATGATATAAAAAAGTATTTTTTTTTATTTTAACAAAAAGTTCTTTCTTTTCATGATGTAAAAAAAAAATATTTTCTTTCCTTTCAACAAAATGAAGTAGTAAAAAGTATTTTCTTTCATTTTAACAAAAAAAAGTAGTTTCTTTTCATGATATAGAAAAAATAAATTTTTTTTCAACGAAATAAGTACTTTATTTTCATGTTATGGAAAGAGTACTTTCTTTTTGATCAAACAAAAGAGTATTTTTTTTAATAGTTATGAAGCACAAATTTCAATATTATTTTTGTGTAAAAAAGGTAATGCAACACCACTTTAGTTCCTTTGGGTTTGTGTAAATTTTTAGAAGAATAATTAAATTCTTGAAGAAAATACAGTCCTGAAATCGTTGGGTAATTGGAGGGGTGGGGAGGGGAAGGAGAGCACAGAAAACATGGGGACTTGTGGGTAGGGATTGAGGAGAGTAGCATAAAAAATTATTTTCTCTAACCAAACACTATAGAAAATAATTTTCGGAAAAAAGTTTCCACTCACCAACCAAACAAGGAAAAATAAATAATAAAACCACTCATTTTCCATGGAAAATATTTTCCTTCATACCAAACACACCCTTAGTGTCCAAAAGATTGCTCCATTGAAGAACACTCCCTTCTCACAACCCAATGAGTAATGATATGGTTCTGTAAACCAAGCTAGTCTTTGTAATAGCAATATATATTAGAAGTGTTTAAGGAAAGTAATAAAATTCCTTAATTAGAATTACGTAGTTCCTAATGCCCAATATATATGGTCCGTTTAATAAATATCCATACAAACTCCAGCTACCTCCTAGTAATTCAAGTATATTACAAACATTTTCCGTTATACCAAACACATCCTATATAATCAACATCATCATCCATGTTTAACCAAAAATAGTAATTTCGGTCAAAGCTTTATTTTAGAAGAACTTGGGTTACTGATAATCAATATATAAAATGAATAAAAGAAATTGGCTTTGATAATAATCAAATGAATAGAAGAAAACAAAGTAAATCAGTATATTTCGGTGATCTTTTTTTTCCTTGCAAATGATCAATCTTCTCCTTTTATAGCTATTTCTAAGAGGTACGTTTCATTTTTTTCCATAATTGAGCCATTATTATCAATTAATGGCATTTAATGACATTTAATGTAACGTTACAATCAGCAATCATATTTGATTCAATACAGATTCCTTAACATTTCTGTATTTAATGCCCAATAGTTCATATCTATTCCTTATTTTCTATCAGATTCATCATCTTCCGTCATAAAGAGGTTCGAGCACCTGCCTTCCTTGCCTTTTATCTGAATGACTACCCGTACCTGTTGAAGCTCGTGCCTCTTTGATTATTCTTCATCGCTTGTTCTTTTTTAACTTGTCCACGTGTCATGACGTGTCATCTTATAATGAGTCCCATATATAAACTTAATTTTTTTCAATACAGATAGTCCCCCCCATTTGCCATTTATTCATCAATAGAATATTTGGGAAGTGGACCTTATTAAAGCAGGAATATTTGCCGCCATTTAACTTTTCCCTGGAACTGATGCTTCAACTATCTCTTTCATTTAATGTCCATGACACGTGGCGTCTCATGGTTGGCTCTGCAACCTTTCAGCGCCTTTTAAGGCTTTTTTATGGCTTCACCAATTACGAAGCGTCAATTTTCATTATGACATTTCCATCATTGTACCTTTTCCTTTGACGGTTGTTTCTGACTATAAGTATAACTTTTTACCCTTGTCCTTTTTACAAAAGTTCAGAATATTCAATTCGAATCTTCTTCTTCCTCGTACTACTATGTCTTCTTCAAACCCTAACCCTCGGAGAGTTCCCATTGTTGACAACCTTTCTCTTGCTTCTATTAGAAGTAAGAGAGGAGGAAGGCTTCGTAGTTTAGGGTTTTCTTCATCACGAATCCCTTCTCTTCCTTCATCGAGTTCTACTCCTCCGTCTAGAACTAGAGGTTCCCTTTCTCAAAGGTCTTCTTCTAGAGGTAAAGAATCCTCTGAACCTCTTCGTGAACCTTTAGTAGAGGAAATAGTCCCAGCGGAACTATCTTTCTACAACAATAGAGAATCCCTTAGAAACCAATTGTCCTCTTTAGATCGTGCGATACTTATCCGACTCAAATCACTGAAGGTCTGATTTCAATAGTTCGAAGATATTGCCATTGGGGCCATGGCTTTCCCATTATAATCCCTAATGCGAACCAAAGAATCACTTCCTACTTAACTGGATTTTCTTTTGTTTACACTTACCCTTTCACATTGGGTTTTAAGCCTGCTATTGACCCTGTTATACTTGAATTCTGTCATTTTTTCGATGTTTACTTAGGTCAAATTGGCCTTATTGTATGGAGAGTTGTTGCCTGTTTGAGGCATTTGACCAACATGGCTGGCGTGCCTTTTACTTTTTCTCATTAATCCACCTCTATTCTCCTAAACTCTTTCGCCAAGGAGTCTTTAATCTAGTGGCAAGAAGCAAAAGAGTTTTGGTCAGTCCAGAAGATGACAAAGACCGTGGCTGGTACGCCCGATTTGTTGCTGCCCCCACTGTTGGTTTAGTGGGTGATGAAAATGTTCCCTTCCCTGAGAAGTGAAATTTTGCATGTGAGTTATCTTTTTAATAACTTTCTCGTACCTTTTTTCCTCAATTTTAATGATCATTATTTTAATTTTCCTTTTCTTTTCCAGCAACCATGGGAGTTGTTGATGAAATTTCCAATTTTTGTGGTTAGATAGGAAAATTGTTACGTACCGCTCCGATGGACGATAGATCTTGGAAAAATCTCTCTTATCGTTTTGGCTGGAAAGTGAAAACTCACGGTAAAAGTTTTTCTTATTTTACTCATTGTTTTCTTCAGAAATTACTTTGATCCTTCTTTTTGTCAGGATTTCCCATTCGAGACGTAAGTGTTGAGGCCGTCGCATCTTCCAGAATTTCTATGGAAAGGGCCCAAGAAATAATTTTGGGTTCTTCATCAAAAAGGAAAGCTTCTGTTGATCAAGACTCTGAGGAGGAAGAAGAACAAGATGAGGGCTCTTTGATAAAAAGGCCAAAGGCTAGAAGAAGAATTATTTCAAATGATGAAATATCTCCCCCTCATTCTATTCCTTCCACCGAGCCTGTTGATGTCTCGTTGGTGATTTCTGATGATGATACTCCCGCTGCTGCTCATGTTTCTGCTGAACAGCTTTTGCCCGCGGGTTTGGTAGTGAAAGTTTTGGGCCAATTTCTGATGTAGCACCCCTTGCTTCTTTTTCTACACCCGTTCCTTTGATACCCACTTTGCCAGTCGTGACTGTTACCGTTGATGCTCTTCCCCAGGTTGTTTCTACTCCCCAGACTATTTTTACTCCTTCTACAGTTCCTCCTTCTTCAGTTCCTACTTCAACTATCCATCATACCGAGGTTGGTTCCTCAAGTAGAGGTGAAACTATGAGGCAAGTTACCATTAAAGTTCCTGCTGAGGGTAACCTTTTGAGGAAATCAGGTCGAGCTGACGTGTTATTGAAACTTTTGATTGGTCCAGTTGAAAGAGCTAAACTTGATGGCCACAGTTCCTTGACTTTGATGAACGATATAGTGCATGCTTCTTTAAAGGTATCCCTTTTTCAAACTTTTCTTTACCTTTTTTCTATTTTCAGGGTTATCATCTTTCCCTTTTTTTTAGGTCAATCTAATTGGCACGGAGATGATAAAGAGAATTTCCCTCTCAGAGCAATTAGCGTGTGACTACCAAGTGGAGGTGGATAATTGGAAGGAACAGTTTGAAAGTTTTTAAATCGACATGAAAATATTAGAAGAGAGTAAATGTACCTTAGAGCAGCAGGTAAGGGTTTTAACTTCAGAGTTGGCGGTTGAAAAGGCTTCATCAAATTAAGCAGGTAAAGAGAAGAATCTTCTTGAAACCTCTTTTTCCGAGCAACTCTCCAAGGCAAGTGAAGAGATTAGAGAGTTGAAGGCTCTCTTCGGTAAGAAAGAAGCATATACTGGTGAACTCGTGCAGACTCTGACTCAAACTCAAGAAGACCTCCGGGTATCTTCTAATAAAGTTCGTTCCTTAAAAAGTTCACATGCTTCTCTTCAAACTTCTAATGATTCTGCCTTGGCTGAGAATGAGAAGCTAAAAAATGAAATTGCTAACTGGGAAAGTGATTACGAGATTATTGAAGATAAAACCGCAATTGAAGTGAGTTGGGCGTTTTTAAATTCTCGCCATGATACCCTTGTTGAAGTTAGCCAGGAGAATTTTAACTTGGAATCTGAGTTAGCCAAAATCATAGAGACTATTGAAAAGACTTAGCAGAGCCAAGACTTTCCTTCTCCCGTGACTGAAGCTTCTGGCGATGTTGAAGATGATATGGATACCCCAATTACTTCAAGTCAAATTGAGCCTGCTACTACTGAAGACCCTGCTTTGGCTCCTTCTTCAACTCCTCAGTGACAAGTCAATGATGTGTGACTTTTTTTTTCTTTTTCTTTGGTGGAATGTGGTTGCAACCCTTGGTCTTTTTTGAGGGTTTGAAAACATTAAGTCCCCAGACCTTTTTCGGGGCATTTTGTATAAGCAACTCTTAGTTTATGACTAAGTTCATACTTAGTCTAAACTTTTTAATATTAAGAAGTTTTCATAGCTATTTTTGAACTTCTGTCTTGCCTTTATATTTAAAAACTTATTCGATAATTTGCACTTTTGATTTGTAAAATGCTTTCTTAATTCCATGAATGTCTTAAATCAATCATGAATTTTATAAAAGCGGGCCCTTTTATATGCAACACTTAATGAAGAAGACGTCTCAGCTTCATAATGGTGTTAATGTACGATAAAAGAAATAGGAATACGCATGTTTTTTGGAATAACCTCGACAAGTTTTTATTTGAACTTTGTCAATTTCTACCTTACATGTATTTAAGTAACTTCTATAACTTTTTCGTAATGTTTTCCTTACAACAGATTTCAAAAAAGAAAATAACACACAGGTTTTTATTTATAACCCGTTTCAGTATATTGCCTTTAACCTAACTATGATAAGGTTTTTCTTTGGCCTTAGCTTGTAACTTTGCTCTTAGCTCGTAAATTTGTTCTGCACTTAACTCATTCAATGGGTAAACTTTTCAGGCTTGAACTTTGATTATCTCCCAACCTTCTTTGTCTTCTTTATACATATGTCCATGTATATTATATAGTCCCCCAAGTGTTTGAGCTTTGAAGTATGAAGTCTCGAGCACTTGATTACTCCTCTTACTCGGTCCTTTTCCTGTAAAGGAATAAAACATACGGGGCTCGGAGGTACGATAATAGATGAAGACTGCTTAACACGTATCAATTTTTATCAGAATAGGTGTAACCCTAGATCGGAAATTTTAATTTATTCCACGTGCCTTGCAAGTCATGATTCATCATTTAGTACGGGCCAACTTTTTGCCTATCATCTAAAATCGTTAGTAAAATTTTAACAATTCAAAAATACAATTTTAAATTGAGGATACCTGACCGTGGGTACTCCTTAGAAATAGTATCTCTTCAGGTGAATGGCATTCCAATGTGAAGGTAATATCTTGCCATCCATTGTTTCCAGCTCGTATGCTCATTTCCCTGCAATACCATGAATTTTTGTAGGGTCCTTCCCAGGTTGGACTTAATTTACCCGCATTGGCCGCCTTCGTGGATTGAAAAACTTTCTTGAGTACGAAGTCCCCAATCTTGAAATATCATAATAGTGCTCTTCGATTGTAGTATCGTTCCATGACTTGCTTTTGTGCTGCCATTCTTATTAGTGCATCTTTGCTTTTTCCTTTAAGTAAATCAAGGTTTATGCACATTTCTTCTTCATTGGATTCTTCTGACGTTTGCGTATACCTCACGCTTGGCTCCCCTATCTTAACTGGAATTAAAGCTTCAGCTCCATATACTAATGAGAATGGTGTTTCTCCCGTGCTTGTTTTTGTTGTCGTGCGGTATGCCCATAAAATACCAGGTAACAATTCTGGCCAATTGCCTTTAGCTTCTTCTAATCGCTTCTTCAAATTGTTAACAATAACTTTATTTGTTGATTCAGCTTGTCTGTTACCCACCGGATGATAAGACGTAGATGTAATCCTTTTGATTTGCCAACTTTGAAAATATTCTATGATTTGTATGCCTATAAATTGCGGGCCATTATCACATAGGATTTCCTTTGGTACACCGAATCGACATATGATATTTCTCCAAATAAAATCTCTGACCTCTTTTTCTCGCACCTGTTTGAATGCTCCTGCTTCCACCCATTTAGTAAAATAATCAGTGAGTACAAGCAAGAATTTTACCTGTCCTTCTGCTTGTGGTAGTAGACCCACGATATCCATCCCTCATTTCATAAAAGGCCACGGTGCAATGACCGTATGTAACAACTCCGCTAATCTATGCACGTTATTACCGTATCTTTGGCATTTTTCACATTTAGCCATGAAATTTTCCGCTTCTTCTTCCATTTTTTGGACAATAATAACCTACCCTAATCATGGTTCTTACCAGTGATCTTCCTCCGGCATGAATCCCACAATGCCCCTCATGTATTTCTCTCATTACATATTCCGTTTGAGAAGGCCCGAGGCATCTTGCTAAGGGACCACCAAACATTTTTCGATAAAGATTGTCTTGCTTTAAACAATATCGAGCAGCCTTTTTTCGAAGCGCGTTAACCTTTTTCTTGTTTTCAGGGACGGTACCATACTGCAAAAAAGCAACAATCTCGTTCCTCCAATCCCAGGTTAATCTATTAAAATTTACCTTATTTTTGTCTGGATCGAGTACTGAATGAAACAAATGAATTACGGAAGCATTTTCATTGCTTGTCACGTCTGCTGCAAATGCGAGATTGGCTAGGGCATCTGCCTCGACATTTTCATCTCTTGGTATCTGCGTGACCTTCTAGATTGGAAATTGTCTAATCAAATCCCGTACCTTCTCTAAATACTGTTGCATTCGTGCTTTCCTGGCTGTATAAGTCCCCAACATTTGGTTAACTACAAGCTGCGAATCACTTTTGATTACAATCTGATTAATGCTGAGTTTCAGTGCCAGTTCTAAACCTGCAATCACAGCTTCATACTCTGCCTCATTGTTAGTTATAGAATGACATTTAATGGCTTGTCGAATGGTTTCACCCGTAGGTGGTATCAAAACAATTCCTAAGCCTGCCCCCTTTACATTAGATGAGCCATCAGTAAATAAGGTCCAAATTCCTGGATTAGATCCGTTGAACACCTGTAATTCTTTTTCTGCTTCTAATTGCATTCCTTGGCTAAAATCAGCCACAAAATCTGCTAACACTTGAGATTTTATCGCGGTTCTAGGCTAGTATGTGATGTCATATTCGCTTAATTCTATAGCCCATTTGTCTAACCTACCTGACAACTCATGCTTGTATAATATATTGCGTAATGGATAAGCAGTTACTACAGCAATAAGGTGACATTAAAAATAAGGCCTTAGTTTTCTAGATGCCATAATTAGTGTAAGTGCAAGCTTTTCTAATTGAGGATACCGCGTCTCCGCATTTAATAATGATTTGCTGACATAATAAATTGGAGATTGTTTACCTTGGTCTCCATGAACTAAAACAGCACTTACTGCTACTTCGGAGACAGCAAGATAAACGATCAATTTTTCCCCAACCTTTGGTTTTGCGAGCAACGTCGGATTTGACAGGTGTGTCTTCAAGTTTTTGAGTGCTTGTTGACACTCCTCAGTCCATTCGAACTGATCTTGCTTTTTAAGAGCTGAAAAGAATTTAAAATATTTTTCTGATGATTTGGAAATAAATCTCCCTAAGGCTGCAATTCTTTCAGTCAACCTTTGCACTTCTTTTTTACTCATAAGCATGTTAGGAATTTCTTCAATGGCTTTAATCTGTAAGGGATTTACTTCAATACCACGGTTAGAAACAAGAAAACCAAAAAACTTACCTGATGAAATGCGAATGCACATTTCTCAGGATTTAGTTTCATATTGAATTTTCGCAAGATCTGAAACGTGTAAGACAAGTGCAATATATGGTCCCTTGAATGTTGAGTTTTGACGAGCATATCATCTATGTAGACCTCCATAGTCTTTCCTAAATGTTCTTGGAACTTTTTGGTTACCAATCTTTGATACGTTGCACCAGCATTTTTGAGATCAAAAGGCATTACTTTATAATAGTAAGTCCCCCTGTCTGTTATAAATGAAGTTTTTTCTTCATCTAGGGGATCCATTTTGATCTGATTATACCCTGAATACGCATCTAAAAAGCTTAACAACTCATATCCTGCAGTAACATCAATTAGTTGATCTATATGTGGTAATGGAATAGAATCTTTAGGACAAGCTTTGTTAAGGTCTGTGTAATCTACACAAACTCGCCATTTACCATTCTTTTTAGGTACTACAACAGTATTAGCTAATTAATTAGGATACTTTACCTCGCGAATAGACCCAATTTTTAGTAATTTTTGGACCTCATCTTGAATCACCTAATTTTTGAAAGTCCCTTGCTTTCTCTTCTTTTGTTTGACAGGTAGATATGATGGGTCTTAATTTAACTTGTGAGTCATTACTTCCGGCGGTATTCCTGTCATATCAGAATGGGACCAAGCAAAACAATCCACGTTAGTTTTCAAAAACTTAATCAACTTACCTTTCATGTCGTGGCTTAGGTTAGCCCCAACATAGACTTTCCTTTCAGGCCATTGTGTAAATAACTCTATAGCCTCCAGTTCTTCAATCGTTGTTTTGATATTTTCATTTTCCTCTGGTTCTTGAATGGAATCGGGCCTTGAGTCCATATCTGTTTGCCCTTGTTCAGTTGAGGCTTGTGTTGTGGTATCCTCAACTGGATTTTGTAACTGCTATTTTTCTTCGTTTCTCGTATTTGAATATGCTACAAAATTGATGCTCCTGGATGTTGTCACACCTCCTTTTTCTCTTACACCCGCAATGGCATAAAGGTGTTTTTCCAATTAAAGGACAATCAGAACGGGATTTAATTATTAATTATTCAGAGTCGCCACTTGGGATATTAATGGTGTCCCAAGTCACCGATTGAATCCTGAACCGAGGAAATTTATGACTCTGTTAATAGTCTGCGAACCAGAAATCCGAGTAAGGAATTCTATTAACCCGGGAGAAGGTGTTAGGCATTCCCGGGTTCCGTGGTTCTAGCACGGTCGCTTAACTGTTGTATTTAATTTTATCTGATTTTAATACATGCTAGCTTATGTGCCTTTTATTAATTTTACACCGCTTTTATTATAATTATATTTTAGAAGAATTGCGACGTCGTGAAAACACGTTTCGAACCACGTCATGCACCCGTGGTTATCAACACATTTCGACTTTGTCAAGATTTGGATTTGAGTCGCATCAATGCGCACCCGAATTTAAGAAGGTTATTTAATTAAATCGTGCCTAAAGATACTAACGTAGTGTTATTTTGGGGAAAAGCCGTGAAGTTCGCTAAACGGCCATCCCAAATTCTAATTATTTCGATAGTTACTTACTAAGAGCCCCACATTTATTTATTTTTGCGCGGTGAGGCTCGTCTCAATTTGTGAAACTCTTTTCTATCATTATTTATTTTATAATAACTACGACGTCGT
Organism: Nicotiana sylvestris; assembly: GCF_000393655.2. NCBI lineage: Eukaryota > Viridiplantae > Streptophyta > Magnoliopsida > Solanales > Solanaceae > Nicotiana > Nicotiana sylvestris. The sequence goes on from NC_091065.1 coordinate 14,043,138, forward strand.
GAAAACGCGTTTCGAACCACGTCACAATCCATGCACCCGTGATTGTCAACACATTTTGACTTTGTCGAGATCTAGATTTGGGTCGCATCAATGCGCACCCGAATTTAAGAAAGTGATTTAATTAAATCGCGTCTAAAGATTCTAACGTAATATTATTTTGGGGAAGGCCGTGAAATTCGCTAAACAACCTTCCCAAATCTAAACAGCGAGATAATTATGCTATTAATTACTTAAGGATCCTAATTAGTTAAGGCCAACATTTGTTAAACTTGAATTTTGAGCTTTTATGTAGAAGTACTGAGGAAATGGGCTTTGAGCCCATACGGTCCAAAGCATTGTCATTACATATGCTGCAGGTGTGGGCTCTTAGAGCTCTAAGAACCAGGCCTAACGGAGGCCAAACTTTTTACTTATTGACGGGCCAATGCACAGCCCAGAGATCGAGTCCTTGGGGCTCCTTCCTATTTAATTAAATTCTTAAACCTTGATGAACCTAGGCCCCAATTCGATTTCTCACCTAACCACAGTCTGGGCCGACTGTAAATTTGCCAGGCCCAAAATTGGCCCAGTATGAAGCTGTGTACAATTCATATTAGACCAAAATTAAAAGCAACCATGTGTGTTGACCTCTAAAGCAATTACAACTTTGCAGATTTAACTTCAGCAGCCTATGGAACTTAAATTGTAAACTACAATTGCATAAGCATGATATGCACGGTCTACACAGTCCACAACCTTGATTACATACATGAATCTAAACACCTAAATGTCCACTTACTAATCGAAAGGAACATACTCATGCTTGACAGTTTATCAGTCCCATTTACACAAACCAGGATTAATATAGTATCCAAATGACATGAGTAAGCTAATTGTTTATACATTAAGTTTAGACAAAACATGAAGAATTCAAAGATCAAATTCAGACAGCATATTTACTCCAACCCCATAGACTTGAGAGCTGCAGAACAAATACCTGAAAATTAGAATGTAAATAGAGAGAAGGAGAGGAGTCGGCTACTTGCAACAACGACAGCAGTAAACTCAGCCATATATACCACAAGACAGTCCAGGAAACACTTTTGAAAATCAGAAATACAGGCAGCCTTCCCAGATTAATTCAGCACATACTTCAAATATACTCCTGATCCTCACAGCTGCACCTAAACACCTCTGTAACAATGCTAAACCCAGAACCCAAAACTGAAATCCCAAAACTAGTGATGGAACTGTGCAGTTGTTTCGGATTTCTCCATTTTTGATATTTTTGTTTTCTGAATAATTTTGGAATTAAAATGCTAACTGATGAAAGCTCAAATTGAAACTCAAAGCTTAAGGCAGAAATCCCAGCCCCGACCCCTTTCCCAAGGCATTTCATGCCCTTTTATAGGCAACCCCAAAGGGAATAGATTAGATTCTGATTTTCCAATCAGTCCCTCCCTATTTTCAATTTGGTCCCTCTATTTTTATCTTGCTAAACAAGTAACTGCATTACAATTATCAAAATCTACACTTGCACCCCATTCTAGAAGGCCCTAAGGTATTCCTCTACCCATACAATACCTAGACTGCCCTTCCATATACCTTGATATTACTATTCCTATCAGAACTACCCTTTTCCATACCCAGATTACCCCTGAAAGTCTTTCAAAATCACTGAACCTAACCTCACCCTTAACAGCTATACCCAATACCCTAACCCAATCTAAACTAACTGAAATTAATTAATTAACATTCAGAAACTAACTGATTAGACTGACCAAAACCAAATTGTTCGATTATATCAACTCAATCAAGCTAAATGAAATTAAACTGAGCTTAAGCTACCATGATTAATATTAAGTGAACTTTAAACTAATTCTTAAACCATGAACTTACAATCATTCAACCAAATATCAAACTCAGAATCAACAGTAATTAACAGAACTTAAACTAATACAATTAAATCATAAAATTAACAGAACAATTAACGAAACAACAACTGTAAATAACACTTCAAACATGCGAGTAAAAAGAAGCAGTAAAAAAAACTCACAAAGGCATAAGGGACTCCGGCCAGTCAGACACATCTGAATCCTTTCAGATTTTTGACGCGTAACATCCCTAACCATGTGTTCTTTAAGAACACATGGTTAAGGATACTACGGTTCGAAATCAAAAGGATTTGATTTTAGGGTTTGGCCAGAAATTCTTAGATCTAAGATTAGGGCCGTTTCACGGTGATTTGAAAGAAAATAGCCATGGATTAGTATTGAGGAAGGGCCGGGGGTTGTGGGGTGTGATTTTGGACTGATTTGGATGAACTTGTCACTTGGCCGGAAAACTTCAAACCAAGATTCGACGAGTTCCGACCTTGTTCGAGGTAAACTAGTGGGTGCAGTGGAAAGAGGAGAGTGAGGGGGATCTATGGTGTTAATCTCGGGGTGAACGGTGTAGGTTGTGTTCACCGCCGACGAGGGATTTAGGGGCGGCACGGATTAGGGTTTGAGGAGAAGGGGTGGGGTGAGGAAGACGAGGCAAATGGGGGTAGGGGGGAAGGTTCGGACCCTTTTATATTAAGAACCTCGTTAGTTCCGGGCCGTTGGATTGATGAGATCCAGCGGTCCTGATTCAAGGACCCCGAAATGACACCGTTTCGTTTAGAAGGTGAGGGCAGACTGGGCATGAATTTGGGTTGGACAATTTTGAGGCGTTTGGGCCTGAGATGTTTCAATGCATTTGGCCCAACTTTTGGGTCTTAAATAAGACCACTTTTATACTCTTATTTTCTTTTTATTTTCTTTTCTTGCTTTTACAATTTTTATAATAATTTTTTATAATTTTTATAAAGATGTAAAACTAACATGAAATCCTGATTGTTTTAAAACAAAGACTAATTAATTCCTAAAATTGTTCAAAAACTATTTCGTGACAAATTCACAATAAAAATCATTAAAAATGCAAAAGTGAACTATTTTTGTGATTTTCATGCTTTGTTCTAAACAAATTATCCCTTAATTGATACTAAATATAAAAATTAAGACCTAAATGCAAATGCATACTCTTTGTGTTTTATATGAATTAACATGCACAAATAAAATGCCAATAACTAACACAAAATGCCCCCAAAATTCACAAGAATTGTAAAAATAAAGAAAAAATTATTTTATTGGAATTTTGGGAATTATTCATATATAGGGAAAAAATCACGTGCTCACAGCTGCCCCTCTTTGCTCGGAAACGCGAAAGGTTTTTGGGCAAAGACAAGTGAGCAAATACGAGCGATTTTTGCCCGTTTGAAAATTCCGTGCGAAGCATTTTTGAAAAATTTGACCGCATCCTGCTTTGGAGGTTGCCTACATATCCTGGGCTAAACAGGAATCAGGTCAGTATAGTTCGGGAGTGTCTGGTAGCTGGGACTACCAGGAACTGTGATTGCACTGCGCTTGCTGCTATTACTGCTGATGTTACTGCTTGCTGACCTCCCTTGTTACATCATGTCAAAGATAAAAGAAACTAAACCAACTATGCTCTATGAATTGCCAAAAATCCTATCTAAATTCTTCAAACTTGCTCTTGTACTTCCTTGTTGCTTTGTTGTCTTGTGTTTCCTTGTTTCCTCATTGTCTCGTGTTTCCTTGTTGCCTCATTGTCTCGTGCTTTCTTGATAACAATCCCTGTTGCTATTTCCCTAGTGAATTGAGATATTATTCCCTCTCTCCAAACTGCTGAACTTGAGTAAACTCGAACTCGAATGTATTCCTCTGTTATCCAGGCGGGTTCCTGACATGCTGAATTTAAAATTAAGACTACTCCTCTATTATCCAGGCGGGCTCCTGATTTCGACTGCTTAAAATATTTAACACCTCCATTTTCCAGGCGGGCTCCTGATTGCTCAACTTAAAATTGAAACTGCTCCTCTATTATCCAGGCGGGCTCCTAATTGCTGAACTTAAAATTGAAACTGCTTCTCTATTATCCAGGCGGGCTCCTGATTGCTGAACTTAAAATTGAAACATTTTTCCACCCACAAACCTTTTGCCATTTAACCCTCTTTCAACTCACTTTCGCCTCAAGGTGCCCGCGCGGGTTTTCACCAATAAGACTCTCTCATTTATTTTTCTCTCAGCTCCCGTCGCCTTACGGTGCCCGTGAAGGTTTTCACCAATAAGACTCTCTCATTTTACTTCCGTTTTTCTTGCTTGAACCAGAGTGTCGCCACTGATACGAATTACCGTCACCTGCTCGACCTGGCATTTCTTAGAAATTGATCAAAAGGTCTTTCTTTGGAGCGTAATGTAGGCTTTTGGATTGGGTTAGAAAGAAAGGTATAAAAGGCTCAAAACAATTCGAATGGGTTTAAATTACAACTTTCGAAATCCAATTTTCACAAAAATTACACCTTCTGCCCCAGTTTCTTGCTTGGGGATTTTGGATTTCTATTTTGGTATGACTGAACCTTGGAGTAAGGCTGCCTACGTACCCTTTCGGGATCAAGTCAAACGTAGTTCACTTCATAGAAACTACGTTGTTGCGATTTTCTTTCTCTCTCTTTCTTTTTTTTTTCTTTTTTTTCTTTTTCCTTTCTTTTCTTCATTTTCTTTTTCTTTCTTCTCTTTCTTTCTTTTCTTTTCTTCCCTTTTCTTTTTTTCTTCTTTTCCTTTCTTCCTTTCTTTCTTTCTTTCTCCTTTTCCTTTCTTCCTTTTCCTTTTTTTCTTTTTCCTTCTTTTTCCATTTGCGTATCTCCGGCACTTGCATTTCTTTAATTGTGCCGTTGATTACGAAAGAGGGGTATGAAAGAAAACAAATAAGGCTCAAAGAGGTTGACAAAAGGGTATAGCAGAACAAAACGCCTTCATCATTTCAAACTTCAAAATATGCCAAATACAAAACAAGTACAATTAGAATAAAGAAACCATACACATCATCTCTTGACCGCATCGGAATTGATGGCCATTTCCGACCGGCCCCCTGTCAATTTGGCCAACTTGCTTTTACGGGGATTTTTATGTTTTACTTGCCCCAGTTTCACATGGTTCGGGCGTCAAACAATCTCAAAATGTCCCAATCTGTTCTCATTTCCTCAAGTGTCCTTATCGTTTTCAAAATGGTCTCATTGCTTCGCAACTTTTGAAGATCAGACTGAGAATTATGCGTGCATGTCATGTCACTAGAACCGGCAAAAGGCAAAACAAAAAGTTAGAAAAGAACTAAACAAAGAAAATGATTGGGAGTAACAACAGATCGAAATTTTCATTAGACAAACGATGAAACAGTTCGAATAACAAAACAAAAACAAAACAAACTGGATTGCAACCCTAGAATGAACTTAAACAAACCTAGACAACCCTAGACAAACCACTACGACTAAACAAGCTAGACAAAAATGAAAGGATAGGAGGGTTTGAACACAAGACAATATCCGGATTACAACCCTGCAAATAATCCGGACAACAGAAATGACAGCCAAATGGACCACCAAAGCTCCTCCCCAACTGACTTAGGAATGGAGCGTCTTTCCAATTACAAGCACGGCATCTTAGCCACTAAGCTTCGCATCCATATTGCCATGACCACTATCTGCTTCAGTATCTTCAACTTCAGTCAACAAGTTCCCAAGAGTATTCTCATACCCCATGTCACCGGGCATCATCCCCACCAAGTGTGCCTCCTCATGTAAGGGATGCAGCGTGATATTCTGGGTGCCATGTCTTGAATCAAATTTTCCTGGATCATCCTTTCTATCTCTCTTTTCAAATCCCGACAATTTTCTACATTGTGCCCCAGAGAATTGGAGTGGTATTCATACCTTTTAGATGAGTCAAAGCTTCTCGCACGTCGGTCCACCTGATTTGGAGGAATGGGTGCAATCATGTCATGTTGTTTTAACTTCCCAAATAAGCTTGCATAGGACTCTCCTATTGGTTTAAAACTATATTTCAATTTTTGTTCCCTTCTATACCCCTGGCTTGGATGTGGGTTACAAGGAAATTGAAAATTTTGCGGAGGCTGTTGGAGATTTTGTGATACTCATGCTCGCTTTCTTGGGTGATTTGGTGGCGAGTATGGGGGGTTCGGAGGTGGATAGTAATGCTTAGGGGGGTCATGAAAAACCTGATGAGACTGAACATACCTTCGAGATGTTCTCCTAGGACCTCTTCTCGACCCTGATATCACCATGATTTCTTCATCCCTCTCATTTGTGTTACCAGATTCAATTTGGACAGCTTGAGCTGCAGCTTTGAGAGCTGTTTGACTTATAATTCTGCCTGCCTTAAGACCGTTCTCCACCATTTCTCCCATTTTGATTGCTTCCGGGAAGGATTTACCCACTGTGAACGTCATGTATTGAAAATAATCTGACTCTTGAGCCTGTAGAAAGACAGTGATTAACTCGTGGTCATCCATGGGTGGCTTAGCTCTAGCTGCCTGCTCTCTCCATTTGATGACATATTCCCTGAAACTTTCAGTTGGTTTCTTTTTTAGGTTATAAAGGGAAATGCGGTCTGGGGCGACGTCGATGTTGTATTGAAACTGTTTGACAAAGGCCCGTGCCATGTCATCCCAGACGTACCAGCAAGATGTGTCTTGATCCAAAAACCATTCAGATGCTACTCCCGTGAGGCTTTCCCCAAAATAAGCTATAAGCAATTCCTCATTTCTTCTCACACCTCTCAATTGGTTGCAATACCTTTTCAGGTGGGCTATGGGGTCTCCATGTCCATTGTACATTTCAAATTTTGGAACCTTGAACCCAGGCGGCAAGTGGACATCGGGGAACATGCATAGATCTCTGAAGGCAACACTCTTTTGTCCTGCCATTGCTTGCGTGTTTTTCAACCGTTGTTCTAATCTTTTCACTCTTTGGGTTATTTCTTCTTGTACCCTCTTTCGGGCAGGTTTCTCGATGTTTGCAGGAAGATCAACCGAGTACGAGTGGTACTCGGGATAGTGGTACTGTTCTTGTTGTGTAGCAAATTGTGACTCGTGACAAGGCTGTCCTTGGCCATTGGCCCAGGCTTGGCGCATTTTGGTCATTTGTTGTTTCAGTGTTCTATTTTCCTCAACCACCGTAGACTCTTGTTGAACCCTCTGACCCTGAGTCTCTTGAGCACTCGTAACAGCTTCGATGTCAGTTATCATTTTTCCTCAGATCTTGTGTTTCCAGCTTACCACAAACCAACCACCTCACCTTTCTTCACAATTCAAAACAAAACATGTTAGAATAGATTGAATCGGTCCTCATTATTAACAACCTCTTTTCCATTTTTTTATTCAATTCTTCTTTTCCATTTTTCATTTTTCATTTTTTTTGGTTGCGGTCGAATCTTATGGAGATTGCCTACATATCATGACTCCTCATGAATCAGATCGTACGTAGTTCTTGCAAATTAACCGAACTATTTTAAAACAATACTCTTTTCCTTTATTTTTGGCATTTCATAAGCGAATAAAAACTATTTTTAGAAACGAGACTCTTTTTTTTTCTTTTCAACAAATAAAATAGTCTATTTTACCAAGCTAAAAATAACAGACTCTTTTTTCTTTTTCATTTTCCACAGACAATAAAACAACCTATTTTTCCAAACTAAAAATAAAAGACTCTTTTTCCTTTCTTTTTTCAACAAATAATGAAACAACTTATGTTTTTCAAAAAAACTTTTCTTATCCTTTTCTTTTTCAACAACCAACTTTCCAAAAATAAAAGACTTTTTTTTTCTTCTATTTTTTCTTTGCTTTTTTTTAGTAAAACAAAATAAAACATTTTCCTCTTTTTTTCAAAATTTCGACAGAGTTTCGCCAGTAATTGGTCATTGATTTTTATTTCTAAAATAATCAATTAACTCCCTAACTGATATTTCTTTTTTTCTCTCTTTTTTCTCAATTTTCCAATATTCCCGAGATTCAGAAACCGGTCAACATGCAGGTTCGAAACAAATATATGTACAGAGCAAGTAGGATGCATCAGGACGGTCTTTTCATTTCAGGTTGCTAGTCCTAGACGGACCCAACCCCTGTGTTGAGTCCCCTAAGTAAAATGCAACATGACGCAAATAAGCGTTCCTACTAGGGATCCGGCATGAAGTCACGTTATTCTATGTTCAAAACCTGGGTCAGTGTTTTAGACTATGTACCCGAGCGGACAACTCGAGTCGAGGAGGGGCAACTTACCGGGAACCAAAAGGCCATCTGGCTTCGTAACTTGTCCGGCCTCTTTCTTATTTCAAGGTATGACACTAACAGAATAGGGAGTCTCAACCAGTAAGCACATCCCCGGAGGTGAAGAGAGAAGGGTGTCGGCACAGTTTATATAAAGTTCAGTTAATATCAAAGCGGTAACATTTAGTTGAGGCTTGAGTCCACATCTGTTTGCCCTTGTTCAGTTGAGGCTTGTGTTGTGGTATCCTCAATTGGATTTTGTAACTGCTATTTTTCTTCGTTTCTCGTATTTGAATATGCTACAAAATTGATGCTCCTGGATGTTGTCACACCTCCTTTTTCTCTTACACCCGCAAGGGCGTAAAAGAGTTTTTCCAATTAAAGGACAATCGGAACGGGATTTAATTATTAATTATTCAGAGTCGCCACTTGGGATATTAATGGTGTCCCAAGTCACCGATTGAATCCCGAACCGAGGAAATTTATGACTCTGTTAACAGTCCGCGAACCAGAAATCCGAGTAAGGAATTCTGTTAACCCGGGAGAAGGTGTTAGGCATTCCCGGGTTCCGTGGTTCTAGCACGGTCGCTTAACTGTTGTATTTAATTTTATTTGATTTTAATACATGCTAGCTTATGTGCCTTTTATTAATTTTACACCGCTTTTATTATAATTATATTTTAGAAGAATTGCGACGTCGTGAAAACGCGTTTCGAACCACGTCGCAATCAATGCACCCGTGGTTATCAACACATTTCGACTTTGTCAAGATTTGGATTTGAGTCGCATCAATGCGCACCCGAATTTAAGAAGGTTATTTAATTAAATCGTGCCTAAAGATACTAACGTAGTGTTATTTTGGGGAAAAGCCGTGAAGTTCGCTAAACGGCCATCCCAAATTCTAATTATTTCGATAGTTACTTACTAAGGGCCCCACATTTATTTATTTTTGCACGGTGAGGCTCGTCTCAATTTGTGAAACTCTTTTCTATCATTATTTATTTTATAAGAATTACGATGTCGTGAAAACGCATTTCGAACCACGTCACAATCAATGCACCCGTGATTGTCAACACATTTTGACTTTGTCGAGATCTAGATTTGGGTCGCATCAATGCGCACCCGAGTTTAAGAAAGTGATTTAATTAAATCGCGTCTAAAGATTCTAACGTAATATTATTTTGGGGAAGGCCGTGAAATTCGCTAAACAACCTTCCCAAATCTAAGCAACGAGATAATTATGCTATTAATTACTTAAGGATCCTAACTGGTTAAGGCCAACATTTGTTAAACTTGAATTACGACCTTTTATGCAGAAGTACTGAGGAAATGGGCTTTGAGCCCATACGGTCCAAAGCATTGTCATTACATATGCTGCAGGTATAGGCTCTTAGAGCTCTAAGAACCAGGCCTAACGGAGGCCAAACTTTTTACTTATTGACGGGCCAATGCACAGCCCAGAGATCGAGCCCTTGGGGCTCCTTCCTATTTAATTAAATTCTTAAACCTTGATGAATCTAGGCCCCAATTCGATTTCTCACCTAACCATAGTCTGGGCCGACTGTAAATTCGCCAGGCCCAAAATTGGCCCAGTATGAAGCTGTGTACAATTCATATTAGACCAAAATTAAAAGCAACCATGTGTGTTGACCTCTAAAGCAATTACAACTTTGCAGATTTAACTTCAGCAGCCTATGGAACTTAAATTGTAAACTACAATTGCATAAGCATGATATGCACGGTCTACACAGTCCACAACCTTGATTACATACATGAATCTAAACACCTAAATGTCCACTTACTAATCGAAAGGAACATACTCATGCTTGACAGTTTATCAGTCCCATTTACACAAACCAGGATTAATATAGTATCCAAATGACATGAGTAAGCTAATTGTTTATACATTAAGTTTAGACAAAACATGAAGAATTCAAAGATCAAATTCATACAGCATATTTACTCCAACCCCATAGACTTGAGAGCTGCAGAACAAATACCTGGAAATTGGAATGTAAATAGAGAGGAGTCAGCTACTTGCAACAACGACAGCAGTAAACTCAGCCATATATACCACAAGACAGTCCAGGAAACACTTTTGAAAATTAGAAATACAGGCAGCCTTCCCAGATTAATTCAGCACATACTTCAAATATACTCCTGACCCTCACAGCTGCACCTAAACACCTCTGTAACAATGCTAAACCCAGAACCCAAAACTGAAATCCCAAAACTAGTGATGGAACTGTGCAGTTGTTTCGGATTTCTCCATTTTTGATATTTTTGTTTTCTGAATAATTTTGGAATTAAAATGCTAACTGATGAAAGCTCAAATTGAAACTCAAAGCTTAAGGCAGAAATCCCAGCCCCGACCCCTTTCCCAAGGCATTTCATGCCCTTTTATAGGCAACCCCAAAGAGAATAGATTAGATTCTTATTTTCCAATCAGTCCCTCCCTATTTTCAATTTGGTCCCTCTATTTTTATCTTGCTAAAAAAGTAACTGCATTACAATTATCAAAATCTACACTTGCACCCCATTCTAGAAGGCCCTAAGGTATTCCTCTACCCATATAATACCTAGACTGCCCTTCCATATACCTTGATATTACTATTCCTATCAGAACTACCCTTTTCCATACCCAGATTACCCCTGAAAGCCTTTCAAAATCACTGAACCTAACCTCACCCTTAACAGCTATACCCAATACCCTAACCCAATCTAAACTAACTGAAATTAATTAATTAACATTCAGAAACTAACTGATTAGACTGACCAAAACCAAATTGTTCGATTATACCAACTCAATCAAGCTAAATGAAATTAAACTGAGCTTAAGCTACCATGATTAATATTAAGTGAACTTTAAACTAATTCTTAAACCATGAACTTACAATCATTCAACCAAATATCAAACTCAGAATCAACAGTAATTAACAGAACTTAAACTAATACAATTAAATCATAAAATTAACAGAACAATTAACGAAACAACAACTGTAAATAACACTTCAAACATGCGAGTAAAAAGAAGCAGTAAAAAAACTCACAAAGGCATAAGGGACTCCGGCCAGTCAGACACATCTGAATCCTTTCAGATTTTTGACGCGTAACATCCCTAACCATGTGTTCTTACAAGAGAACACATGGTTAAGGATACTACGGTTCGAAATTAAAAGGATTTGGTTTTAGGGTTTGGCCAGAAATTCTTAGATCTAAGATTCGGGTCGTTTCACGGTGATTTGAAAGAAAATAGCCATGGATTAGTGTTGAGGAAGGGCCGGGGGTTGTGGGGTGTGATTTTGGACTGATTTGGATGAACTTGTCACTTGGCCGGAAAACTTCAAACCAAGATTCGACGAGTTCCGGCCTTGTTCGAGGTAAACCAGTGGGTGCAGTGGAAAGAGGAGAGTGAGGGGGATCTGTGGTGTTAATCTCGGGGTGAACAGTGTAGGTTGTGTTCACCGCCGGCGAGGGATTTAGGGGCGGCGCGGATTAGGGTTTGAGGAGAAGTGGTGGGGTGAGGAAGACGAGGCAAATGGGGGTGGGGGGGGAAGGTTCAGACCCTTTTATATTAAGAACCTCGTTAGTTCCGGACCGTTGGATTGATGAGATCCAGCGGTCCTGATTCAGGAACCCCGAAACGACACCGTTTCGTTTAGAAGGTGAGGGCAGACCGGGCATGGATTTGGGTTGGACAATTTTGAGGCGTTTGGGCCTGAGATGTTTCAATGCATTTGGCCCATTGGGTCTTAAAATAAGACCACTTTTTATACTCTTATTTTCTTTTTATTTTCTTTTCTTGCTTTTACAATTTTTATAATAAATTTTATAATTTTTATAAAGATGTAAAACTAACATGAAATCCTGATTGTTGTAAAACAAAGACTAATTAATTCCTAAAATTGTTCAAAAAAATATTTCGTGACAAATTCACAATAAAAATCATTAAAAATGCAAAAGTGAACTATTTTTGTGATTTTCATGCTTTGTTCTAAACAAATTATCCCTTAATTGATACTAAATATAAAAATTAAGACCTAAATGCAAATGCGTACTCTTTGTGTTTTATATGAATTAACATGCACAAATAAGATGCCAATAATTAACACAAAATGCCCCCAAAATTCACAAGAATTGTAAAAATAAAGAAAAAATTATTTTATTGGAATTTTGGGAATTATTCATATATAGGGCAAAATCGTGCTCACAGCTAGAGCTGTCACACCTCCTTTTTCTCTTGCACCCGCAAGGGCGTAAAGGAGTTTTTCCAATTAAAGGACAATCGGAACGAGATTTAATTATTAATTATTCAGAGTCGCCACTTGGGAGATTAATGGTGTCCCAAGTCACCGGTTGAATCCCGAACCGAGGAAATTTATGACTCTGTTAACAGTCCGCGAACCAGAAATCCGAGTAAGGAATTCTGTTAACCCGGGAGAAGGTGTTAAGCATTCCCGAGTTCCGTGGTTCTAGCACGGTCGCTTAACTGTTGTATTTGATTTTATCTGATTTTAATACATGCTAGCTTATGTGCCTTTTATTAATTTTACACCGCTTTTATTATAATTATTATTTTTTTTAAGAATTACGACGTCATGAAAACGCGTTTCGAACCACGTCACAATCAATGCACCCGTAGTTATCAACACATTTCAACTTCGTCGAGATTTGGATTTGAGTTACATCAATGCGCACCCGAATTTAAGAAGGTTATTTAATTAAATCGTGCCTAAAGATGCTGACGTAGTGTTATTTTGGGAAAAGCCATGTAGTTCTCTAAACGGCCATTCCAAATTCTAATATTTCGATAATTATTTACTAAGGGCCACACATTTATTTATTTTTTGCGCGGTGAGGCTCGTCTCAATTTGTGAAACTCTTTTCTATCATTATTTATTTTTAAGAATTACGATGTCGCGGAAACATGTTTCGAACCCCGTCACAATCAATGCGCCCGTGATTGTCAACACATTGATTTTGTCGAGATTTGGATTTGGGTCGCATCAATGCGCACCCGAGTTTTAGGAAGGTAATTTCAATTACGCGTCTAAAGAAACTACGCATTTTTCACATGATGCATTTCCGCTATTTAAGATTAAACATGAAGGAAATTAATCGAACCCATTTATTAGTCAAAACGAATCTTATTCCAACAGAAAACTCGTCGCCCCTAGCTCTTCTTCTAAATAATTCTACAATCATATATTACTTTACTTAGCCTATATAGAAAACCAAATACAATTTAACCATAACAAAACAGTATATTCACCCACAATTGGCATATAATATCCCTTAAACTACAAAACATGCTAAAATGCCTTGGTATTCAATTAACTGAAATGTTGTTTGAAGTGAAAACCCAAAATCTCATAACAACAATATAACAACCAAACAACAAACTCATAAGACCCAAATTCAACTTCATTACAAAAATCACACTCTCAACAAAAATACCACAACTTGAATCAAAATTATATATACATAAAGAAATACACACAAATAGAGGCCAACTCCTATATACATATAACATTGAACCAAAAACGATTTAGAAGTGGATATTTCAGTTGAAGATTTCTAACCTTTTGGTTGCATACAAAATTATGAGCTTCAGCTATGCTAACCGAAGCCAACAATGACATCGAACCAAGATCGCTAACCTCAACTCGAACAATGACCTCGACTCGTCCTCGGTTGTGAAATGAAGAAGAAGAAACTGAGACGACGAGGCTGAACTTTTGGTTGGTTTAATGGAGGCTGGGCTACGTGAAGCTGGACGATGGGTTGAAGACGAAAGCAGCGGCATTTGGACTTTGGATGTTCAGTGAAGGACGAGGCAGCAGCTACTCGTCGACTGCTAGGGATTGTCTGGAGAAGATGACTAACGAGGGGGGGTCGTTTTTGTGCTAGAGATCCATGCGCAGCTTTGCTGCTTTTCCTCCAAGCTTTTTCTCCATCTGTTAGCTCCAACGGAGAAGATAAACTCGTGGGGAAGGGGGGTCTATTATTTCGTTCGACAACAAGCCATGGATGGCTGCTTCAAGCAAATGATGAACGAGGGAGTAGGGTTTTGTTTTACACTGCTACAACGCTGCTGAATGCTGGCTGTTACATGAAGAAGAAGAGAACCACAGTGGTGAGTCCGGGAAGACGATGATCGGGGGGGTTGTTCTTAGAGGTAGGGTCGTTATGGTTGCGCAGCTTTGCTGCTTTCCAGCTTCTTCCTCTCGTCCCTTTTCTTATTCTTTAGTCTTTTTTTTACAGTGTAGAGTCTAGGTTGTAGGGTTTTAGGTTAAGGGGTATGGGCCTAGGAATTATGGGCTTGGCAATTGTGGGCTAGGTCCAAAATTAGGCCTAAAGATGGGTTGCTCGAGCCCAAGCTCTATTCTTTTGCCGCGAATGAGATTAAAAATACGCGCCCATTTGTTAATTATTCCTACTATTCAAATAATTATTAAAATAAAACTAACCATTAAAACAAATCTATTTTTGGTATTTTCAAAATATCATACTAAAATAAAAATACGATACTATTGTTGCATATATTTTTTAAGATTTTTTTTATTTTTTTTATTTTATTAAAAATGACTACAAAACATTAATGAACCTATTATTATTATTATTATTATTATTATTATTATTATTATTTGTTGTAATTTTTGTTTTCTTGTACTAAAATAAAGTAAAAGAGTCAAAATTACTTAAAATATCTATATTATGCCTAAACTGAATATTTTACGCTAATATATAAAAGATATTGGGGAGGATAAAAAATCACATGTCTACAGATGTCTGTTGATCCCCACGAATTTGACGTATCCCCCATGGTGATGGAAATTTAATAACTTGATGTAAGGTAGGCGGAACGACATCCATCTCGTGTATCCATGGTCTACCGAGAATCATATTGTAAGCCATCTCCATCTCTACCACCTGAAACTTTGTATCTTTGACAACCCCTTCTGTGAATGTAGTAAGTGTTATCTCCCCTTTCGTTACAACACTGAAATTGTCGAATCCAGACAAAGTATGCGCCTTTGGTACTAGTTTATCTTCAACTTGCATCTCGTGCAGTACTCTCAGCAGAATAATGTTCACGGAACTACCTGGATCAATCAAAACTCGTTTAACATTAGTATCATGTACAAGTAGGGATATTACCAGTGCATCGTTATGTGGAGTTAATACGCCATCCGCATCTGCATCATCAAACGTTATACTTTCTTCCTCTAAGGCATGTCACACCTGCTTCCCATGGGTAATTGTGACTTTGGAAACTTTATTGGCTGCTGTGTACGTTACACCATTGATTTTTTTGCCCCCGCTTATAACATTAACGGTCCTTTTGGGAGAAGGAGGTTTAGGGGGCTCCTACCTGTTCTTCATGTATGCTTGCTTACCTTTCTTACTGAATAATTTAGTGAGATACCCTTGCCTTAATAGATGATCAACTTCGCCTTGTAGCAATCTGCAATCTGCCTTTTTATGACCATGATTGTTGTGAAATTCGCACCAGTGATCAGGATTGCGCCTGTTTGGATTTGATCTCATTTCTTTTGGTCAACGCACCTTATCGCCCATGCCTCTTAACACCGCTACCAATTCTGAAGTGCTGACATTGAAATTGTAACCGCCAAATCTTGCCTTCAAGTTCCTTTCATCATCTCGAATTTCCCGTGAGTTTCGATCGTTCCCAAATCTCGATGACGAACCCGACTCTCTATTTCTCGATCTACGATCGTACCTTGAATTATTTTGTTTTGATCGTGAATATTTTCCTGCTGGGCCCATATATGATTCGTACCTGTTTTTACCGAACCTTTTTTCATTTTCTGATTGTCTCAAACTCACCTTCTCCTCTATCTGAGATCGGGAGATAGTGTGTTCTTCTATCCTCAGCTTTGTGCTGTATCTGTTATAAACGTCATTCCAGGTTGTTGTTGGAAATTCACACATGCTTTCCTTGAATCGTCTCGTGGCTTCTGAACTTTTCTCATTCGAGTTACTAGCAAAAGCCATAGCTGCCCAATTATCTGGTACGCGTGATAACATCATTCTTTCACGCTGGAACCTATCCACGAACTCCCTAAGCAACTCTGAATCTCCTTGCTTGATTTTGAAAATATCCTTGATTCTCTTTTCAACTTTTTGAGCTCCCGAATTTGCTATGATAAAAGAATCTGCAAGCTCAGCAAAAGAATTTATAGAATTTTCGGGTAAAAGGGAATACCATGTTAGTGCACCCTTGGTGAGTGTTTCACCAAATTTTTTGACCAACACCGATTCAGTTTCTTGTTTGGTTAAATCGTTGCCCTTCACACCAGTTGTGAATGCAGTCACGTAGTAATTTCGGTAAAAGCTTTATTTTAAAAGAACTCGGGTTACTGATAATCAATATATAAAATGAATAAAAGAAATTGGCTTTGATAATAATCAGATGAACAGAAGAAAACAAAGTAAATCAGTATATTTCGGTGATCTTTTTTTTCCTTACAAATGATCAATCTTCTCCTTTTATAGCTATTTCTAAGTGGTACGTTTCGTTTTTTCCATAATTGTGTCATTATTGTCAATTAATGGCATTTAATGTAACGTTACAATCAGCAATCATATTTGATTCAATACAGATTCCTTAACGTTTCGGTATTTAATGCCCAATAGTTCGTATCTATTCCTTATTTTCTATCAGATTCATTTTCTTCCGTCATAAAGAGGTTCGAGCACCTGCCTTCCTTGCCTTTTATCTGAATGACTACCCGTGCCTGTTGAAGCTCGTGCCTCTTTGATTATTCTTCATCACTTGTTCTTCTTTAACTGGTCCACGTGTCATGACGTGTCATCTTATAATGAATCACATATATAAATTTAATTTTTCCCAATACAATCCATTGGGAAATTTTCGTGTACTTTAATACTATTGCCTAACTGAACCGTGAAAAATTATACTTTAACTTTCGTTTATTTTCTTGAAAATTTCCAAGCAGGAAAAAATTGTACGTTTTTAATAATGAAAAATCCGATAAGAGGTTTAAAATTTAGTTTTGTTAGAACTGAAAAGAATAGAACGTGGGCAACACACAAAAAGAAAAAGAAAAAAAGAAGAAGAAAAGAAATAGAACAAGAAAGGCAAGTGATTATAAATATACTCGTCCTTACAGGTAAAACAATTGCCACCGGTAGGCAGAGGTGTACATGGACAGTGTTGATTCGAATTTTATCAGAACCAAACCAAATCAACTATATCAATTTGGATTGGATCGGCCTCGCCCTCTGCCCCTTGTGGAAGCTGCTGCTGGGGGCTCGGGCTGCTGATCAGTGGATGACACTACAAGAAATTTGATTATTAGTGGCGACATATAGCAGCGACCCTATATTATTAGCGGCGACTTTAAAAGTCGCTACAGAAGGTTAATTTTTAGCAGCGACTTTTTGCCTCTAATATGGCTGAAATTTTCAGTCCCGCCAAGAACAAAATTTTGGCTCCGTATATTTTGTGGCGAATTTGTGAAAGTGGCTGTTAAATATCTCTTGCAGCGATTGGGTCGCTCCTACACGATAGAAATTTACTTTTAAAATAATAAAGAAAATAAAAATTCCTATCTTTCACTAACCATTGTCTGCTGGAACAGAAGGCCAAAGTGAAAGAATACAAAAGCAGAAAAACTCTCTGGGGTCAGCCCTCTCTCTAGAAATCAGTTCTCTCCTCGGCAAAAATTTCACCCAAATCAAAATCCCTCAAATCAAAATGTGAATCTCATTTGTCAGGTATGTTCAAATCCCTAATCTTTTCGTTTTTTTTTTTTTTTTTTTTTTGAGAAAGAAGCTGCTCTGCTTTAATTGATCGATTTTGTGGAGGAAGAATCAAAGAAACGATTTATGTTCCTAATCGATTTCGTATTTCCTTTCCTTCTTATTTGTTACTATCTCATATCTAACTAAAACCCTATAAAGATTTATATAAGATATATTTACATTTGGGTATTTTTTACAATGATTCTGTAAGACAAAATTTCCAACATGCAGTTAAGGATAAATATATTTTAAGCAATTTCACATTTGTATTCTGAGATTTCATCTCGAATTTCTCTGAACCATTTGATAATTTACAGGAATACAACAAAAATAATCACACAGAAAGAATCATTTAAAGCGTACTTGGTATTATTATTATTGATTCCCGGTCTTGATAGAATCTTATCTCTTTTCCAAGGTAAGTTAAAACCTTCTTCTTGAGAGACCTTTTACATGTCGGCATTTCATTCTTATTTTTTTTCTTATATGGTTATGTGCCTAATCAGTAGACATGTAGTTTTTAATTTTATAAGGCATACATATATTATTGTATGGTTATAAGAAAACATAGTACTTCTTTGCGAATGATGTGGTGAAGTTAGAGTCTCTAGTGGTTCTCAAGAGGTCTTTCGATATTGTTAACAGTGCTTGAGAGGTAGTCTAAGTATGTGATTAACCTTGCACTATGCATCTGTTTCCTTGCTTGTGTGTCTTACTAATCTTCAACAATATATATTGTTTTATTGTGTTATTCTTGTATGCAATCCAAATATTCTGGGCAGAGGACAAACCATAATAACAAGAATTAAAAGAGTACAAAATTTCTACTTTTGTCAAGAGAAGTCACAGGGTAAGTTCCATCTGTTTGGCTTACTTAATATATTTGTTGTTATTTTTTCAATTTTATCATTTTGGTGCTAAATATGCACGGGGATTTGATTCTTGCAACAACTGAAGTACATTTTAGATAGTGGTCATAATCTTCCCTTACCTGATGGCCTTATTATCAATGGTCATTTATGGAACAGATACACATTTACATATGCGAAAGAACAGAGTAGAAATTCAATTAGCATTGAGAAACCAAACCGCACGATAGGAAAGAATAAATGTGAAGTTTTTCCTAACTCTGTAGCCTCTGGGGGATAAATACAGACCGTCTCTGTACCGATCCCTCAGACTCTACTAAGCTTGTCTGTGAACTATGAGACCCATGTAACCTAGAGCTCTGATACCAACTTGTCATGATCCGGATTTCCCACCCTCGGGAGTCGTGATGACGCCTACTAATGTGAGCTAGGCAAGCAAATCCTTTAACTACTTACTTCATTATCCAATTATTTCTTTTTAACAAATATAAGGCGATAACATGAAAACAGCGGAACTTTAAATAATTAAGCGGAAGATACAATTAAATATCTGAAATCTGCATCTATTACAACTCTTAAAAACCTAAAGCACCCAAAACCTGGTGTCACAGTATCACAGACGGTTTAAGATTTGTTACATACAAAATCTGAAGAAATAACAGTATACTGTTTCTGAATAAAAGGAAAATGAAACAGGAAATAGGGACAGAGGGATACGCCAGGGCCTGCAGACACCTGCAGGTCTACCTTGGGTCTCTGGATAGACTGAAGAAAGCCTTCAAGTTACTGTCCAAAAGCTGCTCCAGGATCTGCACACAGTGCAGAGTGTAGTATTAGCACAACCGACCTCGTGTGCTGGTAAGTGTCCAGCCTAACCTCGAAGAAGTAGTGACGATGCTAGGACCAGACTACCAAATAAACCTGTGCAGTTCAAATATATATACAGCGAAAAAGTAACACAGAAATAACCAGTCAAGTATGGGAGGGGAAGCATGCTGTGGGGGAGATAACAATTCTGAATAAAGACATCAAGTAACCGAGAGAGACAACATAACTCGAATGTCAATAAAGAATCAGAAATCAATAAATGCACGGCATCACCCTTCGTGCTTTTACTCCCGTCCTCACCAAAGCAATCATATAATAAAAACGTACACGGCATCACCCTTCATGCTTTTACTCTCTTTCCTCACCATATAATCAATATAATCGGCACAGAATGGTACATCGTGTGGCACGACATCACCCTTCGTGCTTTACACTTTTTCCTCACAATCATACACGGCATCACCCTTCGTGCTTTACACTCTTTCCTCACAAAATAAACAGTGCATGACATCACCCTTCGTGCTTTAACTCTCGTCCTCACCCAAATAATAATCACAAACAATAGGGCGAGGGAACAAATGAAATTGCAATAAAAATCCCGGCAAGGGAA
This sequence comes from Nicotiana sylvestris, assembly GCF_000393655.2. NCBI lineage: Eukaryota > Viridiplantae > Streptophyta > Magnoliopsida > Solanales > Solanaceae > Nicotiana > Nicotiana sylvestris. Next base: position 14,063,376 of record NC_091065.1, read on the forward strand.
CATAACAAATAAATCAACAATAGCCCGGCAAGGGTGACAACATAATGATCTCTTCTCTTTCTCACTTTTGCTTCACTATTCACTTCACAACTCGAGCCAATGCTCTAGAGGTTCAATTATCACTTATACTTTCACAATTCGTTATGCAACTTGAATCAACGCTCCTCAATGTTCATAGATCATGATTTCTTCCACAAACTTTATACAACAAATAGAAACCACCACTAAGGCATAAAGATACAATGAAGTCATGATAATCACAATATAAAGACTCACGGGCATGCTAGACACCAACGTATAGATACTCGTCACCATGCCTATACGTCATACTCAATAATTACCACATAGCAAATAGGAAACAACTCCTAATCCCTCAAGCTAAGGTTAGACCAAACACTTACCTCGATGCCACGAACACAATTCACGATTCAACTATAGCTTTACCCCTTGATTCCACCACCAATTCGCTCGTATCTAGTCACAAGTTACTTAACTACATCAATAAACGCTAAATGAATCAACCCCAATGCATGAAAATGAGTTTTCTAAAGTTTTACCCAAAAAGTCAAAAATCGCCCCCGGGCCCACATGGTCAAAACCCGAGGTTCGAACCAAAACCCGATTACTCATTCCCCCACAAACCCAAATATATAATTTGTTTTAAAATCGGACCTCAAATCGAGTTCCAAATCCCCAATTTTTGAAAAACTTAGGTTCTACCCAAAACACCCAATTTCCCCCATGAAAATCATTGATTTTAGGTTGAAATCATGTTAAAAGATGTTAATGATTGAAGGAAATGAGTTAAAATTAGCTTACAATCGATTTGGAAGAAGAGTTGTTCCTGGAAAATCGCCCAAAGGAGTTTGTGTTTTGAAAAGATATGAAAATGGGTTTAAAATCGTCTAAGTATAAAAGTTGCAGATCTCAGATGTGGGAATTGCGAACCCCGACCTCTGCTGGGTTGGGAAATGTGAAAGGGGCCTCGCAATTGAGAGAAGGGAAATGCGAACAATAGTTCGCAATTGCGATAACTGGCCCAAGAGGGGTTCTTCGAATTTGCGAAGGAACACTCGCATTTGCGAGGAAGAGTTTGCGACTCAGCCTTCGCAATTGCGAACTCGCATTTGCAAGCCAATGCGAAGCCTGCAGGCCTGAATACACTAGTGAAAAACCTGCAATTTTTTAAGTTCGAAATGTACTCCATGGTCTATCCAAAACTCACCCGAGCCCTCGGGGCTCCAAACCAAATATACACACAACCTCAAAAACATCCTACGGACTTATTCGTGTACTCAAATCACCTAAATAACATCATGAACATCGAATTAAACCTCAAGATCAATGGAATTTCTCAAAACTTCTTCAAACATCAAATTTTTCAATTAAGGTCCGAATCATGTCAAGCGGACTCCGTTTCTTACCAAACTTCACAGAATTATCTTAAATCATATATAAGACCTGTACCGGGTGCCAAAACCAAAATACGAGCCCGATACCAACACGTTCTAATCAAAATTCATTTCCAAAACCTTTAAACAATTTCAGAAAATAATTTTCTTTAAAAATTCATTTCTCGGGCTTGGGACCCCGGAATTCGATTCCGGGCATACGCCCAAGTCTCATATTTTCCTACGGACCCTCCGGGATTGTCGAATCACGGGTTTGGGTTCGTTTACCCAAAACATTGACCGAAGTCAAATTAACTCATTTTATAGTCAAAACTTATTATTTTTCACAGATTTTCACATATAGGCTTTCCGACTACGCGTTCGGACTGCGCCCGCAAATCGAGGTGATGCTAAAAGAGGTTTTTAAGGCCTCGGAACGCAGAATTTCATTTTTAAACAAGGGGCCATCACTCACAAATCTATCTATCTATATTATACTATTAAAAGAGACTAGTGAAGCATGTGGTTAAGCCAAGTGGCAAGCTAAAATGAAGTCACTTAGCAATTTTAAGACAACATTAAAAATTTGAATTATAAAGGAAAACATATTTAATAGAAATTTTAGTCCAAGATTTTCTGTAAGTTGAATTTCATCATGAGTTTTGGAGCTTTGTGAATATAAGCAATATCTTGATTTATAATCTTAGTACTGTAGACACAATCATTTTTTTTAACTTTTTAAATTTAATATTGAGATTAAAATTGTATATTACAACGTATTACTTAAAATATTTGCAGTTCAAATATTACCATACAAGGAATTAAATTATATGACAAAGAATATGCATAATTTTCTTCAAAGTGAGGAAATTAAGGATGCACGACAGGGATGATCAAGAAATATAGTTGGAAAGTGAATAATCATGCAATAATCACGAGGCATATTTGGAAAAGAATAATGTGACCAAGAGTTATTCCAAAATAAAAAACAATCAAGCTTTGAATTTATTCAAAAGTTCTCTGCCAAAGGAAAGGTCATTAATGATTGAAGACACCCTTAACGATAGACTCTAGACCCTAATAAAAAGTCCGCTACTTTATAAATACTACCAAGAATACAACAATATTTTTGGAATATAACCCTATAATACATTATAACTTCAACCTTTAAAGTATACATCATATAGAGAAAAAAAACTAGGTTGAAGCCATTACTTCCTTCAAAGAAATGTATACGAAAACTGACATCATCAATGATATATCCGATACAAAGATGCTATGAAATTTAAAGGTTCGTGTCGTGTGATTATGGAATATGGATGGTTCCAGATCGCGAAAATACAGATAATCCATTTTAATTGGAGATATTACTGCCGGATGAGAAGGTATTTATATCATACTGCTCGATTCATTTTTTGAAGTTTATGCAGTGAGAAGCATGTTATGTACTTACAACATAAATGCATATTCTGCTTCATGATAATTTTCAAATAATCAGGTTGAGGAAATCAAGTGGCAAAATAACTCAAGATACTAACAATGCTATACCTAGACCAAAACTGAAGGAGACTGATTCACGGCCTTTGCTGTTTAATTTAATGAGGTAGTCAATCTATATTTACTATCATATAAAGTATTGGATAGTATTATTCTTTTTAAGTAGTATTTAGGTGTAGAGAAAAGTAGTTCAAGTAGGAAAAGTAGATATAATTGTGAAAGATGAAAATCGGACAATCAATTATTATGAGAAGGAGTACATATACCACATTTAGTTTTAGAATGATTTTAGTAGAAAATAACATCTAAATGAGATTTTTGTATAGGTTGAGAAAATTATGAAAGTATTAAAGGAAATAGCAGAGGTAGTTGTACATAAGATTTATTGTACAAGAATGCTTGGGGCTTTTCAAAATATTTTTACGCTAGAGGTTAACTTTTTTGGTTTATAAAAATATACAAGTTAATTGCTTGCACTATGCAAAGTTTTTATAATTTATTCAGATGCTTCACTTGATAAAATTAACATTTAAGTTTTTCTTCTAAATCTTTTCTGTTTAATTTTATACTGTAGAGGACATCATCATACAATTAAAATTACAACAAGATTAATACTATCAAAGAGAGATGATCTCTCCTTATTCCTTTGACTCTTCAAACATATGCTCAAGGATAATACATTATTTTCTCTAGAGCCAGAAATAAGATGATGAAAATACCACTTAATTAGATTAAATATTAGGAAGAGGGGGATGGATATAGTGTAAGAAAATTTATACGTTGAATTGCTTTAAAAGATAAAATAAAAATAATAAATAAATTTAAACAATGAATTAATTTTGAGAAATAGTCATACAAGATAAAGTCAAGTTAAATTTCAAGAGTAATAGAAAACTATATTTATTGTATTATATTAAAATGGTAAGTTATTAAAAATTCATATGACAATTTAATAATACTAAGTAATGGATAATATAAGTTTAGATAATCAAGGAACAAAAAGAAAGAATAAAATATAAATTTCATTGATAGTATAAAAAAATATAAGATTTATAATGTGATGACCCAAAAGGTCATCACTTGTCTTTAAAATGAATTCTGCATTTCGAGGCCTTAAAAACCTCTTTTGGCATCACCTTGATTTGCGTGCGCAGTCCGGGCGCGTAACCGGAAAGCTATTATTTAAAAAATCTGTGAAAATATTAAAATTTTGACTTAAAATGTATTTAAGTTGACTTCGGTAAACATTTTGGGTAAACGGACCCGAACCCGTGATTTGGCGGTCCCGGAGGGTCCGTGGAAAAATATGGGACTTGGCTGTATGCCCGGAATCGAATTCCGAGGTCCCAAGTCCGAGAAATAAATTTTTTAAAAGAAATTATTTTCTAAAAAATATAAAGGTTTTTGAAAGTGAAATCTGTGGTATCGGGCCCGTATTATAGTTCTGGAGCCCGATACAGGTTCAATATGATTTATATGTGTTGTCGGTAAAGTTTGGTAAGAAACGGGATTCATTTGACGTGATTCGGACCTTAAATGCAAAAATTGATGTTCAAAGAAGTTTTGAGAAATTCCACTGATTTTGAGGTTTAATTCGATGTTCATGATGTTATTTTGGTGATTTGATCGCCCGGATAAGTTTATATGGTGTTATTGAGTTAGTACGTATGTTTAGTTTGGAGCCCCGAGGGCTCGAGTTAGTTTCGGATGTGTTTCGGAAGGTTTTGAACTCATAAAAGTTGCAGATTTTTCAGTTCTGGTGTTCTGGTATTTTTTTCTTCGCGGGAGGACCCTCGCGAACGCGATGAGTTATTCATGTTGAAGGAAATTTCCTTCTACGCGAACGCGAGACCCAAGCCTGGTATCGCGAACGCGAAGGCTTATGAGCCTGAGCAGGGGGAGGGGTATTATACCTACGCGAATGCGAAGGCTCGAGGAGTTAGTGCTCTGCAAACGCGAGCCCATTTCTGCGAACGTGAAGGTCTCTCAGGCCTAGCTCATCGCGAACGTGATGAGCCTGTCGCGAACGCATAGACCAATCGCCCAGTTATTTTTAAGTTCAAAAACAGAATGCATCACGGGAATTTCACCATTTTTCATAAACTTCATCTTCTCCACACCTCTTGGGCGATTTTTGAAGAGGAACTTCACCATATCTTCATAGGTATGTAATCCTAAGCTTGTTTTCTTCCATTTTTATCAACACCCACTAGATTTCTAGGCCTAAAACATGAGATTAAGGGTAGAAAGTTAGGGATTTGGGTAGAGTTAGGGCTTTTTGATTAATTGGGAATTTGACCTCGTTTTGGGGTCGGATTTCAAAATAAATTATATATTCGGGCTCGTAGATGAATGGGCGATCAGGTTTTGGTCTGAACCTCGTATTTTGACCAAGCGGGCCTGGGGTCAATTTGTGACTTTTTGGGAAGAATGATTAGAAAGCTATAATTAAGCATTAGAATTGGATTGTTTAGCGTTTATTGATGTTATCAAGTCGATTATGTCTAGATACAATTGATTTGGAGACAAATTCAAAAAGAAAAGCGGTGTTTGAGGTTTGAGTTGGCCGTAGAAGTTCGAGGTAAGTGTTTGGTCTAACCTTAGCTTGAGGGATTAGGAGTTGTGTCCTATTTGCTACTTGTTTCTTATTGAGTACGACGTATAGGCATGATGACGAGTATCTATACGTTGGTATCGAGCATGACCGTGAGTCTTGAATTAATTTGTTGTGTTCTTAAATAATACTACGGATGCTTAAGTTGATAACTCTCTGTATTGAGCAAGAATCGTGATTATTCTCGTGGAAATTACTTATGACTGAGTATTGGTGTTAGCTGAGGTAGTTAGATGTTTGAACAATGTTGGTTATAGATGTTTCTCCCATGCCGGAATGCTATTACTTATACTGTCAATTCCTTTGCCGGGATAATGTAGTTCTTTATTGATCCCTTGCCGGGACTCTTGCTATAATTGTTGTTGATCGTATATGTGAATCGGGTTGCACGCTGCAACAATGATATATTTGGATAGGGTTGCACGCCGCAACAATGATATATTTGGATAGGGTTGCACGCCGCAACAATGATATATTTGGATCGGGTTGCACGCCACAACAAATGATATATTTGGATCGGGTTGCATGCCGCAATAATGATATATTTGGATCGGGTTGCGCGCCGTAACAATATTATATGTAGATCTGGTTGCACGCCGCAACAGTGATAAATGATATGGATCGGATTGCGCGCTGCTACAGTGTTGATATATATTGGGATCGGGTTGCGCGCCGCAATAATTGCTGATACAAAGTGTTTATAGATTGGATACAAATTTCTTATTGTTTTGCTGTGAAATCTAAGTTTTTATGTTGTTACTCTTGATTTACTGTTGATATTGGTATACCCCGTAGCATGTACCCCCCTCCCATCTTTACTTGTTTATTCCTGTTTTATTTTCCGTTGTATGTTATATAACTGCACAGGTTATTTGGTAGTTTGGCCCTAGCCTCGTCACTACTTCGTCGAGGTTAGGTTAGGCACTTACCAGCACATGGGGTCGGATTGTGTTGATACTATACTCTGCACTATGTGCAGATCCCGAAGCAGCACTTAGACCATAGCATTTGGGTGGCTGCTTTCAGTCCAACTAGAGATCCCGAGGTAGTCCTGCAGGCGTCCGCAGGCCCAACGTTCTCTTCTATCTTATTATGTGTTATGTTTTCACTTGTATCCAAGATAGATTTTATTCCCTTTTTCAGACACTTGTATGTAGTACTCATATACAGTCCGTGATATTGTGACACCGGATTTCGGGTAGAGACATACGTTGGCATTGTAGTACCAGCTTTGGTTATTTTATCAGTTTAAGTCTTCCGCTTGTTTTATTTATCATTAATATTCAATGTTGATTACATGTTAACCTCAGTTGTTAAAAAGGGGTAAAATGAAAGGGTTAGTGATTCTTCATTTGCGCGGCTTGCCTAGCTTCTACGAGTAGGCGCCATCACGACTCTCGAGGGTGGAAAATCCGGGTCGTGACAAGTTGGTATCAGAGATCTATGTTACATAGGTCTCACAATTCACGGACAACTTAGTAGAGTCCGAGGGATCGGTATAGAGACGTCTGTATTTATCCCCAGAGGCTACAGAGTTAGGAAAACTTCACATTTGTTCTTTCTTGTCGTGCGGTTTGGTTTCTCAATGCTAATTGAATTTCTACTCTGTTCTTTCACAGATGGAGAGAATACGCGCTTCCTTATCCACCGATCAGCAGCCCAATCCCCAAGCAGTAGCTCCCACGAGGAGCAGAGGCCGAGGCCGTGCTAGAGGCCGAGGCAAGGGCAGAGCTCAGCCTAGAGCAGCAACACCAGTGGCGGAGCCCTAGGTTAATTTTGATGATGAGGTTCCAGCCCAGCAGTTCCAATGGTCCCATCTCAGGTCCTAGGGGAGTTTATTGCTACCCCAGTTCTCCAGGATGCTCTGGTCCGTCTAGTGGGCCTTATGGAGAGTGTCACCCGGGCATGTTTGCTTCCTGTAGCACCAGCCGTCTCTCAGGCTGGAGGAGGAGCCCAGACTCCTGCTACTCACACTCCAAAGCAGGTAGCTCCTCAGTTCCAAACTCTAGTGGTTCAGCGAGTTAGAGCAGTCCAGCCAGGGTATGGTAGCTCAGACCGGCGATTGAGCAGTTATGTTTGCCGATGCTTTGTGGAGATTGGATAGGTTCACCAAGCTCTTCACTACTACTTTCAGCGGTACATCTACTGAGGATCCCCAGGATTATCTAGACAGCCGTCACGAGGTTCTCAGGAACATGGGGATAGTTGAGACCAATGGGGTCGATTTTGCTACTTTTCGCTTGTCTGGATCCGCCAAGACTTGGTGGAGAGAGTATTGCTTGGCTAGACCAGCCGGATCACCGGCTTTGACTTGGGAGCAGTTTACTCAGCTATTTCTGGAGAAGTTTCTCCCCATCACTCAGAGAGAGCCTATCGGAGGCAGTTTGAGTGTCTCCAGCAGAGTTCTATGACTGTTACCCAGTATGAGACCAAATTCATCGACTTGGCTCGTCATGCTCTTATCATATTTCCCATCGAGAGAGAGAGGGTGAGGAGGTTCATTGATGGACTTATTTAGCCAATTCGTCCTCAGATGGCTAGGGAGACAGGGAGTGAGATTTCTTTCCAGGAGGCGGCCAATGTGGCCAGGAGAGTGGAGATGGTTCTGTCGCAGGGAGGAGGTCATGGGTCGGACAAGAGGCCTCGCCATTCAGGCAGATTCAGTGGTGCCTCATCTGGAGGCAATGATTCGTATGGTAGAGGCCACCCTCCTAGGTCCTTTCAGTCAGCACTTCAGGTTTCTCACGGCACTTCAGGTGTCGTGGTTCACATATGCAGTATTCTGATAAGCAGCCCTACAGTGCACCACCAGCTCCTATCAAAGCAATGCCGCTCTAGAGTTTTCGGGGTGGTCATTCAGGTTGCCAGGGTCAGTTTCCTCAGCCGCAGCATTTAGGTGAATGTTTTGAGTGTGGTGAGTATGGTCATATCCGGAGGGCTTGTCCGAGATTGGTGGGTACTTAGTCGCAGCAGCAGGGTTCCCGTGCTATGGTTCAGGCACCAGGTGTTCCACATCCCTCCCAGCCAGCTAGAGGTGGGGGTAGATGTGCTAGAGGTGGAGGTAAAGGTACTAGAGGTAGAGCTCAGACCGCTAGAGGTGGAGGCCAGCCAGTTGCAGGTCGTCCTAGAGATGTAGTCCAGGGTGGTGGGGCCCAGCCCCGATGTTATGCTCTTCCAGCCAGGTCTGAGGCTGAGGCTTCCGACGCAGTTATCACAGGTACTATTCTGGTTTGTGGCCGAGATGCTTTAGTTTTGTTTGATCAGGGTCTACATATTCCTATGTGTCATCTTATTTTGCACCGTATCTGGTCATGCCTAGTAATTCCTTGAGTGCCCCTATATATGTGTCCACACCGGTGGGTGATTTTATTGTGGTAGATCGAGTCCATCGCTCTTGTATAGTTGTGATTGGGGGTCTTGAGACTCGTGTAGATTTGTTGCTTCTGGACATGGTTGATTTCGATGTCATATTGGGGATGGACTGGTTATTACCTTACCATGCTATCTTGGACTGTCATGCCAAGACGGTAACCTTAGCCTTGCCGGGTTTACCTCGTTTAGAGTGGAGAGGGACTCCTGGTCATTCTACCCGTAGTGTCATCTCTTACGTGAAGGCTCGGCGTATGGTCGAGAAGGGGTGTTTGGCCTATTTGGCATATGTTCGTGATTCTAGTGCCGAGGTTCCTTCTATTGATTTTGTGCCTGTTTTTTGTGAGTTCCCTGAGGTATTTCCTTTAGACCTACCGGGTATACCACCCGACAGGGATATTGACTTTTGCATTGATTTGGCTTCGGACACTCAGCCCATTTCTATTCTGCCGTATCGTATGCCCCCGCCTGAGTTGAAAGAGTTGAAGGAGCAGTTGCAAGACTTGCTTGAGAAGGGTTTCATTAGACCCATGTTTCGCCTTGGGGTGCGTCGGTGTTGTTTGTTAAGAAGAAGGATGGATCGATGCGAAGGTGTATAGATTACCGACAGCTGAACAAGGTTACAAGCAAGAATAAGTATCTGTTGCCGATGATCGATGATTTGTTTGATCAACTTCAGGGTGCCAAGGTATTTTCGAAGATTGACTTGAGATCTGGCTACCATCAGTTGAGTATTAGGGCATCTGATGTCCCTAAGACAACTTCCGCACTCGGTACGGGCATTATGAGTTTTTGGTGATGTCATTCGGGTTGACAAATGCCCCAACAGCTTTTATGGATTTGATGAACCGGGTGTTCAGGCCTTACTTGGATTCGTTTGTGATAGTCTTCATTGATGATATCTTGATATACTCCCGCAACTGGGAGGAGCACGAGCAGCACCTTAAGGTGGTTCTTCAGACTTTGAGGGATAGTCAGTTGTATGCTAAGTTTTCGAAGTATGAGTTCTGGTTGAGTTCAGTTGCATTCTTGGGTCATGTTGTATCAGCAAAGGGTATTCAAGTTGATCCGAAGAAGATTGAGACAGTTAAGAACTGGCCTAGACCAGCATCAGCTACGGAGATTCAGAGTTTCTTGGGATTGACAAGCTATTATCGTCGGTTTGTGAAGGGGTTTTCATCTATCGCAGCCCCAATGACCAGGTTGACCCATAAGGGTGCCCAGTTCAGGTGGTCGGACGAGTGTGAGGCGAGCTTTCAGAAGCTCAAGACAGCCTTGACTACGACACCGGTGTTGGTTTTGCCTGCGGGTTTAGGGCCATATACAGTTTATTGTGATGCATCTCGTATTGGGCTTGGTGCGGTGTTGATGCAGGATGGCAAGGTCATTACTTATGCTTCGCGGCAGTTGAAGATTCATGAGAAGAATTATCCGGTTCATGATTTGGAGTTAGCAGCCATTGTTCACGCGTTGAAGATTTGGAGACATTATCTGTATGGCGTGGCATGTGAGGTATTCACGGATCACAAGAGTCTGCAGTATTTGTTCAAGCAGAAGGAGTTGAATTTGAGGCAGAGAAGGTGGTTGGAGCTATTAAAGGACTATGATATCACCATTTTATGTCATCCGGGATAGGCCAATGTGGTGGCCAATGCTTTGAGTAGAAAGTCAACCAATATGGGCAGTCTTGCTTATATTTCGGTCGGTGAGAGGTCGCTTGCTTTGGATGTTCAGGCTTTGGCCAATCAGTTCGTGAGATTGGATGTTTCTAAGCCCAGTCGTGTGTTGGCTTGCACGGTCGCTCGTTCTTTTTTATTGGAGCGTATCCGTGATCGGCAGTATGATGATCCCCATTTATGTGTCCTTAGAGACACAGTGCAGCACGGAGGTGCCAAGCAGGTTACTTTAGGTGATTATGGAGTTTTGAGATTGCAGGGTCGAGTTTGTGTGCCTAATGTGGATGGTCTTTGAGAGTTGATTTTAGAGGAGGCTCATAGCTCCCGGTACTCTATTCACCCGGGTGCCGCAAAGATGTACCAGGATTTACGGCAGCATTATTGGTGGTGGAGAATGAAGAAGGATATCATTGCATATGTGGCTCAGTGTTTGAATTGTCAGCAGGTTAAGTATGAGCATCAGAGGCCTGGTGGTTTGTTCCAGAAGATTGAGATTCCTGAGTGGAAGTGGAAGCGGATCATTATGGACTTCGTTGTTGGACTCCCATAGACTCAGAGGAAGTTCGATACAGTGTGGGTTATTGTTGATAGGCTGACCAAGTTAGCGCATTTCATTCCTGTGGTAGTCTCCTATTCTTCCGAGAGGTTAGCTGAGATCTATATTCGGGAGATTGTTCGTCTTCATGGTGTGCCTGAGTCTATCATTTTGGACTGAGGTACGCAGTTTACCTTGCATTTCTGGAGATCAGTTCAGTGAGAGTTGGGCACACAGGTTGAGTTGAGCATAGCATATCATCCTCAGACGGACGGGCAGTCCGAGCGGACCATTCAGATTTTAGAGGATATGCTCTGAGCTTATGTCATTGACTTTGGAGGCTCATGGGATCAGTTTTTGCCTTTAGCAGAGTTTGCCTACAAAAACAGCTACCAGTCGAGTATTCAGATGGCTCCTTATGAGGCTTTATATGGTAGGCGGTGTCGGTCTCCGGTTGGATGGTTTGAGCCGGAGAGGCTCGGTTGTTGGGTACGGATCTGGTTCAGGATGCCTTGGACAAGGTCATGATTATTCAGGATAGATTTCGTACAGCTTAGTCCAGGCAAAAGAGCTATGCCGACCGCAAGGTTCGAGATTTGGCTTTCATGGTCGGTGAGCGGGTATTGCTTCGAGTGTCGCCTATGAAGAGCGTGATGATATTTGGGAAGAAGGGCAAGCTTAGCCCTAGGTTCATTGGCCCGTTTGAGATTCTTGATCGAGTGGGAGAGGTGGCTTATAGACTTGCATTGCTGCCGAGCTTATCAGTCTTGCATCTAGTGTTTCATGTGTCCATGCTTCAGAGGTATCACGACGATCCATCCCACGTGTTAGATTTTAGCACTGTCCAGTTGGACAAGGACTTGTCTTATGAGGAGGAGCCGGTAGCTATTCTAGACCGGCAGGTTCGTCAGTTGAGATCAAAGAGTTTTCCTTCTGTTCTTGTTCAGTGGAGAGGTCAGCCTGTTGAGGCATCGACCTGGGAGTCCGAGTCCGATATGCAGAGTCGTTATCCCCATCTTTTCTCCAACTCAGGTACTTCCTTCTTATGTCCGTTCGAGGACGAATGGTTGTTTTAGAGGTGGAGAATATGATGACCCAAAAGGTCATCACTTGTTTTTAAAATGAATTCTGCACTCCGAGGCCTTAAAAACCTTTTTCGACATCACCCCGATTTGCGTGCATAGTCCGGGTGCGTAGCTGAAAAGCTATTATGTAAAAAAACTATGAAAATGTTGAAATTTTGAGTTAAAATGCATTTAAGTTGACTTCAGTCAACATTTTGGGTAAACGGGTCTGGACCCGTGATTTGACGGTCCCGAAGGATCAATGGAAAAATATGGAACTTGGGCGTATGCCCGGAATCGAATTCCGAGGTCCCAAGTCTGAGAAATGAATTTTTTAAAAGAAATTATTTTCTGAAAAATATAAAGGTTTTTGAAAGTGAAATGCTATGTGAAATTTGTGATACCGTGCCCGTATTATGGTTCCGGAGCCTGGTACACGTTCAATATGATTTATATGTGTTGTCGGTAAAGTTTGGTAAGAAATGGGATCCATTTGACGTGATTCGGACCTTAAATGCAAAATTTGATGTTCAAAGAAGTTTTGAGAAATTCCATTGATTTCGAGGTTTAATTCGATGTTCATGATGTTATTTTGGCGATTTGATCGCCCGGATAAGTTCATATGGTGTTATTGAGTTAGTACGTATGTTTGGTTTGGAGCCCCGAGGGCTCGGGTGAGTTTCGGATGTGTTTCGGAAGGTTTTGAACTCATAAAAAGTTGCAGGTTTTTCAGTTCTGGTGTTCTGGTATTTTCTTCTTCGTGTTCGCGGGAGGACCCTCGCGAACGCGATGAGTTATTCATACTGAAAGAAATTTCCTTCTACGTGAATGCAAGACCCAGGTTGCGAACGCAAAGCTTGGGGGGGAGGGTCTTCCCTTCGCGAACGCGGGCCTGGTATCACGAACGTGAAGGCTTATGAGCCTAGGCAGGGGGAGGGGTATTATACCTACGCGAAAACGACCACCTGGACGCGAACGCGAAGGATCGAGGAGTTAGTGCTCCGCAAACGCGAGCCTTTTTCCGGGAACGCGAAGGTCTCTCAGGCCTAGCTCATCGCGAACGCGATGAGCCTGTCGCGAATGCATAGACCAAATTCGCCCAGTTACTTTTTAAGTTCAAAAACAGAATGCATTACGGGAATTTCACTATTTTTCATAAACTTCATCTTCTCCACACCTCTTGGGCGATTTTTGAAGAGGAACTTCACCATAGCTTCATAGGTATGTAATTCTAAGCTCCTTTTCTTCCATTTTTATCAACATCCACTAGATTTCTAGGCCTAAAGCATGAGATTAAGGGTAGAAAGTTAGGGATTTGGGTAGAGTTAGGGCTTTTTGATTAATTGGGAATTTGACCTCGTTTTGGGGTCGGATTTCAAAATAAATTATATATTCGGGCTCGTAGATGAATGGGTGATCAGGTTTTGGTCTGAACCTCGTATTTTGACCAAGCGGGCCCGGGGTCGATTTTTGACTTTTTGGAAGAATGATTAGAAAGCTATAATTAAGCATTGGAATTGGATTATTTAGCATTTATTGATGTTATCAAGTCAATTATGCCTAGATACAATTGATTTGGAGCCAAATTCAAAAGAAAAAGCGTTGTTTGAGGTTTGAGTTGGCTGTGGAAGTGTGAGGTAAGTGTTTGGTCTAACCTTAGCTTGAGGGATTAGGAGTTGTGTCTTATTTGCTACTTGTCTCTTGTTGAGTACGACGTATAGGCATGGTGACGAGTATCTATACGTTGGTGTCGAGCATGACCGTGAGTCTTGAATTGTAATTTATTGTGTTCTTAAATAATACTACGGATACTTAAGTTGATGACTCTCTGTATTGAGCAAGGATAGTGATTATTCTCGTGGAAATTACTTATGACTGAGTATTAGTGTTAGCTGAGGTAGTTAAATGTTTGAACAAGGTTGGTTATAGCTGTTTCTCCCTTGCCGGGATGCTGTTACTTATTCAGTCGATTCCCTTGCCGGGATAGTGTAGTTCTTTATTGATCACTTGTCGGGACTCTTGCTATGATTGTTGTTGATCGTATATGTGGATCGGGTTGCGCGCCGCAATAATATTATATGTGGATCGGGTTGCACACCGCAACAGTGATAAATGATATGGATCGGGTTGTGCGCCGCAACAGTGTTGATATATATTGGGATCAGGTTGCGCGCCGCAACAATTGCTGATACAAAGTGTTTATAGATTGGATACAAATTTCTTATTGTTTTGCTGTGAAATCTAAGTTGTTCTTATGCTGTTACTCTTGATTTACTGTTGATATTGGTATACTCCCGCAGCATGTACTCCCCCCCCTCCATCTTTACTTGTTTATTCCTGTTTTATTTTTCGTTGTATGTTATATAACTGCACAGGTTATTTGGTAGTCTGGTTCTAGCCTCGTTACTACTTCGTCGAAGTTAGGCTAGGCACTTACCAACACATGGGGTCAGATTGTGCTGATACTACACTCTCCACTATATGCAGATCCCGGAGCAGCTCTTGGACCATAGCATTTGGGTTGCTGCCTTCAGTCCAGCTAGAGATCCCGAGGTAGTCCTGCAGGCGTGCTTCTATCTTATTATGTGTTCTGTTTTCACTTGTATCCGAGACAGACTGTATTCCCTTTTTCAGACACTTGTATGTAGTACTCATATACAGTCCGTGATATTGTGATACCGGATTCCGGATAGAGACGTACGTCGGCATTGTAGTACCGGCATTGGTTATTTTATCAGTTTAAGTCTTCCACTTGTTTTATTTATCATTAATATTCAATGTTGATTACATGTTAATCTCAGTTGTTAAAAAGGGGTAAAATGAAAGTGTTAGTGATTCTTCATTTGCGCGGCTTGCCTAGCTTCTACGAGTAGGCGTCATCACGACTCCCGAGGGTGGAAAATCCGGGTCGTGACATATAACTAAAATTATGATGAGAAAAATTATACATATATGGTGATATAGACATAACAGAAATCATAATAAATAAAACGTCATAAAGGAATAATCCTAATAAAGCTCCAAGTGATAGAGTAAAATTAAATATATTAATTAAATTTCTCATATAGAAAATTTTAGTTGATAAATAGAACTCATAATTTCATAATAAAAAATATAAAAATATAATCAATAATATTATATATATATATATATATATATATATATATATATATATATATAATACATTTATTAGCTAAATTTTTTATAAAAACTAAAGGCTTATTATACTTTTGATGATTCAAAATTATAATTAAAACAAATATTATATTATTCAAATTTTAAGTAAAATATAAAATGAGAAAACTAATCAAATATTGTAGTGGAAATGGACATACAAAAAGAGGGGATAAAGTTAATTCTAGGATATTTATACTATGAACTAATTAAAAAAATAGAAGATAAGCAAATAACGCTCAAAAAATAGATAATTCTTTCAAATTATTCGCGCATCGCGCGGGTTTTAACACTAGTATTATATTAAAAGGAGAGTAGCGAAGCATGATGTTAAGCTAAGTGACAAGCTAAAAAAAGTCACTTGGTAATTTTAAGACAACATTAAAAATTTGAATTATAAATAGAAACATAATTAATGAAAGTAGTAGTTCAATAAGAATTATTTTTTAATTATGATACAAATCTCTATTAGTAGTATAATTTAGTTAACATTTTTTTGTATAATTATGGTAGGGACGAAATAAATTATGGTAGGGACGAATTTTAATTAATTGATCAAGCTTTGTAACTGACCTTATTTTGATACAATATACATTACTGTAGGTATCTTTTTAAAATTTTATGCATAATTCAGTTATGGTAGGTATCCTTTTTTGAGAAAGAATCAATTAAATTTTCGTTTTGTATCTTACATATTAATTTTAAGTTGAAATAGTAATTCTTTATTTAGTACAAACTTTGTATCTGACCTTATTTGGGTGCAATATACATTACTGCAGGTATCTTTAATTAAAATTTTATGTATAATTCAGTTATGGTAGGTATCGTTTTTTGAGAAAGAATTAATTAAATTTTTATTTTGTATCTTACATATTAATTTTAAGTTGGAATAATAATTTTTTATTTAGTACAAGCTTTGTATCTGACCTTATTTGTGAACAATATACATTACTATAGGTATCTTTAATTAAATTTTGTGTATAATTCAATTATGGTAGGAAAAATAATTAAATAGTAATATATATATATAATGAGGTTATATTAATGTTGACAATTCGGACAATAAATATTTTATACATAAATAAATATTTCTTAAAATAATAGTGAAAATATTGTTGCAACAATTAGAATTTTTACGATTAATATTTGAATTGAGTGTTGCTAGGTTAAGTTTGAAAGTGTAAGATGATTTTTGGAAATGTGGTCCAATGGAGAAAATAGAAGAATAAGATATATTTGAATTTGAGATGGGAATTTTTTTTTAATATGATAAGAAAATTCATATTTAAGAATATGAGCAATAGAGTCAAAGTTACTATTGAAATAATTTTTATTTATTATTTGTATTATATTAAAATAAATATGATAAAAGTGGATATTAAATTCAAGTAAACTAATAAAAAGCATATGACAACGTTAATAATATTAAGTATTGAATATACAATAGCAAAAACAAACAGAGAAAAAAATCAAAAATTCTATCATAAAGAACAAAAAAGAATAAAACTTATTTAAATTTGATATAAAAAAGTTTTTTTTAAGTATGATAAAAAATGGCCATGATGTGGATAAGGTCACATAATTGAAGTTTAATAGATTAAAAAATTTAAAAAAATCAAAATATTAATAAATTAGAGATAATGTGAGATTATTTATACTAAGAATTAGTTTAAAAAAATAAAATAAAGCAAATATGTAATGCTTAAAATATTATTAATAAATTTAAACAATTTGATAATTTTGGGTATTAATTTTAAATAAAATAAATATTCATTTCAAGATTAAAAAATCATACAGCGATTTATATAATAATATTAAAGGATATAAATAGATTATGATATAAAATAAAGTGACACGTTAATGAAAGCCACATAAGAAAATAAAATACTATATATTAGGTAATTTAATAGCAATAATCAAAAATTAAAAAATATTTAATATTATAAATAGAAGGGAAAGACGATTTGAACTTGAGATTTAGATTAAAATTATGGTGAAACGCTCAAACTATGGATAGGACTACAAAATTAAAGTTTTACTAGATAAAAAACTAAAAATTGGATAACAAATTAAAACTAAGGAAATACAAAATAAATATCTCGTGTGGGTAATTTTATGAACGAAAATTAAAGTCTATTTTTATCCTAACGTTAAAAGAGAAAGAAAATTTAATTACACATGATACAAAAAATAATTATAAGAAAATTTAATAGATTTAAAATATAATAATAAAAAAATTATCTATTAATATTTTAAACTTATTCAAAGTTATAACTTAAAATAAAATGTGATATTATATATTTTGTTTATTGGTAAAATATTAATGTAAAAAAACTAATTAAAATTCATAATAGGGAAGAGGATGTATAAAGAGGAAAATAGAGATAGTGTGAGAATATTTATACTTTGAATTAATTAAGTATAAGTATATTAAATAATTAAATAATACTCAAAAATATTATTGAAAGATTTAAATGAAAATAGAGTTCCAAGTAAGAGGATAAAAGTACAAAAATAAATTAAATTTTAGGAATAAAAAAATATATATTTATATATATTTATCAAAAGGGTAATAAGCAGGATATCAAGTCAATTAGTAAGCTAATAAAAGATCACATGAATATAACATTATTAAGTAATAGATAATGCAATAACTATAAGCAAAGATTAAAGAGAGAGTTGTCTTGGGTGAAAATATAGAAGGATAAGACTTATTCGAATTTGCGGTGAAACATAAAGTGGTAGTAAGAATTTTGTTAAATAATATGCTCAAACAAGACATATCACAAACGTGATATGTTGAGTATTATTTAATATTGACCACAAAATAAAATACAAGTACTAAATCAAGGAGTTAGATTGTTACATATATAAAATAAAAATATAAATAAAAAGGAACATGTTATCTGGAAGTTTTAAATTTTAAGATAATTCCAATAACTCAAATTCTAATTTGATATTTGTGTTCGTGCATCGCGCAGGTACTAATAATAGTATTATATTAAAAGGAGAGTAGTGAAGCATGAGGTTAAGCCAAGTGGCAAGCTAAAAAAAAGCCACTTGGCAATTTTAAGACAACATTAAAAATTTGAATTATAAATGGAAACATAATTAATGAAAGTAGTAGTTCAATAAAAAATTGTTTTTTAATTACGATACAAATCTCTATTAGTAGTATAATTTACTTAACATTTTTTTGTATAATTATGGTAGGGACAAATTTTAACTAATTGATCAAGCTTTGTAACAGACCTTATTTTGGTACAATATACATTACTGTAGGTATCTTTAATTAAACTTTTATGCATAATTCAGTTATGGTAGGTATTCTTTTTTAGAAAGAATCAATTAAATTTTCGTTTTGTATCTTACACATCAATTTTAAGTTGAAATAATAATTCTTTATTTAGTATAAGCTTTGTATCTAACCTTATTTGGGTACATTATACATTACTAAATGTATCTTTAATTAAAATTTTATGTATAATTCAGTTATTATAGGTATCTTTTTTTGAGAAAAAATTAATTAAAATTTTATTTTGTATCTTACACTTTAATTTTAAGTTGAAATAATAATTTTTTATTTAGTACAAGCTTTGTATCTGACCTTATTTGTGAACAATATATATTACTATAGGTATGTTTAATTAAATTTTGTGTATAATTCAGTTATGGTAGGAAAAATAATTAAATAGTAATATATATATATATATATATATATATATATATATATATATAATAATAATTTAAATATATATATATATATATATATATATATAATGAGGTTATGTTAATGTTGACAATTCGGACAAATAAATATTTCTTAAAATAATAGTGAAAATATTATTGCAATAATTAGAGTTTTTACGATTAATATTTGAATTGAGTATTGCTAGGTTAAGTTTGAAAGTATAAGATGATTTTTAGAAATATGGTCCAATGGAGAAAATATAAGAATAAGATATATTTGAATTTGAGATTGGACTTTTTTTTTTAATATGATGAGAAAATTCATATTTAAGAATATGAGCAATAGATTCAAAGTTACTATTGAAATAATTTTTATTTATTATTTGTATTATATTAAATGAATGTGATAAAAGTCGATATTAAATTCAAGTAAACTAATAAAAAGCACATGACAACGTTAATAATATTAAGTATTGAATATACAATAGCAAAATAAGAAACAAACAGAGAAAAAATCAAAATTTCTATCATAGAGAACAAAGAAGGATAAAACTTATTTAAATTTGATATAAAATTTTTTTTTAAGTATGATAAAAAAAAGGTCATGATGTGGATAAGGCCACATAACTGAAGTTTAATAGATTAAAAAATTTTAAAAAATCAAAATATTAGTTGATCACAAGCTAACAAAAGATCTGAAATTTTTCACACTAAATCTGATACTTGTACCATTTAGTTTATGCACATTCTTAACCAAAAGTCTCGCTATAGGAGCTATATGTGCTGAACTACCCTACATTTTTTTTTTACCTAATGCATTGGCCACAACAATGGCATTTTCGGGATGATATAGAATAATGCAATAATCATATCCTTAAATAGTTTTATCTATCTACCTTGCTAAAAATTCAAATATCTCTGCTAGAAGGCATATTTTAGTCTCTTGTGGTCTATAAAATTTCGCAAGTTTCAGGGTACAAGTAGTGTCTCTAAATCTTCAGAGAAAATACAATTATGGCAATCTTCAAATCATAGATGGGATTGTACCTCTTTAGCTGTGTTGAAGCATAAGCTATCACATGATCAGTCTAAATGAGAACATATCGTAATCTGACATTCGAAGCATTACATAACATTGTAAATCCTCTAGAACATAATGGTAAGGCTAATATTGTTAGTGGTCAACCATGTCTTGAGCTTCGAAAAGCTCTGGTCACATTTTTTCGTCCATTGAAACTTTGATGTTTTTTTTCCTCTTTTAACTTGGTAAATGGCGCCGCTACTAACTCTACAAAAATATCTTGTAGTAGCCTCCCTAGCCCAAGAGGTTATGAATTTCCATAGAAGTAGTTGATCCTTGCCACTTTTGAACTGCTCCGTGATCACATCCTTAGTTACAATATGCCCGAGGAATACCACCGAGTCTAGCCAAAATTCATGCTTTGCGAACTTGGTAAATAGCTGATTTCCTCCAGCATCTTTAACCCATTTTTCAAGTGATCCCCATGTTCTTCCTAGCTACGAGAATATACAAGAATATCGCTTTTAAGAACTATGAAATTTTCTTTTTCCTCCAAAAAGCCAACTTGAAAACCTTATCCATTATGTACATCAATATAGTTGGAGCATTGACTAGTCTAAAAAGCATCATAAGTAACTCCTAATGTATGTATCGGATTCTAGAGGCAAACATCCAAATATTTTACTTTCTTATTGTAAGCTGATGATAACCAAATTAAAGATCAATGGCTCCTTGTAACAGATCAAACAAGTTATCTATACAAAACAATGGGCTTTTATTGTATATTGTTATCTTATTTAATTATCTGTAGTTGATGCACATTCTTAAGTACTTATCCCCTCTCTTTTTAAAATTAAAAAAAAAAAAATTGGTGTACCCAATAGCGCAACACTCTATATAATAAAACATGTATCTAGTAGATCTCTCAATTATTCAATTAGCTCTTTCAACTCTGTTGGTGCCATATGATACAGTTTGCATGTCAGGTATCAGCTCAATACCGAAGTCTATTTCTCATATTGGAGGTAGTCCTAGTAAATCTTTAGGGATACATTAGAGAATCTCTCATTATGATACCTTTTTTTTCTCAAACTAAGTGTTTCTTCTCTTGTGCCCCTTACCGTATCTATGAGATCCAAATAATCTTTCTTCTATAATCGTAGTCTTCAAAATATATAACTTGCTCATCTCTAAAACTTATAATCCTCTTTTTGGACAAAACCAGCTTTTAAAGTTCAAGTTCAATTGTTCAACAAACCTAATAGTCTTTCCATTGTAACCGAGGGTAGCATGGTAAGAAGATAATTAATCCATATCCATTTGTACGTTAGAGTCAACCATATCAAGTACAACTTGGTTAGCTAGGGTTTTTTTTCTTAACTTGAATCTTAAAAGTTTTAAACACATGCCTAACTACTAAAAATTTTCCGCAGATGTGGACCCGAAAAGAATCGCTTAGTATCTCAAAATATTTTTTGATTTTTTAAATCTTCGACTCATATTAAAATTCATACTGAAAGATATTCTAATCTCGATCTTCTTATGTGAGTTCTTGCACGCCTATCATGTCCATATTTTCAATCTTTCTGGTAAATGCAACTGCTAAAGAAGAGGGTCAAGTCTTCATATATGCAGTTACTATCTTATTTAAACAATTAACCAACCTTCAATAAGCCTCTAAACATAAGATGTTGCTTGCGTATCAGCTGAGAAAGTTTGGTGTTATATGTAAGTATACCGAACATCTAAATCAATTTATTAAATGATATAGCAGGCAAGTTTACATCACAAACTGTTAAGAAGGAAGTGATTCATAAGCACTTTAGTGAAATTATTCCCAAATTAGTTGTGTTGCTCTTGTTGGCATCTCTAAGAGTACAGTAGCATTTCATGTATTCGCCATGTTCTCTAGTCTAAAAGTTGCATGTTCCATTGACCTCTTCATGAAATATCCTATAGCTTATAATGTGATAAGTATTCTACAAAAACCTTTAAGGATCCTTTGAACTATCAGAAATAATAAACTTAGTAGTTTCAACTTTAGAAACTTTATTAAGAATATTTTGTTGTTCCCCATAATCTCCTAGATGCATGAGCACTTTAGAGCCTCTATTCTGTTGCTCATTCTTCTCATGTTTATCTATTCTATCCATAAAGATCTCTTTCCTTTTGTGATAGCACTCCTTTATCGCTGGAGTACTGGACTAGTATAAATTTCCGAAATGAACCCTATTACGTATCTTACCAGTAAGCACCTCATACGGCGCAATGAACCTTTCACTGGTCTTGTATACTACTTATGTAGCATTTCTTTGCTTGGAGATGGCTGCATGTCCATTGGCGAAATTTGACGTCTTTGAAGTTTGAACCTCTAGCCAAATTCTATTATAGGGTAATTGGTCCGAGCCATACACGAATAGGATAAGTAATGATAGATTCAGTTATCTGACCCTAATCGCCACACACGTACGGAGGAATAAGAAAGAAAGATAAGACACATCCTATCACGCCCTCGTAGAATCACAATTATGGAAATGGCCGGCTACATAACCATAATTGAGATTCTACTACCGACGTGTGCTCCATTAGTCACAAGAATAACCTAGTGCTCTGATACCAACTTTGTCACGACCTAATTTAGGATCATGACCGGCGCTTGAGAGCAACTGCCCCCAAGTAAGCCTCATCGATATTTTACAGAAAATCGGACAAAGTTTTCCCTGTTTTAGGACTATCCAAAAATAATTTCCTGTCTCAAAATCAACAACCAACCATCCTAATATCAAACCAACCAACCAACAACTTAGCAATTAACCAAAACAAGTCTCCACCAATAATAATCAACCCACTAACAACCAGAAATTCTAATTTATCTCTAAATTTGATAAGAAAGTGTGATACTCATCATAAGTCTTTAATAACGAAGAATACTCATGACACTAAAATGACTATGGAGCGACTCTAAGAATTCAAAGAAAAGATCATAACAATTGATAAAAATCTCCGCCCACGCGAACAAGTGCGAGGCTCACCAAGAATTCTCAACCTGTGCGCTTTAATTAACGAAATTCTCGCATGCGTCAATTGTTGTCTCTGTAAAAAAAAAATTAGCGGGGAATGAGTTGCTAGCTCAGTGAGTAATAACACTTAACCACAACCGTTTTTAATTTGGGGACAAGTCAGAAAACATGCTAGTATATCAAACAGAAAACAACATAAAAATGCCCTTTCAGAAACAATAAATAATTTTTAGTCTCATCACGCTTTTCTTGTAGTAAAATATAATTAATAATTCAGTAATAAGCTCGGTAACCACTGTATAATATCAGTATTCACATTTTGGGAGGTTTCAATGAACGGATCATGTAATCGGTATAACTGTGGACTTCTTCGCAAGAAGTCAAATATAACGGTAGTCCCTACTCGAGGGAAAATCGGTAACGGTATGCTAGTTCTACCTTCCCACTAGCGAGGGCTATAATTGTACTCTGTAATCGGTAAATACAAGGTGCACCAGGTCTAACGAACGCACCGTTAGTTACGGGATCCTTCAAAGTCTACTCTCATTTATACTTATCTCTGTATCCGTATATACTCATAGGAAAATGTTTTAAAATAATATAGGGCATTTCGGTTCTTATCAAATCATATAATTTCATTTTGATAACAGTAAATTCAAGTAACGGTAGAACATATCTAGTGACAACAAGAATAATTAAAACAACGGTAATCATCTCAAATAACTATTTCGGTATCATATCGAGTAAAAGACTTATCCCACATGCAACTCAAAATAATCGGTAATATATTCATATTAAAAATTATGTGTAAATCATGCAAGTTATGAAAATACAAATTGCGGTAAGATTACTACTCACAGTACTCGTGTCGAAATATCAAATTTGTCACCTCGAGCGATCTGTATGACTTTTCTTCAATCAATCTATAATCACGTCAACATTGAACTAGTGTTAATTTCCTTGTTTAGGCTAATTCTTAGTTAATTTAGAATACTCAACCCTCAAGGTTTCATATTTGACTCTTAATTCGCTGAATCATATTTACCCATGCTATGAGTAATTTAAATTAGTCCAAAATCTTCTTTTAAAAAAGGAGAAGGCATTTATGTAGTTTAATTCCATGTACTATTCAATTTCTTTACTCATGTATATAAGTTAAAACTTAAATAATATATTGTCTATAATATCCTTTTTTTTGGTTTGATACTTAAATTTTTAATACATGATAGAATTCCATGAATATATAAATCGGGATTTAAAGAAATCCTAGAAACTGAAGAAGAATCAAAGAAAGGGAAAAATTAACCTTTTTATGTAGGAATCAGCAATGAAGCTTGATAATCTTTTTTCCTTCTCCCTTCTTGAAATTTACTGGTCAAAGCTTCTCTTTTCCCTTAAAGCATTGCTGCCCGTGAATTTCCCCTGCATTAGAGTTCTTTTACTATCCAATTTTTTTTTTTGTTTTCCTGCCGTGAGCCTTCCTCCCCTTCCCTTAATCCCTTTCTTTCTTTTCCTTTTGGCCAGATTTTCATCTGGTGGGCTTGGGCCTTTTGGTTCATTTGTTTTTTTTTTTAAATTAGTTGCTAATGACCAATATATTCTTGTCTAAAATTAGGGGATATTACATGCTCGCCCGCTTGATGGATCATTGGGCGTATTTTTGGCATTGCTCACATTTTTTCACGAAATCTGCGGCCTCTTTTTTCATAGTAGGCTAGTAGTAACCTTTCCGTATGAGACATCTGACCAGAGCTCGATTGCCAGAATGAGCCCCACAGTGACCTTCGTGGACTTCTTCTAGGACGCGTCGTGTTTGATTCAGGCCTAAGCATTTCGCTAGGGGCCACCATACTTCCTCTTGTATAGGTCATTATGAATGATGTTGTACCTAGCCGCTTGCATCCGAAGCTTCTTGGCTTCCTTTTTATCATCTGGGAGTACACCATCCTACAAGTATGTAACAATACAGTTGCGCCAGTCCCAAGTTAGATTTATAGTCCTTAACTCGATTTGAGCTATCGCTGAGTGGAGGAGGGTGACCACTTTTCCTTCTTTGGTTATGTTTCTAGTGGTTGTCGCTAATTTGGCGAGGCCGTCTACTTCGATGTTTTGTGCTCGAGGGATCTGGTCGAGTTGACATTCGTCAAACTTGGGCAATAGTTTATAGATCTCGGCCTAGTATCTTTGTAACCTTTGCTCTTTGATCTGGAAAGTCCCTGTGACTTGGTTGATGACGAGTTGAGAGTCGCAGCGCAGGATGACCCGTCTCGCTCCGTACTTGAGTGCTAGCCTTACTCCTGCAATCACAGCCTCATACTCGGCCTCGTTGTTAGTCATGTTCGGGCACCTTATGGACTGGCGAATCACTTTGCCTGTCAGGACTTCGAGCAAAAGTCCCAGTTCGGACCCTGACGCATTAGAAACGTCGTCGGTGTACAAAATCCATAGATCTTGTGTTTTTGGAAAAGCATGGGCGGCTTCTCTTTTGACTTTGGGCATCATGTTTACACTGAAGTCGGCGACGAAGTCAGCAAGGACTTGTGATTTTATCGCCGTTTGCGGTTGATATGTGATATCATGCTCACTTATTTCTATGGTCCACTTGGCTAACCTGCCCGATATCTCAGGCTTATACAAAATGCTTCTTAAGGGGAAAGTTGTGACTACCGAGATGGGGTGGCACTGAAAGTAGGGTCTAAGCTTTCGCGAAGCTACGACCAAGGCAAAGTCAATTTTGTGAGGTGGAAGTACTTCTTCTCGGCATCGATTAAGGTTTTGCTAATATAATAGATGGGAGATTGTGTACCTTTATATTCTCGGACCAGGACTGCACTCACCGCCACTTCAGATACGACGAGGAGATGTTTCCTTGGTTCTGCTTTAGAAAGCAACGGCGGTGATGACAAGTAAGCCTTTAACTCCTTCGGGGCTTGGACGCACTCGGAAGTCCACTAGAGGTTGTTGTCCTTCTTAAGTATGCCAAAGAACTTGTGGCATCTGTTGGATGATCGCGAGATGAATCTCGACAGGGCGACAATACAGTCAGTCAGCCTCTGAACCTGTTTTTTGCTGGTTAAGTGCTCTGGTATTCCTTCTATGGCTTTGATTTGGCCGGGGTTGTCCTAGATACCTCATTGTGATACTAGGAAGCCCAAGAATTTTCCTGAGGTCACACCGAATGCACATTTTTCAGGATTTAACTTCATTCCGTACTGCCTGAGTATATCGATGTCCTCTTTCAGCTGGTCGATGTGATCTTCTTTCCTTTTGGAATTGACCAACATATTGTCTATGTAGACTTCCATGGACTTGCCGAGTTGATCTTTGAACATTTTGGTCACCAACCTTTGGTATGCCGCCCCTGCATTTTTCAGTCCGAAAGGCATAACTTTGTAGCAGTACGTTCCTTGGTGGGTGATAAAGGTACTCTTCTCCTGGTCCTCCTCTTCCATGAGGATCTGATTGTAGCCCGAGTAGGCATCTATGAAGCTCAGCAGTTCATGCCCGGCCGTTGCGTCAATGAGCTGGTCGATATGAGGTAGAGGGAATGAATCCTTGAGGCATGCTTTGTTTAAATCTGTAAATTCCATACACATCCGCCAGTTTCCGTTCTTCTTTTTCACCATGACCACATTAGCGACCCATTGGGGGTATTTTGATTCCTTGATGGAACCATTTTCCAATGATTTTTTGATCTCCTCGCGAACTGCATCGTTTATTGCAGAATCGAACTTCCGCCTAACCTGCCTTACTGGGGGTGGAACGGGTCAATGTAGGCTTTCTTATTGTGGTCTTTATCATCAAGTTGGACGGGTTCGAGGTCTTCTATGGTTGATCCCGTGGCCTCCACGGTTTCGGGATCTCTGATGACATCCTCTCTTTCATCACAGCTCGACCTGGACCTTGCTAATTGTTATGCCTCTTTTGCTTTGCCCTTCATTTATTGGGTAGTTGTACAATCCAGGGCGATACGGTAGCATTCTCGATATGTGCGTTGTTCTCCTCATATGCTGAATATTCCCCATGGGGTTGAAAATTTGATAAATTGGTACACGCCGGAGGGGATGGGCCTCATGGCGTGGATCCAGGGTCAACCTATTATGGCGTTGTACACCGTATCCTGGTCCATGATGTGGAATGTGGTTTCCAGAGTGACGCTGCCGGCCAGGACGGGGAGTGTGATTTCTCCAGACGTTAGTTCAACTGCATTGTTAAAACCTGTTAGCGTGATGAAGTGCGACACTATCTTATACTCGAGTTTCATTTGTACAAGTACTCGAGGGTGGATAATGCACGCGTCGCTCCCATCATCCACCATAATGTGTCTTACGTCTGTATCTAATATTCGTAAAGTGATAACAAGGGCATCATAGTGAGGGAAAACCAAACCATGGGTATCCGACTTATCAAAGATGATACTTTCTTTGAGTTCGTAAAGTGATAACAAGGGCATCATAGTGAGGGAAAACCTCGATGAGGGTGGTTTTGGCGGTCCCTGGTGTTGTTCATGTCCTCGGGCAAATTTGTTCCTCCCTCGGTCGCTCAACAATTCTTTGAGGTGTCCTTGGTGAAGCATGTTTACGACCTCTTGCCTTAAAGTGATGCAATTCTCAGTTTTGTGACCTCGCTCTTGGTGGAACTCGCAGAGGGCGTTTGACTTTTTGGTGCTTGGATCTGACTTTATCTTTTGTGGCCATTTCACTTTTGGTCCGAGGTTCTCCAATGCGTAGACTATTTCTAAAGGCAACACACAAAAATTGTGAGCGGATAATAAAGGGGCATACCTCTCTCGTTCCGGTGAGTCCTTGTCCTTGGTCTAGATGGGCCCTCTTCGGGGCGAGAGGGGGGAATGATGGCACTTCTGATATACGGCTGATGCCTTTCTTGATTGGGTCGTGGGGCTGCAAGATACTTCCTGACTTGTTTCTTCAAACCTTCCTGGATTCGGCTTGTACTGAGGTCAACTAATGGGTTGGCCCTATTCAGGTCGTCTTCGTCAGCACGGACCTCGACACAGTAGGTGTTGTATATTTCATCCCAAGTGGTTAGAGGATATTTCATAAGCCGGCTTAATATTTTTCTGGTTGCCCTCGAGCCATTCCTGTTCATCCCATTTTGGAAAGCAGCTACGTCCATTCCTTCCGTTACGTTTGGTAGAGTCATTATTAATTGGTTGAATCGAGCGAGGAAATCCCTCAATCCCTCTCAGGGTGACTGTTTGATGGCGAATATGTCGTTCACTCTTGACTCTGCCTTTTTATCCCCAGCATAGGCCGTTACGAACTTGTCGGCCATCTCTTCAAATGTTTCAATGGAGCGCGGGGGCAGTTGTGAATACCAAGTTAATGCTCCTCTAGCGAGGGTCTCGCTGAACTTTTTCAGCAAGATAGAGGACACTTTCTCTATGGTGAGGTCATTACCTTTTACAGCAGTGACATAGTGAGTCATGTGATCTTCGGGATCGATCGTGTCATCATATATTTTCAGATAGGGCGGCATTTTGAAGGTCTTCAGTATGGCATGCGGGCGACTTCATCACTGTATGGTTGCTCAACGAACCGACTAGCATCTCTTTTTGGCAAGAGTTTTGAGGCAATTGGTATTTTGTCGACTCTTTCTTGGTGCTCTCTCATTTGGTCCTGAAGCATTTTGTTTTCATTTTCCATTTCTTCCATCTTCCTCAGAATTGCTGTGAGGGTGTCGTCACCTGCATTATTAACATTGTGAGTGATACCTGTTACTGGAGGGAGAGGGCCGTGTTGCTCGGCCGGTTGTTGGTGCAATGCAAGTCCTTGCGTTTTCTCTAACTGCCTCCTGGGCGGGCTTGTCAAGGATGCTGGTCAGCGTATTTGTCAGACAAGCCTCAAGTAGTTTATTTATTGGTGGTGGCGTCTCTTCCTTCGTGGATGTGGAAGCTCCTTTACCGCAGGACGTTGTGATGCTGCCGTGAAGGAAGGGCGACCCACCTCGCTTGGGAGAGGCATTAGGCGTTAAATCTTCACCTTCTGCTTTAGAAAACTCATTGATGGTGTTCAAGAGGTTGGCAGTGAGATCAGCCACTGCCTTCATCCTTTCTTCTCTATTATCTGCCATGTCACATCTGTGTGTACAAGGAAATATAAGTTTTGCCCCTTTTTTTTAACTGCACTAGTTATAGCTCTAGAAGAAACTAAAAATTTAACTAGGAAATTCTCACAGACGATGACAAATTGTTTGACCAAAAAGCGTAAATCTTAGGCTAAACTAATTATTTTTATTTAATGAGGGGTTAAACCTAGTTAATAATAATATCCCTAGATTTATAATCGATTAACACAAGTAATGTAGAATAATGTTGCTGGGATTAAATGCAGTGTGCATTTAATATTCCAAATGGTTTGAATAATGGGATATAAATATCAAGTAGTAAATAACAATAAATGGCATTAACATAAATAAAGAGAATGATTCACCCAATATTGAATGAGGTGAATGATTCTTGTTTCTGACAGTGAGAATGACAGACAAATCCTAAAATGTTGGATATATTCTCGGATCTGGTGGAAAAGTATTGAATAATGGATGATAGAATATTAATGAAAAGATAATGTTTGTATCTTTTCTAGAGAGAGAGAGTCTTCTTCTCAAAAAGTATTCTTATCTAGTGAATATTACATGTCTTTTCCCTTATCTCTTTTTCTATTTATATGTAACATATCCCCAGTCAACCCTTAAGATACAATTACAAAGAATATTTAATGGAATATTCTTTCAAATATCCTAGTACAAAAACTACTTGTTGATACTGCCCTTGATACTTGACCTCGACCTTTATTGAATGCCAGCCAATGAGCCCCACTATTTACTAGTCGACCTCGGTCACATCACTTTCCGTAATACCACTTCATGCTAAATCTCTTTGAGGCAGATGTTGACCTATACAATATCCATTAAATTCTGTGTTATGAAATCCATCTATTAGGACTCACAACTATAGTACTTTGGATGATGTCATTGGAATCTTTTCGAGAATAGCTTGAAGACAAGAGGTTTAGGCTTAACTTTCCGACTCCCGCGCTTCAAGTGTCGGGTTAATTTCACTGAAGGTCATTCAATTAATATTTAATTTTAAAAGTCTCTTATCTATTTTTGTCGCTTAAAAGTCAATAAATTTTACTATTATCACTTAAAAGTCATTGTAGTTCAAGCCCTACAAACAGGGGCGACCTGACGAATTTTGTGGCCTAAAGTCAAATTTTATGAGAGGCCTTAATTTTAAATTTTATTATTATTCATTTGAAGTCTATTTTTTTTAGCTTTTCTTAGATACAAAGTTGTTAATAATTTTCTTATAATCAATAACTCCTAATAAATATTTCTCAATTGACAATATAGCTAATCCGTTTAACCTTTCTTGTGACGTTGATCTTAGGTAAGATTTTGTCAATTTTTATTTTGGAAACTTCTTTCCGCTGAAGCAACGGTAACATGAGTTATTAACATTATTCTATAAGCAATTTAGGCATTTGGAAAAGAATTAAATCTTTTTATTTTATTAAGTGTATCAGTTCAGCTGCTATCTTCTAATTGTATTTCCTTAATATTTTTATCAGAAAATAAATCTAAACCATAGAACACAAATTGATTATTATGCTTTAAGGAACATTCAAGATTAAGGCAATATCTTTTTAAATTTTAAACATCTGGTGATCTTAGTTTTTACTGTCAAATAGAAAACCAAATATATTTTTATATGCTGTGAATTGTTCAAATCTATTTTGAAGTGAAAAATAGCATTGTCTATTATGTATAAAAGTAATCAACTCTAAAGTACTCTTCGAAAGATTTTGAGATTTCATTATCAACATTCACATCAAATTTTTAATTTCCTATATTCATTTCAAGTGCAATTTCCTTGGTAGAAATCATAGCAATTGCAAATCCTTCTTATCTATATTTATTAAAGAAAGAAATCAAACTTTTTCACTTTGCAAAACTTTTTTTAAAAGTTATACATAATTTATTAGGTGTAACAAAAAATGAGGCCTAAAAAAATATGGAGCCTAAAACGGTTGTTTTACTTGCTTTATGGAAGGGTCGCCCCTACCTACAAAATTCCTAAAAGAATTCTGACATGGCATAAAAATAGATTAGAAAACCTAAAAATACATGTCAAATTAACTTGTACAATTGCCTAGTTAGATCAATACATTTCCGACTAAATAAATGAAAATGACATTACAAAAACAAATTAGAAAATTAAAGCTCCACTTTTGTAACTCCACCCATTAAGAAATAAATAAATAAATAATGATAATGAGATCATGACGATGATAATGACAATGACGATGATGAATGATGAATGATGATATAATCAACATCATCATCCATGGGAAATTTTAGTATACTTTAATACTATTGCTTAACTGATTCCGTGAAAAATTATAGTTTAATTTTCGTTTATTTTCTTGAAAATTTCCAAGAAGAAGAAAATTGTATGTTTTAAACAATTTTAAATCCCATAAGAGGTTTAAATAGAATGTGGGCAACACCAACAAAAAAAAAAAATAGAACAAGAAAGGCTAGTGATTAATCAATTATATACTCGTCCTTACAGGTAAACCGATTGCCACCTGTAGGTCCATAATATAAAAAGAGGAACTTCTTCAGAAGTTAGAACTAAAAACAAGATATTCAAAGTCTTAATTCGAGCTGTCATAATGTAGACGCACAAAAAATATTCAAGAAAGTCCTACGTTAAAAGTTGTAGTGGGATGGATAGAATTCTTTCCATCTTAACGAGGTAATTTAAGAAAAACCTTAGGTAAGGCGTGCTTATGCGGTACAAATCCAAATTAATTACTCTCTTCGTTTCGATTTTAGATGATTTAGTTTGACTTGACAAAAAATTTAAGGAAAAAAAAAAGACTTAAAACATGTGATCCTAAAAGCTTAAGAGGTTAAAGCTTAGTAGAGCCATGATATTTTTGTATGTATAAAAGCTTCTCAAAAGTTTAAAATTAAATTATTTTTAAATATAAAATTATGTTATTCTAAGTGTATCATCTAAATTGAAACGTAGGGAATATGATCTCGACCCCGAATAGAAAACAAAAAAGTAAGACTCACATGGACAAGCTCCTATACATGCTCCTCTTTTGTCGCTTACTATAGATGCACATAAATTATTCAAAGAATGTCCCCCACATTTTAATAGTAATTTTTTACTAGGGAAGTTTCTATTAAATAACGGAGTATTTAAAATAACCAAATACTAAAATATTACGTCAACCCCATTAGCTTTCCCTTCACACCTCATCAATCATCTCTAAGCTTATTATGGTTTAAAAGCTTCTTTGGCACACTTTTAAGACTCAAAACAAACCTTTAAATAGCCTCATTTCATCCCATTGTACTTCAAATTAGAATATCCAATATCTTCTCCACCCTATCAGCTTCTTGATGCAAGTTCTTTATTTCCAAGATTTTTTTCTAGTTAACCATCCGTACTCGAAATTTATTAGCTTGACTAATCCATATTTTAATCGGACAGATTTCACCAAAGGATAAAATACTTTTTACTAAAAAGTTCTCTATTCTCAAGGCTAGAATTGAGATATCTGGTTAAGATTTTTAAGTGATCTATTATTTCAGGGATTTTCAACCATGATGAGTTACACATGTGAGTTGATCATTATGGCTGCTTCCAATTCTCACATTATCTTTTGTTTCTGCAATTTTCTTATAGCCATTCTCCTACTTGGTGGATTCCAACCTAGTTCAGAAGAAAACATGACCAATATTCTTGATCATGACATGTCCAAGAAAAAAGAAGCAATAGGCATTGTTAAGCCTAAAAAAGTTCAAAAAGGTATGAACCTTGATTGTGAAATTAGAAAAATGGACAACACATGTGTCTCATCACAAGAAATACATACATTTTCTGTATCGAATGACACATCGGTCATACAACTACTCCGGGATATAAATCAAGACAACAAAAGTGGAGCATACGACGATGTTGCTCGATTTCAATATTGCGAATATGAACAATCTCATCATCAAGACGATGCAAGTTTCAAGTGTGAAATTATAGAAGCTAATGGTACAATTGATAGAACAATGTATTTGGAAAAAACAAGAAAGGAAATAAATGCCAACAATTTTGAGAAGTGTGATGACAAAGAAGAAGATGAGTTAAGGAGAAGGATTGAAGAATTCATTGAGAAGGTCAATAGGGGTTGGAGGGCAGAGAAGTTGGGAATATGTTACCAAAGTCAATGAACTGTATGCTTCGTTAGTTTGTACGTTGAGCATTAGCCAGTCTATGAAACAAGAAAATTGTACATTTGTACAAGAAAATTGTATGTAGTAGCTGTTATATAACTGTGCTATAATGCACAATTTTGTACAATGAATTCTTCATTATTTCTTTTCTTTATTTGTTTCTTTTTGAATTTTAAGTCTCAAATTGTAGCCTATAATGGAAAAACAGAAGTTGACAAGAAAGCAATTATTGTTAGAAAAAT
The DNA here is from genome assembly GCF_000393655.2 of Nicotiana sylvestris. Taxonomy (NCBI): domain Eukaryota; kingdom Viridiplantae; phylum Streptophyta; class Magnoliopsida; order Solanales; family Solanaceae; genus Nicotiana; species Nicotiana sylvestris. Next base: position 14,096,935 of record NC_091065.1, read on the forward strand.
TGAAAAAATAAGTTCAAGGAAATAGCAATTTGGACTTTACAGTTCTAAATTTGGGATAATTTCAAGGAAATAGCAATGATAGGTATAATTATTGTTGAAGGGCTGAATTACTTTGGAGATTAGAGATCTAACCGGAGGCGGATCTAGAAATTCGGGACGATGGGTGCACCATTACTTTCAAGATTAACATTTAGTTTGATAATATAAAATTTTACAATCACAACAACTTACCGAGCAAAAAAATAATTAGTTTCATTATCACAAAAACAAATATTATCAGTTTACAATTGTACTCGACGAGTTTTCATACTTTGAAAACGATCAATAATAGCATCATTACTTACAGTTGCAAATAAATTACGCTCTATATTGCAACTAAACAAGCATTCAAAAACTCTTCACTAATGCTATTATGTAGATCACTTTTTATGAGCTTCATTAAGGAGAATGCCCTTTCCACGCTTGCAGTAGCAACAGGTAGAATTAAAGTCAACTTCACAAGTAAATAAATATAACACCAAGTTTGATCCAATTTCGTCTCTGCCATCACTATAGCAAGATCCTTCATTCCCTTCAAGTTGATAAATTTGCTATGAGACATTCAAGCATAGACAATAAAACTATCAACTGAAAGCTAAGATCTCGAAGCTTGTTGTCATCAATCTCACTTGGATAATACTCGGCCAACTTCATTATTCTGTCTTTGTCAAAATTAGCAAATGAATCAATCGGATTCAAACAAGTCATACCAAGGAGTAAGTCGCTAGTCACTACATCAAAACGACTATTTAGCTGATGAAGTTGCAAATCAATAGCTGCATAAAATATTTTCACACTAAAGTGATGTGAATATGAAACTCCCGGCCTCTTTCATTTTGATCTTGGATAGTCTTCATCCATTTTGGGGATCATAATATCATGTTTACTACAGAACGAGTAAACTTCATTCATCAAGAACTCGAATTCACTTTCTCTCATAGTCGGCAATCTTATCTTTGCAAGGTCAAGCAACATCATAGCATTGATTATGTCTTGATCTTTCTTTTGTAAAGCTTTGTTCAATTCATTTGTAAAAAGCAACATTTTGAACATCAAGTGCAATAAAAACACAGACTCAAATTCTTGAATATTTCCCAAAAGGTTTTTGCTGCAAATCTATCAAGAGAAAGAAGACTATCTTGTTGCATATCTTTAAGCACGTTAAGAATTAAATAAAATATAATCAATAAATTTTCCAAGGTCTTAAAATGTGAACCCCAACGAGTCTCACCCGGTCGTTGGAGCCCACGTTCTTGATTCAATCCATGCTCGGTAAGTATTTCTCCAGACTTAAGTAATTCTTCCAACTTCTCTACTTGGTGTTGTCGAAGTATTTCCCCGCGTTTAAAAGATGCACCAATAGTATTCAATGTGTTAATGACAACATCAAAAAAAATTATTCACATCCGGATGCTTTTTAGAAAGAGCTACAAGTATTAATTGCAACTGATGGGCAAAACAATGAACACAATAGGTAGATGAAACATCTTGTAAAATCAAAGACTTTAGGCCATTTATTCTTCCTTCATATTACTAGCTCCATCGCAACCTTGTCCACGTAGCTTGGATGAGCTTAACGAGTGATCCAAAAGCAAATCATAAATTGTTTTCTGTAATGATAGTGTAGATGTATCATTCACATGGACAATACCCAAAAATTGCTCAATTACCTCCCCTCTTTTGTTAACATATCGTATAATAAGGGCCATTTGCTCTTTATGTGAGGTGTCCTTTGATTCATCAACCAATATCCCAAAAAAGTCATCATTCAAATCTTGGATAATAGCTTTAATTGTTTCTTTAGCACAAGCATCCACAATATCCTTTTGAATTGCTGGACAAATCATCATATCATTTTTTGGAGCTTTATGTAATATTATCTTTCCCACATCTGAATGCTTATCCCCGTGAAATTCCAAAAGTTCAAGAAAAACACCTTTGTATTCGGAATCTTCACTTTCATTATGACCACGAAATGACAATCCATTTCACAAGAGAAATCTTACCACATCAACCGAGGCATTTAAACGTATCCGATGATCACTTCTTACTTTCTCACTTTGCTTGTGAAAAGAATATTGAATCGATTGTTCTTGATTTATCAAATCTTGCATCCTATTAAAATATTTGTGATAGATACTACTTACTTCCCCGACATACGTTCTAAATCTTTCTGTACCCTTGTTCCAACCCTTAAAACCATCTTTTGTAAATGCATCTCCCGCATTACCGCGACTTTCAAGTTCATTCTTAAACAAATAACAACACAAACAAAATGCAGCATCACTTTTTATGCTATATTCAAACCATTGATACTATGGACCCTTAAACCAATCAGGATTAAATTGACGCATTTTGTTCTCAAATTTAGTTTTAGGAAAGCATGGCCACTCGGTTGACAAGCCCCTTTTTGAATATAATGTCTCTTCACTTCATCTCAGATATTAGGGGCATACTGAAGAATCAGTATTCTTTCTTTGGGATCAGGATTGGGATCCTAGCTCAAGAACACTATCAACATTTGAAGGAGGGGAAAAGATTGTCCCTCTTTGGATTTCAGGAGCTATATTCGAACTAACAGAAGGCTGACTACTACCATTGGAACTTGATTGGCCAATGTTTGACCTGATCAAAAATTTATCCATTTTGATGTTTCTACAAATTCAAATATCTCCATCATCAAAATTCAAATTCATAATAAAACTAAGGGAATCACACTTTTAAATTCATAATAAACAAGAGGAATCACACCCCTTCTATATTCAAGAAAATAAGGGAATCACACCTTTTCAAACATAATAAAATAGAGGAATCACACCCCTTTCAAGTTCAATTAAAATAAAATGAAAACTTACCAGTTCTTCTGCAACTTTTGATAATTTTATCTTTGAGATCAAATGGAAGTGCTTGCCCACTGCCCAGTTCTTCACTTGACATAATCCTGAAATTTTTATATTAAAAGAACCTCTGTTGAAATAAAACCACAAAAAAAAAAAACTTTGCTTCACTGAAGAGTCATTCGTAGTGATAATATGGTACTTTTGCAATTTGCAGTAGACTTTAGACTTTAGAGTTGCTTTTATCTTTATTTATGAATAAGCTCTTAGGAGCACTTTGTGTATTATGCATATTTTATTAGCTTCAATAGAGTAAATCATATACACTGTAATTCAATATCATTCAAAAAGGATTAGCTCAAGAAAAGTTATCAAAATAAATCTAAATCAGAAAAAAAATCTCCTTCATTCAATAGTTACAGGAAAAAAAAAATTCCAAAATCGGAATAAACCTACAAGAAAACTTATTAACTAGTTTAGAAAAAGATTGGACCTTACCTTGGAGGAATTGGAAAATAGCATTGCACAAGCAGTCATAGAGTAAATGGAGACAAGATGTCAAGATTAGCTTTAGCTTTTAGAACAAGAGACAAGCACAAATCAAAATAGGATCTAGGGTTTTGCTTTTTTTTTTTTTTTTAATGTGTGACCTTTTGGGATAAATTGAGATTAGGAATTAGAAAATAATTTTGATATTTGGGAATTGGGGAACCATGTGAATCTGTCATCTCTGTGTAGAAGTTGGGCACTGATATATCTAACTAATAGGATATATGAAACGCTCGTTAGAATAACTAGAAGAGAAAAAAAAGATTTAAGAAAAACAAATAAAATATCCAAAAGCCAAGTAGGGATTCGATCCCTTGCTCCTAGGCAATTAGCTTTTAGGAATAAGAAGGCAAAACCAATGCACCACTCCATATGATATAACTACTTTTTTGGAAATTATGTACATCATATACATATTTTAGCCGAGGGACCATGGTTTTTCACCGTAAATCCGCCTCTGGATCTAACTAACTTTAATCATAATATATCACACAAAGGGAATACATCTCAATGCTCATAGGTAACGGACACATTTACTTTTTTCAACTCTGAGCTATATATTTAGCTAAATTAAAATTATAGATCCGTCGATGTACATTAATATAAATGACTTAATTCGAAAAAAAAATGTCTTTATCCAGGGGTAGAGCTAAGACAACTTATGGGTTAAGCTGAACCTCGGTTTGTCCTAAATCTTATATTTGTATTATGAAATTTATTAAATATTAGAAATTTTGAATTTAGAATCAGTTATTAAAACTTGATGTTGTTATACAATTAGAACTCATAAGGTTCAAATACTGCATTCGTCCCTGCCATTATAAGCAATGGCGGAGGCAGGAATTCCTAAAAAGTGGTTCAAAAAAGAAAAAACTTAAAAATCTAAAAGAGACTATATGACAAGTGGGAAGTAATCAACAACCTCACAAATATTTTGATTTTTGAACTCTCTAACATTGAGCATGCTTTTGGGCTGTATTAAAGAGATTTAAAATATAATATATAGAGGCAAAAAACTAATTTTACCTTAAATGTACAATGTAATTTTCCTGCGAAAGGTATTAGAGCGACCCCCTCCCACCCCTAAATCCGTCCCTGATTATGAGGTCAGTAGTAACAGCAAATAATCAAGCACTCAAGAATCTTTAGTAGTTAGAGGGAGCAAAGTAAGACTTTAGTAAAATAATTAAAGACAACTTCATACTTTAATTGAAAAGGAAGTTTCTTAAAGTAATTGTTTACATGTACATGACTTAATTAATCCAATTAAAAGAAGTCAATAAACTTAGGTTGCACACCACACCACTCAAAAAGCTAAGTTGGCACACTTTTTAGAGTCATAGAAATGCTTTTAAAAGGGGCCTAATCCATCACCTATTATAAGTTATCCTATTTGTTTTTTGCAAATATGTTGAGTTCAACATTTGAGTTGCTCAATCAGACAAATTACAATTCTTTTGTTGCCTTCATTTTCTGCAATTTGATCATTGTCATCTTACTAGTTAATAGTTCAAAGCCAAGCTCAAAGACTAGTCATGACAATAAACTTGTTCCACTTCCCATGGACAAGAACAATGGTTTAGAAAATGCAGTTGAAGCAATGAACAATTGCAACGAAAATGAAACGACTGATTGCGACGAAGAAGATGAGCTAACAAGAAAAGTTGAAGAATTCATTCAGAAGGTAAATAGATGTTGGAAAGCAGAAAAATTGAGTGCATATAAATAAATAGTTTGGTAAGTCGGAGAAATGCAGGAATTAGAGGCGAATCCATCGTTTAGACTCCGTGAGTTCAGGATGAGTTTGATCATATTATATGTATATATTTTGAACTTATGTTTGAGTATGTATACATTGTTCGAACTGAAAGTAATAGATACAGTTGAATCTATAAATCCGCCTCTGTGCAAAACGGAGCATTTCAACTTCTGTTCATCCATTTTTGGAGGCTTAGTAGTTTTTGGACAACAGGAAAGAGTCTTTGAAAACTTCTCCTTCATTTGCTTTTTATGTGGAAATATTTTTTAGAAAGAGAATCTCCACATTCTCTGTTAATATACAGAAGTTAAAACTCGATAAGTAATTCAACCACTCTGCCGGACAATAGTTTCTTCGTGTGCTTACTTGATATCCCTTAGTGATGTAATGCTCTTTCTATAATTTAACTGTAAGGAAATTAATAATAATTAAACAAGGAAGTGTTTATAAGTACAATGAATACCCATGAAGCATACTCTCTCTGTTTAAAAATAATAATACAATCTGCTCCAAAAAAATGATATTTTTCAGAATTTGGAAATAATTTAAGTTGAACTACCTATTTATTCTTAATGATAAAAAATTTATAGTTACACAAATGTTATGACATATTTCAGATCATAAGTTTCAAAAAACATTTACCCACATAATTGTTACAGTATATCTAGGATCAAAAATTGTAAGGAAAAATTATTTTTGTAAATACTATGTCCAGCTAAATTATGCCATAAAAATTGAAACAAATATGATGGCAGGAACAATGTGTTGTCAATATCATTATCCTATGTAGAAGTGGTTGATGTTATTGCAAATTTACAACTCTTTCCGTCTGCCAACAAATAGGTAGTTACCAAAAGAAACAAAGAAATGGCTAAGAATTCAGAGAATCAATAACACGTATCTGACTCAATAATGAAATACAGACAGAAGAAGTAGAATCAATGGGAAATTGACTTGTAAACCTGCTATTCATACAGTTTGGTTTTGTGTCATATATATATATATAGTGGCGGAATCAGAATTTTCATTAAGGCGTGTCAAAATATGTATAAGTAAATATACCAGGAAATTAAGGGGAGCCAATACATAATATATATACATATATATAAAAGATCTTAATAAATATTATGTTCTACAAATGTTCAATAAGTTGAGTGCTAAATAATTTGAATTTTTAAAAAATCAAGTTTAAATCCTGAATCCGTCTAGCAATATATTCCTCATAAAAACAGTAACATTTTCTTTAACAATACTCTAATACATATATTTATACAGTTTTCAAGCATTCAAATTCATTTAACTATCAAAATACAAATTTTAATGATGGTTTTTTCCTCAACTAAAAATTAAAAATTTAACCTATTACCTTAAAATTTTACTTCATGAATGTACTGTATAAATCAAATCGATACCTCAAACATTATGTACAATTAAATCTATTGTCATATAAACAAAATAGATGCGATTGACTGAGCCACAAGTAAAGAGCTTACTTGTGAGGGAGAAATTCAAAAATAGCCAGATTTATAACGGGTCGTTCAAAAATAGCCCAGTTTAAAAGTAACCGAAATTTAGCCACTTTTCATGTAAAGATAAATCTGAGCGAAAATACTGTTCAAAACCAGAAACATATGCCAGTATATTCAGGGGCGGATGTAGCATTGAACCAACGGGTTCAATTAAACCCATAACTTTTGACGCGGAGTTAAAATTTACATGTAAAAACTTATTAAAATTGCAAAAATAGTTGATATGAACTCATAATTTTAAAAATAAAATAGGTTCAATACTAAAAACCTTGAATATTGAACCCATAAGATTTTAATTCTGGATCCGCCTCTGAGTATATTATACTGGAGTTCCAGCAAAAGTATGCTTGAACTCCAGCATATTATACTGGAGTTCCAGGATAAGTATGTTGGAACTCCAGCATAATATGATGGAGTTCCAGCATAAGTACACTAGAACTCCAGCATAATATACTGGAGTTCCAGCAAATACAATTGCCCAGTATAATATACTGGAGTTTGGAGCACCGGTGCTCCAGTCTCCAGTATATTATGCTGGAGTCAGCAAAGTATACCGGTCCAGCATAATATGCTAGAGTTTATACACAGGTGCACCGAACTCCAGTATATTATGCTGGACCGGTCTCTGTTGCAGTAAAATAATGGCTATTTTTCATTGACTTCGTAAACGTTGGCTATTTTTGAATGATCAGTTCGAAAACTGGCTGTACCGTGCTATTTTTACTACAAGTGATCATTCAAAAATAGCCATAGTTTTAAAAGCAATCGAAATTTAGCCACTTTTCATGTAAAAATAAATCTGAACGAAAATACTGTTCAAAATTCAAAAATACTCCAGTATATTATACTGGAGTTCCAGCATAAGTATACTGGAACTCCAATATATTATAATGGAGTTCCAGCATAAATATACTGAAACTTCAGCATATTATAATAGAGTTCCAGTATAATATACCGGTCCAACATAATATGCTAGAAATTCATACACATATGCTCCAATCTCCAGTATAATATGCTGGAACTTTCCGCGTTAGAGTTCCAGCATAATATGCTGGAAGTTCATACACAGGTACACTGATATCCAGTATATTATGCTGGACCGATCCCTGTTGCAGCAAAATAGTAAATATTTTTCAATGACTTTACAAACGCTGGCTATTTTTGAATGACCAATCCAAAAACTGGCTAGCTCGTGCTATATTTACCTTCAATATTAAATAATGTCTATAAGAAAAATACTTAATTTTTTTAATGATCTCTGATTCCATATATGTAATAGCCATGAATTTCAAACAAGGACATATGAGTCATTTAACCAAAAAAAAAAACTGAAGCTGTGTGTTGGAACCATAGCAATAGCAGCTGCGAAAATTTTGAGCATTAATACTTAAACTTCTTATTTGAGTTCTTCTTGCAAATTTTAATTTCGTTTCTATGATTAAAGGATTTCACAAGAAAAAGAAAATTTTCACATTAGTAAGAAATATTATGGATAAGTATAGACAAGTAATGCTACTGGTTTTAGTTCATTCGCGTATTTAAGAATTTTTCTTCATGAAAAATCCATAGAACTTTATAAAATTAGATAGATAAATTATATGAACAAGTTGAAGTTGATAGATTACTAATTACTCATAGCGTGGGCAGATTGAGAATTTTGAGTCAAACATGAAACCCCGAGGGTTGGGTATTCTAAATTAGCTAAGAATTAGCTTAAACAAGAAAATTAACACGAGATCGATGTTGATGTGATTATATAGATTGATTGAAGAAAGTCGTATAGATCGCTCGAGGTGACAAGTTTGGTATTTCGATACGAGTAATGTGAGTAGTAATTGTAAGCACGTGATTTTTGCCATATATGAGAATTACTCCCAAAAAATAAAATTCAAAATCAAATGATTTTCCTTGGTTGTAATTTTGTGAGAATTTTGTGATATTTTTGGATGATTATTTGTATTTGTCTGTGCTTGTTTATTTGTTAAATTAACAAAAAAAATACAAATATATGTCGCATTTTGCATGTAGGATTTAATTCTATAATTGTTAGTAGTTAAACAAAAATTAAAAAATTACAAAAATAGGCATCTTTTGCATTTTTAGCATTTAATGACCAAATGAATAATTTTATGCTTAATTATTACTTAATTATGCGTTAATTGTTATTGGAAGTTAATTTGCGTTTTTATAACTTAATTTAGTTCTTAATAATAATTTAAGTGTTTTTAGAATTTAGTTGTAGAAAAATGAAAGAAGAAAAGAGAACAAAAATACAAAAGAAAAATCGGATTGGGCCACTTCTTCAAATTTCAACCCCAGGCCCAAACAATTGTCCAACCTTCCCCATGACCCGGTCCATTTCGAACCGGGTCGACCCGGTCCGCCCCATTAACCCAAATAACCAACACCCTTCTTCATTTTTGTCCAACACAAAACAAAACAAAAAATAAAAAAAAAAAAACCAAAAACCCTAAAACTAAAACCATCCGCCCCCTTCCCTACTTTCATCTTCTTCAAACTCCAAACCTTGGCCAACCATGGCTACCTTCCCCTACATGGCTGCCCGGCAACCATCCTCCAAACAGACCCCTCACGTCTTCATCTTCTTCACCCTCTCAAACGACCCCTTCATCGTCCGCCATTGACGAGCAACAATGTTGCTGCGTTTTTTCTCGTCGAACATCTGCTTCACATCGAGCTCCACCATACCACCATGAACGACCCCCTCCAGTTTCATGTTCTTCGCAACGCACCCAGCAGCTCCTAGCCTCCATCTTCATCGTCGTCGAACCCGAACCAGCGGCGACCAAACCTGCCCGCGCCACCGCTGCTGCTGCCGTTCCAGCTGCTCCAGCTTCTGCCTCGTCGAGCTGCTGCTGTTCGGCGTCGACCAGCTGCTGCTGCTTCACTTCATCTTCTTCGAGCTTGAGCTCACCATGGCCAAGTTGTTCTGTAGCTGCTTCTTCTGCTTTCAACTTCAAGCAAACCAAACGCACCCCCCCAGCTGCTTCTGTTTCGCGTCAACTGCTGCTACTGTTTCAACGTCAACTAATTAGGTTCGTGTTCGTCGTCTTTTGTTCGAGTTTTGGTTGGGGTCATCAAAACAGTCCGTACATATTTTGTTTCGATCCGGTTAGTAGATTTTGAGTTTTATTTTGTCCGTATTTCATTTTGATATTTCTCGAATCTAAAATCGTTAGATATTTGATTTTTTTTTGTTTTGTTCATGTTCGTATGTTTTGTTGAATTAATATTCAGATTTCAAATGGAAATTTAATTAGTTGTTTTTCATGTTTATTTCATGTTTGTTTTATTGTTTAGGTAAAATTTGTTAGTTTAATGTTTGTTAGATTCAAATTGAAATTTAATTGATTATTTCTTCAATTTGTTTCATGTTGTTATGTATTTTCCAGAAATTATTAATGTTGTTTGAATCATTTAATCCGTCATGTTTGTTGTTTAAAAATAGATTTTAATGCATGTTTATTCATTGTTTGAAGTTCGTCCAGTAATTTAATTTGAGTTTGTTTTGTTTTTGATTTGTTGATTTAATTTGAATCATGCATTTTGTTGTTTGTTCTGCTCGTTCATTTTTGGTCTAAGTTAACCAGGATTGGTTCCCGATATGGTTAATTTATTTCCATTAATTTGGAGTTGTGTTGTTCATCGTGTTCATGTGATTTGTTGTTGAAGATTGTTGAGAAATTGGTCATCTTGACTATATTTTGGTTAAGTTATGATTAATTGATTGTTTAGAGCTGATGGGGGTAGTTTGGTAAATTGCAGTACGTTCAGGGGTAGAATGGTAATTGCAATAAGGTCGGAGGGGTAGTTTGGTAATTGAAAATTTTGAATAATTCTTTATGTTAAGCATGGGGGACAAAATATAATGGGGTGTGGGTGATATAATTGTTTAACATAATGGGGGACAAGACATAATGTAGTGGAGTGGAATATTGTATTTGTTTATGTTAGGCATGGGGGACAAATTGTAATGGGTTGAGGTTGATGTATTTATTTAATGTAGTGAGGGACAAAGCATGCCATTAAGGAATATTTGGGGCTAGGGTCTTGCTATATATAGAGTCATTCTTGACATTAAAAGGGGACCAAGATTTGAGGGAGGAAAACTTGAACATAAAAAAGAGACAAGACTCGAGAGAGTTTTTAGACTGAAAAAGAGAAAGACAACTTGAACTTCTACTTGAATAAATTCCGTTTGCCTTTCCTCGAGTGTTATTCAAAATCAAAACTACTGCATCTTGTATCTGTCTCTCTTCTGCTTTGACTGCGATTGCACTTTGGTATTGCTGATTTTTCAATCCGTTACTGGGTTATTCTACTGGTCGTTACTGGGTTTGCGGTGTTGCTGAATCTGATGTTGCTGTGGTATTATTGATGTTGACTCCTACTTCTTTTCTTCTTGTACTACCATTTCCAGGTACACAAACTGATATACTGGTTCATCTTGTAAGCCACTCGAAACATGAATGCAAGAAATGAGAAAGATTTGAAGTTGTAGTTTAATGTAGTCTTTTCTTTCTTTTACTGTCTGTATATAGAACATTATATCTATTGTCCATGTAAACTCTTTAAACGACTCACTTTCAAAACTTGTCTATAATAATTCGAAAGTATGTAAATAAAGTAGGACCTTATCTTCATTTATTTTAGAATACAAAAAATAGAAAATGTAGTCGTGCTAAGATTATCCTTAAAAAAATAATGAGACGAGCCTCGCCAAATACAAATGCAAATTACGGGGCCCTCAATAATTGATCATAATAAATACTTAGAATTTGGGATGGACTGTTTAGTGAATTTCACTGCCTTCCCCAAAGATAATAACGCGCTAGACTCTTTAGGTGCAACTTAATTAAATTACATTCTTAAATTCGGGTGCGCATTTATGTGACCCAAATTCAAATCTCAACGGAGTCGAAATGTGTTAACAACTACGGGTGCATTGATTGTGACGTGGTTCGAGATGCATTTTCACGACGTTGCAATTCTATAAAAATAAATGATAATAATAAAAGCGGTTTAAACTTAATAAAAGCACATAAGTCACAACATGTATTTAAATCAGATATTTAGCCATTATAACAATTTAAGCGACCGTGCTAGAACCACGGGATTCGAGGGTGCCTAACACCTTCCCTCGGGTCAACAGAATTCCTTACTTAGAATTTCTGGTTCGCAGACTTCATTTGGAAAGTCAAAAATTTCCTCGATTTGGGATTCAAGATAAACTGGTGACTTGGGACACCAAAAGCCAAACCTTTCCCAAGTGGTGACTCTGAATTAAATAAATAATCCCATTTCGAATATTGTCACTTAAATTGGAAAAACTCCCTCGCGCATTTATCCCTCGGGGTAGGCGCGCAAAAAGGAGGTGTGACAGCTCTGGCGACTCTGCTGGGGATTTAACCCAGAACCACTGGTTCAGGGTTCAAGAATTCGAGCTTAGAATAATTGTTATATTTGGCTTTATTATCTGATCTTTATTACATGTTTTTGCATAACGTGCTAAATGTTGTCTTTTACCGCTTTGATATTATCTGAACTGTATATAAACTGTGCCGAAACCCTTCTCTTCTTACCTCCGGGGAGAAGCTCGCTGGTCGAGACTCCCTATTCTGTTAGTGTCAATACCTGAAATAAGAAAGAGGCCGGACAAGTTACAAAGCCGGACGATCTCGCGGGTCCCCGGTACGTAGCCCCCTCCTCGACTCGAGTTGTCCGCTCGGGTACACAGTCTAGAACATATACCCAGGTTATAAACCTAGTATAACAAAACCTCATGTCGGATCCCTAGTAGGAACGCTTATTTGCATCATGTTGCATTTGACATAGGGGACTCAACACAGGGGTTGGGTCCGTATAGGACAGGTAACCTGAAATGAAAAGACCATCCTGCTGCATCCCGTTTGTTCTGCGCATTTATTTGCTTCAGATCTGCATGCTGACCGGTTTCTAAAAAAATTCAAAAAGGAAAGAAAAATAGCAGCGTAGGGAGATAATTACTTATTTTTGGAAAAATAAAACCAATGTCCAAGTAGTGTCAAAACCTCGCCGGAATTTTCTTAAAAAAAATGAAAACAAAATTTATCTTTTAGTTTGATTTATTAAAAAAAAACATATAAAAAAATTCCTTTTAATCACTTTCAAAATCCAAAAAAAAAATATATTTATTTAAAAGTAAAAAAAGGGGAAAATTCAAAATTCAAAAAAAATGTTGTTTCTTTTGTAGTATCTCTTTTATAAATTCGGACTAATAGTCCAAATACTTCCTTAAAAGATTTTTTGAAATTTCAAAAAAAAAAAGGAATTCAAAGAAAAAATATTTCTTTAGTCTTCATCTCTTTTCAAAAAAAAAATATATATAAAAATCCAAAAAAAATATTTTCTCCTTTTCTTTAAAAGATTGTATTCAGAAGGGGTTTAGTTTATTTACTCTACGCCTGATCGGACAGAACTACGCGGGTCTGATTCTCACCGGATGTGAGATACGTAGGAAAACCTCATCGGTTCCGACCCCAATTTTCAAAAAAATCCAAAAAAAAATAAAATATTTTTATTAGTTCCTTCTTTAGAAATCTTTACTTAGAAAATTCAAAAAAAAAAAAGAAGTTTTTAAAACAAAAAAAAAGGGTAGTTTCCTTCTTTTTGAAGTATTTCATACGGAAAAAGAAATAAAAGAAAAATAATAATAAAAGAAATCCAAAATACGGGTTTCCTTTATTTTGAAGTATTTTTCCAAAAAATCAAAAACAATCAGAAAAAAAGAATATATATATATATATAAAATTAAAAGTCATAGAATTAAAATATATATATATTTTTCCTTCTTTAAAAGTCTTTCTTTCGTAAATGTCATAGATTTAAAAATTAAAGTCCAAAAATATTTTCCTTTTTCTTTAGAAGTACATTTGTAAATTTAAAAAAAAAAAGAAAAAAAAACTTGAAAATCCAAAATATTTTCTTAAAAGTGCCTCTTTCGAAAATTAAGAGACGACAGCCAAAATCCAAAGAAAATATTTTCTTTCTTATTTAGAAAAAGAGAGAACAAATGAAAATTCAAACAAAAATATTTTTCTTTTTTTACTTTTAAAATTCTCAAAGCTCCAATCAAAAGAAAAGGAATCGTTTTTTTAGAAGTCTTTCTTTCAAAATAAAAAATAGAGTCAAGTTCAAAAAATCCAAAAAAAAATATATATCCTTTTCTTCTTTTAAAGCATTGTTTTTAGTAAAATCCAAAAGAAAAAAAATCCAAAAAAAAAACCTTTATTCTTTAAAGCACTTTTTTTAAAAAAAAATATATATAAAAAAAAGAGTTAGTTTACTTACTCCATTCACGATCGCGAGAACTATGCCGGTTTGATTCTCGCAGGGTGCGAGATACGTAGGCAACCCTCATCGGGTCCAACCTCCCCTTTTTCAGAAATGGCTAAAATGTAAGAATTTTAATTTATGAGTCAGGTGATGCCGTTTTGTCAAGAATAGCCGAATGTTCCCGAAAGGAACGCCGGAAGGCTGACTTTGCATAAACAGCCATTTTTGGTCATTTTTTAAAAATTCTGACCAAATTGCCCAATGGCCTTAGGATCCTCGTCCTCGAGGCTCTGCAAGGTCATGTTCCCAATGTCGGGTCACCATTCTGAAAAAAATCAAGTGATGCTGTTTTTGTCAAAAATAGCCAAATGTTCTCGAAAGGGACGGCGGAAGGCTGACTTTGCATAAACGACCACTTTCGGTCATCCTGTAGAGTCTGGATCGATTGACCCTCACAGCCTTAAAATCTTCATCCCCGAAGTGCTGAAAGGTCGTGTTCGAAAATTGGATCTCTCTTTTCTAAGAAATAGTCAAATCATTTTTCGAGTCAAATCATTTTTGCTTAAATCACCATAATAAATGTGCAGGATGAGCACAATGCAAAATGAACACTTGTTTCTTTATTTTTGCACTTGTTTGTCCCGAACTACGCAAGATCTGATTCATGCGGGGTCATGATACGTAGGCAATCCCCATCGGATTCGATCATAGCTATAAAATAAATTGAGTAAAAAAAAACTGAAAGAAAAGGAGAAGGAAAATTGAGTGAAAAAGAGAAAAGAAAAAATAGTGAAAAAAAAGGAAAAAAGAGTGACAAATTAAAAAATAATAATAAAAAGAAAAATAGTGCAAAAAATGAAAGAGCGGCAAAAATAAGATCAAGAGTGTTTAAAGAGAGGCAAGAATAAAAAAAAGAGGTACATGGTGAAGAGGGTTAGTTTAAGGCCGGGATGAAATATGCAACTCGTTCAAATACATGGTAAAAGCGTTTAACTGTTTAGGTGCATTGCATCCCAACGTGTGATTTCCTATATGTTAAATGCCTCAAAACTAACAAGGTTGTGTGTGTGAGTAAATTAGCCAGGTTCTGTTCAGGTGATTGATTTTGTTGGTATGCGGTGATGAACATGCAGCCTTGCACGCGGCCACAACATTATACACAAAACTGAGCTCCACCTCCCAGAAATGCTCATCCTTACCAAGCTCCATATAGTCCCCAATCAAATGTTCCTCAGTACAATCCTCACCCAAGAGAGTCTTTCAAAAGGAATCAGTTCACCCCTATTGGTGAATCATACTCAGGCTTGTTCCAAAAGCTAGTCAGGCAAAGTCTGCTGCAGCCAGTGGCCCCAAATCGGCCAAACACCGAGTCCCCCCTCCCCGCATCGAGCTGATACTAGATGTGAATATCACTCTGGAGCAGTGGGGCACGGTACAAAGGACTGTTGTTCATTGGACCCTCAAAATGGCAGTTGAAGACTTGATTGAAGTTGAAAGAATCGTTCTCCGGGACGAAAAGGTTCCTAATATGATGAACATTCCCCTACCTACTCTCACAAACGGGCCAATAGACGGAATGATCTGTGAAGCTGAGGAATTTGATCCGGCACTGAAGGCTATTGGAGCCATTGTCGAGATGGAAGAAAAGCCAAAAAACGATTGTCAAGCCTGAAAGTTCCCCATCAGACGGGAGTCTCGGTAGCCAGTCTTGCTATCCTTTCTGCATCTGGATTGTCTCAGGGTGTGATCCAGATGTTTTACTTTATTGTCTTACTTTCCGATGTAAACCCTTCTATCTTCAAAAATAAAATAAAAAATCAAAAAATCAAAAAAAAAATCAAAAAGAAAATCAAATGAAATTGATATTTCATTTTCCCGGAATGTCTCTTTTCTTAAATCTTGTCAATTTTCTCATTCTCTTTTAGTTCTGTTAAATGCAGATTTCAATAATATGACATGCTTGCGGACTTCATGCCCGGATCTTAAAACTCTGTCAGACCTCAAAATAATGAATCAAGAATTGGGTCGCAATGAAGAATAGCTTAAGGAAACAAGATAAAGAGTTGGAACAACTGAAGGAAAATTGGTTCTTGAAATTGGAAAGGTCCATACATTACAACAAGAGTACTGCCAAAAAGAGTGTGTTGTACTTGGGACACATCGAAGGAAGTGTCCTTGAAATAACTGTCAATGCAAATGCATTCAAAAGGTACTATGTTGGATCCTTTATATAATAAAATCTTTTCCGGTTGAGATGACGAAGGCTCTCATTCTCGCTACCCAAACACTATCAACCCTTTGCAAAACCCATTTGAGCTGGTTACTCTTCTTTGATTACCCTCTTTGGAACCTGAAAATATTATTGAAAAAAAAATGAAAAAAAAAATTGAAATGAAAAAGAAAAATGAAAAAAGAAGAAGAAAGAATTGGAAAAATAAGAAAATATATATACAAAAAAAAAGACAATGAAAATGAAAAAAAAGAGAGAAAAAAAAGCAAATCAGAAAAAAAAATCCAAAAACAAAAGTTTCCTGAACTACGTTTGACTTGATTCCGAAAGGATACGTATGCAACCTCTCCTTGGGGTTCAGTCACACCAAAACAAAAATCCAAAGTCCCCCAAAAGTGAAACTGGGGCAGAAGTTATAACGGTTCAGCAATGATCCCGCCTAAAAGGTTCCAAAGTTGTAGTTCAATCCAAATTCTTTTCACCCCAAACCTTGTTCAAGCCCTTCTGATCAATCGACAAAGCGGTTCAAAATGGGAGGATGGAGTTATTTGGGTCTGATACAACAAAATGAGAGGAATGCAATGAGAGAGCCTTATTGGTGAAAACCCACACGGGCACCGTAAGGCGACGCTAAGCAGAGACAATCAAAATGAGAAGTCTTGTTAATGCAAACCCACACGAGCACTATAAAGAGATGGCAAGAAATAAAATGCAATATGCCAGCTTGTGAAAACCCACAAAGAGCGCCCATGATCGAAAATAAGATCCTCACATCCATCGGCATCAACAGAGTCCTAGCAAGGTTCCTTGGTATTCAAGGCAAAGTTGTGATGAATTTTTTAGAGTCGGACAGTTTACACAGATCAGGCATCCAGTCCAAAAGGCATGTCATGTTCATTGAAGTCCGCATGTACTCCAGATAAGTCCTTCTCTCCTTTGCCCGAAAGGGACACTTCTAGTTTTAAACTCATTCTCCATTCAATTATTTGTTTCTCTTTGAATCCCTTTTGGTCTAACACTGTTCCCAAAACCAAGACAAAGAAAGGATGGAAAGACTGATTTACAGGGCTTTCGTTTGATACACACTAAGGTGCAAAAGGCACCCAGCCTCAGCAGGGGCATCAAGACGACCTCGACTGGCCATGGCAACCTATAAAGGCAATTGAAGTTGAAAGGTTTGAGTTTCACATGGCTAATCGCCTCAGCAAAAAAAAAATCCCCACAGATTTCTCCCTTTGTACAAATCCCCACAGGGCTTCCCTTTGTAAAAAAAAAAAAAAGAATCCCCACAAAGCCTCCCTTTGTACAAATCCCCACAGGGCTTCCCTTTGAAAAAAATCCCCACAAAGCCTCCCTTCGTAAAAAATTCCCCAGCGAGCCTGCCCCAACAAAACCCCAGCAAGTCCGCTTTGTAAAAAATCCCACAGAGCTTCCCCTTGTACAATTCCCCAAAGAGTCTGCCCCAGCAAATCCCCAACGGGTCTGCCTTGTACAAATCCCCACTGAGTTGGCCTCGTAAACAATCCCCAAGCAGAATGGGATGAAAGAACCAAAGCCTTACACGGACAAATCATTACAAAATCCGAAAATTCGAGTCTGATCAGTTTAAAAGGAGTCGCCTGTGAATCCAATCAATGGCAGAGTTTCTCAACATGAATTAGGCCGAGACCAACAATTGGAATGATCAAGGCCATCGAGCCAACCACCATTTTCAAACTGACAATTTTTCTTTGTTTAGGAAAATCGAGACAGGTGCGATCCAAAGCAACCGTGCAAGAAGCAGGTGTAGCCCAAAAAGAAATGAAGTGCGCGAGCACAGCTTTGCAGCAGGAAAACGACCAAAAGAAAGTTTCCCTAGAATTCTTTCATGCATTTTGATAAATAAAAGGAAATAAAAAAATGAAAATGAAAATCCCAAAAGAAAAGCAAATCATGGTAGCATAGGACCTCATTCCTCAACTATCCCGGTATAAACCATGGATCTCCCTGGCATAACCCAAGGAGCTTTTTCTATCCAAATCCCGGCATAACCCGAGGACTCTTTTCCTTTTCTGGCATAACCCGATGACTCTTTCCCTTTCCCGGCATAACCCGTGGACCTCCCTGGTATAACCCAGGGACCTCTTTCCCTTTTTCGGCATAACCCGATGATTTCCCCGACATAACCCGAGGACTCTTTCCCTTTCCAGGCATAAACTGTGGACCTCCCTGGCATAACCTAAGGACCTCTTTCCCTTTTCCGGCACCCAAGGACTCTTTCCCCTTTTCAACATAACCTGATGAATCTTCCGGCATAACCCGATGAATCTTCCGGCATAACCCGATGACTTCTCCGGCATAACCCGGTGAATCTTCCCGGCATAACCCGATGACTTCCCCGGCATAACCCGAGGGCTCTTTTCCTTTTCCGGCATAACCTGATGAATCCTCCCGGCATAACCCGATGAATCTTCCCAGCATAACCTGTAGACCCTTTCCAGCATAACCTGGCAATCCTCCCAATTTAGGGCTTCGATCCCTAAGTTGAACTTTTTCCATTTAGCCAGCATTAGGGCTCCAACCCTGAAATGAGCATTGTCTGTTAGTCAGCATTAGGGCTCCAACCCTGAACTGAACTTTTTCCATTTGGCCAGCATTAGGGCTCCAACCCTGAACTGAGCATTGTCTTTTGGTCAGCATTAGGGCTCCAACCCTAAACTGAGCTTTTTCCATTAGGCCAGCATTAGGTCTCCAACCCTGAACTGAGCATTGTATGTTAGTCAGCATTAGGGCTCCAACCCTGAACTGAACTTTTTCCATTTAATCAGCATTAGGGCTCCAACCCTGAACTGAACTTTTTCCATTTAGCCAGCATTAGGGCTCAGACCCTGAACTGAGCATTGTCTGTTAGTCAGCATTAGGGCTCCAACCCTGAACTGAACGTTTTCCATTTGGCCAGCATTAGGGCTCCAACCCTGAACTGAGCATTGTCTTTTAGTCAGCATTAGGGCTCCAACCCTGAACTGAACTTTTTCCATTTGGCCAGCATTAGGGCTCCAACCCTGAACTGAGCATTGTCTGTTAGTCAGCATTAGGGCTCCAACCCTGAACTGAACTTTTTCCATTTAGTCAGCATTAGGGCTCCAACCCTGAACTGAACTTTTTTCATTTGGCCAGCATTAGGGCTCCAACCCTGAACTGAGCATTGTCTGTTAGTCAACATTAGGGCTCCAACCCTAAACTGAACTTTTTCCATTTGGCCAGCATTAGGGCTCCAACCCTGAACTGAGCATTGTCTGTTAGTCAGCATTAGGGCTCCAACCCTGAACTGAACTTTTTCCATTTGGCCAGCATTAGGGCTCCAACCCTGAACTGAGCATTGTCTGTTAGTCAGCATTAGGGCTCCAACCCTGAACTGAACTTTTTCCATTTAGCCAGCATTAGGGCTCCAACCCTGAACTGAGCATTGTCTGTTAGTCAGCATTAGGGCTCCAACCCTGAACTGAACTTTTTCCATTTAGCCAGCATTAGGGCTCCAACCCTGAACTGAGCATTGTCTGTTAGTCAGCATTAGGGCTCCAACCCTGAACTGAACTTTTTCCATTTAGCCAGCATTAGGGCTCCAACCCTGAACTGAGCATTGTCTGTTAGTCAGCATTAGAGCTCCAACCCTGAACTGAACTTTTTCCATTTGGCCAGCATTAGGGCTCCAACCCTGAACTGAGCATTGTCTGTTAGTCAGCATTAGGGCTTCAACCCTGAACTGAACTTTTTCCATTTGGCCAGCATTAGGGCTCCAACCCTGAACTGAGCATTGTCTGTTAGTCAGCATTAGGGCTCCAACCCTGAACTGAACTTTTTCCATTTAGCCAGCATTAGGGCTCCAACCCTGAACTGAGCATTGTCTGTTAGTCAGCATTAGGGCTCCAACCCTGAACTGAACTTTTTCCATTTGGCCAGCATTAGGGCTCCAACCCTGAACTGAGCATTGTCTGTTAGTCAGCATTAGGGCTCCAACCCTGAACTAAACTTTTTCCATTTAGCCAGCATTAGGGCTCCAACCCTGAACTGAGCATTGTCTGTTAGTCAGCATTAGGGCTCCAACCCTGAACTGAACTTTTTCCATTTGGCCAGCATTAGGGCTCCAACCCTGAACTGAGCATCGTCTGTTAGCCAGCATTAGGGCTCCAACCCAGAACTGAGCTTTTTCCATTTAGCCAGCATTAGGGCTCCGACCCTGAACTGAGCATTTTTCGTTGAGCCAGCATTAGGGCCCCAACCCTGAACTGAGCATTTTTACCTTTGGCGACATTAGGGCTCTTGCCTCTGAGTTGCATTTTGTAGACTAGAGTTTTTCCAATCCCCTCATCAGGGCTGTAAATTTTCATGACCATTAACTCACGAAATTTTCCTAGTGAAACTGGGGCAGAAAATTTCGTTCGTTTGTTTTGTTGTCTTAGCAGGTCTGACCCTGAGGTGCATTGATCGAGGCGACCTACGGGATGAGTCTCAATCCAGAATAAAGAAAAGAAGAAAAGAACAAAAGAAAAAAAAAAGAAGATGTTCCCACATATTGGAACAAACAAAGGGCAGGTGTCGCACCTCCTTTTTCCGCCCCCGCGAGGGTGCAGGGGAGTTTTCTCCAATTAAAGGACAGTCGAAACGGGATTTGTTTGTTTGTTTCAGAGTCGCCACTTGGGAATTTTAAGGCGTCCCAAGTCACCAATTTTAATCCCTGAATCGAGGAGAATATGACTCTGTTTATTATTCTGCGAACCAGAAATCCTGAGTAAGGAATTCTGTTAATCCGGAAGAAGGTGTTAGGCATTTCCGAATTCCGTGGTTCTAGCACGGTCGCTTAACTGTTTTTATTCTTGGCTTAATTATCTCGATTTTACATTTTTTATTGCATGATTTTGTTATCGCTTCTGTTTAGATTGTTTATAATTAAAGACCCTTCTTCGAATCGAATCACGCATACGTGTATCCGTTTTATATATTATATATATTTTAAAGTGAAAATCGTGTCACGCGTACGTATACACAATGATATTGATAATATAATAATTATTTTTTTTTTCGAAATTTGTTTATTATAAAAAAAAACTTAAGTTCGAAATTGTGCTAAAAATAAAATTAAGAACGTTCGTCGCTCTTGTATAATTAAATATTGAACCGCACATCTCGAGTTATATGAAATTAATATTGATATTCTCCGAAGAGCCCCCTTTTTATTAAATGTTCGTTCGAAGTTGCGCGAACGCATAATCCGAATTGCTTTTAGAAATATAATCAGGTTACGCGAACGCATCCCTAATCACGCAAAATATTCTTAATAGTAGTATAGATTTTCCATAAATTGTTGAATGTTAACCGCAAATTATATTTTTTGCGTAAGAATTATATTTCTCCAAGCCATTCAAATTTAAAAGGGTAAAAATAAACGTGAGATTAATAATACCATTTTTCCGTAAATACAATATATGCATACCCAAAAAGTGAATTGCATATAAAACTAGGAAAAAGAATTAATTTGATAAACAAACTAATAGTTTTCGAAGAAATTATATCTCCTTCTCATCTACTTGTTTTTAGTCCAAAGTTATAATTATTCGGTTAATTTGCTTATGATGACAGATAAAATCAAACCAATTTTTATTCTCGGCCTACGCATGCTATTTATAGTCACTAAATGTACCTTTGGTAAGAATTATTGACATTATTTTTTATACATTATTTTTAAGAAGTGAATTAAAATAGGAGGACCCTTTGTTGGTAAGAAAGAGAATTATTCTACAAGTTGATTCAATAAAATGACATCACATGCAACGTAGTGGAACGTCCGAACCATTCATCATATTCCAAAATCATAAACGGGACGGATTATATCAATTCACATTTCTACCATGGCTATTCACATAACCGTTATTATGCCATATCTGATCGAAATACCATTAACATTATCTAGCCTTAAACAAAATCTGATATTTGACAAAATAGGCTAATAATATAGTTTTTGATATTTCTACACTATTCTTTACTTAGCTAATGACATCCCAAGATAAAATTAATGGTCAACTTTCTGCCATGTTCCCTATTTTGACAATTCAAATATAACTATACTAATGAGATTTCGAAATGGATAACATTATTACAAAGCTTTTATACGAATTTCAAAATAAGACAATTAACTTATAGCCATCGTGTCGAACTCACTACTAGTTAACCAACATGAAAACAAAGCTGAAATTTAAACTAACGAACTTAAATGAATAAAAGACAAAATTACAATTCGAGCTTCATTTATTTGTCATGTAGAAAGCTTTGCATGACATGAGTTTACAGATATATACCTGATATTGGAAGCAAAAGAAAATGAAGATGAGAATCAGCAGCAGTAATAACAGTACAACAGCAACAACTGCCCAGCAACAGTAACAACCCAATAACAGACCGGTGGAGTAGTAATCCCAAAAACAAAAGCCTTAAGCTTTAAATGAAACAACAACCATTAATACTAATTTCAAACAAAGAAAGAAAGCAGTAGATTTTTTTTAGTTTTTATTTTTATTTTGAAAGCTTAAATATTTTTTCGGAATTTTTCTCTCTTCTATTCTCTGTCCGTTTTTTTCTTTCTATCTGTGTGTGTATTTTTTCTCGTCTCTCTTCTCTATTCTCTCTGTCTATCTATGTCTTGTGTTCAAGACTTCTTCTTATAACTCATCCCATAAACCTTTCAATTAATTAAAATCCATACTTTTTCTCTACCCAACCCATTATCTTTCCACTCATCCCCATTACATTAAATAAACATATCACACCACCCCATTATATTTTGTCCCCCATGCTTCATTTAAAATAATGCAAGATTCCCCCTTTAAATTAAATCTTGTCCCCCCTTTATATTAAACAACTATATCACAACCCACCCCATTTCATTTTGTCCCCCATGCTTCAAATAAACAATTTCAAAATGTACAATTCCTAAACTACCCCTCACGACCTTACTGAAATTACCAAACTACCCCTGAACGTACTACAAATTTACCAAACTACCCATCAGCTATAACACATCAATTAATCAAACTTAACCAAAATATAGACAATATGATCAATTTCTAACAATGTTCAAACAACAATATGAACACGGATGAACATCATAACAACAATATCACATGAACACGATTTTAACAACATTTCAACAACAAATCACATGAACACAAATTGAACAACAAAGAACAACTAAAATTTGATTGAACAATATTTTAGCAACAAACAATTCTATTTTCGGATTCAACAACAACAACAAACAAAGTATGAAGATTTCTAAATTCAATCATATTGAACTTAAAATCAACTCTAACAATATTACAACCAACAATTCCTATATTAAACTTAAACAACAAGATTATGAGACAAATTCAAGAAATAATCATAAATGATAAACAAGAAATCAAACTATACAAATTTCGGATTCAAGAACAATCAAACAAAGTATGAACATGAATTAAATCTATTTTAAACAACAAACATGATGGATTTAAACGATTAAACCAACATATTTCTCTAACACAACTAAATTCTTTAAACAAATAACAAGATCGACGAAGAAACAATTATGAACTTAAACTTGAACTTAACAATATTAACAATTTCTAACAATACATAAACACATGAAACAAATTGAAGAAATAGTTAATTAAATTTCAATTTGAATCTAACAAACATTTAAACTAACAAATTTTTACCTTTTTTTTTACAAAATAAATAAAATTAACATGACATAAACATGAAAAACAACTAATTAAATTTCCATTTGAAATCTGAAAATTAAATCAACAAAACACATGAACAAACAACACAAAAAAAATCAAATATCTAACGATTTTAGATTCGAGAAATATCAAAACGAAATACGGACAAACATAAAACTCAAAATCTACTAACCGGATCGAACGACATACGTACGGACTGTTTTGACGACCCAAGCATCGAGCGAATGACGATGAACTTGGATGGAAACAATCTGTCCGGAAACGAATCTCGCACCAAGATAACTTGACGCCGAAGATGACCACGAACGGACGACCAAAGAAGGTGGTCGTTTGGCATCGTTTTAAAAACGAAAAATGGTAGCCCGTCACAAGCAGAAGGCAGCAACAGCTCGATTAGTGAAGAAGACGAATGTGAGGCAGCATCGCGGCAACAACAGCTCGGAGGAAGGAGGAGAAGCAGCGGCGACGAAGGAGCTTGGTCAACGAACTATGGTGAAACAATAGCGTTTGGTTGACGTCGAACAGCAGCAGCAGTGGGGTGTCGAGCAGCAGCAGTGTCGACGCGGACGACTCAGAGGCAGCAAGAAGAAGCAACAAACATGGCGTTATGGCCATGGCGATGGGTCGACGACGAAGACGCAGCCATGGACGAGCCTTTTGAGCTCGACATGGAGAAGATGGGCTTCTTGGTGGTGTGTGCGCTTGTGTCGAAGGAGATGAAGCTGCTGGAGCTTAGCCATGGCAGCCATGGATGTGTGTTTTAGAGTTTGGAGAAGAAAGAAGAAAAGAAGAAGAAGAATGATCGGGGGGGGGGCGGATGACTTAGGTCATTTTTAGGGTTTTTGGGTTTTTTTTTTTGTTTTGTTTTGTGTCTTTGAAATGCAAGATAGGGGTATTGGGTCTTTTGGGTTATGGACTGGGTCGACCCAGTTCGAAATGGACTGGGTCGTAGGGAAGATTGGGCCATTTTTTGGGCCTGTGGCTTGAAATTGAAGAAGAGGCCTAATTCCGACTTTCTTTATATTTTCGCTCTCTTTTCTTCTTTTATTTTTTCTAAAACTAAATTATAAAAATACTTAAACTATTATTAAGAACTAAATTAAGTTATAAAAGCGCAAATTAACTCCCAATAACAATTAACGCACAATTAAGTATTAATTAAGCATAAAATTGTATATTTGGACATTAAATGCTAAAAATGCAAACGATGCCTATTTTTGTAATTTTTAATTTTTGTAAAACAAATTTAATTACTAACAATTGTAGAATTAAATCCTACATGCAAAATGCGACATATTTTGTATTTTTTATTAATTTAACAAATAAACATGCATAGACAAACATACAAATAGTTACACAAAATATCACAAAAATTGCACACCAAGAAAAATTATTTTATTTTTGAATTTTTTGGGAGTAATTCTCATATAGGGCAAAAATCACGTGCTTACAGCTGCCCCTCTTTGCCCGAAGACACGAAGGGTTTTCGTGCAAAGATAAAGCGAGCGATTTTTGCCCATTCGAGTACTCCGTTGAAGCATTTTTTGAAAAAGATTTGACCGAACCTTTGCTTCAAAGGTTTCCTACATATCCTGGGCTAAACAGGAATCAGGTCAATGTAGTTCGGGAAATTTTGGTAGCTGGGACTACCGTTGGACTGCAATGTTACTGTTGTTGCATGCTATTACTACTGCTTACCGATCTCCTTGTTACACCGTGCTTAAAAGAAAACAAGAAGCTAAGCTATACTGCAATTTTTCTTGTTGCCTTGCTTTCTTGTCTGCTTGCATTTTTTCCGGTGCTTTTCTTCTTTTTGACACATGCACTTGAGTTTGTGCTGTGACCTCTTGTTGCAACCTTCTGTTTCCCGGTGCCGGGGAATTTTATTGTTTCCTGCTGGGGATTCCTATTGTAACCCTCTGTTTTATTGTCCTCTGACTTGATCTTGAAATGTATGCCTCTGTTATCTGGGCGGGCTCCCAACTTCAATACTTGAAAATTAAAGACTTGAAATGTATGCCTCTGTTATCTGGGCGGGCTCCCAACTTCAATGCTTGAAATGTAAAGACTGAAATGTATGCCTCTGTTCTATGGGCGGGCTCCCAACTTCAACAACTGAAATGTAAAGACTGAAATGTATGCCTCTGTTATCTGGGCGGGCTCCCCACATCAACAACAACTTTTAAAAATAAGCGCCATTCCTCTCTTCAGGCGGGCTCCTGACTTCAACAACAACTTTGAAAATATCGTCATTCCTCTCTTCAGGCGGGCTCCTGACTTCAAACCATACATCGCCATTCCTTTCTTTAGGTTGGCAAGATTTCAACAACTTTTTTAAAAATGTCTTTCCTCTCTTCAGGCGGGCTCCTGACTTCAACAACAACTTTGAAAATAATCGTCATTCCTCTCTTCAGGCGGGCTCCTGACTTTAACCAATACATCGCCATTCCTTTCTTTAGGTTGGCAAGATTTCAACAACTTTTAAAAATGCCTTTCCTCTCTTCAGGCGGGCTCCTGACAACAACTTTGAAAATAATCGCCATTCCTCTCTTCAGGCGGGCTCCTGACTTCAAACAATACATCGCCATTCCTTTCTTTAGGTTGGCAAGATTTCAACAACTTTTTAAAAACGCCTTTCCTCTCTTCAGGCGGGCTCCTGACTTCAACAACAACTTTGAAAATAATCGCCATTCCTCTCTTCAGGCGGGCTCCTGACTTCAACCAATACATCGCCATTCCTTTCTTTAGGTTGGCAAGATTTCAACAACTTTTAAAAACGTCTTTCCTCTCTTCAGGCGGGCTCCTGACTTCAACAACAACTTTGAAAATAATCGCCATTCCTCTCTTCAGGCGGGCTCCTGACTTCAACCAATACATCGCCATTCCTTTCTTTAGGTTGGCAAGATTTCAACAACTTTTAAAAAACGCCATTCCTCTCTTCAGGCGGGCTCCTGACTTCAACCGATAGATTACCATTCTATTCTTCAGGGGGGCTCCTGACTTCAACCATTTTTTTTCAATTCAAACTTCTTCTTTTTTTTTCAAATTATCCTAGGAGAAAATTCATCAGACTAGGATTTGATATCTTATCTTAGGAGAAAGATTCATCGGACTAAGATTTGATATCTTATCTTGGGAGAAAAATTTCATCGGACCAAGATTGTGACTCTAGGAGATAAATCGTCAGACTAGGTCCATTTTGTTGTGATCTTAGGAGAAAGATTCATCCGACTAAGATTTTATCTTGGGAGAACAATTTCATCAGACCAAGATTTTGACTCTAGGAGATAAATCGTCAGACTAGGTCCATTTGTTGTGATCTTAGGAGAAAGATTCATCCGACTAAGATTTTATCTTGGGAGAAAAATTTCATCAGACCAAGATTTTGACTCTAGGAGATAAATCGTCAGACTAGGTCCATTTGTTGTGATCTTAGGAGAAAGATTCATCCGACTAAGATTTTATCTTGGGAGAACAATTTCATCAGACCAAGATTTTGACTCTAGGAGATAAATCGTCAGACTAGGTCCATTTTGTTGTGATCTTAGGAGAAAGATTCATCCGACTAAGATTTTATCTTGGGAGAACAATTTCATCAGACCAAGATTTTGACCCTAGGAGATAAATCGTCAGACTAGGTCCATTTGTTGTGATCTTAGGAGAAAGATTCATCCGACTAAGATTTTATCTTGGGAGAAAAATTTCATCAGACCAAGATTGTATCGGGAGGGAAATTCATCAGACTAGGACTTTTTATCCTAGGAAAAAAAATGTAAAGATCAATGATTTGAGAAACTTACCTTCGTAATTCCTTCTTTTCTTTTCTCCTTCCTTCGCGCTGCTTTGTTCTTGCTTGCTGGGGATAATACCACTGCGGTAGTTTTCTTTCTTCCCCTCCTTCAAATTCAACTTTTTTTTTCAGAATTTATTTTCTCTCAACACTGCTGGGGATAAAAGTGTTATCTTCTTGGGATAACGTTGTTGAGGATAACGCTGCTGGGGAATTTTATCCCTTCAAATCGATGCTTCATTCTTCTGGAAGCTGCTGGGGATGATAATGGCTTTTTGCTTTTCTGAGCACAAGCGTCATCATTTTATTCTGTCTTCTGGGGATCAATTTCCTCCATTGGAAACTTATTATGTTGGGGGCAACCCTGGTTCAAAGACCACTTCCTTGGTGCTATCTTTATTCTTCCCCAAATGGGTACCTGATTTTCCAGAAAATTTTCTAACTGAAAAGAAAATTTTCTGCCCCAGTTTGACAATCTTTCTTGCGGCATGCATTTCCGACATCAATGCCATTTCCTTTACCTGTTTTAACTCAAACAAAATTTGTTAGCTTAAAGCGTGGTAGTTGGTTGTGATACTCCACTGGGATGGCTTTTCCCTTTCTCCTTCCTTGCTCTGCATTCCACCAGGGACGATATTATTTGCTGGGGATAATCCTTTTCTGCTAGGGATATCCCTCTTCTTTCGTGACATGGCTCGGAGACTTGCATTTTTCCGACCTTTTAGTCTCGCATGAATTTTCCAAGTCATGCTTATTGCTCTCCTTGTTTGTCTACGGGCCTTGGCCTTTGAGGTTTTAATAACCTCTGATTTTGGCAAGGATATCCCTCTTGACACTCGTTGATCTTTTTGTCAATTCCCTTTTGCTGGGAATTTTTTTTTTTTTGACACTGGCCTCGCGCTTGTTCCTTGCTGACTATACCATTTGTATGTATTAGTCAGATCTTATCTTGGAAAGCTAATGGCCTATTTTGAAGTCATTTCCCACTGGTTCTGTCCAAACAGACTCTACTGGGGAAATTTCTATGAAAGGAAAAGATAAAAGGGAACAGAATAAAAGACAACGGAAAAAGATGACTCTTTAACAAAAGAAACTATAAATAAAAACTTATCAAACGAAAACACCGACTCTAATGGTCATGACATGCATATGTGGCCCATCCTCTGCCGTCAATCGTCTTTCAAGACCTTCAATTGGCGATTCCCAATCTTATTCGACTTGTAGTTCCCGAAGGGTTTTCACTATCAAGCCTCTCTCATTTTGGTTTTTCTCTCAGCTTTCATCGCCTTATGGTGTCCGTGAAGATTTTCACCTATAAGACTCTCTCATTTGTATCACTTTCTAGCTGGGGATTTGGAGTGTTGCCGGTATGACTCTATCTGCTGGAGATTAGAGTCCTTTCTGCTGTGGAACAGAATGTTATGTTCGCCGGTAAGACTCTCATTCGTCTGACTTGACATCTTTTGAAGACTGATCAGAAGGTCTTTCTTTGGACCGTAATGCGGGTTTTGGATAGGCTAGAAAGAAAGGGTATTAAAAGGCTCAAAAACAAAATAAATTTGGGGTTTTAAAATTACAACCTTCGGAACCAATTTTGCTTACAACGAGTACAACTCTTGCCCCAGTTTCTTGCTTGGGGATTATTTATTTAATTTTTTTTTTATTTATTACGCCATGCATACCATGAACACTATGCACCCTATGACCGAGCCGTGAAGCGCCTACGTATCCTCTTTGAGGAATCAGGTCAAACGTAGTTCCCAATTCCTCTTTTTCATTTGACTTTCTTTTTTTCTTTGTCTTTTTCTTTTTCGTTTTTTTTTTAATTTTTTCTTTACCTTCCAGGCTCGTATTTCCTAGTCATTGCTATTGATTCCGAACGAGGGGTATGAAAGAAAATAAATAAGGCTCAAAAGGGGTAACAAAGGATAAAGTGTTTAGGTAGCAGAACAAAATGCCTTCGTCATTCCAGTCTTCAAAACATGCCAAGTGCAAACAACACAATTGAACATAGATTTATAGTCTCTTCCGATGGTGCTGGACTTGACAATTATGTTAAACACTTGCTTTTTCATTTGTCATTTCTAAAGCACTGCTGGGCGACACTCTCACTCTCATGCACGACCCTCATGCCAATTTGGCGAATCTTGCATTTAACGGTTTTCTTTATGTTTTACTTGCCCCAGTTCCACATGACTCGGGCTTCAAATAATCTCAAACCGTTCTTATTTCCTTTAAATGCTTTGATCACCTTCCCAGGGTTTTATGATTAACTTTATAGACTAGGCCCAAACTGTGTGCGCATGTCATGTCACTAGAATCGGCGCTTGAATAAAAATGATAAAAGGACTAATCAAAAGAAAACTGGAAATAATAAAAGACCGGCTTTTGTATTAGACTACCGGCGAAATGGTTTGAATAATAAAACAAACAAAACAACCAGAATAAAATCCTAACACAGCCTTGACAAAACTTAAACAAATTGATATGACAAACTGGAAAGATAAGAAGGTTTGACACAAGACAATATTCGGACTACAACCCTAAGGATAATCCGGACAACAGAAATGACAACAAAATAAGCCACCAAAAGCTTCTCTCTTGCTAACCAAGGAACGGAGCGTCCTCCCACTTTATCAAAATTGGCATCTTAGCCACTGAGCTTTGCATTAATATTGTCGAGACCATTGCCAACTTCAATATCATCAACCTTAGTCAACAAGTCCTAATAGGATTTGAGTGTTTCTGTTATCAAGCCTGATCCCCGCAAAGTGTGCTTCTGGGTCTTGTAGTTTCGGCTTACCACAAACAAACCACCTTCTTTCTTTGCGATTCAAAACAGGTTAGAATGGACTCAATCGGTCCTCATTATTAACAACATTTTTTTTTTCATTTTTCTTCTTTTTCGATTTTTTTTTCATTCATTTTTTTCTTTTCTTTTTTTCGATTTGTTTTTCATTTTTTTTCATTTTTTCTTTTTCATTTTTTTTCATTTTTTTTTGTTGTGGTCGAATCTTATGGAGATTGCCTACGTATCATGACCCCGCATGAATCAGACCTTGCGTAGTTCGGACCAATAAAAGATAAACAATATTAATCATTTTTTTTTCAATTTTCATATTAAAATAAACTGGGTTTTAAAGGTTTGAAGATGACCTACAAACTCGAAAATCAAACAACCCACATATTCTAATTAAAGATTTATAACCTCGAAACAAAAAGGTCAGCTTCCTTTCCCCGTTTGACAAATGCAACCAAATGGCTATTTTTGCAAATGTGGCCCCTTCCAAATCTCACATGAATTTTGAGGCCGGGGAGGATTATTTTGACACTTTACAAACTTGTTCGTTCTTTTACGAAAATAGCCTTTCGACAACTGAAAGATACTCTAAGGCTATTTTGGCAAGAACGGTTTAAGACACTGTCGAAGCTAGCTCGGCTTATTTTTGACTAAAAAAAATTCACCTGACCGTTGACTCTTTTTTTTTTCAAATTACAATAAAAACCAGGTGTTGCAACACGGCCCTTCAGCGCCTCGGGGACGAAGATTTTTTAAGGCTGTGTGGGTCAACTGAACCAAATTTTAAAAAATGACCCAAAGGTGGCTGTTTATGCAAAGTCAGCCTTCCGGCGTCCCTTTCGGGAACATTCGGCTATGTCTTGATAAAACAGCGTCACCCGACTTCTTTATGACAAAACTAAAATTTGACATATTTTTTTTTGGCTATTTTGTTTTAGCAAAAAGTGGAGGCTGGACACTACCCGACTTATTTATGAAAAAATTAAAATTTTGACATGTTTTTTATTTATTTATTGGTTTTTGGCTATTTTAGCAAAAATGGGGGTTGGACCCGATGAGGGTTGCCTAAGTATCTCACATCCGGTGAGAATCAAACCTGCGTAGTTCGGGCAGGTCAGGAATAAAGTAAATAAAGTAATTTTAAATTATTTTTTTTTGAATTTGTAAAAGAACTGCTTTAAAAGAAGAAATGAAATATATATATATTTTGGATTTTTGATTGATTTTGTTTTTGAAAGAAAGACTTCTAAGAATTCCTTTTCTTTTGATTTGAACTTTAAGAATTTCAAAAGTAAAAGGAAGATATTTTTTTTTGTTTGAATTTTCATATTCTAAAAAGAAAGAAATTTTTTTTTTTTGGAATTTTACCTTTAATAAAAGAAATGCTTTCTAAAAAAAATATTTTTTGAATTTTCTTTTCAATTTTTAAAGAGGAAGGAAAATATTTTCGAATTTGTTTTATTTTATTATATATATATTTTTAATAATTGAAAAAAAAACTTTCTTAAAGAAGTCAATAATGGAAAATATTTTTGGATTTTTTGTTTTGAAAATTGGGAGTCTAAAAAAACTTTTCTATACTTTTTGGCAGGACAAATATTTTTGCAACAAATAAAGATATATATACATTTTTGGAAATAAAGAAAAACTTTTTGGATTATATATATATATATATATATATATATATATATTTGCAACAAATAATAAAACCACTTTCAACGCGACTCTTTTTATTTTATTATTTTGAATTTTTCAGAAACGAATAAAAAAACTATTTTAAAAGTAAGACTCTTTTTCATTGTCATTTTCAGGGGAAGACAAACTATTTTCCTTTATATATATATATATATATATATATATTTATATATTTATTTTTTATTTTTTTGAAAAATAAGACAGAACAACGATTTTTTTTCTTTCTATTTTTTCTTTGGTTTTAATAAAACAAACTAATAAAACATTTTTTTTTCATTTTCTCAAAATTTCGGCAGAGTTTTGACAGTATTTGGGCATTGGTTTTTTTTTTTTCAAAAATAAACAGTCAATTCCCTAACCGCTATTTCTTTTTTTTCAATTTTAAAATATTATTCATGATATTCAAAAGTCAGTCAACACACAAATCCGGATCAAATAAATGCGCAAGTAGCAGCAAGTAAGATGCATCAGGATGGTCATTTTTTTTGGTACACCTGTCCTAGACAGACCCAACCCCTGTGTTGAGTCTCCAAAGTCAAATGCACGTGATGCAAACAATCGCTCCTACTAGGGATCCGGCATGAAGCTGAGTTATTCTAAGTGAAAAAACCTGAGGCATATTGATCTAGCCCTGGCTTACCCAAACGGACAGTTTGAGCCGAAGCGGGGGCAACGTACCGGGAGCACGAAAGTCTACCCGGCCTAGTTACTTGTCCCAACTTCGTCTTATTTGGTATGACTTTAACAGAAAGGTGGGCCACGCGCACGTGTGCACCATAAATTTAGAAGACTCAGAAAGAAGGGGGTTTCGTAGCAGTTGTATATATTCATAATTCAAATAATATTAAAGCGGTAAAAGTGTCATTTAGCACATTGGGCATATATCATGTAAAAAAATCAGATAATAAATAAAGCCAACTATAACAATTATTTTAAGCTCGAATTCTTGAACCCTGAACCAGTGGTTCTGGGTTAAGTCCCCAGCAGAGTCGCCAGAGCTGTCGCACCTCCTTTTTCCGCCCCCGCGAGGGTGCAGGGGAGTTTTCTCCAATTAAAGGACAGTCGAAACGGGATTTGTTTGTTTGTTTCAGAGTCGCCACTTGGGAATTTTAAGGCGTCCCAAGTCACCAATTTTAATCCCTGAATCGAGGAGAATATGACTCTGTTTATTATTCTGCGAACCAGAAATCCTGAGTAAGGAATTCTGTTAATCCGGAAGAAGGTGTTAGGCATTTCCGAATTCCGTGGTTCTAGCACGGTCGCTTAACTGTTTTTATTCTTGGCTTAATTATCTCGATTTTACATTTTTTATTGCATGATTTTGTTATCGCTTCTGTTTAGATTGTTTATAATTAAAGACCCTTCTTCGAATCGAATCACGCATACGTGTATCCGTTTTATATATTATATATATTTTAACGTGAAAAATCGTGTCACGCGTACGTATACACAATGATATTGATAATATAATAATTATTATTTTTTTCGAAATTTGTTTATTATAAAAAAAAAAACTTAAGTTCGAAATTGTGCTTAAAATAAAATTAAGAACGTTCGTCGCTCTTGTATAATTAAATATTGAACCGCACATCTCGAGTTATATGAAATTAATATTGATATTCTCCGAAGAGCCCCCTTTTTATTAAATGTTCGTTCGAAGTTGCGCGAACGCATAATCCGAATTGCTTTTAGAAATATAATCAGGTTACGCGAACGCATCCCTAATCACGCAAAATATTCTTAATAGTAGTATAGATTTTCCATAAATTGTTGAATGTTGACCGCAAATTATATTTTTTGCGTAAGAATTATATTTCTCCAAGCCATTCAAATTTAAAAGGGTAAAAATAAACGTGGGATTAATAATACCATTTTTCCGTAAATACAATATATGCATACCCAAAAAGTGAATTGCATATAAAACTAGGAAAAAGAATTAATTTGATAAACAAACTAATAGTTTTCGAAGAAATTATATCTCCTTCTCATCTACTTGTTTTTAGTCCAAAGTTATAATTATTCGGTTAATTTGCTTATGATGACAGATAAAATCAAACCAATTTTTATTCTCGGCCTACGCATGCTATTTATAGTCACTAAATGTACCTTTGGTAAGAATTATTGACATTATTTTTTATACATTATTTTTAAGAAGTGAATTAAAATAGGAGGACCCTTTGTTGGTAAGAAAGAGAATTATTCTACAAGTTGATTCAATAAAATGACATCACATGCAACGTAGTGGAACGTCCGAACCATTCATCATATTCCAAAATCATAAACGGGACGGATTATATCAATTCACATTTCTACCATGGCTATTCACATAACCGTTATTATGCCATATCTGATCGAAATACCATTAACATTATCTAGCCTTAAACAAAATCTGATATTTGACAAAATAGGCTAATAATATAGTTTTTGATATTTCTACACTATTCTTTACTTAGCTAATGACATCCCAAGATAAAATTAATGGTCAACTTTCTGCCATGTTCCCTATTTTGACAATTCAAATATAACTATACTAATGAGATTTCGAAATGGATAACATTATTACAAAGCTTTTATACGAATTTTAAAATAAGACAATTAACTTATAGCCATCGTGTCGAACTCACTACTAGTTAACCAACATGAAACAAAGCTGAAATTTAAACTAACGAACTTAAATGAATAAAAGACAAAATTACAATTCGAGCTTCATTTATTTGTCATGTAGAAAGCTTTGCATGACATGAGTTTACAGATATATACCTGATATTGGAAGCAAAAGAAAATGAAGATGAGAATCAGCAGCAGTAATAACAATACAACAGCAACAACTGCCCAGCAACAGTAACAACCCAGTAACAGACCGGTGGAGTAGTAATCCCAAAAACAAAAGCCTTAAGCTTTAAATGAAACAACAACCATCAATACTAATTTCAAACAAAGAAAGAAAGCAGTAGATTTTTTTTAGTTTTTATTTTTATTTTGAAAGCTTAAATATTTTTTCGGAATTTTTCTCTCTTCTATTCTCTGTCCGTTTTTTTCTCTCTATCTGTGTGTGTATTTTTTCTCGTCTCTCTTCTCTATTCTCTCTGTCTATCTATGTCTTGTGTTCAAGACTTCTTCTTATAACCCATCCCATAAATCTTTCAATTAATTAAAATCCATACTTTTTCTCTACCCAACCCATTATCTTTCCACTCATCCCCATTACATTAAATAAACATATCACACCACCCCATTATATTTTGTCCCCCATGCTTCATTTAAAATAATGCAAGATTCCCCCTTTAAATTAAATCTTGTCCCCCCTTTATATTAAACAACTATATCACAACCCACCCCATTTCATTTTGTCCCCCATGCTTCAAATAAACAATTTCAAAATGTACAATTCCTAAACTACCCCTCACGACCTTACTGAAATTACCAAACTACCCCTGAACGTACTACAAATTTACCAAACTACCCATCAGCTATAACACATCAATTAATCAAACTTAACCAAAATATAGACAATATGATCAATTTCTAACAATGTTCAAACAACAATATGAACACGGATGAACATCATAACAACAATATCACATGAACACGATTTTAACAACATTTCAACAACAAATCACATGAACACAAATTGAACAACAAAGAACAACTAAAATTTGATTGAACAATATTTTAGCAACAAACAATTCTATTTTCGGATTCAACAACAACAACAAACAAAGTATGAAGATTTCTAAATTCAATCATATTGAACTTAAAATCAACTCTAACAATATTACAACCAACAATTCCTATATTAAACTTAAACAACAAGATTATGAGACAAATTCAAGAAATAATCATAAATGATAAACAAGAAATCAAACTATACAAATTTCGGATTCAAGAACAATCAAACAAAGTATGAACATGAATTAAATCTATTTTAAACAACAAACATGATGGATTTAAACGATTAAACCAACATATTTCTCTAACACAACTAAATTCTTTAAACAAATAACAAGATCGACGAAGAAACAATTATGAACTTAAACTTGAACTTAACAATATTAACAATTTCTAACAATACATAAACACATGAAACAAATTGAAGAAATAGTTAATTAAATTTCAATTTGAATCTAACAAACATCAAACTAACAAATATTCACTTAAACAATTACAAAATAAATAAAATTAACATGACATACACATGAAAAACAACTAATTAAATTTCCATTTGAAATCTGAAAATTAAATCAACAAAACACATGAACAAACAACACAAAAAAAATCAAATATCTAACGATTTTAGATTCGAGAAATATCAAAACGAAATACGGACAAACATAAAACTCAAAATCTACTAACCGGATCGAACGACATACGTACGGACTGTTTTGACGACCCAAGCATCGAGCAAATGACGATGAACTTGGATGGAAACAATCTGTCCGGAAACGAATCTCGCACCAAGATAACTTGACGCCGAAGATGACCACGAACGGACGACCAAAGAAGGTGGTCGTTTGGCATCGTTTTAAAAACGAAAAATGGCAACCCGTCACAAGCAGAAGGCAGCAACAGCTCGATTAGTGAAGAAGACGAATGTGAGGCAGCATCGCGGTAACAACAGCTAGGAGGAAGGAGGAGAAGCAGCGGCGACGAAGGAGCTTAGTCAACGAACTATGGTGAAGCAATAGCGTTTGGTTGACGTCGAACAGCAGCAGCAGTGGGGTGTCGAGCAGCAGCAGTGTCGACGCGGACGACTCAGAGGCAGCAAGAAGAAGCAACAAACATGGCGTTATGGCCATGGCGATGGGTCGATGACGAAGACGCAGCCATGGACGAGCCTTTTGAGCTCGACATGGAGAAGATGGGCTTCTTGGTGGTGTGTGCGCTTGTGTCGAAGGAGATGAAGCTGCTGGAGCTTAGCCATGGCAGCCATGGATGTGTGTTTTAGAGTTTGGAGAAGAAAGAAGAAAAGAAGAAGAAGAATGATAGGGGGGCGGATGACTTAGGTCATTTTTAGGGTTTTTGGTTTTTTTTTTTTTGTTTTGTTTTGTGTCTTTGAAATGCAAGATAGGGGTATTGGGTCTTTTGGGTTATGGACTGGGTCGACCCAGTTCGAAATGGACTGGGTCGTAGGGAAGATTGGGCCATTTTTTGGGCCTGTGGCTTGAAATTGAAGAAGAGGCCTAATTCCGACTTTCTTTATATTTTCGCTCTCTTTTCTTCTTTTATTTTTTTCTAAAACTAAATTATAAAAATACTTAAACTATTATTAAGAACTAAATTAAGTTATAAAAGCGCAAATTAACTTCCAATAACAATTAACGCACAATTAAGTATTAATTAAGCATAAAATTGTATATTTGGACATTAAATGCTAAAAATGCAAATGATGCCTATTTTTGTAATTTTTAATTTTTGTAAAACAAATTTAATTACTAACAATTGTATAATTAAATCCTACATGCGAAATGCGACATATTTTTGTATTTTTAATAATTTAACAAATAAACATGCGCAGACAAACATACAAATAGTTACACAAAATATCACAAAATATCACAAAAATTGCACACCAAGAAAAATTATTTTATTTTTGAATTTTTTGGGAGTAATTCTCATATAGGGAAAAAATCACGTGCTTACAGCAGGTCGCCCAAAAATTGGATCAAATTCCCGAGCTCCGCCAATCCCGTTTCATTCAATACTGCAGAAATAAACAAGCGCCTACAACTTGCAAGCATCAAGATTCGGATCGAAGTCTACAAGCAGAATCAGCTAAGACCCAAGATCAAGTTGCAAAAGAATTATAGATAGGAATCTTGTAACTAGCGGTTGACAGGCATAAGTATTTAAATCAATTTCAATTTCCTTTGGTTGTAATAAGGAGGTCAGTAAAGCGGTAGTAGCAACAGCAACAACAGTAACAGCAAGCATTGCAATCCCATGGTAGTCCCAGCTACTAAAATTTCCCGAACTACATTGACCTGATTCCTGTTTAGCCCAGGATATGTAGGAAACCTCTGAAGCAAAGGTTCGGTCAATTCTTTTTCAAAAAATGCTTCACACGGAGTACTCAGATGGGCAAAAATCGCTCACTTTATCTTTGCGCGAAAATCCTTCGTGTCTTCGGGCAAAGAGGGGCAGCTGTAAGCACGTGATTTTTGCCTTATATGAGAATTACTCCCAAAAAAAATTCAAAATCAAATGATTTTCCTTGGTTGCAATTTTGTGAGAATTTTGTGATATTTTTGGATGATTATTTATATTTGTTTGTGCTTGTTTATTTGTTAAATTAATAAAAAAAAAATACAAAAATATGTCGCATTTTGCATGTAGGATTTAATTCTATAATTGTTAGTAGTTAAACAAAAATTAAAAAATTACAAAAATAGGCATCATTTTTAGCATTTAATGACCAAATGAACAATTTTATGCTTAATTATTACTTAATTGTGCGTTAATTGTTATTGGGAGTTAATTTGCGTTTTTATAACTTAATTTAGTTCTTAATAATAATTTAAGTATTTTTAGAATTTAGTTTTAGAAAAATAAAAGAAGAAAAGAGAACAAAAATACAAAAGAAAAATCGGATTGGGCCACTTCTTCAAATTTCAACCCCAGGCCCAAACAATTGTCCAACCTTCCCCATGACCCGGTCCATTTCGAACCGGGTCGACCCGGTCCGCCCCATTAACCCAAATAACCAACACCCTTCTTCATTTTTGTCCAACACAAAACAAAACAAAAAATAAAAAAAACCCAAAAACCCTAAAACTAAAACCATCCGCCCCCTTCCCTGCTTTCATCTTCTTCAAACTCCAAACCTTGGCCAACCATGGCTACCTTCCCCTCCATGGCTGCCCAGCAACCATCCTCCAAACAGACCCCTCACGTCTTCATCTTCTTCACCCTCTCAAACGACCCCTCCATTGTCCGCCATTGACGAGCAACAATGTTGCTGCGTTTTTTCTCGTCGAACATCTGCTTCACATCGAGCTCCACCATACCACCATGAACGACCCCCTCCAGCTTCATGTTCTTCGCAACGCACCCAGCAGCTCCTAGCCTCCATCTTCATCGTCGTCGAACCCGAACCAGCAGCGACCAAACCTGCCCGCGCCACCGCTGCTGCTGTCGTTCCAGCTGCTCCAGCTTCTGCCTCGTCGAGCTGCTGTTGTTCGGCGTCGACCAGCTGCTGCTGCTTCACTTCATCTTCTTCGAGCTTGAGCTCACCATTGCCAAGTTGTTCCGTAGCTGCTTCTTCTGCTTTCAACTTCAAGCAAACCAAATGCACCCCCCCCCCAGCTGCTTCTGTTTCGTGTCAACTATTGCTACTGTTTCGACGTCAACTAATTAGGTTCGTGTTCGTCGTCGTTTGTTCGAGTTTTGGTTGGGGTTGTCAAAACAGTCCGTACATATTTTGTTTCGATCCGGTTAGTAGATTTTGAGTTTTATTTTGTCCGTATTTCGTTTTGATATTTCTCGAATCTAAAATCGTTAGATATTTGATTTTTTTTTTTGTTCATGTGCGTATGTTTTGTTGAATTAATTTTCAGATTTCAAATGGAAATTTAATTAGTTGTTTTTCATGTTTATTTCATATTTGTTTTATTGTTTAGGTAAAATTTGTTAGTTTAATGTTTGTTAGATTCAAATTGAAATTTA
The DNA here is from genome assembly GCF_000393655.2 of Nicotiana sylvestris. Lineage (NCBI taxonomy): Eukaryota > Viridiplantae > Streptophyta > Magnoliopsida > Solanales > Solanaceae > Nicotiana > Nicotiana sylvestris. The sequence continues at coordinate 14,136,914 of NC_091065.1, forward strand.
ATTGATTATTTCTTCAATTTGTTTCATGTTGTTATGTATTTTCCAGAAATTATTAATGTTATTTGAATCATTTAATCCGTCATATTTGTTGTTTAAAAATAGATTTTAATGCATGTTTATTCATTGTTTGAAGTTCGTCCAGTAATTTAATTTGAGTTTGTTTTGTTTTTGATTTGTTGATTTAATTTGAATCATGCATTTTGTTGTTTGTTCTGCTCGTTCATTTTTTGTCTAAGTTAACCAGGATTGGTTCCCGATATGGTTAATTTATTTCCATTAATTTGGAGTTGTGTTGTTCATCGTGTTCATGTGATTTTTTGTTGAAGATTGTTGAGAAATTGGTCATCTTGACTATATTTTGGTTAAGTTATGATTAATTGATTGTTTAGAGCTGATGGGGGTAGTTTGGTAAATTGCAGTACGTTCAGGGGTAGAATGGTAATTGCAATAAGGTCGGAGGGGTAGTTTGGTAATTGAACATTTTGAATAATTCTTTATGTTAAGCATGGGGGACAAAATATAATGGGGTGTGGGTGATATAATTGTTTAACATAATGGGGGACAAGACATAATGTAGTGGAGTGGAATATTGTATTTGTTTATGTTAGGCATGGGGGACAAATTGTAATGGGTTGAGGTTGATGTATTTATTTAATGTAGTGGGGGACAAAGCATGCCATTAAGGAATATTTGGGGCTAGGGTCTTGCTATATATAGAGTCATTCTTGACATTAAAAGGGGACCAAGATTTGAGGGAGGAAAACTTGAACATAAAAAAGAGACAAGACTCGAGAGAGTTTTTAGACTGAAAAAGAGAAAGACAACTTGAACTTCTACTTGAATAAATTCCGTTTGCCTTTCCTCGAGTGTTATTCAAAATCAAAACTACTGCATCTTGTATCTGTCTCTCTTCTGCTTTGACTGCGATTGCACTTTGGTATTGCTGATTTTTCAATCCGTTACTGGGTTATTCTACTGGTCGTTACTGGGTTTGCGGTGTTGCTGAATCTGTTGTTGTTGTGGTATTATTGCTGCTGACTCCTACTTCTTTTTTTCTTGTACTGCCATTTTCAGGTACACAAATTGATATACTGGTTCATCTTGTAAGCCACTCGAAGCATGAATGCAAGAAATGAGAAAGATTTGAAGTTGTAGTTTAATGTAGTCTTTTCTTTCTTTTACTGTCTGTATATAGAACATTATACATGTTGTCCATGTAAACTCTTTAAACGACTCACTTTCAAAACTTGACTATAATAATTCGAAAGTATGTAAATAAAGTAGGACCTTATCTTCATTTATTTTAGAATACAAAAAATAGAAAATGTAGTCGTGCTAAGATTATCCTTAAAATAAATAATGAGACGAGCCTCGCCAAATACAAATGCAAATTACGGGGCCCTCAATAATTGATCATAATAAATACTTAGAATTTGGGATGGACTGTTTAGTGAATTTCACTGCCTTCCCCAAAGATAATAACGCGCTAGACTCTTTAGGCGCGACTTAATTAAATTACATTCTTAAATTCGGGTGCGCATTTATGTGACCCAAATTCAAATCTCAACGGAGTCGAAATGTGTTAACAACTACGGGTGCATTGATTGTGACGTGGTTCGAGATGCATTTTCACGACGTTGCAATTCTATAAAAATAAATGATAATAATAAAAGCGGTTTAAAACTTAATAAAAGCACATAAGTCACAACATGTATTTAAATCAGATATTTAGCCATTATAACAATTTAAGCGACCGTGCTAGAACCACGGGATTCGAGGGTGCCTAACACCTTCCCTCGGGTCAACAGAATTCCTTACTTAGAATTTCTGGTTCGCAGACTTCATTTGGAAAGTCAAAAATTTCCTCGATTTGGGATTCAAGATAAATCGGTGACTTGGGACACCAAAAGCCAAACCTTTCCCAAGTGGCGACTCTGAATTAAATAAATAATCCCATTTCGAATATTGTCACTTAAATTGGAAAAACTCCCTCGCGCATTTATCCCTCGGGGTAGGTGCGCAAAAAGGAGGTGTGACAGTAATTTTACTGCAATTTGTGTTTTTATAATGATTTACGCATGATTTTTAATATGAATATGTTACCGATTAATTTAAGTTGCATGTGGGGCAAGTCTTTTACTCGATATGATACCGAAATAGTTATTTGAGATGAATATCGTGGTTTTAAATATTTTCGTTGTCACTAGATTTGTTTTACCGTTACTTGAATTTACTGTTATCGAAAGGAAATTATATGATTTGATAAGAACCGAAATGTAATATATTGTTTTAAAATAGTTTCTACGAGTATATACGGATTACAGAGACAAGTATAAATGGGAGTAGACATTGAAGGATCTCGTAGCTAACGGCGGGTTCGTTAGACCTGGTGCACCTTGTAATTACTGATTACCGTTATAGCCCTCGCTAGTGGGAAGGTAGAACTAGCATACCGTTACCGATTTCCCTCGAGTAGGAACTACCGTTATATATGACTTCTTGCAAAGAAATCCACAGTTATACCGATTACATGATCCGTTCATTGAAACCTCCCAAAATGTGAATACTGATATTATATAGTGGTTACCGAGCTTATTACTGAATTGTTAATTATATTTTATTACAAGAAAAACGTGATGAGACTGAAATTTTTTTTATTGTTTCTGAAAGGGCATTTATTTTGTGTTATTTTCTGTTTGAGATACTAGCATGTTTTTTGACTTGTCCCCAAATAAAAACGGTTGTGGTTAAGTGTTATTACTCACTGAGCTAGCAACTCATTCCCGGCTAATTTTTTTTATAGAGACAGCAGCTGACGCATGCGAGGATTTCGTTAATTAGAGCGCACATGTTGATAGTTCTCGGTGAGCCTCGCACTTGTTCGCGTGGACGGAGATTTTATTTATTTTCTTGTCTTTCTTTGAACTCTTAGAGTCGCTCCATGGTTATTCTTTTAGTATCATAAGTATTATTTTGTTATTATAATCTTATGTTGAGTATCGTTCTTTATTATCAAGGTTGGAGATAAATTAGTATTTCTGTTTGCTAGTGGGTTAACTAGTAATGGTGGAGACTCGTTTTGGTTGATTGATTGGTTGTCAATTGTTGGTATGATATTAGGACGTTTGGTTGTTGATTTGAGACTGTGAAATTTTTGGGATAGTCCAAAAACAGAGGAAGCTCTGTCCGATTTTCTGTAAAATACCGAAGAGGCTTACTTTGGGGCACTTGCTCCTGGGTGCCGGTCATGAGCCTAAATTGGGTGGTGACAATATATTTACAAGTAAATAAAGCTATTCATACATTTAAATATAATGGAATAAACAGTCCTAAAGCTTGGCTAATAGTTACAAGTTGATATGCCTAAGATGGATTTTAGATGGCAGATAAAAAAAAATTTAAACATAATGAGAAGACATACTCGGAAAAAAAAAAAAAAAAAAAAAGAGGCAGATATCTATTAGTGAAAATTTTTCCTTTTTCCTCTTAACATTTCTTTCTTTTGGATTTGTTCATCCTAGGCTTTGTTTTCAAGTTGTAACGAGCCCTCCCTCATCAATTTTAAGCTGAGGCTGTTAAACCGTTCACGAGAATACTGTCGCGATGCTTTTCTCCAATCCGTACCAGCCTTCATCATCGCAGCAAATTCCTCATAACTAATTCGACCATCCTGCATTATGACAAAATGAGACACAGCTGAGCTCCCAAACTCCGCGACAAGCTAGTGCAAACAAGTCGGATATTTGACACATACTTCAAGGCATGTTGTTATTAACGAGAGTCTATCAAAAACAGTGTCTCTGTCCGTCCAGAGTAGGGGTAAGGCTATGTACATCCTACCCTCCCCAGACCCCACTTGTGGGATTTTGTGGGATTACAATGGGTTGTTGTTGTTGTACTTCAAGGCATGTTGTTAGAAATGAAAGAATAAACTTTAAACAAATCGGCAAAGACAATGAAAAACTTTTAACGACAATTTGATAGCAAAGGAAGAACTTTCAAGGACAATTTGATAGTAAGTGCACATAAACAGACACAGATACTGACCTTATCCGTGTCAACATCATGCATAATGGCATTGATGACTTCCTCACTAGTGTTGTCGTCCTCATCACTTAAGGCACAACGCAGCTCTTCGATTTCTATGTAACCACTTTGGTTTTTGTCGAAAAATGAAAATGCTTTGTGCAGGTGTTCATCATTAGCCATCTTTCTAAGATGAACAGATACAGCAACGAACTCTGCATAATTTAAACTTCCATCTCCATCAACATCGGCCTGTAAAACCAATACAGGAGATAAAAACATAAGAAAACAAATATTTGAAATAAAATAAATGATAAAAAGAATAAGCATTCGGCTGGTCAAAGAGCCAAAAAGAATCTAAAAGCACAAAAAAGTTTTCTCTGAAAATAATAAGCACCGAATTCAGGTTTCCAACGCAAGCAAAATGTCAAGATCCTTTTGCTATAGATTTTTCTGCACTGAAACAATCATCAGGTAGATGTACACCATTACAACTTACATTGACCAAGTATGCTTCGCAATTAATCAAAATCCTGATATCAGGATCAAGGACATAAGTGTAGTGTGGACTTCTCTTCAACAACTACGACTACATCCCAAACTAGAGGTGTCCGCTAGCTATATAAGTACTCACATCTTTCCACTCTCCATGGATACAAAGGGCAGCCCGGTGCACTAAGCTCCCGCTATGCGCGGGGTCCAGGGAAGGGCTGGACCACAAGGGTCTGTTGTAAGCAGTCTTACCCTGCATTTCTGCAAAAGGCTGTTTCCCCGGCTCGAACCAGTGACCTCCTGGTCACATGGCAGCAACTAACCAGTTACGCCAAGGCTCCCTTTCTCTCCATGGATACACATTAAGAATTTTTTAAAACTAGAGGTTCTCTAGATTTCATACTTAGCTTTCATCGACATACAAGTCGCTAACCTAACTAAAAAGACTCTTGCCAAACATTGGACCGGTGTAAGTGTACCACCAACATCTTAGCCATAATCCAACTAGTTGCACTGTGGATCCGCGCATTTGGAGGACTACATAGGACATGGCCATATCATCTCAGACACCTGCCTTCTCCTTGAGGCAGAAAGTTCAAAGAGAGCCCAACGGTGCAGCAGGCCATACTATTAGCAGCTAACTTTCAATCTTTTGTTACCCCCTGGTAGAGCTATAAGAGAATCAAATAGAGCCAAGAAACAGGGCATGAGAATGCTTACAGCTTCCATGAGAATCTGAAGATCAACATCAGAGGTCTGATGGCCAAGCTTCTGCAAACCATCTTTAAGTTCTCCAAGGTTTACCTGGCCCTTCTTTCCAGTATCCATCATTTCAAATGCGTCCCTCATTCCCGCCACTTCCTCCGCAGACAAAAACTCAGCTATAACCTGTGCATGAAACACAAGAAAGTAAAGACATCATGGAAATAAAAAAAAAACGAAACTTGGTCAAAGGACAGGATCTTCTCTCTCCTTTTTTATGATGAGAATTAAAATTATTATAAAGTAGCACAAGGCAAGTGCAATAAATAGTCTGACAATCTTCTCTCCTTATAAACTATTATAAAGTAGCACAAGCATGTGAATACATCTTTTATTGGACAGTGGAGAATCCGGAGCTTACAGATATGATTGTTTATATTTACCGTTAGAGCTTTTTTCTTGAGCTTGTTCATCACTGAAAACTGCTTGAGCCTTGCTTTTACAGTCTCGCCCAATGAGACGTTTGGTGCTTTCTTTATATTTTGTAACCAGGGATGCTCTGCATCCACATGAGTCAAAGCCGCCAAAAAAGACATTTAGAGAGAGACAGAACAGATGAATGAACTAAAGTATCTCAATGATCCACAAACATTACCAAGAACTCGCTCAGCTGTGAGACGTCGAGTTGGATCTGGATCAAGCATTTTCTTTACAAGATCCTTTGCATTATCAGAAACTTTAGGCCATGGATCCCTCTTGAAATCAATCACAGAACGAATAATTGCTTGGGCTACTCCTTGTTCAGTCTCTATAAATATGAAAAGGAACTTAAAAGTATCAAGAAATGTTAACAAATTGTGAAGCCGAAAATATCTGCATCTACGTTTTTTAATGATTATACAAATGAAGCAATAAAAGAAGCAGACCTGCCCAGAAGGGCGGAACACCACAAAGAAGAATGTAGAGTATAACTCCAGCACTCCAGACGTCAACCTCTGGTCCATAATTACGCTTTAGAACCTCTGGAGCCATGTAATAAGGACTTCCCACTATCTCATTAAAGTGTTCCCCTGTTAAAGAAATAAAGATTATTCCAAGTGTTTAATCTTTTTTGAGCATGATAAAAGGGCTCAACTGACTGTTTCATTACTAATTCCATTACCAGGTTTAAAGAAAACCGACAACCCAAAGTCAATTGCTTTCAGTGGAGCTGTTTCTTTCTTGTTACCAAAAAGAAAGTTCTCGGGTTTGAGATCACGATGAATAACCCCATGCCTGTGACACATCTGCAATACCATTGGAATTTTATAAATTGATTATTGACATACTAAAACCAGAGAGCAAAACTTGACCATAAACTTAATCATTTCCACCCTTTAAGAGAAAATTACAACTTCTGCCTTGCTCATTGAAAATCAGTGCATTGGGCAATCCTTTACAAGACAGATTCATGATTTACATATGAAATAAGATTCCTACCAATATATAAGTATTTCATAATGTCATGCAGGGAAGGCCAAATTAATAGTTGTTTCAGAACAGCCGACCACATTTACTTCAGCATACAAACTAAAATTGATTTCCATTATCATTTCCCTAAAAAGTACAGTTTTTCCAAACTTTGTTTGCAACAACCAAATTCTGTGGTAGGCCACTAGCTAATACTCCTTGAAAACAAGTAACGCTTCCACTTAAAAGAGTTAGAAGTTAGAACAAAAGATAGCCTCTTCTCATTACAATTCGGGTGTAAGGGAACTTCCATGATACATAAAAACCAAATGGCGTCTATTAGGGACTAAGAAGCTGATAAAAACTATACCTGAACAACTTCAACGACAGTCCTCAAAATTCCAGCTGCTGCCCTCTCGGTATAGTGACCTCTAGCTACGATACGGTCAAACAACTCACCACCCTCACACAGTTCCATCACAATGTGCACTGCATTATCATCCTCATATGTATCCTTCAAAGTCACAATATTAGGATGCTTAGGCAAATGCTTCATGATCTCAACCTCTCTCCTAACATCATCGATATCCACTGCAGTCCTTAACTTCTTTTTGGATATCGATTTGCAAGCGTATTTATCGCCTGTGTCCACTTCAGTGCATAGGTAAGTAACCCCGAATTCTCCTCTTCCGAGCTCACGACCCAAATCATACTTGTCATGTATGTTCTGTCCTGTTGGTTCTTTCAATACAACAAGCTTAACTCCACCCCCAGATGCCCCATAATCAATTGAAAAGGGGTTTGGTTTGCTCTTTTTGTTCTTCTTTTTTTCAGCAGATTTGCCGGGTTTCACACAGCAATTACCCATGATGCTTTACAAGATCAACTCCTGAAAAATATCAAATACAGATCAAAAATTGATTTTTGAAATAACTTCTGTTTTTACAAAGAATGCTTGAAATGAGTAGTAAATTAAATATGATACTTCTGCCAATAAAAACAGCAAAAATTCAAAATTTTCAAAGATTTCAAGAATAGGAGATCTCCAAGAGTGGAAATTATTCCGATTCTGAGAAAAGCTAAGTATTAATTTTCATTCCAGAAAACAATTAAAAAAAATAGGAAAAATGGGTAATAAATGAAAAAAATATCAGAAACTATGAAGCTTTAAGAACAATGAAATGCAGCAGAAAAGCCAAAACCCCACCTCAAAAATGTTGCTTTTTCCTCTATATTAGGGAGAAAAATCCTGAAAATATGATAAAGCTAAAAAGGCTGATTCTTAAAATAACTATTTTTTAAATAAATGATTCTTGAAATAACCATCAATTAAATATGATATTTCTTCCATGAAAACAATAAACAACAATCAAATCCAAGCTATATAATCAAATGGTTCAAGGATTTCACGGAAATAAGAAGCATGAATTCAAGGAAAAGATCTCCAAGAATCTTGGAAATTAATCGATGTATTAAAAATATTTTTTTTTTTAAAAAAAGAAGAAGCTAAATACAGAGGAAACCCAGAAAAATATAAAGCTTAAGAACAGTAAAATGCAACAAAAATTAAATAAGGAAAAAAAAAAAGGAACCCCACCTGAAAAATGCTGAACTTTTTCCTCTGAATTATGGGTTTTAATAAATTGATCAATTTCAAGAAACAATAAGAAACATGAATTCAGGGGAAAAAATCTCCAAGAATTTTGGAAATTAATCAATCCATTAAAAAATATAAGAAAGCTAATTATAGAGGAACCCCAGAAAGCAATGAAGCTTAAAGAACAATGAAATGCAGCAAAAAACTATAATAAAAATAACTACAAAAAATAAAAGGAGAAACCCACCTGAAAAATGTTGATTTTTTCCTCTGTATAATTGTGTTTGTGTATTGATATTATAGGCCAAAAAAGAAAAGCTAAAATGTAGAAAAGAAGAAAAAAAGGGAAAAAGATAGGAAGAAATCATGAAAAAAATCGGCCATGGGCAGAAGAGAGAGAGTCAAAAAAGCTCTTTTGCAGAGGCTTTTCTCTCCTGCAATCCTCTCTCTCTCTCTCTCTCTCCTGTCTCTTCTTCTGTCTCTATTAGCCTTTTTCAAATTTCTATCTTTAGTAATTTTTCACTTTTCTTTTACATAAAATTAAATACGTAGTAAATTTTTTATGTGTTTCAAAAATTAAATATCCTACGACTTTGACAAGAAAAAAATTAGTTTGTATTTTGGTTTTTCTTGAGGTGGTGTCTATAAAAATTTATGCTTATCTAATAAGAATGAAATTATCGGATAGTCGTTACATCTCATAAACACGTATTGGATAGCTTTATCTACAAGGAGATAAAGCCTTCCAACCATGAATTAGTAGTATATTTTTTCTTTTATGTCACATAAAATATTTTTTTATGTCTGAAAATGATTATCGTGCTTTAACTTTAAAAAACAACTTCTAGAAATGAATTTTAACTAACTAGTGGTTATTTTTGTATAATCTTCTAATGGTAATATCTGAATAAGCTTATACGGACCTCAGCAAAATTAGGATAACTCTATCCAAGGTGATTGGAATTTTTTTATTCATGATTTCAATTGAATTAAAACGCGCGCGTAGACACACATATATTTAAAATTTTGAAAATAAGATTAAATCTTAAATTGATAATTTAAAAGTATAATAAATTTATTATCATTAGCTTTAGGGGTTGATCCGTCAAATTTAATGGTGAGTTTGCCTCTAGCTTTGTGTCTCTTTCCATTAAGGTCTACATATATAAGAATCTCTCCTAACTTTTCATCATATATGTCATCTTCATTTATCGTTAAGCTACACATTTTCTTCTTTAGCTAAAAAAAAAAACTACACATTTTCTTTTTCTTTCTTTTCCTTTTTTATAATTGTGCCCACTTCGAGATGGATGGGCGTAATCAATGTGCTGCCAAGGATTCAATCTTATATCATTTCGTATTTTCTTCAAAGTTCTTGCATAGCTCCATACACATTTATTGTCTCCATTTTAACATAACATGGACAATGAGATGAAGATAATAGAATATGCATCATAGTAAAATCAATTAATAAAACGAGAAACGGACAGGCAGTGCACAAGGCATTCCACATTTAAATAGAGTCTTGGACAGGTCACAACCCGAGAGATGTGATGTAGACAACTTACTCTAGAATTATCTCTTTGTGACCTATAGGTCACGAGTTCGAGCTGTAGAAGCAGCCATTAATGCTTGCATTCGAGGAAGGGCCGCATCCAAGGGATGTTATGTAGACAACCTACCCTAATACAAGCATTAGTGGTTGCTTTCACGGCTCGAACTCGTAACATATAGATCACACAAAAATAACTTTTACCGTTACTCTGGGGCTTTCTTCCAAATGCACAATACATAATATTCAAAAAGTGCTTTATTATATAATATATGATGAAGACTAAACAAAGACGTTAAATGATGATTGATTATCCTAAAATATTTTTGAAGAAAGATATCGTTTATCAATAGTAAAACGGAAAATGGCCAAAAACACCCCTATCGTTTGGTAAATGGTTTATTTCGAAGCTCCATCCATCTTTTGGTCCAAAAATACACTCGATGTTATCTTTCAGACTAAAAATACCCCTGCGACTAATAGAAATTTCTATAGTCCCTTTTTTAATGTATTGACAGCACGTAATTGGGCAACATGGCTCCCTTGTCCATATCAAATATAACCCGCCCAGATTTAGACTCGTACCAGTTTATTGGATCAAGCCACTGAAGTTTTTTAACCTTAACCCAACATCTTATCCCTTTCTCCTCCATTTTCATCACTTTTACTAAATAACTAAAAGGCCAAATACATATACAGACCCTTAAAGTTGCCAGAAAATCTCATTTAGACACTTGATTTAGCTTTGTTCTAATTGAACATAATATTATGTTCATAACCATACATATTAGGCACAACTAGCTGACTTGGCACATAACGTGGATCGCACAACATTTGAGCGTGTGAATGTTATTACACGGGGACTCTAACGATAATATTTTAAAAAAATAAAATAAATATATACCTATTTAGACCTACCCAATTTTATATAAACCCTAATTTCATTCTCTTTCTTTTAGTTCCGCCCTAATTGCTTCCAAATTAGGTCGAGAGACATCTTCTTGTTTCCAATTCTTCTTCGTTTCTTTCCAATTCTTCTTCGTTTTTTGTAATTCTTCTGAATTTCTTTCTAATTCTTGCCTCTTTTCTTCGTCAAAGCAGTTTTATCGTCGAGTTCGTCGAAGGCACCTCCCACTGATGTTGTATACTGTAATTGCGGTCAATTAGCAAACTTCAAGATATCATTGACTGATCATAACCCAGGTCAAAGGTTTTACAATTGCAAAATTGGAAAGGTAAGCTTAATTTACAGTGATAAATCGAAGAGAATACACTGAAAATACAGTGAGAATGGAACGTAATTGATGGAATTTTTCTAGAGATTTTTCGGACCTCTAATAGCCATTCTTCAATTTGCTGATATTGTTATCAACTACTCTCTTTGTCCTAGACTCCCAATTTGTATGACACCTTTTCTCTTTTTAATTTGTTTAAAAATAATAATATTTTTTTATCTATTATAAATAAATTAACTTTTAACTTTTTATTTTACTCTTAATTATATGATTTAATTATATAAATGTCTATTGTACTTGTCTTAGATCACATATATTAAAAGGTGTTTCCTTCTTTCTTAAATTTCACGCCCAACTAAATAACAAAATAGGACGTAAAATGTATTAATAAGTACATTTTAGGAAGAACAAATCTACACATTGACACTAACCAAATACAAAAAAGATAAAGTGAAATGATCACTTATTATTCTGAATTGATTTTAGAAAATCAGAAAAACAAAAGGTTTTGTATCCTGTCAAGATAATAACAGTAACAACTAATGAGAGCTTTTATTTAGCTCTAATTTGGCCATAAATGAGTTCTTTTTTTCAAATTTTATTTTCAAACATCTGTTTGTTTATAGATTTTAATCATTTTTTGGCAGATTTTAAAAACAAAATCTTCAAATCCCAAAAATAGCTCTAGAGTAATTTTTGAAAATTTACAAAACTTCAAATTCTTTTCAGGTAAAATGTATGTTCAAATACATTTTTAATTTTCAAACATCATTTTTATCTCATCTTTAAAAACTTAATTTTTAAAAATTCAACCAAATTTATATCTAAACACTACCTCAATTTCATGTAAAACAGCAAAAGACAAACAATCATATTTCGTGAATTTTCAAATATGAATGCACATGCTTTTGACTTTTCCCACTTATTGTTCGTTTTCTTTTTTGGACTGTTTTTTTATTTTTTAATCTTTATACATGTATCAATTTACCAACATAAAAATAAGACAGAATAACCCTTTCCCTTTGTACATTTCTCTGATTGCTCCCTTTCCGCTTTTGCACCTCCTTAAGAATCGACAACACTCTATATATATATATATATATATATATATATATATATATATATATATATATATATATATATAGTACCCTCTTGTAAATAAGCTTCCTGAAGAAGCTTATTCATATGGGGATCCACCGTAAATGTGGTTATCTATTTAGTACTCTATTGGAAATAAGCTTCCTGAAGAAGCTTATCATTTCGGTACTCCGTTATGGATAAATATTAACCCCAGCAGAAGATTATCTATATCTGGTACAGTAGCAGCTTATAAGAAGCTTACACAGCAGCTTGCCGTAGCAGTTTACAAGCAACTTACACAACAGCTTGCAGTAGCAGCTTACACACCAGCTTGCAGTAGTAGTTTACAAGCAGCTTACACAACAGCTTCCTTTCTTCTATAAATAGAGGAGATTTCAGTTCATTATGTACATGAATTTGAAGTTGAATAATAAATCTCTCTCTCTATTTGTCTTCGGTTTCTTTACTTTAAAATCTTTATTTTTTATAACACGTTATCAGCACGAGACTCTGCCACTTCGAGCAAATACTTTGAAAGTATCAAAAGTACGAACTTTCTTTTTGTAAATAATGTTCATTTTATTATGATTTTCTCTCATGATACCAGAAGTGTCTGAGCAATATTTGATAGTACAAAATATATCAACAACTCCTAAAGAGCTAACTGTTTGTCTAGAAGACACATGACACCAGTAGTGTCTGATAAATATTTGATTGTGGAAAATAAATTGAAAGCTCCCGAAGAGCTTATATGCAAATTTGTCATTCATATTAGATGATTGTGGTCAAAACATATGTTGTAGTAAACCCGAAATTTACTAATACAACTGGTTATCATATTGAGACTACAAATGATTGAAAGATTGAAAATCTTCACGTTTCCGCAATCATAGGGGGTAAAATAATATGTATATGAGAAGTTACCCACCTTATATCTTCAATTTGTACTACATCATGTATCATAATAAAATTAGAAGTTTACTAATGCAAAAATTTGTGCCATAGTAAACCAAAAGTTTACTAAGAGATAGTGCATGTCATGATAAATTTGAAGTTTTCATTTGCCATTTTTAAATGAGCTATTTGAGAATTCAGATAAGCATATACCGAAAAACTAGAAGATTCTTCAAGAATTCTCCTGTGTTGCTTGTTCTCATAATAAATTGATTATACCAGCTAAAGTTGGGACTAAGACCTCTGATTCTGAAATATATAAAAAGTGAATATGGGCTCATTCACCTATCATGTGAACCACTTATAGATGCATATATAAGATGGTTACATGTGTGTTCATTATCAACCTGTAGTTTGGCATTTGAAATTGTTTTTCTCAATTAAGAGCAAAACTTTCAGATTATGAAATCAAGAAAATTCATTTTGATAATGCTGGTTTATATCCAAGTTGGTTTAGCATTGAATATCTCCTATTAATGGCTAAACCATTGCTTATGAGAACAAAGCTTCATGTGTTAGTGTAAGATTTTCTAAATTGCATATAACAACACTTGTATGCATCAGACCAACAATATATGATAAATCCTCCCCTCACAATTAGTTTAGGATCAGAAATCAAATATTTTTACTATCTTTTGATGTGTGGTATATGATTAATTTCTTTACCATAATGCACAAAGATATATTTCCCAAAGAAGGTTGGGAATATATGTTAGTTTTTCTAACATTTGGGGAATGGAATAAACAGCTGAAAAATATGCTATATGAATCGAATTATCATTAATATGATCCTCACTTAGAAGATAATTCAAGTAAAATACCAGAAGCATTTGTTGATCCAAAATTAATACCATATTTCAGCTGCAAATGCTCCTATTACAATTTAAAATCCCTGAAGGATAGAGTTTACTGTACGCATGAAGCGTGGTAGACCAGTCGGTTCCAAAGGTAACAATCCTTGAAAAATTATAAGGAGCTAATGATCAAAGTGATCATAATAAGGAGGAAATGAGCTCTTGAAGAGCCAACGACATAACATTTCATGAAACCCCAGAAGAAATTCAGGTACTTGAAAATAAAGAAAGTGATGAGATCTCAACAAGTTATGTCGCTTGCGAACCGATACAAAATAATCGTCGACGATATATTTGATACAATATAGTGTACAATATTGTAAAAGATTGTGAGGATCGGACCTGTAGTCTAGACACCTGAAGATGTCATGCCATTTAAATGCAAGTCATAACCTATATGACCCATTTGATTAAATCTCTGTAAAGATCCCTGAAGGATTTAAAATGCTTGAAGCATATAATTGAAAGTCTCAGAAAATGTATTCGATCAAATTATAAAGATCTTTGTACGGTTTAAAGCAATCTAGGCATATGTGGTATTATAGCCTCAGTGAATATTTGCTGAAAGAGGGCTACATAAATGATGTTATTTGTCCATGTATTTTTATAAAGAAAATGGCTTCAGAATTTGTTATACTTGTTGTTTATGTTGATGACATAAATCTTGTTGGAACTCAGAAGATCTATAAAAGGCAATTGAATATCTTAAGAAAGAATTTAAGATGAAAGATCTTGGGAAGATAAAACTTTGTCTTGGTCTGCAAATTAAACATTTAAAAGACGGGATCTTTATCCATCAATCTGTCTATACAGCAAGGGTCTTAGAACGATTTTACACGAACAAACCGCACCCATTGAGTACACCAATGGTTGTTCGATCACTTGAAGTGGATAAGGCTTTGGTCCGACCTCCAGAAGAGGATGAGGAACTCCTTAGTCCTGAAGTACCCTATCTCAGTGCAATTGATGCACTAATGTATCTTGCTAATGCTACAAGGCTTGGCATAGCATTTTCTGTTAATTTACTAACAAGATATAGTTCTTCTCCTACACGGATTAAGGATCCGTTCTTACCTCCAAAAGAGAATGATAAACTCTTTGGTCCATATATACCCAAATCTCTACACTGTACTCTTTTTCCCTTGCTCAGATTTTTTTCTACTGGGTTTTTCCTGGTAAGGTTTTTAATGAGGCAGCTTGCAATGTATATTATTAGTGTACTCTTTTTCCTTGACTAGAATTTTTTCCAACGGGGTTTTTCCTAGTAAGGTTTTAACGAGGCACATAATAACGAACATCTAAGTGTAAGCACGTGATTTTTGACCCTCCCCGGGAATTTTTACGTTCTTAGCTTAAATATTTAATTTAGGACTAATATAGCTATTTGGACTAATTTTACTTTGTTTTTCTCGCAAAAGAAAAAATTACAAAAAAAATATATATATAAATTTTAGTTTATGTATCCCTCATAAACTTGAAAAATACAAAAATTGCACTTTTTTTTTTACTTTATATAATTTCGAAAATTACAAAAAAAATATAGTTCTATTAAGGTTTTATAGTCATTTTAATTTGGAAAAAATGCAAAAATATTACTTTATATTTTATCTTTATATAAAAACGAAAATTACAAAAAAAAATAGTTTTATTAATATTTTGTAGCTATTTTAAATCTTGAAAAATATTTAAAAAAATATAGTTTTGTTTAAATACTAGTCTTATTTTTGGTAGTTATTTTGCTTACATAGGACTAGTTAAGCAACGTGTTCCTATTTCTCGGGTCCGGGCAAAAGAATAATATTCGGGTTCAAACTACCCGGTTTTAGGCCTAATTTCGGACCTAGCCCATAATAAACCGTGTCCAGGACACGTGGGGAACCCCACCACGCGTGGGGGACATAAACCTTGAACCCCACCACGCGTGGGGCTCATTTTTCTTGGCAAAACATTACAAAACACGGACAAACACATTTGACAAGAGGACTTTGGAATTTTTAAAAAATGGGTACTGTTCATCATCTTCTTCTTCATAAAAGAAGAAGAAGAAGAAACCCTACTGTGAAAAAAAGGACCCCGTCACCTTCCCCCAGCTCCCTCTCCGCCTCAACACCACCACAAACGATCCCTTCCCTCCGTCGACCCACTGTCGTAACCAAACAGGCCCGTCGCATCCCCGTCGCCAAAAAGCCAAACCACCTGAAGAGGAAGACACCATCGTCTTCTTCTTCAACTCACCACGACCAACACCTTCCCCGGCACCCCTACTGTCCAAACCACCTACTGCCGCAGGTCCAGCCATGAACGACCACTCATCCTCTTCCTAGTTCCCTCAAACTAGTCGTAAAAACAGCTCCATCCACACGAAAATGGTGGCTCAAACCCCATTGCGCTTCATCCTTCTCACATGAACCAATCCGTCAATCCTCCATTAAATCCGGCGACCCCTGCTGTTGCGTCACCTTCCCGACTGCCCAAAACCAACACCATAACCAGTCGCACCCCCCAGCCCTAACAAACCCTACTCCATCACCACCGGCAACAAACCACCCAAAACCCTACGAGCTCCTACTCCCTATTGTCCAAACAACACCACTAAACACCACCCCCGTCAACCAGTAATCCCACCACCAAATAGGTCCGTCAGTAGCCCCCCCCCCCCCCCCCGCGCCGACCTTACTGCTGTCGACGTCGTTCCATCTTTCGCGAGCAGTTGTGGGTTGCCGCGATCCTGCCTTGCTGAGTTTTCTATTTTCCGTCGAGGTCGACTTTGGGTCGTCGAGGTCCGGTACGTCGAAGTGTTTGTCCGAGGTTTCATCATTATTCCTCGTCGAGTGAGGTCCGGTTCGAGTTCCGTAGGAAGCACTGTTTGTCGTTCTAGGATTGTCGAGGTTCGAAGGTTGGTGTTTCTTCGTCCTTTGTTTCATTTCATTCATTTTGCATATTATGGTTCAAGGTAATAAATGAGAATATTCGATATATATGAATGTCAACAATGCAATTTTTGTTGTTGTGTTAAAAATGTTTATTCTATGTTTAGTTACTGCATGCTTAAAGTAAATATGAGCATATGAACGAGGTATTCTATTTTTCATTTTTACCCTGGATATTATTACCTGTTAGAATCGTTGTTTTTGTTTAACCTCGGATGATTTCATTGGTAGAAAATCGTAGTTGCTTTAAGTTTGCCCTCAAATAAATAAATAAAAAACGAGACTAGCTTCGCCAAATAAAAATGTACGGATTGCGAAGCCCTCACAAAATATATGTCTTAAATACTTAGATTCCGGGACGGGCCGTTTAGCAAATTTCACGGTCCTACCCAAAATAAATACGCTAGTCGCTTTAGGCGCGCCTTTAATAATTTAATTTCCTTAAACTCGGGTGCACATTGATGTGACCCAAATCCAAATCTCAACGGAGTCAAAGCGTGTCGATGACCACGGGTACATTGATTGTAACGTGGTTCGAGATACATTTTATAACGTTGCAATTCTTGATAAAAATAACGGTAAATGATAAAAGCGGTTGAAAGATAAAATTTGCACATAAGTTCGTATTGTATTTAAAATCAGATAATCAAGCCGAATATAACAGTTGAGCGACCGTGCTAGAACCACGGAATTCGGGAATGCCTAACACCTTCTCCCGGGTTAACAGAATTCCTTATCCGGATTTCTGGTACGCAGACTGTAATATGGAGTCATTCTTTTCCTCGATTCGGGATTAAAATTGGTGACTTGGGACACCCTAAATCTCCCAAGTGGCGACTCTGAAATAAATAAACAAATCCCGTTTCGATTGTCCTTTAATTGGAAAAAACTCCCTTTGCGCCCCCTCGGGTGCGGAAAAAGGAGGTGTGACAGCTCTGGCGACTCTGCTGGGGACGATACACCCAGAACCACTGGTTCAGGGTTAAGAATTCGAGCTTAGAATAATTGTTATTATTTGGCTTTATTTATTATCTAATTATTACATGTTTTGAGCCTAATGTGCTAAATGCTGCTTTTACCGCTTTGATATTATTTGAACTGTATATAAACTGTGCCGAAACCTTTCTCTTCTTACCTCCGGGGATGTGCTTACTGGTTGAGACTCCCTATTCTGTTAGTGTCATACCCTAAATAAAAGAGGCTCGGAAAGTTTCTAAGCCGGCTGGCCTTTTGGTTCCCGGAAAGGAGCTCCTTCCTCAGCTCGAGTTGTCCGCTCGGGTACACTGTCTAGAACACCGACCCAGGTTTTTGAACCTAGTATAACAAAGCCACATGCCGGATCCCTAGTAGGAACGTTTATTTGCATCATGTGCATTTGACTTAGGGGACTCAACATAGGGGTTGGGTCCGTCTAGGACAAGCAACCTGAAAATAATAGACAATCTTTCGGCATCCTATGTGCTACATGTTGTATTTAGTCAAGGGCGTATGGGTCATTTGGTCATTTCCAGCATGATGTTATTTTAATCAAAGCATGGGGAACATTTGTGGAATCCAAGAAGCCTTGGAATTCCCTATGTCCCCCACGCTTGCTTTTGGGAAAGCACATGGGGAACATTTGTGGAATCCAAGAAGTCTTGGAATTCCCATATGTCCCCCACGCTTCATATGTTGGGAAAAGCGCATGGGGAGCATTTGCGGAATCCAAGAAGTCTTGGAAATCGTTATGTCTCCCATGCCACATTTTTGAAAGAAATAATAAATATAAAAAAATAAAATTACAAATAAAACAAAGCATGAAAATTCAAAAAGATTTTGTATGTTTTCATTATTTTCCACAGATTAAAAAAATCGTGAAAAAGAGGAGAAAAAATGACAGTGTAGAGATATAACTACTTATTTTTAGAGAAAAATCAATGTCCGAGTAGTATCGAAACTCTGCCGAAATTTTGAGAAAATGAAAATGAATGTCTTATTAGTTTGTTATATTAAAAGCAAAGGAAAAATAGAGAAAAAATCATCATTGTTCTGTCTTGTTTTTAAAAAAAATATAGAAAAGAAAATAGTTTGTTTTGCCATAAAAATGAAAATAAAAAAAAAGGTTTTGTTTTAAAATGGGTTTTTATTTATTTATCTGTTTATGAAAATGTCAAAATAAAAATAAAAATAATAAAATAAAAAGAGTTGGGCGTTGAAAGTAGTTTTACTATTTGTTGCAAATATATATATATATATATATATATATAAAAAAAATCCAAAAAGTTTTTCTTTATTTCCAAAATATGTATATATATATATATCTTTATCTGTTGCAAGAACATTTGTCTTACCAAAAGTTTTTAGAATCACAATTTTCAAAACAAATAATCCAAAAATATTTTCCATTATTGACTTCTTTAGAAAGTCTTTCTAGTTGTTTCTTTAAAAAATAAAATAAAAATAAAATAAAACAAAATATATAATATAAAAAAAAAACAAATCCGAAAATATTTTGATTCTTCTTTCAAAAATTGAAAAGAAAATTCAAAATTCAAAAAAAAAACATTTTAGAAGCATTTCTTATATTAAAGGTAAAATTCCGAAAAATATTTTCTTCTTTTCTTTAGAATAAAAAAAAACGAAAATTCAAAAAAAATATTAGTCTTTCTTTTAAAAAGAAAATCAATCAAAAAAATAATATTTCCTTGCTTCTTTTAAAGTAGTTCTTTTAAACGAAAATTCAAAAAAAAAGTTAGTTCATCTGCTTATTATTATTTGCCTACTTATTCTTATTTGCCCGAACTACGCGGGATTGATTCTCACCGGATGTGAGATACGTAGGCAACCCTCATCGGGTCCAACCACACCTTTTTTTTAAAAAAAAAAGTGTTTTGTGTTTTTCGCTAATTTGTTTGTTTGTTATGAATGAAAAATAATAGTCTATTTGATTGTTGTGAAAAAATAATAATAAAAAAAATAGGCAAGGGTCTTCTCGAAAAATAGTTCATTTGCCCGAACTACGCGGGTTTGATTCTTACCGGATGTGAGATACGTAGGCAATCCTCATCGGGTCCAACCCCCTTTTGCTAAAAAGCCAAAAACAAATAATAATGAAAAACAAAAAAAACATGTCAAAGATTTTTAATTTTGTCGTAAATAAGTCTAGTGATGTAACTTCCCCTTTTACAAAAAATATAGCAAAAACAAATCTGTCAAATTTTAATTGTCATAAAGAAGTCGGGTGTCGCTGTTTTATCAAGACATAGCCGAATGCTCCCGAAAGGGACGCCGGAAGGCTGACTTTGCATAAACAGCCACTTTTGGGTCATGATTAGGATCGTTGGTCCAGTTGACCCACACAGCCTTAAAAAGCTTCGTCCCCGAGACGTCGAAAGGCCGTGTTTGCAATACAAGGTTTTTATCATAATTTGAAAAAGAACAAAGAGTCAACGGTCGGTTGAATGCCGTTTGGATGTTTAGTCAAAAAAAAATATGAAAAATAAAATAAGCCGAGCCAGCTTCGGCCGCGTCTTAAACCGTTCTTGCCGAAATAGCCTTAGAGTATCTTTCAGTTGTCGAAAGGTTATTTTCGTAAAAGAATGGACAAGTTTGTAAAGTGTCAAAATAATCCTCCCCGGCCTCAAAATTCATGTGAAATTTGGAAGGGGCCACATTTGCAAAAAATAACCATTTGGTTGCATTTGTTGAACAGAGAAAGGGAGCTGCAATTTTGTTTTTGAGTCTACCAATCTTTTGATTAGAACATGCGGTTTGTTTGATTTTCCAGTTTGCGGGTCATCTTTAAATCCTTGAAACCCAGTTTGTTTCAAATATGAAAATTGAAAAAATGTTCATTATTGTTTATCTTTTATTGGTCCGAACTACACAAGGTCTGATTCATGCGGGGACATGATACGTAGGCAATCTCCATAAGATTCGACCACCACTAAAATGAAAAAAAAATAATAAAATAAAAAAAATATATAATAAAATAAATATATAATAATAAATAAATAAAAGAGAGTGTGGAAGATTTTCAGGGGGCACAATTGCCTAACTGCTTGGGTACATTTTTGATATATGATTGTCTGTCCAATGGCCTAACACTAACGTGATGACTTCCCTTTGATGTGTCCATATATAGAGAGTGGTTGGTTGTGGTAACTCCTCCCTGCAAAGCAAAAGGACAATGGCTCAGAACCGCAGAACCGAGTGGGTCGGTACTGATGACCGACAACAATTGGTCAAACGGAACAACGGGTTGGTAGAAGAAGTGAAAATGCTGAGACAGCATGTGGCAGACATGTATCAGGCATGGATAACAGGAAAAGCACCACCCCCTCCACCGCCAATTCCCAAGCACCCAACACCATAACGGAAGATCCCCCATACTCTCCATCCCAACCCACTTATGGCAGCCTTCCCAGCTACCCGAGTAGCTCCATCACTCCTCAATGCTTCTCCGCTCCCCAACACCACTTCTTTCCCCGCCATACTTCACTTTCCAGGCACCCGGCTCCACAAAATGCCTACCCACCTACACAAGCCTACCAAAAGCCACCTGGATCAGGTTTCCGGCCCTGTCAACATGCAAGAATGAAGAGGTTGCTGAAACGAGGAAAGGCTCTCACCCCCATCGGGGTATCTTATGCCAGTCTGTTTGAAAGGCTAAGGCATGCTGGTTCGATTGAGCCACTCCCCGCATGTACTATAAATCCGCTTGCAAGGAGCTTTGATCCGGCAGCACGATGCGCCTACCACTCCAATGTCATAGGGCACAACATTGAGAGCTGTCATAGCTGGAGAAGGGAAGTAGAGAAAATGATCCGAGAAGGGCGGGTTGCGATTAATAACAGTGACATGGAGCACTCGAACCTCCTCGAGAATTTGCCGACGGAGGTTGATGAGGTTGAAGCTGGTAATGGTCTCGGCAGTATTGATGCAAAGCTCAGTGGCTAAAATGCCAATTTTGATAAAGTGGGAGGACGTTTTGTTCCTTGGTCAGCAAGAGAGAAGCTTGTGGTGGCTCATTTTGTTGTCATTTCTGTTGTTCGGATTATTAGGGTTATGAGTCGGATGTTGTCTTGTCCAGTTTGTTTTTAGGATTTTTGTTCTGGATTGTTTTGTTTGTTTTGTTATTTAAACCATTTCGCCGGTAGTCTAATACAATGTCCGGTCTTTTATTATTTCCAGTCATCTTTTTGTTTAGTCCTTTTACCATTTTCTGTTCGATGCCGATTCTAGGGACATGACATGCGCACCCAGTTTGGGCCTAATCTTAAAAGTTAATAATAAAACCCCGAAAAGGTGATCAGACCATTTAAAGGAAATAAGGACGGTTGAGATTATTCAGAGCTCGAGTCATGTGGAACTGGGGCAAGTTAAGCACAAAGAAAACCGTTAAAAGCAAGATTCGCCAAATTGGCATGAGGGTCGGTCATGATAATGAGAGTGTCGCCCAACGGTGCTTAGAAATGACAAAGGAAAAATAAAATGTTTAACATAATTGTCAAGTCCAGCACCATCAGAAGAGACTACAAATTTAAAGTGTGTTGTTTGCACTTGGCATGTTTTGAAGACTGAAATGACGAAGGCATTTTGTTCTGCTACCTAAACACTTTATCCTTCGTTACCCCTTTTGAGCCTTATTTATTTTTCTTTCATACCCCTCGTTCGGAATCAGTAACAACGAAAAAAGGAGAGAAAGAAAGAAAACAACAACGAAAAAAGAGAAAAAAGAGAAAAGAAAAGAAAAGAAATTGATAACAAAGAAAGAAAAAAAAACGAAAGAAAGTCGGAATGAAAAGAGGAATTGGGAACTACGTTTGACCTGATTCCTCAAAGAGGATACGTAGGCGCTTCACGGCTCGGTCATAGTTTTGAAAAATGAAAAAAATCATCAATTAAAATATCCCCAAGCAAGAAACTGGGGCAAAAAGTTGCGTTTGATGTAAATAAATCTAATTCCGAAGGTTCTAACTAATAACCCAAAATTAATGTATTTTTGAGCCTTTTATACCCTTTCTTTCTAGCCTATCCAAAACCCACATTACGGTCCAAGAAAGACCTTCTGATCAGTCTTCAAAAGATGCCAAGTCAGACAAATGTTGTCTTACCGGCGAACATGACGTTCTGTTTCACAGCAGAAAGGACTCTAATCTCCAAAAGAAAGAGTCATGCCGGCAACACTCCAAATCCCCAGCTGGAAAGTGATACAAATGAGAGAGTCTTATCGGTGAAAACCTTCACAGGCACCATAAGGCGATGAAAGCTGAGAGAAAACCAAAATGAGAGAGACTTGATAGTGAAAACCCTTCGGGCACTACAAGTCGAATAAGATTGAGAATCAGAGGGGGAATCGCCAATGGAAGATCTTAAAAGATGATTGACGGCAGAGGATAGGCCACATACGCATGTCATGGCCATTAGAGTCGGTATCTGCGTTTGATAGGTTTTTATTTATAGTTTCTTTTGTAAAAGAGTCATCGTTTCCTTTGTCTTTTATTTTGTTTCTGTTATCTTTCTCCTTTCATAAAAAATTTCCCCAATAGAGTCTGTCCGGTCAGAACAAGTATGAAATGACTTCAAAATATGCCATCAGCTTTCCAAGATGAGATCTGACTAGTATATCCGAATGGTATAGTCAGCAAGGAACAAGCGCGAGGTCAGTGTCAAAAAAGATATCCCCAGCAAAGGGAATTGACAAAAGGATTGACGAGCATCAAGAGGGATATCCTTGCCAAAACCAAGGTTATAAACCTCAAAGACAAGGCCCGTGAACAGAGCAAGGAGAGCAGTGAGCATGATTTGGCGAAATCCATACTAGACTAAAAGGTCGGGAAAATGCCAGTTTCCGAGCTATGCCACAAAAGAAGATGGATATCCCCAGCAGGAAGGGATTATCCCCAGCACATAATATCATCCCCAACAAGTTGTGGAACACAGAGCAAGGAGGGAGAAAGGGAACACCATCCCAGCAGGAGTATCACAACCAACCACCATGTTTTAAACTAACAATTTTGTTTGATTTGAAACAGGTAAGGAAATGGCATTGAGGCAGAAACGCATGCCACAAGGGATATTATCAAACTGGGGCAGAAAATTTTCCTTCCATTTAGAAAATTTTCTGGAAGTCAGGTACCCCCAGCTGATAACATTTTACCCCCAACAGGTAAGTAAATAATTCCTCAACAGTGTTATCCCTAGCAGTTGCGAGGGGTCCAACACAAGGTTGGAAAGTCGGTATCCTCAGCGGTTAGACTTCAAAGGAGGAAGCTAATAATAATAATAATAATAAATAAATAAATAAATAAATAATAAAAAAAAGAATAATAATAAAAATGGGGAAGGTAGAAAAGGAAAATTCATCCCAATCCCCAGCAAGTATTCGAGGTAAGACATTTTCAAGTCTTAAAGATATTGTCGGGTTCATCCGCCCTCAAATAGGATATGTCGGGTTCATCCGCCCTCAAATAGGATCTGTCGGGTTCATCCGCCCTCAAATAGGATATGTTGGGTTCATCCGCCCTCAAATAGGATATGTTGGGTTCATCCGCCCTCAAATAGGATATGTCGGGTTCATCCGCCCTCAAATAGGATATGTTGGGTTCATCCGCCCTCAAATAGGATATGTTGGGTTCATCCGCCCTCAAATAGGATATGTTTGGGTTCATCCGCCCTCAAATAGGATATGTTGGGTTCATCCGCCCTCAAATAGGATCTGTCGGGTTCATCTGCCCTCAAATAGGATATGTCGGGTTCATCCGCCCTCAAATAGGATATGTTGGGTTCATCCGCCCTCAAATAGGATATGTCGGGTTCATCCGCCCTCAAATAGGATATGTTGGGTTCATCCGCCCTCAAATAGGATATGTCGGGTTCATCCGCCCTCAAATAGGATATGTTGGGTTCATCCGCCCTCAAATAGGATATGTCGGGTTCATCCGCCCTCAAATAGGATCTGTTGGGTTCATCCGCCCTCAAATAGGATATGTCGGGTTCATCCGCCCTCAAATAGGATTTGTCGGGTTCATCCGCCCTCAAATAGGATATGTCGGGTTCATCCGCCCTCAAATAGGATATGTCGGGTTCATCCGCCCTCAAATAGGATATGTCGGGTTCATCCGCCCTCAAATAGGATATGTTGGGTTCATCCGCCCTCAAATAGGATATGTTGGGTTCATCCGCCCTCAAATAGGATCTGTCGGGTTCATCCGCCCTCAAATAGGATATGTCGGGTTCATCTGCCCTTAAATAGGATATGTCGGGTTCATCCGCCCTCAAATAGGATATGTTGGGTTCATCCGCCCTCAAATAGGATATGTCGGGTTCATCCGCCCTCAAATAGGATATGTTGGGTTCATCCGCCCTCAAATAGGATATGTCGGGTTCATCCGCCCTCAAATAGGATATGTTGGGTTCATCCGCCCTCAAATAGGATATGTCGGGTTCATCCGCCCTCAAATAGGATATGTCGGGTTCATCCGCCCTCAAATAGGATATGTTGGGTTCATCCGCCCTCAAATAGGATATGTCGGGTTCATCCGCCCTCAAATAGGATCTGTCGGGTTCATCCGCCCTCAAATAGGATATGTCGGGTTCATCCGCCCTCAAATAGGATATGTCGGGTTCATCCGCCCTCAAATAGGATATGTTGGGTTCATCCGCCCTCAAATAGGATATGTCGGGTTCATCCGCCCTCAAATAGGATCTGTTGGGTTCATCCGCCCTCAAATAGGATATGTTGGGTTCATCCGCCCTCAAATAGGATCTGTTGGGTTCATCCGCCCTCAAATAGGATCTGTTGGGTTCATCCGCCCTCAAATAGGATATGTTGGGTTCATCCGCCCTCAAATAGGATATGTTGGTTTCAGTCTTTTTATTTTAAGTGTTGAAGTTGGGAGCCCGCCCAGATAATAGAGGCATACATTCAGTCTTTTTATTATAAGTGTTGAAGTTGGGAGCCCGCCCAGATAACAGAGGCATACATTCAGTCTTTTTACTTTTAGGTGTTGAAATTGGGAGCCCGCCCATAATAACAGAGGAATACATTCAGTCTTTACTTTTAAGTGTTGAAGTTGGGAGCCCGCCCAGATAACAGAGGCATACATTTAGTCTTTTATTTCAAGTGTTGAAATTGGGAGCCCGCCCAGATAATAGAGGCATACATTCAGTCTTTTATTTCAAGTGTTGAAATTGGGAGCCCGCCCAGATAATAGAGGCATACATCCAGTCTTTACGTTTCAAGTATTGAAGTTGGGAGCCCGCCTAGATAACAGAGGCATACATTTCCTTCCTAAGTTTATTGTACCCACAGGAGACGCACTTCCTAAATCCATTGTACCAGTAGGAGACGCACTTCCTAAAAAGTTTTACCATAGGAGACGCACTTCCTAAGTTCAGTTTTACCATATGAGACGCACTTCCTGAGGAGACGCACTTCCTAAGCAAGTTTTACCAGTAGGAGACGCAGTTCCTAAGATAAGTTTCACCAATAGGAGACGCACTTCCTAGATCCATTGTACCAATAGGAGACGCACTTCCTAGATCCATTGTACCAATAGGAGACGCACTTCCTAAGAAGTTTCACCAATAGGAGACGCACTTCCTAAGAATAGTTGTACCAATAGGAGACGCACTTCCTAAAATTCAGTTTTACCATAGGAGACGCACTTCCTAAGTTCAGTTTATCATAGGAGACGCACTTCCTAAGTTCAGTTTTACCATAGGAGACGCACTTCCTAAGTTCAGTTGTACCAATAGGAGACGCACTTCCTAAGTTTATTGTACCCAATAGGAGACGCACTTCCTAAGCAAGTTTCACCAATAGGAGACGCACTTCCTAAGGAGACGCACATCCTAAGATAAGATTCACCAAGAGGAGACGCACATCCTAAGTTTAGTTTCACCAATAGGAGACGCACTTCCTAAGGAGACGCACATCCTAAGTAAGTTTCACCGATAGGAGACGCACCAGTAGGAGACGCACTTCCTAAGTCAGTTTCACCAATAGGAGACGCACTTCCTAAGGAGACGCACATCCTAAGATAAGATTCACCAAGAGGATACGCACTTCCTAAGTTTAATTCCATGCACAGGAAACGCACTTCCTGAATTAAGTTTTCATTATTAGGAGACACACTTCCTAGTCTGGTTCGCTCAGGTTATACTTTTGCTTTAGGAGACGCACTTCCTAGTTTGGCTTTTTAGATTATATTTTATTTCAGGAGACGCACTTCCGGAATTGGGATTTCACCCCTAGGAGATGCACTTCCTAGTTTGATTCATTTTAAGTTCGACCATAGGAGACACAATTCCTAGTCCAGTTTTTGAAGTTTACCCGAAGGAGACGCACTTCTTAATCGAGATTTTATTCATAGGAGACGCACTTCCTAGTTCTGGTCACTGAAGTTTTTTATCCTTAGGAGACGCACTTCCTAGTTTAGCTCATTCCGATTCAACTATAGAAGACACACTTTCTAGTTTGAGTCATTGAGGTTTTTATTTTAGCAGACACATTTGCTAGCAAGAGTTTTGGTTTTACTCAGAGGAGATGCACATCCTAGCCTAGTCTTTAGTTTACTCTCATCATTGCATCAATAGTGTAAGTGAGTTACAATTTTGCTAACGACTCACAAATCTTCCCAGTACAAACTGGGTTAGGAAATTTTGTTTGTTTTGTTTGTTTTGATTGTCAGGGACCCGCCTGTAGAACGGAGGTTGTTGCGTGTCGAAGATAGAAGAAGTCAGGAGTCCGCCTGTAGAACGGGGAAACATTTTTCAAGATCAAGCAGTGACCCACTGGAAAGCAGAAGGTTACAACAAAAATCCCCAGCACTCAATCCAAGATAGAAGCAACAAGAAGCTCGCCCCAAGAATGCAAGTCAACAGTCTGGGATGATCAACAGAAGCTGGTCACCAAAAAAAAACAAAAACAAGAAGAAAAAGAGAGAAAAAAAAAAAAAGAACCCAAATTACGGAAGTGGAGAACAAATGTGGTCTGCTCAAGAACTAGCACCTACAACTAGCAAGTATCAAGGTTCAGATCCAAAGTCTGTATGAAGCACCATTCAAGACTCAAGACCAAGTTTCAGAAGACTTAAGAGATAGGAATCCTTGTAACTAGTAGCTGATAGGCTTAGTTAGTCTTTTTCAGTTTTCATTTTTGTTGTAATGACAGGACCGCGGACCGGAACCTCAACGGAACGGCACCTCGATCGGCTCTTCACCTCGGTACACTTCACTATCTCTCTCATTTCCGAACTACACGTGGCCTGATTCCTGTATAACCAAGGATATGTAGGCAGCTCAGATACCAGGGCTCGGTCACATTCCCTCCCTTTCCTTAAGTGTAGTCCGTCCAAGTAATGGTCGGGTCAAAAACACGTCTAGTCGTTCTTTGTCGGAAAACTCTTCGTGTTTCCAGTCAAAGAGGGGCAGCTGTAAGCACGTGATTTTTGACCCTCCCCGGGAATTTTTACGTTCTTAGCTTAAATATTTAATTTAGGACTAATATAGCTATTTGGACTAATTTTACTTTGTTTTTCTCGTAAAAGAAAAAATTACAAAAAAATATATATATATAAATTTTAGTTTATGTATCCCTCATAAACTTGAAAAATACAAAAATTGCACTTTTTTTTACTTTATATAATTTCGAAAATTACAAAAAAAATATAGTTCTATTTAGGTTTTATAGTCATTTTAATTTGGAAAAAATGCAAAAATATTACTTTATATTTTATCTTTATATAAAAACGAAAATTACAAAAAAAAAGTTTTATTAATATTTTGTAGCTATTTTAAATCTTGAAAAATATTTAAAAAAATATAGTTTTGTTTAAATACTAGTCTTATTTTTGGTAGTTATTTTGCTTACATAGGACTAGTTAAGCAACGTGTTCCTATTTCTCGGGTCCGGGCAAAAGAATAATATTCGGGTTCAAACTACCCGGTTTTAGGCCTAATTTTGGACCTAGCCCATAATAAACCGTGTCCAGGACACGTGGGAACCCCACCACGCGTGGGGGACATAAACCTTGAACCCCACCACGCGTGGGGCTCATTTTTCTTGGCAAAACATTACAAAATACGGACAAACACATTTGACAAGAGGACTTTGGAATTTTTAAAAAATGGGTACTGTTCATCATCTTCTTCTTCATAAAAGAAGAAGAAGAAAAACCCTACTGGAAAAAAAAGGACCCCGTCACCTTCCCCCAGCTCCCTCTCCGCCTCAACACCACCACAAACGATCCCTTCCCTCCGTCGACCCACTGTCGTAACCAAACAGGCCCGTCGCATCCCCGTCGCCAAAAAGCCAAACCACCTGAAGAGGAAGACACCATCGTCTTCTTCTTCAACTCACCACGACCAACACCTTCCCCGGCACCCCTACTGTCCAAACCACCTACTGCCGCAGGTCCATCCATGAACGACCACTCATCCTCTTCCTAGTTCCCTCAAACTAGTCGTAAAAACAGCTCCATCCACACGAAAATGGTGGCTCAAACCCCATTGCGCTTCATCCTTCTCACATGAACCAATCCGTCAATCCTCCATTAAATCCGGCGACCCCTGCTGTTGCGTCACCTTCCCGACTGCCCAAAACCAACACCATAACCAGTCGCACCCCCCAGCCCTAACAAACCCTACTCCATCACCACCGACAACAAACCACCCAAAACCCTACGAGCTCCTACTCCCTATCGTCCAAACAACACCACTAAACACCACCCCCGTCAACCAGTAATCCCACCACCAAACAGGTCTGTCAGTAGCCCCCCCCCCGCGTCGACCTTACTACTGTCGACGTCATTCCGTCTTTCGTGAGCAGTTGTGGGTTGCCGCGATCCCGCCTTGCCGAGTTTTCTGTTTTCCGTCGAGGTCGACTTTGGGTCGTCGAGGTCCGGTACGTCGAAGTGTTTGTCCGAGGTTTCATCATTATTCCTCGTCGAGTGAGGTCCGGTTCGAGTTCCGTAGGAAGCACTGTTTGTCGTTCTAGGATTGTCGAGGTTCGAAGGTTGGTGTTTCTTCGTCCTTTGTTTCATTTCATTCATTTTGCATATTATGGTTCAAGGTAATAAATGAGAATATTCGATATATATGAATGTCAACAATGCAATTTTTGTTGTTGTGTTAAAAATGTTTATTCTATGTTTAGTTACTGCATGCTTAAAGTAAATGTGAGCATATGAACGAGGTTATTCTATTTTTCATTTTTACCCTAGATATTATTACCTGTTAGAATCGTTGTTTTTGTTTAACCTCGGATGATTTCATTGGTAGAAAATCGTAGTTGCTTTAAGTTTGCCCTCAAATAAATAAATAAAAAATGAGACTAGCTTCGCCAAATAAAAATGTACGGATTGCGAAGCCCTCACAAAATATATGTCTTAAATACTTAGATTCCGGGACGGGCCGTTTAGCAAATTTCGCGGTCCTACCCAATATAAATACGCTAGTCGCTTTAGGCGCGCCTTTAATAATTTAATTTCCTTAAACTCGGGTGCACATTGATGTGACCCAAATCCAAATCTCAACGGAGTCAAAGCGTGTCGATGACCACGGGTACATTGATTGTAACGTGGTTCGAGATACATTTTATAACGTTGCAATTCTTGATAAAAATAAAAGTAACAGTAAATGATAAAAGCGGTTGAAAGATAAAATTTGCACATAAGTTCATATTGTATTTAAAATCAGATAAATAAGCCAAATATAACAGTTGAGCGACCGTGCTAGAACCACGGAACTCGGGAATGCCTAACACCTTCTCCCGGGTTAACAGAATTCCTTATCCGGATTTCTGGTACGCAGACTGTAATATGGAGTCATTCTTTTCCTCGATTCGGGATTAAAATTGGTGACTTGGGACACCCTAAATCTCCCAAGTGGCGACTCTGAAATAAATAAACAAATCCCGTTTCGATTGTCCTTTAATTGGAAAAAACTCCCCCTGCGCCCCCTCGGGTGCGGAAAAAGGAGGTGTGACACTAAGGAGGAGTATTTTGAAAATATTTTTGTGGATGTCTATTTATTACTCCATTGTAGATAATCTTCTTGAAGAAGATTATCCATTTAGTACTCCATTGAAGTTTTCTACAAGCAGCTGATGCAGACAAGTTGAAAGGAACTCAATGAAATGACTTGTAGAAGATTCTTGGTTTGATGAGATTAATTTAAATTGATCTGAAATAGTGGTGAATAATATTCTCTACAAATTCAACTTTTGAGAAGATGATATATAAGATTGGAATGCGGAGACTCAAATATTTGAAACAAGATTTTCATCAGGGGGAGTAAAATACGCGATGCACTCTTTTTCCTTACTAAGGTTTTTTCCCACGAGGTTTTCTTTATAAGGTTTTTAATGAGGTACCTAGCAATGCGTATTACTAAATATGTGTACTCTTTTTCCTTCACTAGAATTTTTTCTCACGGAATTTTTCCTAGTAAGGTTTTAATGAGGCACATTATCTTTTAATGAACATTCAAGAGGGAGGAGGGAGTGTTATATATATATATATATATATATATATATATATATATATATATATATATATATATATTATGAATGTTCATTTAGTACTCTGTTGTAAATAAGCTTCCTGAATAAGCTTATCATTTCGGTACTCCGTTATGGATAAATATTACCCCGACAGAAGATTATCTATATCTGGTACAGTAGCAGCTTACAAGCAACTTACTAGAAGCTTACACAGCAGCTTGCAGTAGCAGCTTACAAGCAACTTAGACAGCAGCTTACAGTAGCAGCTTATACGGCAGTTTGCAATAGCAGCTTACACAACAACTTTCTTTCTTCTATAAATAGAGGAGATTTCAGTTCATTATGTACGTGAATTTGAAGTTGATTAATAAATCTCTCTCTCTCTCTACTTCTCTTCGGTTTCTTTACTTTCAAGTCTTTATTTTATAACAAAGACCTCAATATCCATGGGAATTTTTTAACATCCTCCTGCAATGCATATCATTAATAATATTATGGTCAAAAGGTTAGAATTCCTCTTTTTGCTCCACAAGTTGACTAGTATCCACAATAATTTATTGTTGGCAATTAGACGCTTCAACCTTTTTATTCAATTGAGCCCGCAACTCGTGGATATCTGAGTCAAATTGGTCTATCTTTTGCCTGAGCTCAGTTCATCGTTTTATCAACTGTTCTTCCATATATATTTGAAAGACTATTGCGGAGAAATTCAAGAAATTTTATTATATTAACTTGTTCCTCTACCCAAGATTGGCTCACTACTTTATCTTCTTCTTCAACTTTTACCTCTTGTAGGAACTCACACTCTTCGCCGAATTGAGGTTCTTCTTGAAAATTGGCCATTAATTCTTCCATCCTAGCCTATAGCCTTGATTTCTAAGGCAGTCTTTTTTTGGATTTCATCATTTTGCTCAATTATTTGCCTCACCATGTCCATAATACAAGCAGTGCGTTCCACACCCTCCACTTCAATGCTCCTATCAAACTCACAAACATTATTAGAAAAATTATAATAATAGCTCGGAGAAAGATAATAAAAATTAGGACAATCATCCCAATGACTACCTTGATCACCACACACATTACAAATATTCCACTCATAAGATTGAGATGGTACACCTAACTCGCTCCCGGAAATATTTATACAATTTTGTAGAGCAAACGCACATGTAGGTATATGTGGTCGTACAAGTAATATAGGATTGTAAGTCCATATATCGTACCCACATGGACTTCTGATTAACTATTTACAAAAATTAAACTAAGATAATTAATCTATTCAAGCGATTTTCTAAAGTGTGAATATTTAACTAAAACTAATCTAGAGTAGCAAACTAAGCGATTATAGAATCAAGTCGACACTCTTAAGACAAATTTAATGGAGAAAATATTCCAGATCTATGGGTTAGCTAAAGATCCCATTGAGTCTTCCATTTAAATTATCTAATTAATTTATCTGGTTTATTAATTGACATTGCTAATATTACTCGTAATATTCTCCCGAAGTACTACTCACCTATTCAAGCTAACCTAATGCCTATATTCCTATGAAATTAGGATTAAGAAGAATGCATTAATAATTCCCATATAACAACCAAGCAAGGCGATTAGGTATATTCCAGTCCTAACCACAAATCCGTTTTCGATACTCAGGTTCAAGATCTCGCTCTACTCAATCTTATATGCAATCCAGAATTCCCTCCCCCGAGTTTAATCCTAGATTCGTAGATAGTATTCAATTGGTGATCAAGCAATTAAATAATTAAATACAAGATTGTATAAATAAACCAATAGAATGAAATAACAAGAACAATTCAAGTTTCAAACTACAACATTCATGAAGCACCCCACAACTATAAAACTAATAAACTATGAAAGTAAAGGAAGAGAAGAGAAGAAAAACTAGTTGGAAGTCTCCTCCAAATGTGGTTTGTGTTTCCTCACGTGAATTAGGACCCCTTTTATACGAGTTGGGACCGTATACGGTCTATTAGATATTGCCCTAATTTTCTTATCATATTTGGTTTTCATATTTCTTGAAGGAAATGACAACAAATTTACCATAACTGAGTTTTTGTTTTGTAGAAGGAAATTATAATTCTTCCATATTTGATTAGTTCTTTTTCTTGTAGGAAAATGTTTGGACTTCTATAAATTGAAGATCATTCATTCTCATTCATTAGCATCCATAATGTAGCCATATGGGGTTTGAGAGTCGTGTTTAGGGGGAGAACTTTACGGGACAAGTGTTAGTGTATCACTTGTGTTTGCCTTTTCGTGAGGTTGTTCTCTCGATATTTTGTACTCTCTTTTATACAATGGATTGCTCATCTCCGTCGCAGATGTATGTCAATTGACCGAACAACGTTAAATGTTTGTGTCTCTTTTGGTAGATTTCTTTTTGTTGTGTGATTTATCGTCGTTCAAGGTTTGCTTTTCTAGCTTCCGCATGACACATGTTTTTCAGTCCTAACAAGTGGTATCAAAGCGAAGTTCAAGACATGTTCATCTTGGCGGGTTCAATTCTAACCGCAACATATTTGACGATAATCATGATTTTTGTCTGAGAAATTTGACCGATGTGCTACACACGTTGAGATAAATTTTGTGGTGGAGATTTGGAGATGCAACCTGTTGAAGGCTATGTGAAGAGGGTGGATCAAGTTTATTTTGTCAGAAAATTCAGGCCAAGGGGGAGAATTGTTAGGTGTTGTCCTGATTTTCTTACCATATTTGGTTTTCATATCTCTTGAAGGAAATGACAACATATTTACCATAATTGAGTTTTCCTTTTTGTAGAAGAAAATTATGATTCTTCCATATTTGGCTAGTTCTTTTTCTTGTAGGAAAATGTTTGGATTCTATAAATTGAAGATCATTTATTCTGATTTAATAGCATCCACAATGTAGCCATATTGGGTTTGAGAGTCATATTTAGGGGGAGATCTTTATGAGACAAGTGTTAGTGTGTCACTTGTGTTTGCCTCTTCATAATGTTGTTCTCTCGATATTTTGTACTCTCTTTTATATAGTGGATTGCTCATCTCCGCCGTAGACATAGGTCAATTGACTGAACCATGTTAAATGCTTGTGTCTCTTTTGGTAGATTTCTCTTTGTTGTATGATTTATCATCGTTCAAGATTTGTTTTTCTTGTTTCTGCATGACACCTGATTATTTCAATCCTAACAGGATCGAAATAACCTTATTATGGGCGAAATAGAAAAAATCTCGCAACGCAGGGTCCAAGCCAACGCGTCAGTTGAAATAACCTCGTTTTGGGCAAAATAAAAAAAAAATCTGCAATGCAGGGTCCAGGCGACGCGCTGGCCTAGCGCCGGAGGCAGGAGCGAATTGCAATTTGCTTGCTTTGAACTGTATTTCCTTATTTTTTTTTTGTCTTCCACTTGGGAGACAAACACCAAAGGTATCCCCTTGTCTCCCTCCTCCTAATTGTTTTATTTTGCTTTCTTTTACTTCCTTATTTTATTCAGTTTTGCTCCAAATATTTTTATTTTCACATCATTTTATTTTTACACAGTAAAAATATAATATGAAGCATACAGTAATATAATTAATACTCAAAAATAAATTACTAGAATGTGAGACAATAATGATTACATATATTCATTTTTGACCAAACATCATTAATACTTAATCTTTGTTATATTCGTGGTATTCGGGTCATAACGCGCATATCTCGACTATTTTTACGGCTTACTTTTTACTTTTCACCCCACAATTACTACATAACTTTGTACCCCAAGACTTTAATAGATTGTTAATTTATATAACAAGTTGATTAAGCGACTAGCAGTGGCGGAGCCACATTGAAGCAATGGGTGTCAAGCGACACTCCTTCACCGGAAAATTACACTATTTTGCTAGATAACTTTTTTTATTTTATGTATATTTACTATACGTTGACTCCCCTTCACTTTTCGATATATCTAATTATTTATATTATGACACCCCTTGATGAAAATTCTGGATCCGTCACTGACGACTAGGACGGTGGTTCCCAACATGAAGGCAACGCCAATGGATGTGGGGTTTATCTTATTTACAAAGCGATGTTGTGAATATTGAAAAATGTCCTAGTATAATTTTTATTCCTTCCGAAATTTGAACCAAATATCACGATGTTCAACTTATTTAATTGATCACAGGTTACACCTTTGACTATAACTTTTTTCTTTGGCAGAATACATTTACGGATACTTAAGCTTGTCCAATATTATCACTTAGCTACCTCAAATGAGACATGTACCTATTAGATACTTTAACTTCACTTAATATGTGTCTATTAAACATAAAAAAATAATAGTACAACAAATATGGTATGTGCATTTCACACGCGTTGACATGGCAGAACTTCACGAATCAAAAGAGGCCACATGACTTTTTGACTTAAGTTAATAAAATACTAAGGAAATTTGTCTTAAGAGCTGAAAGCTCCTCCCCTGTCGCCGTCTTACATATAACCCCCCCCCCCCCCTCTCTTTCTTGTACAAACAATACTGCAACTATATATTATCTCAGTTTTTAACTCATGTGGCACTTTTTCCATTTTAGAATATTTTTAAAAGGACGACAATAGTTCATTATATATCATACTAGATGAGTGGTACCCGTGCATAGCACGAGGCCCATGGACTTGACCTTTTGCTTGCCTGTGAACATAAATCTATTTTGTGAACATAAATCTATTTTGCAGTAAGTTTTCTAAACATGTCGTGATTAGGAGTGGTGAAATGGTTCAAAGAAAATAGTTAATCGTCCATATTATTCACTAAAAAAATAGGTTGAATAATGAACTTTTTAAAAACGGATCAAATATGAATAAGAACCATATTATCCATTTAGAAAATGAATAACCAATGAGTAACCATTGGGTCTAACTTTTAGATTTGTAAAAGACTCAAATTGGGGGTTTCTCCAGTTAGAGACTAAAAATTCTCCCAAAAGTGATCATATACAATGGGTAACTCATATTATCCGTCGGTTAACCCGTTTTTTATCCGTATTAAATATGGGTCGGGTCGAATAATTGATCCATTTTCGACCCGAACCATATCCGACCCGATCCGCCCGTTTGCCCCTCCTAGCCGTGATTCATAGTAACATTAGTACAATACATAGACAACGGTAGGATGAACCTTTACTGTCAAATTTAGATTGCAAACTCATAAGTTTAACTTAGAAGGCCCAATAACCAAATACTGTCAAAGTGATTTTGCACCATCACATGGTGCCAAAAAAGAAATGAATAAAATCAATATACTATCAATATGAATACATCTTCGCCAATTACCCTTCTGCCTATTGGCTCAAAGAATGAAACAGATGTTACATGAAGTGTCTCCCATGATGCCATCTCAAAATGAAGTTTAAGTTTGGCACTTAGACAATGTTTTGTCACCTCCTCATATATTAAGTTGCAATCACAGACTTGCATAAATACCAAACTTCGCACATAGCGCTTGGCCTGCTGCATAGCAATAGGTCTTTCATGATCTCGTCATCAAGCTAGTACTATCCCATCCTCTATTTTGGACTTGGATTGACTATATTTTGGGAAGCCCATATCAACTTTTTCTCATCCAGATACACTTAGAAAATGAAGAACATTATGAACTTCATCTAACAGTCATACTAACTGAAAAACAGAAACAACAAAGAAAGGAACTTGAAAAATAGTGAAGAGTTGGATGACCAGACGCTTACACATGTAAATAAGGAGATTTCTCAGTTCATCTGTGCAAAGAACTTGGCTTCTTCGACATGACCATTTGGTATAAAAGTGACCAACAGACATAAATTGGCGTTGAGGTCCGTTAATCAAGCATGTAGTAGTTTGGAAGAATGCACAGTTCTTCGTTCTTTATTAATTAAATTCCACCATAATTTTCTAATGTTGTGAATCATATTATTGACTCCGTTAAATGGATAAATAGAAAAATTTGGCAACAAAGGGATTGCATCGTATTATTGCCTTAGATAGTGATTGTATACTTCCATCAGATTTTTAACAAATCAACATCTAGCACTTCATAGTGGCTTTCATGAAAAAGGCAAGTGGATTTAAGGATAGTAGAATTAAGATGAGTCATGTCACAAACCAAGCTTTCTTTAACCTCCAACCTCATTCAAGATTCTACTCCTTGGCAAGATACACATACTTCTATACCTCATACTTGAGATTATTTGCATCATCCAGAATTCTCCAACTATATGCAGAGTAATTTTTCAACACTATTTCATGGAAAAACTCAATCAATTACTTGCTACCAAACTCTAATTTACCATAATATTTCCGTGGTTATATTAATCACATAAATATATTGACCACTCAAAGAAGCAAAAAGAACCATGACATTTCTACCTTTTTACATACCATGTATATGGAGGTTGATGGCTTGCATTAGATAACATCTTGATACTATAGCATAAAACCACCGGTACCAAAGATCACTGGTTAAAAATCTGCTTGTTAGAGAAAATATATTAAGCACCACTACATTGGAAACAACAGAGTAGCCTTTTGTATAAAGTTGTAAGTATCTATGTAGATTTATACTTTGGCTATCAAAAGGAATATTTGTAAGTGAGTATTTTAATTGAATCATATTAGAGAGGGCAAACTACTTATTACACAAGGCAAATATTACTACACAAGATAAACATTACTGGAGAAAAATAAGAGTAAAACAGAATAAAACCACATTACATGGAGGATTTATCCCAAAATAATTCTCCATTATCTGTTTGCTTTTCTTATATACTCACCTCTTAAGGCCGTTTAAGGTCCTCTAATGATGAGTTAGGAGATAGAAGCTAGCACATAAACGTTACACCTACATTCGGTAAAGAATAACTTAGATCAATTGAAGTATCTGCTATTCTGACAGGCTACAGTTCAAACATGTTATTACTTGCAAGTGCAAATATAATACGTTATGGAGAAGATTGCTCCAACTAATGGCAAGACCAAAACACTAATGAGGCACAGAGAGATACTTATTGATAAGAATGTCAAAACTAAATAACAAAGGGTAAGTAATAGCAGAATTACCCAAGTAATTTTCAGTTTCAAGTTTTCCAATATTCATTTTCTTGAAATGCCAATTGGCGTCTATTGACAAAACTATGTTTTAAAAGTGGCATAATCATGATCATGCAATGTTTTCTTGCATGACGAAAACTCATCTACAATGTTAATGATTCATTCCCACAGAAAATAATATTTTACTAACTTCAAACTGTCTGACAAGTCAAATTGAGACTTCGGTTTCTTCATATGCTTTTCACTGGGATGAAGTATTTACCTGGACTCCTTAAACGATTTACTACAGTCCTTCATTTTTTAGAATATTATAAAGGATAAATATCTAATCATAGACTAATACATTTATGTACCCCTCAACCTAATCACCTTTTGCTTTTGGAAAGCTATCAGTCAGTCAAACTTGTCGACAATAAAGGAGATTCTTTATTTACGTAACTCTTTAACATGAAAACTCAAAATACTCAATATCAGAAGTATATGTAATACATAATTATCCTAGAAGAAAAATTACATTGAAAATGGAAAAGAGAAGATCGTTTTATCACCCAAACATCAAAAAAGTTATTTTTTCCAACACAGTTCTCTCAAGCTTCATTTATATTTTCATGCAACCATTTTGTCATGAATAGATCCCAATGTTCCAGAAACCAATAGGAATCATTCACTACTTTTATATGCTATAAATATCGAAATTGCAGTAAATGAAATATCATGATCATTAATATCAAAATTAAATTGACCGAAGAACTCTTATAGTATATTAAGAAAGCAAAAACCGCATTCTCTTACCTCTTAATATGAGCCGTCCGCAGTTCACTATCAAGTAGACCATGCATCTGAATGACAACAACACATAATATTATTTCGGTGCTGCATAAACCACCAGGGAGTCGATGAGTCCATCTTCACAAACATATACTAAAACACCCTTGTTCTAGAAGCCACATATTATCAAGAAAAACCAATACCAAACAAAAACATATTCTATTTATACAATGAAAAAAGAGGCAAGCAAGGAGTTTAAAAATATGACAAGTACTGCATTTAAACATCGTTAGGTTGACCAACACATTAGCAGGTTTGTCTGCATACAAATTTATATTGACCTAGATATCAAATGAAAAGAAGAAAAAATCAATGAAATTAATCGTGTATACCGTAGCATTTAAATAGATACTCCAAATAAACAGATAAATGAAAGGTATAATGAGAGCTTTTAGCTAATGATGAATTCCCAACGAAACAACATTACTAATTGCAGCACAGTCAAAATGCAGGGCACCATTAAAGAATTATTCATCTCCATTTTCTTTCATGAAAAGGCTTCATAAGATACAAATGAATTTGCAAATAAATCTCAGTAAAGAATATGCTGCAGATTTCACTACCATACCTACAATTGCAGAAACATCTTTCAAATGATCTATATGTGTGCGATCAAAAGTTCTGGCCTTGCAAAAGGATAGATACTTGTGATAAATTCACCTACAAAAAAAGAAATGGTAGAAAGTTATTCAGTTGTTTTAGTTATATAGTCGAACACCTTAAGTGCAGCAAAGTTCTTCCCTTTTAATCAACATTTGCTGTTGAGATGGAAATTTAATATGGTTAGTGCTAGAAGCGCTCAAACAATAATGACCACATGCATACACAGAATCAACCCAAAATTTTTTTAAAAAGAAGGAAAAACTAGACACGTATAGTTGTAGACAAAAAAATACTTATACATTGCATTAAAAAGAAAAATAAAGCACAAATACAAACCTAACTTTATAGGCAAATGAAGATTCTAAATCAATAGTTTAATTAGAATCAACAGTTTACCTTCTCACCCGGAAAGAATAGAGTAAAATTTAGTAGAACTCAGAAATATTCTCTTCATTCCGTCCTTAGGCTTTTGGATTTTATCTGGCAGATCAGGATGCATGTGTATTTTGAAGAGCGTATCCATAGCTGCATGTACACAGAAAATTCGGAGGATAATTTTTACAATACAAACGAACAAAATAGAATACCAGAAAAAGATTGACAAAAAAAAAATGAGAAAGGACAAACAAAGGAAAATACCAAACACAAAATACTCACCAGAATACTATTAACTCCAATGGAGAAGATAGAGAAAGAAATAGGTAGGAGGAAATTAAAAATAGAGAAAGTGTGAAATCTTTTAGAATTAAAGGTGACCGATCAGTTGCATTTGACAATTGACAAGAAATATGCAAAAGTTGAAAACAGGTGCATGATTATAAAAATCCAACTACTAAAAAGCAACAACAATTGAAAAAAATATCCAATCAATTAGGTAAAAGAAGACCCAGAAATCAACAGAAAAATTAAAACCAAAATTCACCTACAAAAGCTAAATCCAAAGTGGAGAATGAAGAAGGCATGGATAAGCATGACCTTAAGTGAAGAGAAAGGGAACAATACTAAGAATAAAAAAGAAATAGGCTTGATGAAGAAGATGAAATGGCCAAAATCAGTGAAGAGCGTGAAAAGCAGTGGAGTGGAATCCAGTTGTACCCCACAAATAAAATACGTGTCTGTAATAAAAGGGTTGAACCAAAGTACTATAAAGCCCATAAAAAGTTTTTTAAAGGGTAATTATGCCTCATATATACATATTTTAACTATCGACATTCTCCCCAAATACCTCTTACACACTTTTTAAATACGAGAATAATATTATACACCAAAACTTTTAAAGGTGTGTCAATTACACACCACTTTGATGTTTGACCACATCTGCTCAAAAATTGCTCTTACACACGCCAATTAGCATTTGACATGTGTCAAATCGAGGGGAAAAAAAGAAAAACTAAAAAAAAAAAACTCTTCAACCCCTCTCCCCAAACCCCCTCTTTTCATCTTCTCAACCAAAAAAAAAAAAATACAGAAAAGAACCCCCCTCTTCATCTTCCTAACCCCGTCATCTTTTCCATCACCACCATACTATCACCAACTCTTCCACTATAAGAACCTTCTTCTATAACTATAGATTTAATTCTTTGCCGATTTTTAACAACATCCATCATAAAATCCTTATACAAATTTCAAATTTAAGCTTAAACCAAAGTTTCAAACTTGTTAATGGTGTTTTTTGAATTTGATCAAAATTAATTACCTAAGTAAAGTTTTACTCATCAATAATCACGAATTCAAACTAATTTTTTAGGTAGTGGAATTACCAAAATCAACAAGACCCGATTAAATTTTTAAGCTTTTTTAAAAAGTCAATAATGGTGATTTTTACAATACTCAATAGCTCCTATGTTCTTCTTTTTTTTTTCTTTTCTTCTTAGTCATGGGGTTGGAGAGACGAAATATGAGGTGGTAGATAAAATTAGGATGGGGATTGGGGACGAAGACGAACCGGGGGAGGGGGGGAACACTGGGTTTTGGGGTTGGGGAAGAAGACATGGGTTATATTTTTTTTTCTTTAATTTAAAGGAAATAGTTAAAAAAGGGGAAATTTAAAAAGAAAAATTAAGTTTAGGTGAATTTTTTAGTTTTCACGCGCCTCTTTTATGTGTAATACACGCATGTGACACATGACAAAAGAGGTGTGTAATTTACACACTTTTAAAATTTTTGATGTGTAATACTATTCCCGTGATTAACAAGTATGTAAGAGAGATTTGAGTACAATGTCGATGGACAAAGTATGTATTTTGTCAAAATTTGAGACTACAAAATATATAATTTTGTCTTTTTCATTTTAAAAGTGAAATCTCATATAATTAAAAGATATATAAAATGATATCACCACACAATAAAAGGAACTAAAGGTTGTTTTTACTTCATCAATTGGGGCGGTGTTAAATAGTCCCACACTTGATAAAGTTGTACTATGAAGAAGACTTGCCCGAGTCCTCTTGACCACAAGAAATTGAGGACAAAAGTACTTTAAAGTCTTCAAGTCTTGAAATTTTAAGGCCATCATCTTTTTAGACAATGTATTCTTCAACTACAGTTCTAGATGTATATATACGTGTCTGGGCCAAATAGTAATCTATAAGAAAACAATTATTTAATACACACCTTTCAATTCCTAGTAAGACTTTGCACATCATGAAGGTGCTAGCAAAAGCATTATGTTTTTTCTTGTTTTTCACTTTCAGAATCACCAAGTGTGATGACCCAAAAGTTCATCACTTATTTTAGAATTAAATTATGTGATTCGAGGCCTTAAACCTCTTTTTTCCTCACCTCGATTTGCGTGCACAGTCCGGATGTATATCCGGAACGCTTTTATGTGGGAATTTGATGAAAATGTTAATTTGGCCTTTAAAATGTAATTTAAGTTGACTTCGGTCAATATTTTAGGTAAACGGACCCGGACCCGTAATTTGACGGTCCTAGAGGGTCCGTAGAAAGATATGGGACTTGGACTTATGCTCGGAATTGAATTCCGAGGTCCAAAACCTGAGAAATGAATTTTTGAAGAAAATTATTTAACTAAAATTTTAAGAGTTTTTGGAAATTTAAATGTATTTAAATTGATGGTATCGGGCCCGTATCTTGGTTTCGGAGCCCGATACAGGTCTTACATGGTGTTTAGATTGAGCCTGTAAAATTTGGTAAGAAATGGACTTGAAATAACGTGAATCAGACCCTCGGTTGTGAAATTTGAAACTTAAGTGTTCTTGAGATTTTTCTTTGATTTTGATGTTGAATTCGTTGTTAAAGCTGTTAATTTGGCGATTTGATCGCATGAGTAAGTCCATATGATGTTTTTGAGTTAGTATACATGTTTGGTTTGGAGCCCCGAGGGCTCGGGTGAGTTTCGGGATGCTTTTACACTTAGAAAAGTTGCAGGTTTTGCTGTCTCAGGTGCACAGAGATTTTGCTCTTCGCGTTCGCGTGGCTTCACTCGCGAACACGTAAGGCAAGTTTCCTCAGGTGCCAGTTTGTTCTTCACAACGCGGAGCTTACGACGCGAACGCGAAGCTGTGAGGGGAGTTACCCTTCGCGAATGCGTTCCGACTCTCGTGAACGTGTAGGGTTTGTGGGCCTGGGGAGGGATTTCAAATTGTTTTACGCGAATGCGGCCACTTGACCGCGAACGCGAAGGCTCGAGGAGCTGAAACTCCGCGAATGCGAGCCCTTGAACGCGAATGCGATGGCCATATGGGCCTGACCCGTCGCGAACGCGAAAGGCCTATCACGAACGCGATGAAGGCCTACCCAATTATTTTAAAACAAAACCATAACCGGGCAGAACCTATTTTACTCCATATTTTCGAACTCCTAAGGCCTAGAGGCGATTTTATCCCCACAAATTCATCCCCAAAGTGTTGGTAATCAATTCTAAACTTTACTCTTTCAATTACCCAGTATTTTTCATCAATTTTAATCAAAAATCAAGAGTTTTCATCGTAGAAATTAGGAATTTGGGTAGAGTTAAGGCTTTTTGAATAATTGAGATTTAGACCTCGTTTTGGGGTTGGATTTCGAAACTAATTGCATATTTGGGCTTATGGGTGAATGTGTGATCGGGTTTTGGTCCGAACCTCGAGTTTTGACCAAGCGGGCCTGGGGTCGATTTTTGACTTTTTGGGGAAATTGGTAGAAAATCTGTAATTAAGCATTGGGTATGAATTCTTTAGTATTTATTGATGTTGTTAAATTAATTTGGGCTAGATACAAGTAATTTGGAGGCTAATTCTAAAGGAAAAGTGGTGTTTAAGGCTTGAGTTGGCCGTGAAAGTTTGAGGTAAGTGTTTGGTCTAACCTTAGCTTGAGGGATCAAGAGTTGTGTCTTATTTGCTATGTGTTAATTGTAGAGTACGACGTATAGGCGTGGTGACGAGTATCTATACGTCGGTGTCAAGCATGTCCGTTGATTATCATTGTGGTTCCCTTGCCGGGATTTATGGTTTATAATATTGTCTCCCTTGCCGGGATGTTATTGTTATGACATTGTCTCCCTTGCCGGGATGTTATTGTTTACGATATTGTCTCCCTTGCCGGGGTATTATTGTGTACTTTTATGCCCTTTCCAGGATTCTTTTGTGATTGAGGTTGATTTGTAAATGGGAGCGGGTGGCATGCCGCCACGGTGACATATGAAATGCGAGCGGGTTGCACCCCTGCAACGAGATATATGAAATGGGAGTGGGTTGCACGCCTGCAACGAGATATATGAAATGGGATCGGGTTGCACACCTGCAACAA
Source organism: Nicotiana sylvestris (assembly GCF_000393655.2). NCBI lineage: Eukaryota > Viridiplantae > Streptophyta > Magnoliopsida > Solanales > Solanaceae > Nicotiana > Nicotiana sylvestris. Next base: position 14,181,518 of record NC_091065.1, read on the forward strand.
GATATATGAAATGGGATTTGGTGGCACGCCACCATGGTATTATTTGAAATGGGATCGGGTTGCACGCCTGCAACAAGAAAGAGATGAAAGTGAATACTGTGTTTGTTTTTCTTACTCTGTTAGTAATTGAGTTTTAGTTTCTTTGCATTCCTCTCTGGTATTCTATTGTTATCCGATACTCCCAGCATGTTATTCCCCATATCTTTACTGTGATTATCTGCTTTTATTTTCTGCGGTATAGGATTTAACTGCACAGGTTTATTTGGTAGTTTAGTCCTAGCCTCGTCACTACTTCGCTGAGGTTAGGCTAGACACTTACTAGCACATGGGGTCTTTGTGCTGATACTACACTCTGCACTGTGTGCAGATACTAGTACCGAAGCGTTTGGACCGTAGTGAGGCTACTGCCTTCAATCCAACAGGCGACCCGAGGTAGTCATGCAGGTGTCCGCGGGCCTTGGCTTCTCCTTCTATTCTTTTTTTGTTTTTACTTATTAAGAGACAGATTCATGTATTTCTATGCAGACGTTATTTGTAGTAATCTTAGACAGTCTATGAAATTGTGACACCAAATTCTGGGTAGAGTTGTATTTAGACTTTCGCAGTTTGTATTAAGTTAGATTAATAGATTTCGTCTTCCGCTTTGTTATTGATATTATTATTTCCGTTGTTTTGATATGTTGTTTTGAAATTATAAAGACTTAAAGACTTGAAAAGGACAATTAAAACGGAATAGTTAGCTTGCCTAGCTTTCACTAGTAGGCGCCATCACAACCCCCGAGGGTGGGAAATCCGGGTTGTGACAAGTTGATATCAGAGCTCTACGTTACTTAGGTCTCACAATTCACGGACAAGCTTAGTAGAGTCTGAGGGATCAGTACAGAGACATCTGTATTTATCCCAGAGGTTACAGAGTTAGGAAAAACTTCACATCTATTCTTTCCTGTCGTGCGGTTTGGTTTCTCAATGCTAATTGAATTTCTACTCTACTCTTTCGCAGATGGCAAGAACACGCGCTTCCTCATCCACTGATTAGCAGCCTAAGCCCCCAGCAGCAGCTCCCACGAGGAGCAGAGGGTGAGGCCGAGGCCGTGATAGAGGCCGAGGTATGGGCAGAGCTCAGCACAGAGCAACAGCACCAGCGGCAGAGCCTCAACTTGAGTTTGATGATGAGGTTCCAGCCCAGGCAGTTCCGGTGGGCCCAGATCAAGTCCCAGAGGGGTTCATTGCTACTCCGGTACCCCAAGATTCTCTGGTCCATCTAGTGGGCCTTATGGAGAGTGTCACCCGGGCAGGCTTGCTTCCTGTAGCACCAGCCGTCTCTCAGGCTGGAGGAGGAGCCCAGACTCCTGCTACCCGCACTCTAGAGCAGATGGCTCCCTAGTTTTAGACTCTAGTAGCTCAACCAATTGGAACAATTCAGCCGGGTGTAGTAGCTCAGACCGGTGATGGAGCAACTATGTCTACTGATGCCCTGTGGAGATTAGACAGGTTCACCGAGCTCTTCGCTACCACTTTCAGCAGTGCATCTTCTGAGGATCCCCAAGATTATTTAGACAATTGTCATGAGGTTCTCAGGAACACAAGGATAGTGGAAACTAATAGGGTTGACTTTGCTACTTTTCGCTTATCTGAATCTGCCAAGACTTGGTAGATAGATTATTGTTTGGCTAGACCAGTTGGGTTATCAGCTTTGACTTGGGATCAGTTCTCTCAGCTATTTCTGGAGAAGTTTCTTCCTATCACTCAGAGGGAGAACTATAGGAGGCAGTTTGAGCATCTCCAGTAGGGTTCTATGACTGTTACTCAGTACAAGACCGGATTTATTGACTTGGCCCGTCATGCTCTTCTTATACTTCCCATTGAGAGAGAGAGAGAGAGAGTATAAGGAGGTTCATTGAGGGACTTATTCAGCCTATTCGATTGCAGATGGCTAAGGAGACAGGGAGTGAGATTTATTTCTAGGAGGCGGCCAATATGGCTAGGAGAGTTGAGATGGTTCTATCGCAGGGGATTGGTTAGGGGTCGGACAAGAGGCCTCGTCATTCGGGAAGATTCAGTGGTGCCTCATTTGGAGGCAGAGATTCTTTTGGTAGGGGCCATCCTTCCAGGCTGTTTTAGTCAGCACTTTAGGCTTCTCATGGTGCCTAGGTGGTCGTGGTTCTCACATGCAGTATTCTGATCTGTAGTCCTATAGTGCATCGCCAGCTCCTATTAATGTACCTTCGCTTCAGAGTTTTCAGGGTCGTCAGCCTAGTAGCTGAGGGCTTGATTTACTTGTGGCGATCCGAGGCATATTGCTAGATTTTTCCATCGAGCACCGAGCAGTTCTCAACACCAGGGTACCCGTGCTATGGTTTAGGCACCGAGTGTTCCACAGCCCGCTCAGCCAGCTAGAGGTGGGGGAAGAAGTGTTAGAGGTGGAGATAGAGGTATTAGAGGTGGAGATCAGGCCGCTAAAGGTGGAGGCCGGCCAACAGGCCATCCTAGAGATGTAGTTCAGAGTGGTGGGGCCCAGCCACGATGTTATGCTCTTCTAGCCAGGCTTGAGGCTGAGGCTTCTGATGCAGTTATCACAGGTACTGTTCTGGTTTGTAGTAGAGATGTTTTAGTTCTATTTGATCCAAGATCTACGTACTCTTATATGTCATCTTATTTTGCACTATATCTGGTCATGCCTAGTGATTCCTTGAGTACTCCTGTATATGTGTCTACACCGGTAGGTGATTCTATTGTGGTAGATCGTGTCCATCGTTCATGTATAGTTGTGATTGAGGGTCTTAAGACCCGAGTAGACTTATTACTTTTGGACATGTTTGATTTTGATGTCATATTAGGGATGGACTGGTTATCACCTTACCACGTTATCTTGGACTGTCATGCCAAGACTGTTACCTTATCCTTGCTGGGGTTGTCTCATTTAGAGTGGAGAGGGACTCCTAGTCATTCTACCCGTAGTGTTATCTCATATATGAAGGCTCGACATATGGTCGAAAAGGGGTGTTTGGCCTATTTGACATATGTTCGTGATTCTAGTGCTGAGGTTCCTTCTATTGATTCGGTGCCTGTAGTTCGTAAGTTTCCTGAGGTATTTCCTTCAAACCTGCCGGGTATGCCACCTGATAGGGATATTGACTTCTGCATTGATTTGACTCTGGGCACTCAACCCATTTCTATTCTATCGTATCGTATGGCCCCGCCTGAGTTGAAAGAATTGAAGGAAAAGTTACAAGACTTGCTTGATAAAGGCTTCATTAGACCTAGTGTCTCACCTTGGGGTGCGCCGGTGTTGTTCGTTAAGAAGAAGGACGAATAGATGATGATGTGTATAGATTACCGGCAGTTGAACAAGGTTACAATCAAGAATAAATATCTATTGTCGAGGATTGATGATTTGTTTGATCAGCTTCAGAGTGCCAAGGTATTTTTGAAGATTGACTTGATATCTGGCTATCATCAGTTGAGGATTAGGGCATTCGATGTCCCTAAGACAGCTTTCCACACTCGATACAGGCATTATGAGTTCTTGGTGATGTCATGGGTTGACAAATTCTCCAACAACTTTTATGGATTTGATGAACCGAGTGTGCAAGCCTTATTTGGATTCGTTTGTAATAGTCTTCATTGATGATATTTTGATTTATTCCCACAGCCGGGAGGAGCATGAGTAGCATCTGAGAGTGGTTCTTCAGACTTTGAGAGATAGTCAGTTGTATGTTAAGTTTTTGAAGTGTGAGTTCTGGTTGAGTTCAGTTGGATTCTTGGGTCATGTTGTATCAGCAAAGGTATTCAAGTAGATCTGAAGAAGATAGAGGTAGTCAAGAACTGGCCTAGACCCGCATCAGCTACAGAGATCTGGAGTTTCTTGGGTTTGGCAGGCTATTATCTTCGGTTTATGAATGGGTTTTCATCTCTTGCAGCCCCGATGACCAGGTTGACCCAGAAGGGTGTCCAATTCATATAGTCGGACGAGTGTGAGGCGAGCTTTCAGAAGCTCAAGACAGCTTTGACTATGACGCCAATGTTGGTTTTGCCCACAAGTTCAGGGCCATATATAGTTTATTGTGATACATCTCGTATTGGACTTGGTCCGGTGTTGATGCATGATGGCTAGGTCATTGCTTATGCTTCGCGTCAGTTGAAGATCCATGAGAAAAACTATCCAGTTCATGATTTGGAGTTAGCAGCCATTGTTCACGCGTTGAAGATTTGGAGACATTATCTGTATGGCGTGGCATGTGGGGTGTTCACGGATGACAAGAGTCTTCAGTATTTGTTCAAGCAGAATGAGCTAAATTTGAGGCAGAGAAGGTGGTTGGAGCTATTGAAAAACTATGATATCACCGTCTTATATCATTTGGGAAAGGACAATGTGGTGGCCGATGCTTTGAGTAGGAAGTCAGCCAGTATGGGCAGTCTCGCGTATATTCCGGTCGGTGAGAGAGTGCTTGCTTTGTATGTTCAAGCTTTGGCCAATCAGTTCGTGAGGTTGGATGTTTCTGAGCCCAGACGTGTATTAGCTTGCACAGTCGCTCGTTCTTCTTTATTGGAGCGTATTCGAGATCGGCAGTATGATAATCCTCATTTGTGTGTCCTTAAAGACGCGTTGCAGCATGGTGGTGCCAAGCAGGTTACATTAGGAGATGATGATGTTTAGATGCTACAGGGTCAAGTTTGTGTGCCAAATGTGGATGGGATCCGAGAGCTGATTTTAGAGGAGGCCCATAGTTCCCGATACTCTATTCATCTGGGCGTCGCTAAGATGTATCAGGATTTGCGGCAATATTATTGGTGGAGGAGGATGAAGAAGGATATTGTTGCATATGTGGCTCGATGTTTAAATTGTCAGCAGGTAAAGTACGAGCATCAAAAACCTGGTGGTTTGTTCCAAAAGATTGAGATTCCTGAGTGGAAGTGGGAGCGTATCACTATGGACTTTGTTGTTGGACTCCCACGGACTCAGTGGAAGTTCAATGCAGTGTGGGTTATTGTTGATAGGCTGACCAAGTCAGCACATTTCATTCCTGTGGCAGTCTCCTATTCTTCCGAGAGGTTAGCTGAGATCTATATCCGGGAGATTATTCATCTTCATAGTGTACCCGTGTCTATCATTTCGGACCGAGGTACACAGTTTACCTCACATTTCTGGAGAGCAGTTCAGCGTGAGCTGGGCACACGGGTTGAGTTGAGCACAACATTTTATCCTCAGATGGATGAGCAGTCCGATCGAACTATTCAAATTTTGGAGGATATGCTCCGAGCTAGTGTCACTGACTTTGGAGGCTCGTGGGATCAGTTATTCCCTTTAGCGGAGTTTGCCTACAACAATAACTACCAATCAAGTATCCAGATGTCTCCTTATGAGGCTTTATATGGTAGGCGGTGTTGGTCGTCAGTTGGATGGTTTGAGCCAGGAGAAGCTCAGTTGTTGGGTACGGATCTAGTACAGAATGCCTTGGACAAGGTCAGGATTATTCAGGATAGGCTTCATACAGCTTAGTCCAGGCAAAAGAGTTATGTCGACCGTAAGGTTCGTGATTTGGAATTCATGGTCGGTGAGCGGGTGTTGCTTCTGGTGTCGCCTATGAAGGGCATGATGAGATTTGGGAAGAGGGGCAAGCTTAGACCTAGGTTCATTGGCCCGTTTTAGATTCTTGATCGAATGGGAGAGGTGGCTTAAAGACTTGCATTGCCGCCGAGTTTATCAGTTGTGCATCCAGTGTTTCATGTGTCCATGCTTCAGAAGTATCACAATAATCCATCCCACGTGTTAGATTTCAGCACTGTCCAGTTGGACAAGGACTTGTCCTATGAGGAGGAGCCGGTAGCTATTCTAGACCGGCAAGTTTTTCAGTTGAGATCGAAGAGTTTCCCTTCTGTTCGTGTTCAGTGGAGAGGTCAGCCTGCTAAGGCATCGACCTGGGAGTCCGAGTTCGCTATGCGGAGCCGTTATCCTAATCTTTTCTCCGACTCAAGTACTTCCTTCTTAAGTCCCTTCGAGGACGAACGATTATTTTAGAGGTGGAGAATGTGATGATCCAAAAAGTCATCACTTGTTTTAGAACTAAATTTTGTGATCCGAGGCCTTAAAACCTCCTTTTTTCTCACCTCGATTTGTGTGCGCAGTCCGGACATATATCTGGAACGCTTTTATGTGGGAATTTGATGAAAATGTTAATTTGGCCTTTAAAATTTAATTTAAGTTAACTTCGGCCAATATTTTGGGTAAATGGACCCGGATCCGTGATTTGACGGTCCTGGAGGATCCGTAGATATGGGACTTGGGCATATGGCCGGAGTTAAATTCCGAGGTCCCAAGCCCGAGAAATGAATTTTTGAAGAAAATTGTTTAACTGAAATTTTAAAAGTTTTTGAAAGTTTGAATGTATTTGAAATTGATGGTATCGGGCCCGTATCTTGGTTCCGGAACATGGTACAGGACTTATATGGTGTTTAGATTGAGCCTGTAAAATTTGGTAAGAAACAGACTTGAAATGACATGAATCGGACCCTCAGTTGTGAAATTTGAAACTTAAGTGTTCTTGAGATTTGTATTTGATTTTGATGCTAAATTCGTTGTTATAGCTGTTAATTTGGTGATTTGATCGCACGAGTAAGTCCATATGATGTTTTTGAGTTAGTATGCATGTTTGGTTTGGATCCCCGAGGGCTCGGTTGAGTTTCGGATAAATTTCAGAATGTTTTTACACTTAGAAAAGTTGCAGGTTTTGCTGTCTCAGTTGCACAGAGATTTTGCTCATTGCGTTCGCGTGGCTTCACTTGCGAACGCGTAAGGCAAGTTTCCTCAGGTGCCAGTTTGTTCTTTGCAAACGAGGAGCTCACGACGCGAATGCGAAGCTGTTGAGGGAGTTACCCTTCGCGAACGTGTTCCAACTCTCGCGAATGCGTAGGGTTAGTGGGCCTGGGGGAGGGATTTCAAATTGTTCTACGCGAATGCGGCCACCTGACCACGAACGCGAAGGCTTGAGAAGCTGAAACTCCGCGAACGCGAGCCCTTAAACGCGAATGCAATGGCCATCTGGGCCTGACCCATCGCGAACGCGACAGGCCTATCGCGAATGCGATGAAGGCCTGCCCAGTTATCTTAAGACAGAACCAGAACCGGGCAGAGCCTATTTTACTCCATATTTTCGAACTCCCAAGGCCTCGAGGCGATTTTCTCCCCACAAATTCATCCCTAAAGTGTTGGTAATCAAATCTAAACTTTACTCCTTCAATTACCCAATGTTTTTCATCACTTTCTAATCAAAAATCAAGAGTTTTCATGGTAGAAATTAGGAATTTGGGTAAACTTAGGGCTTTTTGAATAATTGGAATTTAGACCTCGTTTTGGGGTCAGATTTTGAAACTAATTACATATTTGGGCTCGTGGGTGAATGGGTGATCGGGTTTTGGTCCGAACCTCGAGTTTTGACCAAGCGAGCCCGGGGTCAATTTTTGACTATTTGGGGAAATTGGTAGAAAATGTGTAATTAAGCATTGGGTATGAATTCTTTAGTATTTATTGATATTGTTAAATTAATTTGGTCTAGATACAAGTAATTTGGAGGCAAATTCTAAAGAAAAAGCAATGTTTGACGCTTGAGTTGGCCGTGAAAGTTTGAGATAAGTGTTTGATCTAACCTTAGCTTGAGGTATTAGGAGTTGTGTCTTATTTGCTATGTGTTAATTGTAGAGTACGACGTATAGGCGTGGTGACGAGTATCTATACATCGGTGTCAAGCATACCCGTGAGTCTCGTATTGTAATTGTTGTGACTCCATTGTGATTTGTTCATGCCTAAAATGTTGATTATCATTGTTGGTTCCCTTGTCGAGATGTTATGGTTTATAATATTGTCTCCATTGCCGGGATGTTATTATTGTGACATTTTCTTACTTGCTGGGATGTTATTGTTTACGATATTGTCTTCCTTGCCGGGGTATTGTTGTGTACTTTTGTGCCCTTGCCGGGATTCTTTTGTGATTGAGGTTGATTTGTAAATGGGAGCGGGTTGCATGCTTGCAATGAGATATATGAAATGGGAGCGGGTTGCATGCCTGCAACAAGATATATGAAATGGGATCGGGTTGCATGCCTGCAACAAGATATATGAAATGGGATCTGGTGGCACACCGCCATGGTAATATTTGAAATGGGATCGGGTTGCACGCCTGCAACAAGAAAGAGATGAAAGTGAATACTGTGTTTGTTTTTTCTTACTCTGTTAGTAATTGAATTTTAGTTTCTTTGCATTCCTCTCTGGTATTCTGTTGTTATCTAATACTCCCCGCAGCATGTTATTCCCCCTCCTATCTTTACTTTTATTATCTGCTTTTATTTTTCGATGTATGGGATTTAACTGCACAAGTTTATTTGGTAGTCTGGTCCTAGCCTCGTCACTACTTCGCCGAGGTAAGGCTAGGCACTTACCAACACATGGGGTTGGTTTGGTTGATACTACACTCTGCACTGTGTGCAGATACTGGTATCGGAGCGTTTGGACCGCAGTGAGGTTGCTGCCTTCAGTCCAACAGGCGACCCGAGGTAGTCCTGCAGACGTCCGCAGGCCTTGGCATCTCCTTCTATCATTTTTTTTATTTTCTGTTTTTACTTATTCAGAGACAGATTGGTGTATTTCTATTCAGAACTTATTTGTAGTAATCTTAGACAGTCTGTGAAATTATGACACCAAATTCTGGGTAGAGTTGTATTTAGACTTCCGCAGTTTGTATTAAGTTAAATTATCAGATTTCGTCTTCCACTTTGTTATTGATATTATTATTTTCACTATTTTGATATGTTGTTTTGAAATTATAAGGACTTAAAGACTTGAAAAGGGTAATTAAAATAGAATTGACTAGCTTTCACTAGTAGGCGTCATCACGACCCCGAGAGTGGGAAGTCCGGGTCGTGACATTTAGTGTTAGTGTAAGAATTTGTAAGAGAAAATGAGCAACAAGCATTGGAGAGTCCAAAGATAGAAGCATATGATCCCAGAGATCTTCTCTCTTCTTGGAATGTTGGAAAAGATTATTGCAAATGGGAAGGGATTGTGTGCCACAGTTTGACTCGTCATGTGAATGAGATATACATAGTCAGTGGTTGGTACGAATCAAGATATCCTCAAAGGATCAATAACCTTGAGTGGCTGCCAAGTCTTTTGAATCTTGAGAATCTGGAGATTCATATTGTGATCTCAGCAATGCAACTAACTGGCTATAGATCATTAACATGCTTCCTTCTCTTGTTGATCTTCGTTTATATAGTTGTGATCTTCTTCATATACCATCTCTACTTCATCAAAAAATTTCTTCACTTGGAACTCTAGATCTTGCTAGGAATAATTTTGGTTCTTCTATTCCCAAGTGGGTTTTCAATCTCCCTAGTCTTGTTTCTCATGATTTGACATATAGTAATTTGATTGGCCCGTTTCCTGAAGGTCCTTTTAACTTGACTTCTCTCACGACCTTCTGGGCAGGTGGCAACTCTTTCAATTGTCTTTTACCTAGATGTTTATTTGATCTCAATAATCTTGAAAATGTTGAGCTTCTTGATAGTGGTATTAAAGGTGCGATGCCGAGTGGGGCTGGAAATGTACAAAACTTAAAAATCTTGATCTTGCATTCAACAACCACAACTCCACTATCCCAAATTGGTTATATTGATGCAAAGATTTGGAATCACTTAGTCTTCGTGGAAACAATATTGAGGGAGTAGTTCTAAATGAGATTTCAAATTTGAGCTCCATAACTAGTATTCACCTTTCTACAAATATACTTTCTGAAAAATTACCTAATGTAATGTAATACCCCATATTAAAATAAAGGTTGGTTAGGTAATTTAAAATAAAAATAAAAATAGAACAATCTTATAAAAAAAAGAAGAATGCAATTAAGTGGGTCGAACCCACCAAGTTGTTGACCTATAGGGTTTCAATAAGAAGGATTTTGAAGAAGCTTTAAAGCTTCTGCGAAGAAGAAGAAAAATGAAGAACAAAGAGTAAACAATGAAATTTCAAGAAGTACAAAAAAACGGGTTGAAGTGGGGAAAAGCTCTGGAGCATGGAGGAGATAACTGCTGGAAATGAGATTCTAGGGAAGAAACAAACTTTAGTCACTGCTTACTGTAGCACGGATTCACATAACCCCCAAAAAAAAGAAAAAAGAGGTAACAATTTTTGTATTTCATTTAAACTAGTATCCCTATATACTAAATCTATGACGTACGGGTTGAGTTAAATTGTAATACTAAAATTGAGTTTGGTATTTAACTATAATGGGTAATAATAACATGAACTTTTATGGTGAAATAAACTAGTTCATGAATAACCATGAACCTGGCATGAAAAAGTTATTGAGAGTTAATTAGTTTTGATAGCATTATAGGTAGTCTAACAAATAGTATTTTGAGTAACACTAAGACGTGTAATCGGAATTGTGACTTGCTATCACTTAAACTTACTGAATTTTGCGGTTAGCAGATGGTAACATAAACTTATATTGATTTATAGAGTTTACACGAATTGAGCACTTGAATCGATAAGAAGTCATACAGATTGCTCGAGACGCAGTTGGTATTTCGACACGAGTACTGTGAGTAGTAATCTTACCGCAACTTGTATGTTTCATAACCTGCACGGTTTACACATTATTTTGAAAATAAATGTGTTACCGAATATTTGAAATTACACGTGGGACAAGTCCTTTACTTGATATGGTACCGAACCGTTTACTTGAGATGTTTACCGGTTAATCTAAATGTTTTCACCGTTACTAGATATATTTTACCGTTACTTAAGATGTTACAGTTATTTAAATTATTATCACTATTACTAGACATGCTTTACTGTTACGTGAGACATGATTACCATTACCGAAACAAAATTACAAGATTGTATAAGAAAATGATATGCCCTTTATTATTTTGAAAATGCTTTTGTACGAGTGTTTACTGTTTACAAGAAAGAGTATAAATGAGAGGAGACTTTGAAGGATCTCGTAGCTAACGGCGGGTTCGTTAGACCTGGTGCACCTTGTATTTACAGATTACCGATTACAGTTATAGTCCTCGCTAGTGGGAAGGTAGAACTAGCATACAGTTACAATTTTTTCCTCGAGTAGGGACGTACAATTATATTTGACTCCTTTCACGAAGGGATCCATACAATGATACAGATTACATGATCCTTTCTTGGAAACCTCCCAAACATAAAGATTTGCTATGAGACAGTGCCTATCGAGTTTATAACCGAATTGTGCAATTGATTTTGGTTACACGAAACACATGATAACACTGATTATTGTTTATTCTTTCTGAAAGGACATTCTTATTATACTTTCTCTATAATATACTAGCATATTTTCTGACTTGTCCCCAATTAAAAATGGTTGTGGTTAAGCGTTATTATTCACTAAGCTAGCGACTCACTCCCCATTTTTTTTTACAGAGATAGCAATTGACACAAGCGAGGATTTCGTTAATTAGAGTATACGAGTTGACAGTTTTTGGTGAGCCCCGCATTTATTCGCGTGGGCCAAGATTATTATTTATTTGTTATAGTTTCTTTCTCGAAACTCTTAGAGTCGCTCCATAGTCGTTTTTATTAATGTCATAAGTATTCATTCGTTATATTGGATTATTTACTAGTATTGCACTTTTTTTCCGTATTTTTTAGATGGGCTTAGTATTATCTTATTTATAAGATTGGTAGTGTTAGTGAAAACTTTGTTAGTTCATGACAATTGTGGTTGATTTAGGTAAATATTGGTTGGTTGTTAATTGTTTATGAGACAGGAAATTTTTTGGATAGTCCTAAAATAGGGGAAACTCTGTTCGATTTTCTGTAAGATGATGCTTACTTGGGAGCACTTGCTCCTAAGTACCAGTTATGATCCTAAATTGGATCGTGACATGTAATTGGAAAGTTATCGAAATTAGGTTCGCTTGTTCTCTCATGAAATCTATTCGAGGGAGAATTATCTGAATTATTTAATGATATGAGTAATTTTCTTCAAGCGTGATTGAGAAATAGCTCTTCTTTGATGGATTTGAAATGAGGAAATAATAAACTGACTGGAACTCTACCAGAAAGTCTTGACACTCAATGTTAGAAAGCTTTGACATCTCTAACAATAGATTGGAAGGTGAGGTTCCAACTTGGTTTTGGAACTTATCTTCTCAAATCTGATTTCTCATTCATTATCATAACCAATTTGTTGGCGAGGTTCCAACCATCTCAACACCTTCTTGGTCACGTGAACAAGGTCTTTGGTTAATGTACTTAGATTCCAACAATTTCAGCGGTCCGCTGCGTCAGATTTCAACCAATGTAATTGGGATATACCTCTCGAACAATTCCTTTTCAAAAGTGTGACGATCCGGTCAGTCGTCTCATGAGTTACAGCTCCATTTTCTCCATTTCTACTTCTTATTGCTTTGTCTATCGGTTCTATATGTGATCGGGTTGGTTGGCTCGAGTTCGGAGAGGATTTGATAAGGTTTGAGTCACTTAGTCTCTTTTGAGGAAGCTTAAGTTGGAAAAATCGTCCGGTTATTGACTTATGTGTTAGAGGGCTTGAATGTGAGTTCCGATAGTTCGATTAGCTTCGGGAGGTGATTTGGGACTTAGGAGCGTGATCGAAATGAGTTTTGGAGGTTCGGAGTAGATTTAGGCTTGAATTGGTGATTGATATTTTGGCGATTTCCGGTTGGTAGGCGAGATTTTGATATAGGGGCCGAAATAGAATTTCGAGAGTTATATTAGTTCCGTTGTGTCATTTGGGATGTGTGTGCAAAATTTCAGGTCATTCGAACGTAGTTTAGTTGGATTTTTTATCAAAAGTGGAATTCGGAAGATTTTTGGAAACTTAGGATTGAATCCGATGTGTTTTGGTTGACTTGATATTGTTTGAGGTGTTTTGAAGATTGGTACAAGTTTGAATACGGTTATGGGATATGTTTGTGCTTTTGGTTGAGGTCCCGGGGGCCTCGGGGTGATTTCGGATGGTTGACAGAGGAGTTTGAGATTTTGTGAAGTTGCAAATTTTTCTGCTTCTGGTATTTCCGCACCTGCGGATTGGGGACCGCAGGTGCGACGTCACATATGCGGGAAAATGATTGCAAAAGCGGAAGCTGGGAAATAGGCAGGAAACCGCAGAAGCGGTTAGGAGGATCGCACCTGCGATGACGCATATGCAGATATGGGATTGCAAATGCGGAATAGATGAACATAAGTCCAGACCGCAGAAGCAGTTGGTTGACCGCTAATGCGGTACCGTTGAAGCGGTAAATTGGCCGCAAATGCGAAAATGCGTGGGCCAGAAGGTATACATTGTGTCCTTCACGATTTTTGAGCTATTTCACCATTTTTTAGTCGGCTTTGGAGCTTTTTGGATGATATTGAAGAGGGATTTCAAGGGAACTTCATTGAGGTAAGGATTTTGGACCTAAAACTCATTTCTATGGTATTATTTGTCAGGTTAGGCTTGTAATTTATGGAATTTAAGGATCAAAGTTTGGGGAAACTAGGGCTTGAAAACTTAGACCTTTGATTAAGGATTTGAAGGACCATTTGAGGTCGGATTTTAGAACTTTTGATATGTATGAACTCTTGGGGAGATAAGGAATCTATTGATATAAAAATAGTCGAATTCCGAGACGTGGGCCCGGGGGTCAGGTTTTGGTAATTTCGGGATTTGTGTCGTATATTGATTATTTTCGGTTGGGCTTTGTTCCCTTAGCATATTTTGACACCGTGATTCTGATTTTTAATAGATTCGACGCGAGTGGAGACTGATTCGAGGGGCAAAGGCGTCGCGAGCTAGAGATTTGATCGGATTAAGGTGAGTATTGATTGTAAATATTGTACTGAGGGTATGAAACCTTGAATTGTACATCGCTGTGCTATATCGAGGTGACGTACACAGTTGATAGCGAGCGTGGGGTCGTGCATTGTTGGGGATTGTGACTTAGTCCGTTTCGAACAACTATTTTACCGCGTATTTGACTGAAAGCCTATTTGCTATCATCATTATTTGGGCTAAATGTCATATTTGGGTCTCGTACAAACTATTTGAACCCTTTGGGGATTTTTATTGATATTTCCTCACCGTTTTGACTTTAGAGTTGAACTCAGTCATGATATATTTCACTATTTTCATACTCAGCCATGTTTACTATGGTTTAACACTTATATGATATTTTAAATGATATTGGGTTGAGAAATCCTGTTTTACTACTGCCGAGTGACTTGTGAGGATTTTTGACTGAGTAAGGCCGAGGGCCTATGTTGTGATGAAACGCTGAGCTTGATTTGAGGCCGAGGGCCTGAGACATGTACGCCACGAGGTGGCTTGATTGATATGAGGCCGAGAGTCTAGTGATGATGCCACAAGATGGCTTGATATTGCGCTTGGGCCGTAAGGAGCCCCTCCAGGAATCTGCACACCCCAGTGAGCGCGGGTACCTATTGTGATGTGAGATATAGCCTGAGGGGCTAGTATTGTTCTGAGATATTGCCCGAGGGGCGAACCTTTATGTGTTTATTTTCCTTAATTGCATGTCATTTACCTGCTTAAATTTTTGAAAAAGTTTTTCGTGAAGTTTAATTCGAGTTAAATGACTTTCATATATCTTTCACTGGTTTTACTACTTCATTATAGTCTGCAAATGTGCTTTACGTGATTTTCTACTTTCAGTCCTTATTTATGATTATTACTCACTGAGTTGGAGTACTCACTTTACTCCCTACACCCCGTGTGCAGATTCAGGCGCATCTAGTCCCGCTCCCGAGTGCTGATCTTTCCAGCTCAGGCGAATCCGAGGAGTCTCTAGGTAGCTTACGGTGTTCGCAGCCCAGAGCTTCTTCCCTATCTTATTCTCCATGTTCTTAGTTACTGTATTAAACTCAATAGATTTCTCTAAGTATTCCGGATTGTTTAGATGCTCATGACTAGTGACACCCCGATATTAGGCTGTGTTGGGTTGTATTCCGCAAATTATGCTATTATATGCTTAAACTTTGGATTATTTTATCATGCTTAGATTATTTCTTACTATTTAACTGTTAAATACCGAAATGGGAAGTGTCGACTGACTTTGTCTTCATGAGAGACGCCATCACGTTCGGGTCCGGGTTTAGGGTCGTGACAAGATGGTATCAGAGCCTAGGTTGCATAGGTCTCATGAGTCATGAGCAGGTTTAGTAGAGTCTCACGGATCGGTACGGAGATGTCTGTATTTATCCTCGAGAGGCTGCAGAACCTTTAGGAAAAACTTTATATTCTTGAAATTCTTGTCGTGCGAATTTGCTGATCCGAGTACTAAACTTATGTTATTCTATTCTCTCACAGATGGTGAGGACACAAGCTATCGATCAGGATGGACGACCACCAGTACCACCAGTTGTGGCCACTAAAGGTCGAGGATGCGGTCGTGGTTGCGGTAGGGGTAGAGGTATGGACCGCACAGCAGCTAGGGCAGCACCTGCAGATCTACCAGCCGCCCCACTTCAAGATCAGGTCCCAGTTATGGATGCTCCAGCAGCACCAGCTGTGCCCATTGTGATTCTGGCTCTTCAGGAGGCCTTGGCTCAGATTCTATTAGTTTGCACTGGCCTAGCTCAGTCGGTCTCAGCCACTACAGCTGTAGCTACTTCTCAAGCTGGGGGAGGCAATAGACTCCAGCCGCTTGCACACCTGAGCAGGTCGTGCAGGGACTTCAGATGCCAAGGGCACATCCAGCCCAACCGGTTGTAGTTGCTCAAGACTATGTAGTTCCTACCATGCCAAAGGATGAGCAATGTAGATTGGAGAGGTTTGGTAGGTTTCAGCCTCCGACCTTCAATGGTGCAAAGGGTGAGAATGCCTAGGGATTCTTGGATAAGTATCATAGGATGCTTCGTATAGCGGGTATTCTGGAGACCAGCGGGGTCGTTTTCACTACTTATCAGTTTTCTAGAGCTGCCTTCACTTGGTGGGAGGCTTTTGAGAGGCATAGGCCTATTGGTGCAGCACCCCTTACCTGACAACAGTTTTTCGTTCTCTTTCTGGAGAAGTATGTGTCGCAGTCTCACAGAGAGGAGCTGCGTAGGGAGTTTGAGTGGTTACGTCAGGGAGAGATGACTTTGACGCAGTATGAGATGAGGTTCTCCGATTTAGCTCGTCATGCTATTTGGTTGATTTCGACAGATAGAGAGAGGATTATGAGGTTTGTTGATGGCCTCACTTATCAGCTTCGTATTCTCATGACTAGGGAGAGGGTGACTGGTCGAGGAGGTTGTGGATATTGCCTGTGAGATTGAGTTTGTTCGTCACCAAGAGTGAGAGGAGAGGGAGGCCAAGAGGCCTCGAGGATCTGGTAGTTATAGTAGTACTCCTTCGAGAGGTCAGTTTCAGCATGGCAGAGGCCATCCATTCAGGCATGCTCAGCCAGCTCACCCAGGTTATCATGGGGCGTCATCAGGTCATGGTTCTCACAGTTCTCATTAGGGCCAGTCATCACTTAGTGCCCTTCCAGCTTAGAGTTCGTCTCGTGCTCCATTAGTTCAGGGCTCTTCTATGCCAGGTGCATTAGCTAGTCATTTTGGTGTGAGGGATTCCCTTCAGTCCCCTTCTCCATCACTTGGGAGTTGTTATAAGTGTGGAGAGATGGGTCATATATGGAGGCAGTGTCCTCGTCGTCTTGCGGGTTCATCTCAGCAGAGGGGTCAGTCATTAGCTTCAGTGGCAGTTACTTTATCATCACCCACCCAGTCAGCTAGGGGTCGTCCTAGAGGGGGAGGTCGATCAGGTAGTGGTCAGGCCCGTTTCTATGCACTTCCAGCTAGACCCGATGCTATTGCTTCTGATGCTATCATTACAGGTATTGTTTCAGTCTGCCACAGAGAAGCCTCTATATTATTTGATCCCGGTTCCGCCTTTTCTTATGTGTCATCATACTTTGCTCATTATTTGGGTACACCCCGTGAGTCATTTGTTTCACCTGTTCATATATCTATCCCAGTGGGCGATAATGTTATTGTAGACCATGTGTACCGATCGTGTGTTGTGACTATTGGGGGTCTGGAGACCCGAGTGGATATTTTATTATTGTGTATGGTGGATTTCGATGTCATTTTGGGCATGGATTGATTATCTCTGTGTCATTCTGGACTGTCATGCTAAGATAGTGACCTTAGCTATACCGGGTGTGCCACGAATTGAGTGGCGAGGTTTGACTGATTATGTTCCTAGTAGGGTGATCTCATTCTTGAAAGCCTAGCGTATGGTTCGGAAGGGTTGTCTTTCATATCTAGCCTTTGTGAGGGATGTCGGTGCATAGACTCCCAGTATTGATTTTGTTCCAATTGTGAGGGATTTTCCCGATGTGTTTCCTGCAGACTTGTCGGGCATGCCACCGGACAGGGATATTGATTTTGGTATTGACCTGGTTCCGGGCACTCAACCCATTTCTATTCTTCCATATCGTATGGCACCAACGGAGTTGAAAGAGTTAAAGGAGCAGCTTTAGGAACTCCTTGATAAAAGGTTTATTCGGCCTAGTGTGTCACCTTGGGGTGCGCTGGTTCTATTTGTGAAGAAGAAGGATGACACTATGAGAATGTGCATTGATTATAGGCAATTGAACAAAGTAATAGTTAAGAACAAGTATCCCTTGCCTCGCATTGATGATTTATTCGACCAGCTTCAGGGAGCGAGAGTGTTCTCCAAGATTGATCTCCGTTTTGGCTATCACCAGTTGAAGATCAGGGACTCAGATATTCTTAAGACGGCTTTCAGGACCCAATATGGTCATTTTGAGTCTTGGTGATGTCTTTTGGGCTGAATAATGCCCCAGTAGCATTCATACATTTGATAAACAACGTGTTCCAGCCTTATCTCGACTCATTTGTCATAGTTTTCATTGATGATATTCTGGTTTACTAGCGTATCCAGGAAGAGCACGTGGAGCATTTGAGAGTTGTGTTGCAGAGATTGAGGGAGGAGAAGCTTTATGCAAAATTCTCCAAGTGTGAGTTTTGGCTCAGTTCAGTGGCTTTCTTGGGGCACGTGGTGTCCAGTGAGGGTATTCAGGTTGATCCGAAGAAGATAGAGGCGGTTCAGAGTTGGCTCAGACCGTCCTCAGCCATAGAGATTCGCAGCTTTCTTGGTTTGGCAGGCTATTATCGCCGGTTTGTTCAGGGATTCTCATCTATCGCATCGCTCTTGACCAAGTTGACTTAGAAGGGTGCTTCATTTGTATGGTCGGACGAGTGTGAGGAGAGCTTTTAGAAGCTCAAGACAGCCTTGACCACAACTCTAGTGTTGGTTTTGCCATCAGCTTCATGTTCATATACTGTGTATTATGATGCTTCGAGAGTTGGTATTGGTTGTGTTTTGATGTAGGAGGGTAGAGTTATTGCTTATGCTTCCCGTCAGTTAAAGCCTCATGAGAAGAACTACCCCATTCATGATTTGGAGTTGGCTGCCATAGTTCACGCGTTGAAGATTTGGAGGCATTACTTGTATGGTGTGTCTTGTGAGGTGTTTACTGATCATCGTAGCCTCCGACACTTGTTCAATCAGAAGGATCTTAATTTGAGGTAGCGAAGGTGGTTGGAGTTGCTTAAGGATTATGATATCACTATATTGTACCATCTGGGAAAGGCCAATATGGTGGCCGATGCTTTGAGCCAAAAGGCAGTGAGTATGGGGATTTTGGCATATATTCTAGTTAGGGAGAGACCTCTTGCGCTTGATGTTCAAGCCTTTTCCAATCGATTCCTGAGGTTAGATATTTCGGAGCCTAGTCGGGTATTGGCTTGTGTGGTTTCTTGGTCTTCCTTATATGATCGCATCAGAAAGCGTCAGTATGATGATCCGCATTTACTTATCCTTAAGGACAGAGTTTACCACGATGATACCAGAGATATGACCATTGGTGATGATGGGGTGTTGAGGATGCAAGACCGGATTTGTATGCCCAATGTGGATGGGCTTCGAAAGTTGATTCTGGAGGAGGCCCATAGCTTGCGGTATTCCATTCATCTGGGTGCCGTGAAGATGTATCAGGATTTGAGGCAGCACTATTGGTAGAGCAGAATGAAGAAAGACATTGTGGAATTTGTAGCTCGGTGTCTCAATTGTCAGCAGGTAAAATATGAGCATCAGAGACTGGGTGGCTTGCTTTAGTGGAATGATATTCCAGAGTGGAAGTGGTAGAGGATCACTATGGACTTTGTAGTTAGACTTCCACGGACTTTGAAGAAGTTCGATGCTATTTGGGTGATTGTGGATCGGCTGACCAAGTTCGTGTACTTCATTCCTGTGTGTTCTACCTATTTTTCAGAGCGGTTGGCAGAGATCTATATTCGGGAGATTGTTCGTTTGCTTGGTGTCCCAGTTTCCATCATTTTAGATAGGGGCACTCAATTTACTTTGTAGTTTTAGAGGTTTGTGCAGCGAGAGTTGGGCACTCAGGTTGAGTTTAGCACATCTTTTCACCCTCAGATGGATGGGCAGTCCGAGCGCAATATTCAGATATTGGAGGACATGTTGCGTGCTTGTGTTATTGATTTCGGAGGTTCATGGGATCAGTTTCTACCGCTTGCAGAGTTTGCTTATAACAACAGCTACCGGTCGAGTATTCAGATGGCTCTATATGAGGCTTTGTATTGGAGGTGGTGTAGATCTCCAGTTGGTTGGTTCGAACCCGGTGAGGCTAGGCTATTGGGGACAAGCCTGGTATAGGATGCTTTAGAAAAGGTGAAGGTGATTCAAGAGAAGCTTCATACAGCGCAGTCGAGATAGAAGAGCTATACTGATAGGAAGGTTCAGGATGTGTCCTACATGGCTGGCGAGAAGGTTCTGTTGAAGGTTTCACCCATGAAGGGTGTTATGAGATTTGGGAAGAAAGGAAAATTGAGTCCTCAGTTCATTGGGCCTTTTAAGGTGCTTCGGAGGATTGGGGAGGTGACCTATGAGCTTGCTTAGCCACCCAGCTTGTCGAGTGTGCATCCAATATTTCATGTTTCTATGTTCCGGAAGTATATTGGGGATCTGTCTCATGTTTTGGATTTCAGCACGGTTTAGTTGGATGATGATTTGACTTATGATATGGAGCCAGTAGCTATTTTGGGTCGTCAGGTTCGAAAGTTGAGGTCAAAGGATATAGCTTTAGTGAAAGTGCAGTGGAGAGGTAGGTCGTGGAGGAGGCTACCTGGGAGACCGAGTTGGAGATGCGGAGCAGATATCCTCACCTGTTTGAGGCTTCAGGTATGTTTCTTGACTCGTTCGAGGACGAACGTTTGTCTAAGTTGGGAAGGATGTGACGACCCGGTCAGTCGTCTCATGAGTTACCGCATCGGTTTTCCATTTTTGCTTCTTATTGCTTTGTCTATCGGTTCTATATGTGATCGGGTTGGTTGGCTCAAGTTTGGAGAGGATTTGGTAAGGTTTGAGGCACTTAGTCTCTTTTAAGGAAGCTTATGTTGGAAAAGCCAACCGAATGTTGATTTATGTGTTAGAAGGCTTGGATGGGAGTTCCGATGGTTCGGTTAGCTTCGGGAGGTGATTTGGGACTTATGAGCATGATCAGAATGAGTTTTGGAGGTTCGGAGTAGATTTAGGCTTGAATTAGCGAAGTTGATATTTTGGTGATTTCTGGTTGGTAGGGTAGATTTTGATATAGGGGTTGGAATGGAATTTCATGAGTTGCAGTAGTTTCGTTGTGTCATTTGGGATGTGTGTGCAAAATTTCAAGTCATTCGGACATGGTTTAGTTGGTTTTTTTTTATCAAAAGCGAAATTTAGAAGATTGTTGGAAACTTAGGCTTGAATGTGATGTGCTTTGGTTGATTTGATGTTGTTTGAGGTGTTTTGAAGATTGGTAAAAGTTTGAATAAGGTTATGGGATATGTTTGTGCTTTTGGTTGAGGTCCCGGGGGCCTCGGGGTGATTTCGGATAGTTGACAGAGGAGTTTGAGATTTTGTGAAGTTGCAGATTTTTCTACTTCTGGTATTTCCGCACCTGCGGATTGGGGACCGCAGGTGCGACATCGCATATGCGGGAAAATGATTGCAGAAGCGGAAGCTGGAAAATAGGCAGGAAATCGCAGAAGCAGTTAGGAGGATCGCACCTGCGATGGCGCGGATGCAGATATGGGATTGCAAATGTGGAATAGAGGAACGTAAGTCCAAACCACATAAGCAGTTGGTTGATCGCAAATGCGGTACCGTAGAAGCGGTAAATTGGCCGCAAATGCGAAAATGCATGGGCCAGAAGGTATACATTGTGTCCTTCGTGATTTTTGAGCTATTTCTCCATTTTTGAGTCGGCTTTGGAGCTTTTTGGATGATATTGAAGAGGGATTTCAAGAGAACTTCATTGAGGTAAGGATTTTGGACCTAAAACTCATTTCTATGGTATTATTTGTCGGGTTAGGCTTGTAATTTATGGAATTTAAGGATCAAAGTTTGGGGAAACTAGGGCTTGAAAACTTAGACCTTTGATTAAGGATTTGAAGGACCATTTGAGGTCGGATTTTAGAACTTTTGATATGTATGAACTCTTGGGGAGATAAGGAATCTATTGATGTAAAAGTAGTCGAATTCCGAGACGTGGGCCCGGGGGTCAGGTTTTGGTAATTTCGGGATTTGTGTCGTATATTGATTATTTTTGGTTGGGCTTTATTCCCTTAGCATATTTTGACGTCGTGATTCTGATTTTTAACAGATTCGACGCGAGTAGAGACCGATTCGAGGGGCAAAGGTGTCGCGAGCTAGAGATTTGATCGGATTGAGGTGAGTAATGATTGTAAATGTTGTCCTGAGGGTATGAAACCCTGAATTGTACATCGTTGTGCTATATCAAGGAGACGTACACGGTTGATAGCAAGCGTGTGGTCGTGCATTATTGGGGATTGTGACTTAGTCAGTTTCGAACGACTATTTTACCGCGTATTTGACTGAAAGCCTATTTGCTATCATCATTATTTGGGCTAAATGCCATATTTGGGTCTCGTGCCAACTATTTGAACCCTTCGAGGATTTTTATTGATATTTTCTCACCGTTTTGACTTTATACTTGATCTCAGTCATGATATATTTTACTGTTTTCATACTCAGCTATGTTTACTATGTTTTAATATTTATATAATCTTTTAAATAATAATTGGGTTGAGAAATCCTATTTTACTACTGCCGAGTGGCTTGCGAGGATTTTTGACTAAGTAAGGCCGAGGGCCTATGTTGTGAGCAAACATTGAGCTTGATTTGAGGCCGAGGACTTGAGATATGTACGCCACGAGGTGGCTTGATTGATATGAGGCTGAGAGCCTAGTGATGATGCCGGAAGATGGCTTGATATTGCGCTTGGGCCGTAACGGGCCCCTCCAGGAGTCTGCACACTCCAGTGAGCGCGGGTACCCATTGTGATGTGAGATATAGCCCAAGAGGCTGGTATTATTCTGAGATATTGCTCGAGGGGCGGATTTGTTGATATTGTGCCCGAGGGGCGAACCTTTATGTGTTTATTTTCCTTAATTGCCTGTCATTTACCTTCTTAAATTGTTGAAAAAGGTTTTGGTGAAGTTTAATTCGAGTTAAATGAATTTCACATATCTTTCACTGGTTTTACTACTTCATTATAGTCTGCGAATGTGCTTTACATGATTTTCTACTTTCAATCCTTATTTATGATTATTACTCACTGAGTTGGAGTACTCACTTTACTCCCTGCACCCCGTGTGCAGATTCAGGTGCATCTGGTCCCGCTCCCGAGTGTTGATCTTTCCAGCTCAGGCGGATCCGAGGAGTCTCTAGTTAGCTGTCGGTGTTCGCAGCCCGGAGATTCTTCCCTATCTTATTCTCCATGTTCTTAGTTACTGTATTAAACTCTGTAGATTTCTCTGATTATTCCAGATTGTTTAGATGCTCATGACTAGTGACACCCCGATATCGGGCTGTGTTGGATTGTATTCCGCAAATTATGCCATTATCTGCTTAAACTTTGGATTATTTTATCATGATTAGACTGTTTCTTAGTGTTTAACTGTTAAATACCGAAATGGGAAGTGTCGGCTGGACTTGTCTTCACGAGAGGCGCCATCACGACCAGGTCTGGGCTTAGGGTCATGACAAAAAGGTTTATCTAACTTCTTATGTGAAGCAAAGAACAGACCTTACAAATTGAGGATACTAAACCTCGGGGAAAATGACTTGTCAGAAGAAATTCCTGATTGTTGGATGAATTGACCAGAATTGGAAGTTATAATCTTGAGGCACAATAACTTATTTGGAGGCATACCAAGATTCATGGAGGTTTTAAGAGATTTGAAATTATTAGACTTCCGAAGAAATAACCTTACCGATCCATTGTCGTCATCATTGGGAAACTGCACAAATTTGGAGAAGATAGATATAGCTGAGAATGAGCTTGCTGGACAATTACCACCATGGTTGGGAATAAGGCTTTCAAATTTGATAATCCTTAGCCTTGGTCGAACAAATTCTATGGTGAATTTCCTTTAGAAATTTGTCACCTCAAAGATCTTCAAATCTTAGACAGAAATTTGTCACCTCAAAGATCTTCAAATCTTAGACCTTGCAAACAATAGTTTCTTTGGAATTATACAAAGATGTATTAGCAATTAACAACAATGGTCACCAGAAATAAGTTGGGGGAAGTTGATATCAAGTTAGATCTTTTTTATTTGTTTGGAGCATTAGTGAGAGAAAGCGCAATGGTGACAACTAACGACAACAATTACTGCTATGATACCACATTGGCATTGCTTACAAGCATGGATATGTCGAATAATAATCTCTCTAGAGATATTCCTATAAGTTTTACCAGTCTTTGTGGGATTGAGATTCTGTAATTTCTCGAAAAATCATTCGACAGGTAGGATCCCAAATGGCATTGTTGACATGAAAGTGCTGGAATCCTTTGATCTTTCAAAAAACTAACTTTCTGATCAAATCCCGCAAAGCTTTTCGATTTTGTCAACTTTGAGCTACTTGAATCTATCTTATAACAGTTTGTCAAGGAAGATACCTGTGAACACTCAATTTCAAAGCTTTAACCCGTCGAGTTTCCAGGGAAACAAACTTTTGTAAGCACGTAAAGTTACTCCAGTATTTTATACGTATCTATTTGAGTGTATATTAATATTTTTTAGGATTTTAATATATATAGTATTTTATTTTATCGTTTTAGTATATTAAAAAATCAAAAACGTAAAAATAGTTTTACTTTTTATTTTATTTGTATTTATTTAAGTTAGTATTTTTATAGTGATATTATTTTAGCTTTATTTTTGTCTAATCTTTGAAAATACCAAAAATAGTTTCACTTTTAATTTTTAGTTTTATATTAATAATTTATTAAAATCAATTAGGAGTTATTTTATATTTTTTTATAAGTGCTTTATATTACTTTAGAGTTTAGAAGAAAGTGGGTTTTAGTTAGAAACAATGGCATGGTATGACAACACATAGGAGAATTGGTAATTTTTTGGCCTTATATTAGGTTTGGCAATAGAAGTTTAAAACAATTGGCACCCAATAATCAAAGTTATTTTCCTTAAAAATAGAAAAAAAATATTTAGAATCGCTCTCCGTTTCTTCTCTTCATTTCTTCGTTGTGCATCATATAAGGCAATCGTTTACCAACTACTGCATTTCATATCTTCTTCCATAAATGGTGCCTTATTCTCTTTAGTTTTCTTTATTAAAGGTTCTTTCTCTCTTATCTCCTCTAATTGGTTGTAGCCACCTTCCTAAAAATTATCTTTTATTTTCTTTCAAAAGTATCTAAAAATTTCCAAAATCTCTTTATATCCCTTTTCTGATTTTTTAATTTTATTTTCCACTTTCCACTGTAGCAATGTATATAAGTTTAGAGCAAGTTCTAAGGCATAAAAATAATAAATATAGTTGTGGGAGTAAATAAATTTTCGATATACAAAGATGGAAAATAATTTTTTGATACACAAGAAGGAAAATAAATTTATGACATATATATTGGTATAGAGATAAAAATAAATTTGAATAACTATATTTATAAATCCATAGTTTAGATATACAAAGAAGGAAAATAAAATTTTAATACATTTTGATATACACAAAGAGAGACAATAAAATTGTAATATACATTTCGCAAATAATCACCAATACATATTTTGGCTGTTATATATCAGTGTGTATATCACACAAAATTTTTATTGATATACATAGACATGTATATCACATGCATGTCAATGTATATCACACAATATTTTCATTGATATACATAGAAATGTGTATATATATGCACGATATACATGAAATAAACAGATATACACAGTGATATATATTGGTATATCAGTTGATATACACTGAGATGTGTATTCACCTAAATTTGAAAGTTCAAAAAACTTGGAATGTGTATAGTCACCCAAATTCATTCCTCTTTCGATTCAAAATAGAATATTTCTTTTCTGGACAAAATTTTTGTGCAAATTTGTAGAAAGTTCGCTTGATTTCTCCTCCTCCTCCTCCTCCTCCTCCCCTCCTCCTCCTTCTTCTTCTTCTTCTTCTTCTTCTTCTTCTTCTTCTTCTTCTTCTTCTTCTTCTTCTTCTTCTTCTTCTTTTTCTACTGTTTAAAAACAAATTATAAATAATTACGTGAGCTGGTATAAACAAAATGATAACAATTGATAAACATCTATCTAATTACCCAAAATATGTCAAATGCTGACATCACAATGAAAAGTGATGTCTTGATATTTTGTTGCATGTTTCAGGGAAGAGGCGCTGCAGTCACGAATTGGAGTTTGTATGTTTACAATAAGTAGTTTAATGACAAAATATTCAAACTACAATTGAATTTGGGAAGTAGGTAATTCATGTACGTACCAATAGCGGTTTCATTTTTGAAGTGCATGATTTGGGTAACGTCTTGCCAGATCCCTGCAATTCGTCATAGGTTTAGATAGCAAAAAAAAAGAATTGATGAAAAAATTGAATTTTGGTTCATTTTACAAATGAACTAAATAACTTCAACTCTAGAGCTGAAGTTCGCCAGTTACAAAACAAAAACTTCAGCACACTTGGTTCAGCACACTTGCTACTTCAGGCCCGTCTACTAGAATGCTGAAGTTTTGCGTGATTGCCTTTGCTACTTCAGCCTTGTATGCTGAAGTTATACGTAAAAGTGGGTACGTTCGCAATTTTTTTTGCAAAGTGGGCACAAGTTAAAACAATGACACAAAAAGCGGGTATAGATGCAAATGCCCCTTTATTATGCCATTTATTGAGCAAATAACATTTATAGCCATTTGGGCCAAACCTATAATATCCGGTAGCCCAAAATTACAATACACATCTTATAATCCAAAATAATTCCAGTGGCTAGCCCAAAAATATTGCTTTCTGCTTTTTTCTTCAGCAATTCCAATTTTTGTTCAGTGATTCCTCGATTGAGCTCTTCAGTTTCTCGATTCTCTGTTTGATCACATCGTTCTCGTAAAGAAACTGGGATTTCTCTTGCTCCAGTGCCGCTATCTTCTGTTTCAGTGCAAAGGTTTTCGACGCAACATCGAATGTTTCGTCGACGACGATCTCCACCGGCGCATCGTCATAAACCTTGCCGTTGGTAATGTTTTCATCCGCTATAGTCAAACCTGAAAATAGTAAGCAAAATTATTGAAAAATGGAGAATAAATAAAATTGCAGTTTACTTCAGCAGCCAAAAATACAAAAATTCTCCTCAGAATTTGAAAAAATAATTCGAAAATGAGTAGATCTGCAACAGCGCCATGGAAACAACTTCTTCTCAAGTCCCTCAGCTCCAATTCCCATCTTAAGCATTCCACCTACTTTTAGCTCATAAGATCCCTTCATTTTTGTTCCAATTTTTTTCTTAATTTTATTAAAAAGAATTTCTAAAACAATAAAAAACAGTTTTTATGATCTAATTTTGCTTCTGGTATTATTAGGCTACTGTTGGATCCAATGGTAAACCTTCTAATCGAACTGTTGTCTTCAGGTATGTTTTTCAGCCTTTTAGGCTTATAATAATGCTAAATTCAGATATTTTTTCATTTTCATTTTGGGTGTTATGTTTTGTTTTTTGCAGAGGGTTTCAAGATGGTACTAACAAGATTCAAATTAGTACATTAAATTATACAAAATTTATACATTGTAGAACAGTCTATACACTTTAGATACACAAAAGCGCTCGGGATACATTAATAATATATTGTGAATACATTGGAAGATGTATGATACACCCTATATAGAAATTTTATGCAATGCATATACTAAATAGACTTTCACTATACAAAATATACTAAATAGACTGTCACTATACAAAATATATACAAAAATAGACTGTTATTATACAAAAAATATACAAAATAGACTGTCACTATACAAAAAATTTATAAAATAGACTATCACTATACAAAAATATACAAAATAGATGTAACTATACAAAAAAGACTGTCATTATACAAAAATACATGATACACTCTAAATACACAGTTTGCACACATTACACATAAAAAATGTGTATATAATTTATATACACTATGTTTACATAATAGAAAACATGTATATACAGTTTTGATACATTGTTCAGACAGATTATATATTCACGATACAAAATACATTTGGGGTACACAAATATATACACTTTAGATACACAAGCACACTCGAGATAGGTTCAATATACACTAAGGATACACCGTCGAACTTAAGATACAATATATATATATATATATATATATATATATAAAACTTTTCTACAAAAACTATAATTCATTAAAATTATCCGGTATATACAACTTTATACATACATAACACACACTTTATACATGTATATATGATTGAACTTTTCTCAACTATTGTTTTTCTACTTATATGATTGAAAAAGACTAAGTCGAACTGGAAATTAACTAAAGAAAGGAGATGAAAATCACCACTAATTATGTGTGAGAACTCCTAAGAAAGAAAACCTTTTGGAGGGAAGGGAAAAAAGTATTGGAGTGTGGTTTATTGTAAAAAGAAGCTTCACTCCTTTGTTTGGTTATGGAGCAACACTTGATATTTTTTAAAGCTGATGTAAGAAGTCTTGATTTTTATTGTTTTCCATTGAATCAAAGGCTTAATTGTAATGTAATAAGGTGCTACTGTTGGGAAAATAGTAAAATAATTGTTAGTTGATGAAAAAATCTTGATTTTTTAATAACATTTTATGTTCAATCAAAGATTTTTAGTAGTACTGTTAACATGAATAAAGTGGGGGAAAAGGTGTTAAGAATTAAAAGAATTGAAGAAAAGAAGTAAAAAAATATAGAAAAAGTAAAAAGTCAAGTGTGATACTTAAGAAAGAGAAAACAATTTGGTATTGAGAAGGAAATATATCTAGGGAAGATAAAAAAGTAAGAAAGAGAAAACAATTTGGTATTGGGAAGGAAAAATATCTAGGGAAGATAAAAAAGTTAGTACCAAAATTTACTTTTGTCTTTTGTATTTTGTCTGTTGGTTTTATCCGATGGACTACAATTTGATATTAGTTTTATTCGATTGGACATTTCGGGTTGCGTGCAAAACTTTGGGCTAATACTTTTTTTCAATGGCCATACACGGTAGTATTCTCCCATTTATTAGGTGTAAAAATTGCATGGGATAACTACTTTTTAAAGTGGTATTTACTCTTTATCCAGCATTTTTAATGATGAGCAAAAATAGCCACTAGTCTATTAAAATTAATATGAAAAGACGGTGTTACCCTTTCTTCTATCTTTTCCTTCCCAAATGGAAATGCATATTAATTTCTCCTTGTGCTTCTTGCAAATTATCAAGGCATCGTTGTGCCAAAGACTGTATCTTTGCTCTTTACTTTCCTCCTGGTGATCCCCACAAGTTTGCCATTGTTTACAAGGTGTTTGGTGCTAGTAAGGTTAGCAAGATGTTGCAGGTTTCTCGTTGTTCCTCACACCCTTTATACATCCTTTTTATATAATTCTACTATAATACATCAACCCAAAAGAACAATTTTAAACCCTTATTAATTAACTTTCACGTAGGATTGTGCAACCATTTAAATTTACGTTTCTTTTAAAAGTAAAATAGAGTTGGTCCTGGACTTAGAGTTGAAAGTTCAAAAATTAAGGACACTTGGTTTTTAACTTAGAGTTACAAGCACATAAATTAAGGACAGGTAGTCCTTAACTTAGAGTTACAAGCATAGAAATTAAAGACATGTAGTCCTAACCTTCGAGATCCAAGTTCAAAAGTTAATGACAGTCAGTCCTGAACTTACAATAACAAGCTCATAAGTTAAGGATACTTGGTCATGAACTTAAAGTTGAAAGTTCAAAAATTAAGGACACTTGGTCCTTAACTTAGAGTTACAAGCACAAAAATTAAGGACAGGTAGTTCTTAGAATTACAAGCACAGAAATTAAGGATATGTAGTCCTGAACTTCGAGTTCCAAGTTCAAAAGTTAAGGACATGTAGTTCTGAACTTAGAGTTACAAGTTCAAAAGTTAAGGACAGGTAGTCCTAAACTTAGACTTATAAATTAAGGACAACTAAACCTGAACTTACAGTAACAAGCTCATAAGTTAAATACATTTGGTCCTGAACTTTATGAGCAGAAGGATATTTTCATCCGGGCGGGAAAAAGTTTATTAAAGCAGTAACTAAAGACTTTTTAAACAGTGACTTAAAAGTAAATACGTATCTTATTACTGGCTAACTATGCACTTCCCCTTATTAGGTTAAGTTGTCATACAATGCTAAAACCCTTTTCAATTAAGGAATTTTCAGTTTTCTTAACCCAAATTTCAAACCACCATGACATTAGGCCCAAAATTCAGCCAAGCCTAGATCCCTTAGCCCCTATGACCTGCCGACCCATGTCCTACCTGACCCAGTACAGTTTTACTCCCAGCCATTCACCCTACTCAAATCCAACGACCATAATTCTTTCACACTATTACACAAAAACCTAATTAACACAAACCCTAGCCCCAAAAATTCCCACCACCAGCCGCACCAACCCAGCCGCCCGCTGCTGCCGTCCAAAC
Organism: Nicotiana sylvestris; assembly: GCF_000393655.2. Classification (NCBI taxonomy): domain Eukaryota; kingdom Viridiplantae; phylum Streptophyta; class Magnoliopsida; order Solanales; family Solanaceae; genus Nicotiana; species Nicotiana sylvestris. Next base: position 14,211,577 of record NC_091065.1, read on the forward strand.
TCGCTTGAAATGTCAAATATGGCATGTGATTGGTTCCCCCTCTTCCCCCTTATCTTTCTTTCACATGGCCTGACAAATAACAGATTTGTCCGTACTATCCGAATCTGCCTCATCCCCTCACGCGCTCTTAATCTCACACGAAATTTGTTTGAAAACGGAGATAGGATTAATAGGGAGCGTAGGATTGAGCCTCACTTGATCTACTCACTCCAGTTGTCCTTTACTTATTTTAAAATCAAATTTTGGATTTTTATTTTGAAAAATCGGGATTTCTTGTAAAGGAAGTAGAGAAGTTTTGAGAAAAAGATATAAAAGGGGTCTTTTTTTTTATTTGAGGGAGATTGTTTTGGGGACAAAAAAGGAAAAGGAGTGAGGAACTAGTGTGTAGGAACTCTTCAATCTTCTTCCTTATTTTTTCATTTTCATTGAGATTCCACAAAGAAACATACATTAAAAATGTTTCTGTTTTTTTTTGTGTTAATTAAGGCTTTTGGACATTAGAGTGAGAGACAAAAAACGAAAAGAAAGGAAGCAGCGAAAGGTTCTAGGATTTTTGCTTCTGATTTTTGATCTTCTTCTTCTGATTTTCCTAGTTCTTTCATAGATAAAAAAATTGCAAGTTTCTTCAGTTTTGTTTTTTACTTCAAAATCAGAAAACAACAAGGGATTTCAGTTTCTCTTCTTGTTTACCTTGAAAAATGGGTTTAACAATTAAAGATAATTTGTGATTTTAAAGATACATGATATATTCTAATACTAGTGATTATACGAGTGATGTAGAACTTAAGTAAGAAGAAATAATGAACCAAATCAATGCCGTCGAAACAGTAGGGGCCTCGAGCTCGACTGTCCCGAGACCTCGAGGTCAGCTAAGATCAATAAAGTATGAGCAATAAAGTAAAGGCAATAAAGCTAAAGAGTAATTGCTGAGCACGTTACACAAGAGCAACATAAGAATGTTCTATTGTAGTGAATGATCCGATGCTTACAAAATAATTGGGGTCCCCTTTATATAGAAGGAGAAAACCCCAATTTAGTACCTTGATGATAAAGGTAAAGAATCCTATTGCTACATGTGTATAACGGCCTAGTACAGACCTATACTATTTTGTATAACCCTTATCCTATAATTAATACCCTGGTCCACGTGTCCTAAAGAAATTCTCGCTCTTTCTTGATTGCCCCCGAGAATGTATTGTCCTCAATATAGGCCGAGCCTAGTCTTAGATCTACTTCCTCGAGGTGTATGTTCCCCAACTGGGTCTGATCTCTACCTCGAGTCTCCCAAGATCGGACTCATTGCTCAATTTAAAACTTCAAAAATCATGCTCCTCAATTTTGATAGCATACAGATAGTCCCCGTGTTTCTTTGAATGAAATGATATGAAACGATTCAAATCTCGATTTTTTCGAGCCTCTCGTGATGTTTTCATGCTCGTGAAGTGGGCGTTTGAAGTGATTGAAACGTCCCGTTGGTTCATCTCCCCAGAAGCATTGAATGTACTGCCGGTCTATTTCCCCAAAAGCATTGCATGCGCCGTCGGTTTTGTCGTTGTCTTTCTATAAATAACGGGTTACTTGGCTGAACAAAACTATACTCATTCTTTCTTCATCAACTTTTAGGCCTTTCCCTTCTCTATCTCTTCCTCTAATCTCCTATCTTTATTGTTCAAATCTGTGACCACAAGGTCATATGGCATCAATCATACCAATTATGCCATCGCTCCTTTTTTCCAAAGTTTTACCCCACTAAGTGGGATTATACTGGGTTGTTGTCGTTGGCTCGAGACAATGAGAGAAGGGCACTGAATTCTTCCCGTATAAGAAGATATGCGAATTTACACAGCTGCTCATCTCCCTTAACTTCAACCTGGTGTGGCATTTCGTTCCCTTTGCTTTCCGTGGAATGAGGTGGCACTATCATCTACTAAATTTTGCCTCCCACACCGGTACAATGTCTCAGGAAGCTGCTTCAAAATAGTTGTGCTGACAAGACCCATACTCGCTTTCACCATGCCATAATTTTCTGTAAAGATTGAGATGGAGTCCCCGAGGATGAGGTTCCCGAAGATGTCACTCTCGAGGATATGCCCCTAGAGTAGATTAGATTCTTGACTTTTTGTTTTTTGCTTCTTCGTTTCTGTGTAAGGGTCCCTCATGGGTTTTGTAAACATCATTTGTCAATATAAGAATTTTTCTATTTCATCTTCCATTAGTATTGAATTCCATTCTGCCTTCGTTTGTGAAAAATCTGAGTGTATAACTCTAACTATTAGTCCAAATAATGGACCCGTAATATAACAAACCCTTAGGTTTTAATCGACTAATATAACACCTCTTAAGGTTCTTTGTTAATCCTCGAGCTAAGCTTAGATGGATTTGATGCGAGCTCAGGACACTGGGACTTCTGAGTCCGAGTTGAGTGAGAGCAAGTTCTCATATTTGAAATAAAGTTAGCTCTTTTACGCTATGTAGATAGTCCCCGAGAGAGAATTTTCTCGAACTCAGGTAGCCCTTAGGCTTAGCAGTCGAGTGAGTAATTTCTCGAACTCAAAATAAAGTTAACCCTTAGGCCTTATAGGTAGCCTCCGAATGAGAATTTGGTCGAACTTGGGTAGCCCTTGGGCTTAGCAATTGAGTGAGCGTTTGCTCGAACTCGAAATAGAGATAGCCTTTAGGCCTTATAGATAATCCCCGAATGAGAATTTTTTCGAACACAGGTAGCCCTTGGGCTTAATATTTGAGTGAGAGTATGCTCGAACTCAAAATAAAGATAGCCCTTAGGCTTTATAGATAATCCCTGAATGAGAATTTTCTCAAACTCGGGTAGCTCTTGGGCTTAGTAGTCGAGTGAGTGTTTGCTCGAATTCGACTTGTAAGCTGTCCTTAATGATTGTCGACAAATTAATTTTCGATGCCTTGGTCCTGATGTCAATATTATGACATAAGCGTTGTAGTGACTGAAAAGTTGCTTTCTATACGATTCCCAAAATCATTAATTGGAGGCGGCTGACAGTCAACCTTTTGTCTTCCTCAGCACGCTTAACTAATCTTTATAAATAGATAGATCCCACAACCTTACAAACTTTATTCCCATATTACTTTCAAAGTCTCATTTATCCTTTTTCAATTTCCCTGAGCACTCCCTTCTCTTTTCTGACAACATTTTTCATTTTCCCGGATCTACTGCATAGTGATGGCTAAAACTTATAAATCTATTCCTCAAAAGGAAAAAGCTTCATCATCTTCTCGATCAACCAAAGGTAAACTGGTAGTGCCTCCTAGTATTGAGGAGTTTACTCCCCCGCCATGTGAAATAACAAACGATTTTAAAATCGAGAGACCTGTTTTGACACCAGGATGATGTGAGCCCATGTCTCGATATGTTTGTCTGGTGACCAAGGCCGAGCTCAAGCAAGTAAAGGAGTATTGTAAATGGAAAAATAAAGAAATAGTGATTCCTTCCTCTAAGGAGAACATTACAACATATAAAGCAGGGTACCTGAGCGTATACACCTCCCATTTACGTTGGGCCCTGAAATTCCGGCTCAGGGTCCTATAGATCCAGTTATTCTTGACTTTTGCCAATGATACCAAGTGACGCTCGGCCAAGTCTACCCCTTATTCTGGCGAATCATTTACTTAATCAGGTTCTTTCTGAGCCAAATCGAGGGGATTTCCTTCACCTTCGATCACCTGATCAGACTGTACAGTCCCCGACTTTATCGCGGGGGCTTGATAAAATTGCAACACTGGTCCTTAAAATCTCTGTTTGTTAGTATCGATGAGGACAAAGACTATGGGTGGATGAGTTGGTTTGTTCGAGTCAAGACTTCCAATCTAATTTCTGCTGGATGCCGTTCCCAAAGAGTTGAACATGAAACGTGAGTATGCAATAGGTTTATACCTTGGTTTCTTCTCCTTTCCCTGACTCTATATTCTTTATCGATCTAACCTCTTTACGATGATGCAACTGCTACTTGGTTTCCTGGTGGGGTCCCAGACCTTGAGGGCTGGGTCTCGAAGCTAGCCTTCTCTTACTCAGAGTGTTGCTGGCAAGATCTGGCCAAGGATCAATGGGAGGACAGAAACCACGGTGAGTTCTCTCGTTTGTTTTCCTACACTTCTGTTATGGGATACTTACCTCAGTTTCATGTAGGTATTGGTGATGCCGTCGAGTTACGACCGGCCCTGGCTGATGAAGTGGAGGTTCCAAAGCCTTCCAAGGAAAGAAAAAGAAGAAGAGACTCATCCAAAAATCCTCCGAACACAAATACGAGCGTGGCTCAAAGATTTAAGGCCGATACAATGGCCTTATCTCCAGAAATGGCCCAACACCTTCGGGAACATGAGGAAGAAGAGGATGACGACTGTATACTAGTAAATCGTAAAAAAAAAGAATGATGATGTTTCGAAGCCCACCAAACAAGTGGCGGCTAATGAGGCCCACTCTAGAGCTGAAGAAATCTCTGAAGGGAGTTCAAACAAAGTCCCCGAACCATTGTCCAAAAATAAGGTGAATCGTTTAGGGGATCATCATGAGGTCAAGGCTGAACATCCTGAACCCGAGCCTCTTTAAAAAGAAAATGCCTCGAGTGGATCACTCGGGGTGATCAATGTGGATGATTCCCCCTGGCCCCGAGTTCTACGAGGGGCAAATCCAGGAGGTTGCGAATATGAGATCTTCTGGAGTGCAAGTAAGCCATGAAGGGCATGGCATCTTTCAAGAATGCCTCGTAGGGCTTGAAGACAACCCCACCCAAATGCTTTCTTCATTTTTGAACAAGTGAGTTTTCTATTTCCTGTGCCTTTATTTTAGTTGTTCTGAATCTAACTTTCCTTCTCTTTCATAAAGGTTGTGGTGCTCCATAAAAGGGTATTTTCCAAGTCCCGAGATGACCTTGCTCGGTGCGAGGCCGAGCTTAAGAAGACTTTGGAGGAGTGGGACACCGTCAAAGCCTTATATGCAAAGAGAGAGATGGAGATCTATGATCTACGAGTTGAGTTGATGAAAGCGTGTCAAGATCGGTCCGAGTATGTTGAGAAGGTAAGATAGCTCTCGAAGGTCTGTTGCATACCTGTTTGTTTTAGCGACTGACACCTTTAATTTTGTAGTTTCGGTAGAAGGCCGACTTGGAAGTACAACTTTGGTAGGAGCTTAAAATGAAAGAAAATGAGACCCTAGGGTTGAGGTAAGGTATGGACAATCTCGCCTCCGAGAAGGAAATTTTAAGAGAACATTTAGCTTCGCTCGAACGCCAGCTTCGAGGTGTGAAGGAAGAGAGTCAAGCTCGGGGACTCGAGATCGAGAAGCTTAAAGCCAGATCTGCTGCTGAGCTGGTCAAAGGCAAATCTAATGCTATGGCGATTATGGCCTCATATCGAGCCGATGCCGAAGCCGCTAATGCTCGGGCAAAGAAGATTTCTTCTACAGTAGAGGCTAAGTCATCAAGCGCCCTTGACCATGCTAGGCGACAATCCTGGAGAATGACCCTCGAGGATGTACATGCTCGTGGGTTCGATCTTTCAGCCGATATTGAAGCGGATAAGGCTTTGGAAGAAGAGGCGGTCGCTCTGCTTTCCGATGAGGATGATTTAGCCAGTATCTATGAGAGTGAAGAGACGGGGATGAAGCCCATAAGGATAAGGATCTCCAAGATGCGACTCCTGAAGATGTAGCTGCTAAGGATGTGACCCTGAAGTTGTTTTCGTTTTTTCTTGTAAACCTCCCTGGTATAAATATTTCCTGTAATCATCTTTTGGAAATACGAGGGGAACTTTTATCTTGTCTTTGATTTGTGCTGGATTTAGCATTGTTTTTATTTATGAAAGACTTTATTTGAATGATTAGTCTGAAGATTGGTATAGGGTTCAGGGTGTTATATACCCTTAGATATTTATCGATAGATACAATAATCTTCGAGCTAAGTGTAAATCGATCCTGATGTAAGCTCGGGATATTGTGAACCTCTAGTTCAGATTGAAGTGAGAGCGAAGTTTCGATCTATAAGTTTTTGGCTCTTAAGCCTTTCGAAGTTGGCCCTTGGGCTCTTATATATCGCCCCTTAGGCTCTTTTAAGATCGGCCATTGGGCTCTTATATATCGGCCCTTAGGCTCTTTTAAGATCGACCCTTGGGATCTTATATATTGGCCCTTAGGCTCTTTAAGTTGGGCCATTTTGGCCTCTAAAAATGACTATATAATATTTCCCTCATTTCGGTTAAAAGACTTAGTGAAATTTTAATTATGCCTTAGCATGTGTTTTTGTACCCGTTGGATTTTTCAAAAGTTCGACGTATCGGAACCTTACTAGTCATTTCATTTCTGTAGGCATGATCGGATACCTCTTAAGGTTTTTCCGAAGGCTGGTGTTATCGAGACCTTTATTTGAGGGCTGAATTTGTCGAAGCCCTTAGATTTTTTGGGGGCTGAATTTATCGAAGACCTTATATTTTGCTTTTGCAGAGGGTAGCCTGATTTAACCGGTTTTTAGTAGTTGAAGGCCTTTAATTTATAGCGTAAGTCAGATGTCTCAGTGCCGCATTGTTTTGGTCGTAGCCTTTATATGACCGTAGTCTTTTATATGGCCGTAGCCTTCGAGTACGTCACTTGGACTTGTTTCCCAATAACTTTTTGAACTTGTTTGAAAAGTTAGTCCCCGTGGATATTGGCCTTGGCCGTTGTTTAGAAGGGGTACCTCTTTGAGGTCTTATTAATTCGAATTTCGGGTGCCTCTTTGAGGTCTTATTAATTCGAATTTTGATGGCAATACCCGAGTATTTGGGATGCTTCTATGTTTTGGCTTTTAAGACGTTTCCCATAGAATTGTAAGTGTAGAGCTTGTATGAGACACAAAGTATTTTTGATATAACCTGAGTGTTTCTTCAAATAGACGATACATGTGTATATGTTCTGCTGCCGGGGCTTGACTATTCTAAGGCTCGTTTGACCGTTTGGCCCATTACAAAGTTTTCTTATCGAGGCCCCCTTAGGCATGAAATATATTTCCCAAAAATGTGATCTCCGAGGGTGATGCCCCCCAGTATTCAAGGTTGATTGAAAATAAGTCTTGAATACTTGTTGGTCGTTCCTCGGATAGCTTATAAGTGTTGCCTCGTTAAAAACCTTGTCGGTAAAATCCATTTGGGACAAAATTCGAGCTAAGGAAAAAAGAGTGCAACACATGCTTTACGATCTACGGCCTTTGTGCAAGAAGGGGTATTGTCGAGATAACGAGCCTTTGAGAGCTCATTATGCCGAGCCGTCAGATCCTTTATCAACAATTCCGAGGTCTTGCTATTCGCAACCATGGCTTCTCCGAGAACCTTGACCTGGTCAGGTATGATTTTGATGCTCCGCTTTGATACTATGAAAGTCGAGAAACTCGGCTACGTCAACTTCGCAGGAATGCTTCTCTAGGTTCAGCTTCGTATCGTATTGCCCCAAAATGTTGATCATTTCCTGTTTATCCTTCGAGCGGAATCCCTGTAATCTTTTAACAGGGTGAAGCAATGCGATCTATATTATCAACACGAAACTAAATGAGTTTTATCCTGAGAGCAGGGATTAATCATGTTCCTAGATGTACCTTTCTTTTCGGCGGTTGGCTTGGTAGCACCAGGCTTTTTGGGAACAACGAGGGTTCGAGGGTCTGGGAAATTATTTTCTTTGCCTTTAATTACTTGTTATTCCACTCCAGTCGAAGCTCGGAGCTGTGACTACTACTTAGCCACCTGCTTACCTTTGGAGGTCGATATCTCCGAGGTTAGGAGTTCTGGTATCGGCACCACTTCCTCGATTGCGAACATCTCTTTTGCAGCATGCTGTTCTTCGTGGGCTGTTTTCACTCCTTCCTCTCTCGGGAACTTCATCATTTGATGGAGATTCGAAGGCACTACACTCATATTGTGTATCCACGGCCTCCCTAGGAGTGTGTTATACCCCATGTCACTTTGATGACATGGAACTTAGTGTCTTGTATGGTCTTGGCTACCTTTACAGGCAAGATAATTTCTCCCATCGTTGTTTCACTTACCATGTTAAAGGCGTTCAGTATCCGGGATGCAGGTATAATCTGATCTTGCAAGCCGAGTCGTTTCAAGACCCTTGATCTGATTATGTTCTCGGAGCTACCTGGATCCACTAAAACACATTAACCTAAATTTTATTCAAAAGGATAGAGATTACCAGGGAGTCGTTGTGAGGCTGGGATACATCTTCTGCTTCCTTGTCGCAGAATGATAGGGTGTCCTCAGGCACATAGCTCCGAGTCAATTTTACCTTTGTGATGGACACTTTATTGCGTTTGAATATAGGTCCTTGTGGGACATCGGCTCCACCGATGATCATATGAATGACATGTTGGGGTTTTTCGGGTTCATTCTTCCCATTTGCGTCTCTTTCTCAGAAATGGTTTTTGGTCCGGTCACTGAGAAATTCGTGAAGGTGCCGTTCGTTGAATAGTCGATCTACCTCCTCTCTAAGCCGTCTGCAATCCTCAATCTTATGCCCATGAGTACCATGGTACATACACATTACGTCGAGGTTTCTCTGAGAAGGATCTGTCTGTATGGGCTTGGGCCATCTAGTATCTTTACTTTTGCCAATGGCCGAGACGATACTTAAAGCGTCGACACTGAAGCTGTATTTTGATAATTTGGGGGACTCCATTGGTCCCGAGAGCCTGTCGGATCCGGTTTTGCCCATAAATCCCCGGGAGCTTTGGCCTCGATCTATTCTTCGATCATTCAGAGGTGCATTGTGCCTTGACATGTTCCTTCTTTCTTCGACGTACGTTGATACCTTTCCTTTTTGAATCTTGATCCCCAGTTTGTGTCCTTCAGGGGTTTGGCTGCGAACCTGTTTGGTTGAACTGAGCCCGAGGGGGCTCCCAACTGGTCATCCTTGACCCTAATTTTTGACTGATACCGATTATGCACATCCAACCATGTCATAGAAGGATACTCAATCAAGTTCTGCTTTTACTATCCAGATGCTATCGAGCTTCTTTTATTCAAACCTTTCATGAAGGCCTGAACTGCCCAGTCATTCTTTCCATCTGAAATCGGGACACGAACTCTCTTAGAATTTCGTCGTCCCTTTACTTTATCTTGAATATGTCCGATTTTCTTGTGGCAACATTTATGGCTCCGGCGTGTACTTTTACGAAGGCATCCACCAACATAGCAAATGAATCAATAGAGTTAGGTGCTAAGTTGTGATACCAGATCATAGCTTCTTTTGACAACGTTTCTCCAAATGTTTTCAATAATACTGACTCGATTTCATCATCATTCAAGTCATTTTCTTTGATCCCACAAGTGTATGAAGTAATATATTCACTGGGGTTAGTTGTTCCGTTATATTTTGGTATATCGGGCACGCGAAACTTCTTGGGAATGGGCATTGGAGCCGCACTTGGGGGGAAAGGTTTTTGTATGAATTTTTGGCATCTAGACCCTTCAAAACTGGAGGTTCCCCGGTATTTGGTCCACCTGGGAGTTATAAGTTTTCACCTTTTTATCATTGTCTTCTATCCTCTTTTCTCCTGATTCGATTCTTTTAGTAAGTTCCTCGAGCGTTTTCATGATTGTACGGTTAGTCCCCGAGCTGCTTTCATCGGGCCTTTCAAGCACTGGTTCGTGTTGTGTGTTTACTGGTTCGCCGGTGTTAGGAGTTCTATTCTGACTTTAGAGCTGAGTGATGGCGACTTGCTGAGCTTGCAGCATCTCGAATATCACCCGGAGGCTGACTTATCCTTCTTCTAGTGCTCGTGTTTCCTTCCCTCCGGCCTGGGCTTCCCTGCATCCATTCCTTACGGGGTCTGTGTCTGCTTCTGCGTTTAGAGCATTATGGGAGCTGATATCAACTGGCTCCATGTTTGGCACTCCCCAGTGTTTATAGGTGGTACACCGGGCCCTATGCCGCTATTTTCTCCTAGACCTTCGTCCTCGTGAAAGAGCGCATTCTGTGTGCTAGACATGATAAATCCTGAAATCAAAGAGTCTTTGACAAGAAAAAGTGTGAAGAACAATGTGTGTTATCAGAAAGCTAGCACTAAAATAATCACTATTATCTTTAGTCCAACGGTGAGCGCCAAACTGTTTACCTCAAAAAATGGGTTTAACAATTAAAGATAATTTGTGGTTTTAAAGATACGTGATATAATCTAATACTAGTAATTATACGAGTGATATTGAGCTTAAGTAAGAAGAAATAATGAACTAAATAAATGTTGTCGAAACAGTAGGGGCCTCGAGCTCACTGTCTAGGGACCTCGAGGTCAGCTAAGATCAATAAAGTATGAACAATAAAGTAAAGGCAATAAAGCTGAAGAGTAATTGCCGAACACGTTACACAAGAGAAGAATAAGAATGTTCTATTGCAGTGAATGATGTGATGCTTACAAAATGATTGGATTCCCCTTTATGTAGGAGGAGAAAACCCCAATATATTACCTTGCTCATAAAGGTAAAGAATCCTATTGGTACAGGTGTATAACGACCTAGTATGGACCTGTACCATTTCGTACAACCCTTATCCTATAATTAATGCCCTGGTCCACGTGTCCTAAAGAAATTTTCGCTCTTTCCTGATTGACCTCGAGAATGTACTTCCCTCGATATAGATCGAGCCTGGTCTTCGATCTGCTTCCTCGAGGTGCATGTTCCTCAATCGGGTCTGACCTCTATCTCTAGTCGCCCGGGCTCGGACTCATAGCTCAATTTAAGACTTCAAAAATCATGCTCCTCGATTTTGACCGCATACACTTCTCTTTGATTTTTTGATATCAAAATATGGAGTTCGATTGAGTTAGAGGTGAGTTCGGTTTCTCCGGCGATGTTCGAGTGTTGCTGGTTTGCGGTTCTTGGAACACAAGTTCCTGTTGTTCGTTCAGTTGAATTTTAGAGCCGAAATCCCTGTACTTGCTAGTTTTCCTATAGAGTGAAGGAATTTCGCACATCTCAAGTCTATTCTTCCTCTTTACTATAAACATATGGGGGGTTTTGAAAGCAAGACTAGAGGGAACCAGTTATAAAATTGTTTGAATGAATTTTTGGGGCTGCATATAATTAAGGAGAAATACCTGAAAAAACCCCTAAGCTTGGCACGAATTATTAGTTACAGTCTTAAATTATTCGTGGTCTTAGTTACACCCTGAACTTGGCTTTTGAGAGCTATTACCCCTGGACGTTGATGTAGCAAAGAGTGTGGGTGCACTCTTTTTTAAGCGCATGGAAGTGAAGAAAAATTGAAAAATCAGCTTCCAAATAGGTTATTTTTTAACTTTTAATTGTTATATAGTCATATATATAATGATTTATTTGTTACAACTATGTATTTCTTCTTGCTTCATCTTAACATACAATGTGGACTTTACTCTAACTTTTATTATTTTTAGCTTCTTCTAAGAAATAATGTCTATTTGTTCCAAGCAGATATTTCTTTTTTGTTTTTGGTGGAATTTGTAAAACGTTTGGTGGGAACTCCATCATTTTAGTCAAATAAAAAACTTTTAGCAAAAATAATGGAGTACCAGTTGTGTATATTTCCTGTTTTTTTTTATATATAATTATTATTTATTTTAATTGTGTATTTTTATTTTCGAGTCAGATCAATAAAAAAATAATTGGCTACAGCTCCAATATTTTTTATCAAATAAAAAAGTATAGCCAAAATAATGAACTTGCAATTGTAAAATCTTTCTATTTCTTCTTTTGATGCAATGCCTATTTATTTTAACTGTGTATTTTTACTTATTCAGGTAAAATCTGTAAAAATAAAATAAAATTTAGAGCACCATAATTTAGAAATATAAAAACAATTATAGCCAAAATAATAAAGTTCAAACTATGTATTTTTTATAACTTTTTAAATGCCTCGACTATTTATTTCAATTGATAGCTGATTGAATTTTCTGTGCATAAATTAATGCATAATTAGATATCTTTATGGGTTTCAGCGCTATTTAATTCAGATACGCTTGGCTTTGATATGAGGGATTGAAGTGTGTGCGCAATTAGGATGATATTGGTGACAATTATTTAGTTCACTAGTCCGTTTATTAGCCGGTTTGACCAAGCTACTTTTTGGTCAAAAGTGTTTTTTTTTTGCCAGAAGCACTTTTGGCAAAAAATTGAGGTGTTTGGCCAAGCTTTTGGAAGGAAAAAACTGCTTTTGAGGAGAAGTAGAAACAGTTTTGAAGAAGCAGAAAAAAGTAGTTTCTCTCCAAAAGTACTTTTGAGAAAAATACACTTAAAAACAGTTTTTTAAAGCTTGGCCAAACACTAATTGTTGCTCAGAAGTACTTTTCAAACTAATTAGCCAAACACAAACTGCTTCTCACCAAAAGTACTTTTAAGAAAAGCACTTTTAAAAAATAGCACTTCTCAAAATAAGCTGATTTTTGCAGCTTGGCCAAACGTGCTATATGTGTTATGACTACATGCTTTTCTCTAAATGCATTCAAGGATTTTTGAGAAGCCTGTGGCGTGAGTGGCATTCAAAAAGGATTGTTGGGGAGTTTTATTTTCATGACATTGAATGAGGCAATTTCCTCTTGGAGAATTTATAATTAGAATGAATTTAGGTTTGAAGTCCGATTTGTTAGTAAATTTCAATCTTAGCTTTTCCAAAGAATCACGAGGCATAACCAAATATAAAGCAAAATAGGATGACACGTAGGAATAAGCAGAAATCGGATCAAATAGAAATGAAGCATCTCTACTGCAAACTAAAACAATACCTGTGATAACAACGTCAAATGACTTAGCCTCAGGCCTGGCCGGAAAAGCATAGCATCGGGGCTGGGCTCACCACTCTAAACTATATCTCTAAGATGGGCCCTAGCTGGTTGGCCTCCACCTCTAGCGACCTGACCTCCACCTCTAGCTGTTTGACCCCTACCTCTAGTTGGCTGAGCGGGCGGTGAAGCACCCGGTGCCGGGACCATGGCATGAGAACCTGGATGCTGTGAACTGCTTGATGCTCGATGGCAAAATCTAGCAATGTACCTCGGATCACCACAATTATAACAGGACCTCGGCTATTGTGACTGTTGACCCTAAAATTGACCCAGCCGGCTTGTGTAACCACCCTGAAAACTCTGGAGCGGAGGTGCACTATAGGCTAGTTGGTTGGAATAAGGCATATGAGGGCCACGATCACCTGAAGCACAGTGGGATGCCTGGAGTGCTGAATGAAATGGCCTAGGAAGATGGGCTCTACTAAAAGTACCCTTTCCTCCAGATAAGGCACCACTAAACCCACCAGAATGACGAGGCCTCTTGTCAGACCCCTAACCTTTCCCCTGTGCAAGAACTATCTCGACTCGTTTGGCGACATTGGTAGCCATCTGAAAAGAAATCTCACTCCCGGTCTCCTTGGCCATCTGCAACTTGATAGGCTGAGTAAGTCCCTCAATAAACCTCCTCTCTCTCTCTCTTGGTAGGAAGTAGAGGAATAGCATGACGGGCGAGATCCACAAAGTGGGTCTCATATTGAGTGACAGACATACTACCCTGCTGGAGACGCTCAAACTGCCTGCGATAATCCTCTCTCAATGTGACAGGAAGGAACTTCTCAAAATATATTTGAGAGAACTGGTCCCAAGTAAGAGCAAGCGACCCAGATGGCCTGGTCGATAAAAAATCCTTCCACCATCTCTTGGCAGAACCCATTATTTGTAACACATAAAAATTGATCCTATTGGTCTCAACTATCCCTATGTTCTGTAGCACCTCATGGAAACAGTCAAGATAATCATGTGGGTCCTCAGAAGGTGCACTACTGAAGTAAACTGGAAAGAGCTTGCTGAACTTGTCCAATCTTAATAAGCCCTCAGAAGACATAGCTGGTCCATCACCGGCTTATACTGGGGAGCCATCTACTCCAGAGTGTGGTTAGCGGGAGTTTGTGCTCCTCCCCCATCTTGGGAGACGGTTAGTGCCATAGGAAATGTACTAGCTTGGGCCACAATCTCCATAAGGTCCACTAAATAGACTAAAGCATCCTAAAGCACTAGGGTGATGATGAACCCCTCCAGGACCTGAGCTGTTTCAACAGGCATAGTCTAGGCTGGAACTTCCTCATCAAACTCCACCTGATGCTCCACTGCTGGTGCTGCTGCTCGAGCTCTAGGCTGAGCTCTGCCCTTGCCTCGGCCTCTAGTACGACCTCGGCCTCGACCTCTGCCCCTTGTAGGAGCTGCCACTAGGGCTTTAGCTGCTGCTCAATTGACGATGCAGTACGTGTTCTCACCATCTGTGAGAGAACAAGAGTAGAAGAGTTCAATTAGCAATGAGAGAACAAAATCGCACGATAGAGAAGAATAGAAGTGAAATTTGTTCCTAAACTTTATAGCCTCTTAAAGATAAGTACAGACGTCTCTGTACCAATCCTCCAGACTCTACTAATCCTGCTCGTGAATTGTGAGACATAGGCAACCTATTACTCTGATACCAACTTATCACGACCTCAAATTCCCACCTTTGGGACCATGATGACGCCTAACATTTCACTTGCTAGGCAAGCCAATGTTAGAGAACCGTTAAGCTAATTTTTATTTCAGTCAATTAAGCCTAGATGAAATAAAACTGAGTCCGAAATAATATAAATACCCATAATATCTGCTATAATATGGATCTGGAGTCACAACTCACGAGCTTCTAGAATTTTCTACAAGCAGAGTCTGAAAGAAATACAACTATTTTGAACGAAAAGAATCAATAAAATAGGAAAATAGTAGGGGACTTCAAGGTCTGTGGACACCAGCAGATCTACCTCAGGTCTCCAACAAGCAATCCTAGTTGCTACGTCTTAGGAACAGTTAGGGCCTGTACCAAAGTCAGCACAAGAAGTGCAGAGTGTAGTATGGGTACAACGGACCCCATGTACTCCGTAAGTACCGAGCCTAACCTCGATGAAGTAGCGATGAGGCTATGACAAGACACCCACGTAATAAACCTGTGCAGATAACAGTATATGTACAAAATAACAACAAGTAAAAGCTAAACATGTACTTTTAGGAAGGGGCATGCTAAAGGGGATACATGATACGAGAAATACAATGAAAATGATAACCAGAACAATCAGTATACCTTTAACCAGTAAAAAAAATTAAGCACATTGAACAAAATTGCACGGCATCATCCTTTGTGCTTTTACTGTCAACCTCACAATGAAACAATAATACGACACGACATCACCCTTCGTGCTTTTACTCTCACTCTCAGTATAAATCAATGAATACGGCACGACATCATCCTTCGTGCATTCACTCTCATAACATGGCACGACATTACCCTTCGTGCATTAACACTCACAATATAGTACAACATCACCCTTATTGCATTAACACTCACAGTATGGCACGACATCACCCTTCGTACATTAACACTCTCCCTTACCATAAAACAATGAACAAGTAATAACAGGGAGATATGATCAACAAGAACAAGCCTTACTTCAACAATTGTTCCACAATACCAATCTCAACTTTGGGAACAATACTCAATTATCACAAAGCCCATAAACACAGTAAGAACGATCAATTTAACTAGTAACTGATCTAAGCATGGATAACATGATCAAAGTAAGCAATAATTACAAGGAATAAGTCTCATCCGCATGCTTTAACCCGACACCAAAGCATAAGTACTCGTCACATCACATATACATTGTATGCAACATCTAAAAATGTAGCAAATAGACAAACGAGTCCTAATCCCTCAAGTCAAGGTTAACCAAGACACTTACCTCACTCCAAGGATAAATTCAAAGCTCAACCACGGCTTTGCCTTTCAAACAAGCCTCCGAACCAATAGAGTCTAGCAAATTACCAACCAAACGATTCAAATTAAGCCTTAGGAACTACCCACGATTGTAAAAAATTCAATTTAGGTCATTATTGAAAAAGTCAACAAAAATCAACTCCCAGGCCCGCTTGGTCCAAACCCAAAATTCGGACCAAAACCCGATTAGTTATTCACCCCCGAGCGTGGTTATGTAATTTGTTTGGAAATCCAACCTCAATTTGAGGTCTAAATTCCAATTTTACAAAAATCACTAATTTTACCCAAACTCCCAATTTCCACCATGAAAACACAAGATTTTAGGTTGAAATCTTAGGAAATATAGTGAAGGATTGAAAAAAAAAAGATTAGAATCACTTACCAATGATTTAGGGAAGAAGGGTTCTTCGAAAAATCACCTCTAGGGTTTTTTTATTTTGAAAATTTGAACAATGAACAAAAATCTCGTCTAACTCCTATTTGATCAGTCACATATGTCGCATTTGAGACCTGGGGTTCGCAAATGCGAACCCCGCAAATGCGAAGAAACAATCACAAATGCAAAGTCCTTCCATTTTTGTTGTCATCGCATTTGCGATGATTTGTTCGCAAATGCGAACATTGATCTTCCGCAAATGCGACCGTTTGATCGCAATTGCGATCACTGTACCCCCGTCCCACTTCACAAATGCGAAGTTTTGTTCGCAAATGCGAACTCTGGCCTCCCCGCAATTGCGACCTCTTGATCGCAAATGGGAACTTATGCTAACCTAGGTACTCTTCGCAAATGCGAGCCTGTCAGGATTGGGGAATGTTTGCAAATATGAACACTGACCTCGCAATTGCGAGATCAGACACCATTTATCAGAAATTGCAGAACCAGTTGAGTTTCTAAGTCCAAACCACTCCTAGCCTATCCGAAACTCACACGGGCCCTCTGGGTTCCAAACTAAACATGCACACAAGTCTAAAATATCATACGAACTTGCCCGCGCGATCAAATCGCCAAAATAACACTTAGAACTACGAATTTAGCATCAAATCAAAGGAAATTTTCAAGAAAACTCATAAACTTCTATTTTCACAACCGGACGTCCTACACGTCAAACCAACTCTGTTTCTCACCAAATTTGACATACAAGTCATAAATATAGTAATGAATCTACATCAGATTCTGAAACTAAAATACGGACTCGATATCAATAAAGTCAAATATTGGTCAAACTTTCAAAGTCATTAAGCATTTAAACTTTCAAATTTTCACAAAATGCGATAACTCAAGCTAGGGACCACCGAATTTGATTCCGGTTATACGCCCAAGTCCCAAATCACAATGCGGACCCATCGGGACTGTCAAAGCATGAGTCCGGGTCTATTTGCTCAAATATTGACAAAAATCAACTCAAATAGATTTTAAAGCAAAAATATTATATTTTTATCTGTTTTTAACATAAAATCTTTCCCGAAAAATATTCGGACTGCGCATGCAAATTCAGGAAGGTTAAAATAAGGTATTTAAGACTTCAAAGCACATAATTAGGTTCTAAAACATAAGATGACCTATCGGGTCATCACATAGAGAGAGTGTGTGACATACGAGGAGAAGGTCTAACCTAGTTTATTGTAAAAAATTAATTTTTTAAATTAAAACATAAATGTGGGACATAAGATGCCAATAACAATAAGTTGGGCTTTTTTATACTATTTATTAGGTTAAGTTGTCATACAATGCTGAACCCCTTTTAGTTAAGGAATTTTTAGTTTTCTTAGCCCAAATTAAAAACCAACATGACATTAGGCCCAAAATTCGGCCAAGCCCAGATCCCTTAGCCACTATGACCTACCGACCCATGTCCTACCCGACCCAATACAATTTTAATACCAATCATTCACTCTACTCAAATCCAATGGCAATAATTCTTTCACACTATCACACAAAAACCTAATTAACACAAACCCTAACCCCAAAATTCTCAACACCAACCGCACCCAACCCAGTCACCCGCTGCCGCCGTCCAAACTCGCCTGAAAATGTCAAATCTGGCACGTGCTTGGTTCCCCCTCTTCCCCTTTATCTTTCTTCCACGTAGCCAGACAAATAACAGATTTGTCCGTACTATCCGAATCTGCCTCATCCCCTCACACACTCTTCATCTTGCAAGAAATTCGTTTGAAGACAAGGATAAGATTAATGTAAGGATCCCGATAAGGATCTAAATTCAATTGCCAATCGAAAACAAAATCAACACTTTGTGGGATAATTTTCTGGCTATATTAACTGAAAAGTTGAAAACAATTACAAGGAAAAGTAACCGAATTAACTAGAAAAATTCAAAAGAGAGGTCGCCATAGCCACTGAGAATCTAAAGAAATAGACGAGAAGAGAATTAGAAGAAGAAGAGAAGGAGAGAGAGCAAAAGAGAGAAGAAGAATTTGGGGGAGAAATGAAATTACCGGAAATTCGTTGCCTTCTCTCTCTTGCCGTTGGGTTTTTGTAACAAACTAACAACTTGCTGACATGGCGCGATCGTGACCCTTCCTCCTCATTAATGAACTTCTAATCCTGGTCCTTCGTTCGAATTAGCTGAGCATTCCTAAACACTGTAACTTAGCTTCGAATCCCCTTCATTACATTTTATTTGACAATTACTTTGGACCTCTAATTCATGACAATTAATGGGGAGCGTAGGATTGAGTCTCACTCGATCTACTCCCTCTATTTGTCCTTTACTTGTTTTAAAATCGAATTTTGGACTTTTCTTTTGAAAAATCGGGATTTCTTGTAAAGGAAGTAGAGAAGTTTTCAGAGAAAGATATAAAAGGGGTCGTTTTTCAGATTTAAGGGAGATTTTTTTGGGGACAAAAAAGGAAAAGGAGTGAAGAACTAGTGTGTAGGAACTCTTCAGAAAGAAACATACATTAAAAATATTTTTGTTTTTTGTTTTAATTAAGACTTTTGGACATTAAAGTGAGAGACAGAAAACGAAAAGAAAGGATCCGCGAAAGGTTCTAGGATTTTTGCTTTTGATTTTCGATCTTCTTCTTCTGATTTCCTAGTTCTTTCATATTAAAAAAATATTGCAAGTTTCTTCGGTTTCTTTTTTTATTTCAAAATCAGAAAACAAAAAGGGATTTCAGTTTCTCTTCTCTTCAATTTTTGGATATCAAAATATGGAGTTCGATTGAGTTAGAGGTGAGTTCGGTTTCTCCGGCGCCGTTCGAGTGTTGTTGCTGGTTCGTGGTTCTTGGAACACAAGTTCGTACTTGCTAGTTTTCCTAAATAGTGAAGGAATTTCACACATCTCAGGTCCATTCTTCCTCTTTACTCTATTAATGGTGTGATTAAATTATGATAAGAGCCATAATAAATTAACTTAGGGGGTGTTTGAAAGCGAGATTAGAGGGAACCAGTTATAAAATTGTTTGAATGAATTTTTGGGGCTGCATATAATTAACTGTTTGTTTCGCCTATGGTAATGGAGAAATGAATCTGACTGAATTTTCTGTCTATAAATTAATGCGTAATTAGCTATCTTTATGGATTTGAGCGCTATTTAGTTCATATACGCTTGGCTTTGATATGAGGGATTGAACTGTGTGTGCAATTAGGATGATATTGGTGCCAATTATTTAGTTCACTAGTCCGTCTATGTGTCATGACTTCATGCTTTTCTCTAAATGCATTCAAGGATTTTTGAGAAGCCTGTGGCGTGAGTGGCATTCAAAAAGGATTGTTGGGGAGTTTTATTTTCATGACATTGAATGAAGCAATTTCCTCTTGGAGAATTATAATTGGAATGAATTTAGGTTTGAAGTCCGATTTGTTAATAAATTTCAAGCTTAGTTTTTCAAGTTGCATAGTGCTTTAGACGGGATTAGTGGAGCATATGAGTAGAGACGGAGCTAGAATTTCAAGCTTATAGGTTCAACATTCTCAGCTTTTTAAGTTACTGGATTCTAAATTATTAATTAATAACTAATTAATGAATTTTTCAAGATAAATACAGAGCTTGAACCAAAGCTACTGGGTTCGCCGAACCCGATGCCACAATGCTGGCTCCGCCCCTGCATCTGAGGTTCCTTGTTTGATCTTTTATTTAGAATTAAATATCCGGAAATTGTCGTACGGCTCTTATCACCTTTTAATCCACCTTTCTTTATCTTTTTTTTTGCCCCTCTTATATTATTTGTTTTCTTTGTCTGATTGTTCATTTTAAGAGTATTAGGTGTCTCTTGGATTGTTACTTGTCAGGTGTTTTGTTCTCTTTAATCTGTGAATTAAATCGTTTGAAACATGCCGGGGGTTTGAGCCTTAAACATGAAAAGAGAATGAGCATGATATGGTGGTTGTTTTTATTTTAGTTTATTTTATTTTTGCTTTTCTCCTTTTGTCCACTAAGAGCATGTTTAGGCCGACCACACTTGGTAAATAGATATTAGGTTGTTTATTTATTTATATTTTTCAAGGATAGAGATTGCCCCTTAATTAATTAATTTATCAGGGGTATACCCGAAGGCATTGTAAATATTAATTTGTTAAGGGGAATGCCCCTTAGTACATGTAAATAAAAGTGGAGGCGACGAAATTATGGAAGCGTATTACAAAATTTAGTACATTTTTTTCTTTATTTAGGTGGGTCAACCTCGAACCTTTTTGTGTTTATTTTTGCTTTTGTGTGTTTTTATCTCAGTTTGAGTACCCTTTAAAGCCAATTAGATCATGTACGCAACCGTGACTTTCATGGAATCTCCCCGAGTCAATTGAACCCCCTTACTTAGAATCTCTGGTGCAGACTATGTTTTAGAGTCAAAACGTGTTTTAAAAGGAAAAATTATCTTTAGAAAAATGGTGACTTGGCACATCGAAGCCAAATGTCAAGTGACGACTCTGAAAATCTTTTGAAACACAATTTAATCACTTTCAAATTGAAAACCTTTTTGAGCTTTTAAATCACTTTTTTTTTTAAAGGGTAGTTAAGGTGAAAAAAAATGAGTGTGACAACTTTGCGGGCTTCCACTCGTGGTGAATTGCAGTTCAGGTGGTCAAATTCCTGATGTTGATATTGAAGAGAATGAGAGTGACGAAGAACAATCAGATTGGTTTTACATTTCAATGGCAATCGGATTTGGTGTAAGCTTTTGGGGAGTATGTGCTTCTTTGATTTTCAAGAGATCATGGAGACATGTCTATTATCGCTTTTTAGATAGTAGTTGAAAATCCTTATGTGAAAAGTTACAAATATAGGGAGGGATATGGTTGAGGAGATTGTTATTCTCAAGAGTCTTATTGTATGTTCACTTAAACAAAAAGTAGACAAATATTCACAAATATGTTTTTTAATCTCCGTAGTTATAGTAGGGTAAATTTTAAACCTTCGTAGTTACAGAAACGTGATCTTATTTATTCTTTGGCGTGGAGAGTGGGTTATTAGCATAAAAACTTTAAGTTTATTATATGATATTAGACAGTATAGACTCCTGGCACTTCAACCTAAGTGAAGAAAAACTCTTTAAGGAAGCAAAACAAATTGTATATGGATAGAAATCGGGGCTATCTGATTTCATCCTTTGCTCGAGATGGGAATGTTGCGTCAAGGAGCTAGGCCATCGGGTCCGGAATTGAAGCCTCTTTTCGGACCAAGGTCGACGTCAATCGCAGTCAGAGAGAGGCAGACTCCGAGTGACATCGGTATAGCTTGATAACGGAAAATGCGGGATATCCGCGATTGATCGAGGATCATGGCGTGAATCTCGAAACGGATCAATCCACGACGGTTAATCAGATGTCAATATGGTTTCCTACTTAAATTAGAAGCGTATCCTGATTAGGGCTCCTCTATTATATAAAGAGAGATCCTATTCATTTGTTATGATAGTTCACTCATAAGAATATATACACTCATTACTTTTCCGCTATTTCACTTACTATTCATCAGAGTTGCTTTATCATTTACTATTCTTACTATCCCACCTCGAGACTACCCAAGTCGAGGTCGAGACCTGGCTAACATACTGGTTTGATTTATTTTATTCTCCAATTTATTCATTTATTTTCTTGCTTATTAATTGGTATTGGACGAAATCACATATCCTTAAAACCACAATATAAGTTTAATTGTTATCCGAATTTGAGGGTAAACATAAACTTGTTAAAAATAGAAGGTGAGATTCTAAATATGAATAGAACAATTACTCTGTCTAATTTGGGTTAATTAGGGTTGTGCGTCCAAACTGGAGTTGGCAAATAAATATATGAAATGTTGTATATTTATATATTCTGTCAAATTATAGAAGTTAATTGTCTCTGTTTCATGAACGCACATAAATAAATACCGAAGCATTCTCAATCACTATGAAAACATTCTGTCTTACAAGTTTGCTTTAAACACAAAGACCAAACATCTTATCCAACAAATCAAAATTTTCAATACAGAAGTCGAATAATTATGTCTGTCTTTAACATTCTGTAGGCAAAAACATAGAATCAGAGTACAAAAGGCCTAATTTACTACTGGTTAGGTGCATATACAACATGCCAGAGCAGTCCATAATTAGTTGGCAAAGCCAACACAAGATTAGAGACGTCTCTCCTTCATTCTATATTTCAATTAAATCAACTCTCTGGTCAAATCCTGCAAACCTTTTCGAGTTTGTTGACTATGAGCTTCTTGAATTTGTCTTATAACAATTTAACAGGAAAGATACATGTGAGCACTCAACTTCAAAGCTTTAATCCCTCGGGTTTCCAAGGAAACAAACTTTGCGGGCTTCCACTCGTGGTGAACTGCAGTTCAGGTGGTCAAATTCCTGATGTCGATACTGAAAAGGATGAGAGTGACGAAGATGAATTGGATTGGTTCTACATTTCAATGGCAATAGGATTTGGTCTTAGCTTTTGGGGAATAGTATGTTCTTTGATTTTCAAGAATCAAAGAGACATGCCTATTATCGTTTTTTAGATAGTAGTTGGAAAACCTTATGTGCAAAGTTATAAATAGAGGAAGGGATAGGTTGAGGAGATTGTTATTCTCAAAAGTCTTATTGTATGATGTACTTTTCCTTCAATAAAAAATAGATGACTGTTCCCAAATGATGAAGATGAATTGGATTGGATTGGTTCTACATTTTTCGGACAAGTTGAGTATTCCCAACTACTATTTAAAAAACGATAATAGGCATGTCACCATAATCTCTAGAAAATCAAAGACAAACATACTCCCCAAAAGCTTAGACCAAATCCTATTACCATTGAAATGTAGAACCAATCCAATTCATCTTCATCACTCTCATCTTTTTCAGTATAGACATCAGGAATTTGACCACCTGAACTGCAGCTCACCGAGAGTGGAAACCCGTAAATTTATTTTCTTGGAAACTTGAAGGATTAAAGCTTTGAAGTTGAGTGCTCACAGGTATCTTTCCTGTTAAATTGTTATAAGACAAATTCAAGAGGCTCAAAGTTGACAAACTCGAAATATAGGACCACTTAAATTGTTGGAACTCAAAAACATTGATTGTCCCGCATCTGACCAAGCTAGTACTTAGATGGTTGGAACCTCACCAACAAATTAGTACCTGACAAATAAAGTGAAACAAGATTGGAGAGATTAAAAACCCATTTGGGAACAGGAGAATTAAAGTTGTTGCCAACAAGATCGAGAGTCTCAAGTGAAGAAAAATTATGATCAAGTAAAGGCGGTATATGATGAAGATTACACACAGATAAACGAAGATAAATCAGAAGGAAGATTGTAGGCAGATAGTTGCTTTGCTGGAAATGTTGAATATAGCAGTACTCAAAAGTCTTATTGTTGACTAGTTGTACATCTCAAATTAACAAATGTAATTGAAACAAATTTCAAGATGTTAGGATCCAATTTTTCTTTATATGCCCCACTTCCCAGTTTCCTGGCATTTGCCTAAGTAAAGAAAAGTTGGCCACCAAGTTTGAACCTTTAATTCTCTATCCTGTCAGAAAGTGATAATAGATAGTTTGAATTTTCTTAAGGATAAATTTTTGGTTTTCTACTTTAACATATAGTGATATAATTGGGGATGAAATAGCTTTAGGGATTGCATATTTCTGACCAATTGTATACCTGATTGTGAAATAGAGATTGCATGTTTCTGACCATTCATGCTCTTCCTCGCGATTCCACGAATTTACTTGAGTTTAAGAACAACGAACAAAGAATTGAACAACTTCAACAATGACAATGTATCAATGGCCAAATCGAGCTAATAGAAAAGCAAAGGAGAAATCCTCAAAATAAACTGCCAAGTTATCTAGACAGGAAAGTGCAATAAACGCATTAGGACTGCATCATATTTCGAACAACTAATATGCATCAACTATAGTAGAAGAACTAGTAAGAGCAGGGGCGGATTCAGGAGGCACAAGGGTGTTCACTCGAACCCCCTTCGCCAAAACATTATATTGTGTATATAAGGCAAAATCTGATTTTTACAACTATATATTATGTTTTGAAACCCCTTCACACAGCCCAAAAGTACGACTTAGTGTTCAAAACCGTTGTGAGGTCATTGATTTAATTCCCATTAGCTACAATCTCATTAAATCTTTTAACTTATTCCTTTTTTGGACCCCTTAGCAAAAGTCCTGCCTCCACCACTAATAAGAGATGGCTTTTTCTTGGTTACGCGGTGTAAATGAAATTAAGAGGGACATTTCACATAAGAATGATCCTTGACAACTCTCTTCCCAGCGCTTCCCATATAGAGCAACAAGATCTGGTCTAAACAACTTGGCACGATGCCAAAATCCTCACAAAATAAGACAAGTATACAGATGATAATACCCTAATAATTAAGCTTAAGTTTCTCTTTTTTTTTTCTTTTACTTTTACATTAGTAACTTCAATGTAGAGGCGTTAATTACTAGGAGAGAGCGTACATTCATTCAACTTGGCATGAATAAGAGATCTGTATTTTTCATGTCCAAGTCTAAACGAAGGAAAAATTGAAGATAGTAAAGGAAACACAAAGGAAAACTAAAATTGAAAAATTAGCAGAGAATAAATGCTCAGAGAGGACATAGTCTTTTTCATCATTTAGGCAAAAATGTCAATGCTCAAAAAGAAAAAAAGAGCAGCCCGTGCACTTTAAGCTCCCACTATGCACGCCGAAAACTGTCAAAGCTTAACATAAGAATTAATACTTACACAGTTTTTTTTCTTCTCAAACTGAGAAACAGGCCTTCAATGTGAGACTTCAACTGCAGCCGGAAACTTTTCCTTATATCTGAGATGGTTGTCCAATCATATCACACTTGATGCATAGCAGTCTGAAATCGATAATGGAATCGATAGCAGGAGGTTATTTCTAGACATCGAAGCGAAGTGAGGCACCTAAGACCGATCGACTGTTGGTAGTCGATGGAGATCATCATGGTAATATAATCTTAGCTCAGAAAACAAGAGTTTTTAACCAGCAAAAAGACAAAGACTTCATAATGAAGACTTTTTCTTAACTGTTCATTGAATAATTGAGGCAAGAGAGGAAGGCTATTGGGAGTGTAGAAAGGGACATGGTGGGGCACTGAAATGAAGTAAATTGCTGTGGGGTATGTGTTAGGTGTGACTTTTGCTCATATCATGATTTTTTTTTTTTTAGGAAATAGTGGAAATTTGAATGACCATAGTAAACTAACTGTTACATTATTGCTGAAATTCGGATGAAACTCTACACTCTACATTCAAGAAAATGTTCCTTTTCTTATCATTTTTCCAAGTTCAAGGTTCATCGTTAAGAATTTGGATAAGATTAATGTTTCTGTCTTAAAACAGTCTCTGCTTAGTATTGTTTGTTAACAGAGTTTTGTCGAAATTACTAGTGTATACGGCGAATTCGGGGGCTTGATTCCCCTGTCATAGAACCATCTCGTGGTCGTGCCCCTCGAAGCTCGAAGCCAAGGTCGAGACTCATGCTCGTGGCTCGATATATATATCGGTCCGAAGGATATCGTATTCTGACAGGTACAATAAGCTATGACGGGCGAAAGGGGGGTTCCCAAGGCACGCGGCTTAACCTGACATGGTTGGTCTATCCAAGGCCTATTTCAAGATGTTATGTCTAGCCATCCTATCTCCATACCTTTACGATTAACACGTTCTGTACCATAACGGATTCCCCTCCTATATAAAGGGGATCCCCATTACTTTGTAGACTCGATTGATGTTGCTCCATTTCTCCACAAGTACAATAATATCTCTCTCTTTTCTTTCTAACTTGTTCGTTCTCACTGGCCCGAGGTTACCTTGATATCCATCGTTTCCTTACTTGTTCTTCATCGTATAACTCAGTATTGGCCATAAAGAGCCTTGTTTAATTATATCTTCAACTGTTATCCCGTCCCCCGACTATCCCCGATAGCTTGAATTCGACCCTGACGTTGGCCCCGAGGTCCCCCATCGACCAGACCTATATTCGGGCAGCAGGCCCTTCGGTCTGATTTCTATCTCGTTTTAGCTTGCATTTCATCATTAAACTCCACATTATTAGCATCAATTGTTCTAACAACTAGCTCGGGAATAGATCACGTATTTTTAGAATCACATTTACAAATTTAATTGTTGTTACCATTTTCACGGTAAACAACTAGCGTCTTAAGAAAAATAAGAATTTTAAATAATATGTTTCTCTACGGTCTACATTGACTTTTGTATTTTAATTAGTACTACCAAATTGAAAGAAAATTACATATTCTGACCTTTAAGCCTCGTCATAATTGATAAAATAAAATTCATAGTCTTCACCTACCTTGCCCTGTCTCGTCGTTGGCTTGCTAAGAAAATTGTTGGGTAATATTATTTATTGTTTTCATTTTTGGGGAAAATTGAATTGAATAGGACTATAAAGAACAAGAGGAGACGTACTTAAAAAGAGAAAGCAGGCCAACCGTTAGTTTCTTTTTGTACAAATAATAGGCTTAGTCATAGGCTTTCACAATCAACTATTGCTTGGAATCTTCCTTCTAATTTTTTATTTTTTGGTAATCTTCCTACTATTAGCTTGTTTCCTCTTGAATTAGTTTATCTTTTTCTTAAATTATGTTATGAGATTATGCATAATAACTCAATTTTTAGATGATTTCATTGTAGATGAGATATTAGGACAAGTAAAGGATGCATTATATATCCAGAAAGTGAGAATAATTATGTCTGTCTTTAACTTTATGCAGTGGCGGATGTAGTGTAGTATCACCGGATTTAACTGAACCCATAACTTTTGACGCGGAGTAAAAATTTGTGTAAAAATTCATTAAAATTACAAAAATAGTACATATGAACCCATAACTCTAAAAATCTAATGGGTTCGATGCTAAAAACTTTAAAAGTTGAACCCATAAGATTTAGATCCTGAATCCGCCTCTGCTTTACTTAGACCAAAACATAGAATCAAAGTGGATATCATGTCCTGAGAATAACATATCATCCCCTCCTTCTATGCTGACCCGGGCCGGACGTACAAATACTGTTCCCGAAACTTGAAAATACTGTAGAAAAGTTTCCTCACCTAGCGAGCCTGGGCGCGAGGTGGAGCTCGCCTGGAGCCAGGCACCGCCAGGTCTTGGGCGAGGGCTCTTGACTTGCGCCGATTTCTCCTTTTTCGTGCTCTTTTCCAGTATTTTCAGTATCCTCTTGTACAACCTTCATTCCTCTATGGTTATTTTTGTAGATCGATAGTCTAAATGAGCTAGCTGTGTATATTTGCTTACTTGGTTGAATAAAAATTTTCGTTTCAACCTTCTTACTATTGGAGTTCGACATTTGAATAGTAATAATAAAATGCACGCCATTGAGATGATATTTAAGATGAAACTTCATGCATTACGTACAATCACTCTAGTCAACCTCCTCCTGCAAAAGAAGAATCAAATGTCATTTACATCCTTCACCACTGCCTGAAAGATTGTACACAAAGGCATAGAAGGCTAGCAGTATTACCTCAGAATCACGAGCTTAATATCCTTTCAACTATGCAACCAACAGATCTAAGGGGTGATAAACTGCATATACCTGTTGCCTATAAAAGAAGAAAAAGTAAAAGATGATTTGAAAATCAATAGATCTAATACTTGGAAAAGCTATCCCCTCAAGACTATTTACAAGGGATAGGCAAAACCATACCTATCAGAAAAGTAAGATCGCGCTAAAACAATCACTATGTACAGGAAGCGACTGAAGACTAAAAACAATGCAACACACTTAACAAAAAATTTCGTGATGCAAAAGAATGATCCATACAGCTTAAAAGATTAGCAAAGAGAAAAAGTTTACTAATAGAAAAGGAAAGAGAAGCCTTGAAAATTACAAAACAAAGTGAAGCACCTTTTTCGCTTACATATTATTACCAAAATCCTGATAAAGAAAGAGAAACGATTTTTAAATCACTGAGGAATAAACTTCAATATTTTTAGTAGGAGGAAAACAAATAATCTGCATTTAAGGAGGAAAAATAAATTTGACATGTGAACCCTAAGCGATCTCTTCCTCGCTCACCTCACTAGAACATGTAAGATTGATTCATATTTCAAAAGACTATGTATGTGCATAGTAAAAACACTTCTAGTTTGATAATACTACATTCTGCTATCAACTTCCTAGAGCATATTATTAATTTCTGTAGTTTTTCTTCACACAATGTATAAAATTTTCTGTAGTTGCAAGATATTACATTTTTTGTCATCTAACATTAAAATTCATCTTACGATGCAAATGCAAGATTTAACAAAGGAAAAGAACTAACAAACAAGCAAAGGGAAGTAATGAACAATAAAAAGCTACTGAAGCAAAGAATAACTTACATCTATGAGAGCACCATTTGTGTAATCATCACAGATATCCCTTGTCGACTCTTAAGTTGGGAATTTGAGCAATATTTGGCCAGTAATCCCCCTTCTCAAATTCTAGACGCGGTTGAAGCAATGGGCAGTTGAGAATAGATAGTGCAGAAATGGAAGAGGGCAGCCTTTTTACTGGAAGAGATTGGAGATTAGGACAACTGAAGATGGTCAGCAGAGAGAGAGAGGCGGGAATTGTTGGGAATAAACCCCTTACCAAAATAATATTCACGGTAATAAAGCGGAATAATAATGTAGCACCGAGATACGATAATTAACAAGAATAAAAGAGTAACAATGACACCAAGATTTTTACGTGGAAAACCCTTCTGAATAAGGGAAAAAAAACCACGACCCCGAGAGGAGCAACTGATATCACTATAGTAAGGAATTTTACACTTTGTAGGTCGGAGATAAATACTCCAAAGACCACTACAACACTCAAAAGAAATAACCCTCTTTTGATATTCCCACCTCACTACAATATCGCTCACTCTCTATTTTCCTCACAGACTATTTTCTTATACCTTGTCTGTGAAACCTCACTCTTTCTTTCTCTCTTTGTTGGTGTGAAGAAATGAGAGTTGAAGCTCTCCTTTTATAGCCAAAGCTTCACCCTCTAAAGCCTACAATATTTGACAATTTACACACACTTTTCACAATTCAACAAAGTTGGCTACCAAACCAAAGAAATTCAACAAGGTTGGCTACCAACCAAACCAAGTCAACAAGGTTGGCTACCAAACCAAAGAAAACTCTTATTAGGCACATGCCTAATACTTCTTCAATGAGATGGACATCATCAATCTCCCCCTCCAGTCTCATTCATCCAGAGGAGGTAGCACTGTCTTCTAGTTTGAGTGCATGCCGACAAGTTCTTTGCATAGCTCGAACTTGTTCCTTGGTACCACCTTGGTCAGCATATCTGCGGGATTCTCACTTGTAGAAATCTTCAAGACTTTTAGAGATTCATTATCTACCATTTCTCGAATCCAATGATATCTCACATCAATGTGTTTGGTCCTTGCATGGTACATAGAGTTCTTGCTAAGGTCTATTGCACTTTGACTGTCACAATAGACGACATACTCCTTCTGATGCAATCCAAGCTCTTGAAGGAATCGCTTGAGCCATATCATCTCCTTGCCAGTTTCTGTAGCGGCAATGTACTCTGCTTCAGTTGTTGAAAGTGCAACGCACTTCTGCAACTTAGACTGCCATGATATAGCTCCCCCTGAAAATGTAAATAAATATCCAGTAGTAGATTTTCTGTTGTCAATGTCACCTGCCATATCAGCATCTGTATAGCCCTTCAAGATTGGATCAGATCCTCCAAAGCACAAACAATCTCCCGTGGTACCTCTCAGGTACCTGAGTATCCACTTGACTGCTTCCCAATGTTCCTTTCCAGGATTTTCAAGAAACCTGCTGACAACACCAACTGCGTGAGCAATATCAGGTCTAGTACATACCATTGCATACATCAAGCTTCCGACTGCTGAAGAATAAGGAACTTTAGCCATGTTCCCTTTCTCCTCCACTGTTGTAGGACACATCTTCTTACTCAACTTTAGATGACCAGCAAGAGGTGTGCTGACTGGCTTAGCATTCTTCATGTTGAAGCGTTCTAGTACACGTTCAATGTACTTCTCCTGAGATAGCCACAACTTTCTACTTGTTCTCTCTCGAACTATCTTCATCCCTAGAATTTGTTGTGCTGGGCCCAAGTCCTTCATATCAAATGACTTGGACAGATCTCCTTTCAACTTTGCTATCAACCCCTTGTCTTTTCCTACAATTAACATGTCATCCACATACAACAACAATATAATAAAGTTATTCTCAGAAAATCTTTTGAAGTATACACATGGATCAGAATAGGTCTTTAGGTATGTTTGACTTTTCATGAATGAGTCAAACTTCATGTACCACTGCCTTGGTGCCTGCTTCAATCCATAAAGACTCTTATTCAATTTGCACACCATGTGTTTCTTTCCAGCTACTTCAAATCCTTCTGGCTGCTCCATATAAATCTCCTCTTCCAAATCTCCATGAAGAAATGCAGTTTTCACATCCAACTGCTCCACTTCAAGATCTAGGCTAGCTGCTAAGCTCAAAATTGTTCGAATAGAAGTCATTTTGACAACAGGTGAGAAAATTTCGTCAAAATCAATACCTTTCTTTTGTTCGAAGCCTTTAACCACCAATCGAGCTTTGTATCTGACCAGCTTGCCATTTCCATCTTTCTTGAGTTTAAAGACCCATTTGCATTTGAGTGGTCTTTTACCCTTTGGAAGTTCAACCAGCTTGTATGTGCCATTTTTCTGTAGAGATTCCATCTCTTCTTGCATAGCTTTCATCCACTGGTTCTTTTCTGGATGGGACAACACCTCCTTAAGACTTTCTGGCTCCCCCTCATCACTGATGAGGACATACTCTGTGGAAGGGTACCTGCATGACTCTACCCTTGGCCTCTCTGATCTCCTCAGAGGTTGAGGTTGTTCTTCTCCCTGAAGTGGGGTGCTCCACTTCCTCGACACCTTCATCAAGTTGCTCCCCCTGCTCAATAACCTCACCAGGTTGCTCCACCTGCTCGGCAACCTCGTCGGTTGTACTTTCTGCACTTGTGGGATTGTTAGAAGTAGAAGGAATAGTAACAAAATTAGGAATTATACCATTCTTCGCCTTTTCTAACATATCAGTGTAAGCACGTGATTTTTGCCCTATATGAGAATTACTCCCAAAAAATTCAAAAATAAAATAATTTTTCTTGGTGTGCAATTTTTGTGATATTTTGTGATTTTTGTGTAACTATTTGTATGTTTGTCTATGCATGTTTATTTATTTGATTAATAAAAAATACAAAATATGTCGCATTTTTGCATGTAGGATTTAATTCTACAATTGTTAGTAATTAAATTTGTTTACAAAAATTAAAAATTACAAAAATAGGCATCTTTTGCATTTTTAGCATTTAATGTCCAAATGAACAATTTTATGCTTAATTATTACTTAATTGTGCGTTAATTGTTATTGGAAGTTAATTTGCGCTTTTATAACTTAATTTAGTTCTTAATAATAATTTAAGTACTTTTATAATTTAGTTTTAGAAAAATAAAAGAAGAAAAGAGAACAAAAATACAAAGAAAAATCGGATTGGGCCACTTCTTCAATTTCAAACCACAGGCCCAAATAATTGCCCAACTTTCCCCATGACCCGGTCCGTTTCAAACCGGGTCGACCCGGTCCGCTCCATTAACCCAACACCCCATCTTCATTTTTGTCCAACACAAAACAAAACCAAAAAAATAAAAAATAAAAGGTGAATTATCACTATTAATAGTGTTTTTTGTTTTTTTTATATATATAAAAAATCCGAAAATATTTTATTTTATTTTTATTTTATATTTTTTTTTAAAAAAAAAATATAATAATTTCGGGAATGATTTAAAAAAAATAAGAAAAAGGGAAGTATTGAATAAAAAAAATATAAAATTAAAAATAGGTGAAATTCTCTTCTTTTTTTTTAAAAAAAAGTAAAAGAATGTAGAAAATTTTAAAAAACAAAAGTTTTGTGGAAATTTTTAAAAAATTTAAAAGTAAAAGAAGGTTGGAATTAAAAAATAAATATAAAGGTATCTGAAAATTTAAAAAATTTAAAGTAATTGAAAGTAGCATTTTTGAAAGAAAAAGAAAAGATAGTGGTTTGTTTTTTAAAGAAAAGTTAAATAAAGTGAGATTCTCTTTTAAAAAAATAAAAAGTGGGATTTTAAATAAGATAAAGTAATTAAAGTTGGAATTTTAAAAATAAAAGTAAATAAAGGTGGGATTTCGTTTTCTAAAAAAATAAAAGCAATTTGTAAGTGGAATTTTTTTAATTAAAAAAATAATAAAATAATAAAAAACAAATCTGAAAATTTCGAAAATT
This sequence comes from Nicotiana sylvestris, assembly GCF_000393655.2. Taxonomy (NCBI): domain Eukaryota; kingdom Viridiplantae; phylum Streptophyta; class Magnoliopsida; order Solanales; family Solanaceae; genus Nicotiana; species Nicotiana sylvestris. The sequence continues at coordinate 14,244,159 of NC_091065.1, forward strand.
TTGCTATAAATAGAAGAGCAAATTTAGGAAGAAGAGTGGAAAAAAAAGAGGAAAAACTAGATAGAGAGAAGAAAAAAAGAGGGGGCGGAGTGAGAAGTATACACCCGATATACATTCTGGATACACTGAATATACAAGGGCAGAATTCATTTTGGAGAGTTTTGAAGTTGAAAAAGAATAGTTACTGCTTCATTGCCTCGCTTAAGATCTGAAATAGTCAGAACCTTCCTGCCTTTTACTTCTTCTCTATACTTGGAGTCGTTTATAGTCTCCTGGGTTTTCTGCTATTCCTACTGTACTGGTTTGCGGTGTTGCTGAATCGGTTGTTGCTGTGTTATTACTGCTGCTGACTTCTCCTTCTTTTTTTCTTGTACTGCTGTTTCCAGGTACACATTTGTACAATCTCGACTTGAAGCAAAAATGAAATATTAATCAGGCTTTGTTCCTGTTGAATTCCTCCTGTTTAGATTTTTGGTTGAATATAATTTTCTTTTCTTTGTATAAAAATGTAGTTGATTGATTAAATTAGTAACAATGTCACATATGTATAACTTCTTCATCTAATAATGTTAGTTTAAATTAATCAAAGAATAGTTAATCTGTTTTGATATTATGGTGTGTCAATCTCACGTTTTAGTATTATTGAATAATAGAATATAGAATGAAAGCAGTTTTTCTTTGTACAAACTCGGTCGCAATTTTCCATTCGCATTAGCCGTAAACTAATAATTAATAAGTTACGTTTTTAGCATGTAATTAATTAAGAGATTTTCTTTTATTTTAGAGACGAACTTAATAGGAAAATATAGTCACTGTAGGTTTATCCTTTTAAATAAAAATGAGACGAGCCTCGACAAACAAAAATGCACAAGCTGCGGGGCCCTCTAAATGTATATATTAAAATACTTAGAATTCGGGACAGGCCGTTTAGCGAATTTTACGGCCTTCCCAAAATAACAATACGCTAGTTGCTTTAGGCGCACCTTTAATAATTTAACCTTCTTAAACACGGGTGCACATTGATGTGACCCAAATCCAAATCTCAATAGAGTCAAAATGTGTCGACGACCACGGGTACATTGATTGTAACGCGGTTCGGGATATATTTTCACAACGTTGCAATTCCTTGTAGAAAATAATAATAACAATTATGAAAGCGGTAAAAAGTTAAAATTTGCACATAAGTTCATATTTGTATAAAATCAGATAATCAAGCCGAATATAACAGTTGAGCGACCGTGCTAGAACCACGGAATTCGGGAATGCCTAACACCTTCTCCCGGGTTAACAGAATTCCTTATCCGGATTTCTGGTACGCAGACTGTAATATGGAGTCATTCTTTTCCTCGATTCGGGATTAAAATTGGTGACTTGGGACACCCTAAAACTCCCAAGTGGCGACTCTGAAATAAACAAACCAATCCCGTTTCGATTGTCCTTTAATTGGAAAAAACTCCCTTGTACCCTCTCGCGGGTACGGAAAAAGGAGGTGTGACAGCTCTGGCGACTCTGCTGGGGACAAACACCCAGAACCACTGGTTCAGGGTTAGAAATTCGAGCTTAGATAAATTGTTATATTTGGCTTTATCTGATTTTTACATGTGTTTGAGCCTAATGTGCTAAATGATGCTTTTACCGCTTTGATATTATGTGAACTGTATATAAATTGTGTCGAAACCCATCTTCTCTCTGAGTCTTCTGAATCATGAAGAAGGGTGTACTTCGTACGACTTCTTTTCTGTATAGTGTCAAGTCCCAATTTAGAACGAGGTTTGGATAAGTCGCAAAGCCGGTGAAGCTTCTGTATTCCCGGACTGCCGCCTCCTCCTCGGCTCGAGCTGTCCGCTCGGGTAAGCCAGGTCTAGAACAAACACCCAGGTTCTGAACCTAGTATAACAAAGCCACATGCCGGATCCCTAGTAGGAACGTTTGTTTGCATCACGTGCATTTGACTTTGGAGGCCCAACACAGGGGTTGGGTCTGTCTAGGACAGGTGTACCAAAAATGAAAATGACCATCCTGATGCATCTTACTTGCTACTACTTGCGCATTTATTTGATTCGGACTTGTGTGCTGACTGACTTGTGAATATCAGGAATAATATTTTGAAATTGAAAAAAAAAACGAAATAGCGGTTAGGGAATTGATTGTTTATTTTTGAAAAGAAAACAAATGCCCAAATACTGTCAAAACTCTGCCGAAATTTTAAGAAAATGAAAAAAAATGTCTTATTAGTTTGTTTTATTAAAAGCTAAGAAAAGAAAAAAAAGTCGTTGTTCTGTTTTTGTTTTTCAAAAAAAAAAAATAGAAAAAATATATATAGTTTGTCTTGCCATGAAAATGAAAATGAAAAAAGGTCTTATTTTTAAAATGTTTTTTTTATTATTTATTTGCTTATTAAAATGCAAAAAAAATAAAAAAATAAAAATAAAAAAGAGTCTTTCATTATTTGTCGCAAATATATATATATATATATATATATATATATAAATCCGAAAAGTTTTTTTTTATTTCCGAAAGATATATATATCTTTATTTGTTGCAAAGAGTATTTGTCTTGCCAAGAAAATTCAAAGTAAAATTCCAAAAAGATATGTCTTGCAGAAATAATATAAATATCTTTATTTTCCATTGTTGATAAAACAAAAATAATAAAAATGTTTTCTTAAAAAAAAAACCGAAAATATTTTGATTCTTCTTTCAAAATTGAAAAGAAAATTCAAAATTCAAAAATATTTTTTAGAAGCATTTCTTTTATTAAAAGTAAAATTCCAAAAAATATTTTCTTTTTTCTTTAGAATAAGAAAAAAAAAACAAATGAAAATTCAGAAAAAAAATATCTTCCTTTTACTTTTGAAATTCTCAAAGTTCAAATCAAAAGAAAAGGAATTTTTACAAGTCTTTCTTTCAAAAAGAAATCAATCAAAAAAATATATATACTTCCTTTCTTCTTTTGAAGCAGTTCTTTCACAAATTCCAATTAAAAAAAATGTTTATTATTGTTTATCTTTTATTTGCCCGAACTACGCGGGTTTGATTCTCACCGGATGTGAGATACGTAGGCAACCCTCATCGGGTCCAACCCCCATTTTTGCTAAAATAACCAAAAACAAATAAATAATAATAAAAATAATATGTCATAAAGAAGTCAGGTGATGTTGTTTTGTCATAAATAGCCGAATGTTCCCGAAAGGGACGCCGGAAGGCTGACTTTGCATAAACAGCCACCTTTGGGTCATTTTAGGATTTTGATCCAGTTGACCCACTCAGCCTTAAAAATCTTCGTCCCCGAGATGTTGAAAGGCCGTGTTTGCAATATTGAGTTTGCTAATTTGAAAACGATAAAAAGAGTCATGAATAAGTCAGGTGATGTTGTTTTGTCATAAATAGCCGAATGTTCCCGAAAGGGACGCCGGAAGGCTGACTTTGCATAAACAACCACCTTTGGGTCATTTTAGGATTTTGATCCAGTTGACCCACTCAGCCTTAAAAATCTTCGTCCCCGAGACGTTGAAAGGCCGTGCTTGCAATATTGAGTTTTCTAATTTGAAAATCGATAAAAAGAGTCATAAATAAGTCAGGTGATGCTGTTTTGTCATAAATAGCCGAATGTTCCCTAAAGGGACGCCGAAAGGCTGACTTTGCATAAACAGCCACCTTTTGGGTCATGTTTAGGATTTTTTGTCCAGTGGACCCACACAGCCTTAGAAATCTTCGTCCCCGAGGCGCTGAAGGGCCGTGTTTGCAACACCAGTTTTTTTCGTAATTTTGAAAAGAAAAAAAACAAAGAGTCAGCGGTCAGGTGAATACCGTTTGAATTTTGTCATAATAAGCCGAGCCAGCTTCGGTCGCGTCTTAAACCGTTCTCGCCGAAATAGCCTTAGAGTATCTTTCAGTTGTCGAAAGGTTATTTTCGTAAAAGAATGGACAAGTTTGTAAAGTGTCAAAATAATCCTCCCCAGCCTCAAAATTCATGTGAGATTTGGAAGGGGCAACATTTGCAAAAATAGCCGTTTGGTTGCATTTGACAAACGGGGAAAGGAAGCTGGCCGTTTGTTTTTGAGTTTGTAAATCTTTTGATTAGAATATGTGGGTTGTTTGATTTTCGAGTTTGTAGGTCATCTTCAAACCTTTGAAACTCAGTTTGTTTTAATATGAAAATTGAAAAAAAATGTTCATTATTGTTTATCTATTATTGGTCCGAACTACGCAAGGTCTGATTGATGCGGGGGCATGATACGTAGGCAATCTCCATAAGATTCGACCACAACAAAAAAAAAGAAAAAAAGAAAAAGAAAGTGAATAAATAAAAAAGGCACAAAGAATAAATAAAAAAGGGTGGAATGAAGGGTTTCACGCGGGAAGATGCACGCGGTAGAAAAAAAAACATGTTAGAAATGGTTAACTGCCTAAGAAAATTGCGTTCCCCAATATGCAATTGCAATATCTGTTAAAACTTTAACGCTAACAAGTTTGTTGTTTGTCCAAATCCAAACAGTTTGTTGTTTGTCCAAATCCAAACAGTTAGTTGTTAAAGCGTACTGGCACCATACCATTATCAAACAAGATCAAAAGGGATTATACCAGAAAACATGACTGGCTCAGAAAATAGTGTTGAGTCGGAAGGGGCGGCACATCAGATGCTGAAGGAGGCGATGGCCAATATAGAAAAAATGAGATTGGAAATGCATGAAATGCAGCTAGCCATGGCTAAGGCGCAAAAGGGGCCCGAACCACTCGTCACTCCTACTTCCCCACCGGGACACACACCGAAATACCCTTTACCCGGCCCTTCAACGAGCTTCCCCGTTGCCCAATACTACCAAGGGGATACTTCCTATAATCCCCAAGCTCCACCACCCAAACAAAACCCTCCTCCGCCAATCGTCCCCGTCGTCGGGGCACCTCCGCCAGCCACGTTGCAAAGATCCTCCAACGAGCCATTGTTTCAGGCTCACGATACGCAATACTATCCCCCTGAGCCCACATTCCATGCCCCCGAACCACATGCCTACAATCCACACTTGGAGGTACCGGCAGAGATTGAAAAGCCGGTTAAAGTCCCAGAACAAGAGGAGGTATTGAGGAAGTTCAAAAGCCTGGAGCAGTCCTTCAGGAACCTGCACGGATTGGGCAACCAGGTCAGTGTGGCCTACAAAGATCTATGCCCTTTCCCGGACGTCCAACTCCCGGCTGGGTTCAAGATGCCTAAGTTTGATTTATATGAAGGGCACGGTGACCCCATGGCACATTTGCGGGGTTTCTGTAGCAAAATGAGAGGGGCAGGCGGTAAAGATGAACTGCTGATAGCCTATTTTGGCCAAAGTCTGAGCGGATCGGCACTCGAATGGTATACCAGGCAGGATTCCAGCAGATGGTACACTTGGGATGATCTGGCGCAGGCTTTCGCAGGTCATTTCCAATACAATCTCGAGATAGTCCCTGACCGTCTCACATTGTTGAGGACCGGGAAGAAGCCCGGGGAAAGTTTTCGCGAGTTCGGGTTCCGCTGGAGAGAGCAAGCAGCCAGAGTTGATCCTCCCATGAGAGAGGGAGAAATGGTGGACTACTTCTTGCAGACACTGGATCCAACTTACTTTGGTCACTTGGTGACGACGGTTGGGAAATCCTTCAATGAAGTAGTAAAGATAGGGGTCATGATAGAGGAGGGTCTGAGGTCTGACAAAATCCTGAATTACTCAGCACTCAAGGCAACAACCCAGGCTATTCAGAGCGGCACGGGAGGTGCGCTAGGAAGAAAGAAGAAAGAAGAAATTGCCACGATTGAGGCAAGCAGTTGGTCCAGGTCTGGTAAACCATACTACAACCAACCCAGACCCCACAGGCCAAACTACCCATACAGCCCACCACAATACTACTATCCACCTCAAGAACCACACTTCTCCGTGCACCAAGCCCAAACATACACTCAGCCTCCGGTTCGCCCGCAATGGCGCGCGCCGGCTCCCCATAACACACATACACTATCGCAAAACACCTATCCACCGCCAAGAGCTTACAGGAACCCTCAAGGGCAGGTTTCCGGGGAAATCAGGCTTTCAGAAATGAAAGAATACAAAGAACATTCACTGAGTTGGGAGAAACCTATACTGCCGTGTTCCACAAATTAAGGCAGTTAGGCTTGTTGAGTCCTGTTGAGCCCAGATTGCCAAATCCCCTTCCCAAAAATATGGACCACTCGGTAAGCTGTGAGTATTGTTCGGGGGCTCCCGGACATGATACCGAGAAGTGTTGGAAGTTGAAACATGCAGTACAAAATCTTATTGACACCAACAAGATTGAGGTTCAGACACCAGAGGCGCCCAACATCAATCAGAACCCGTTGCCGGCACACCTTGAAACCCACATGATTGAGCTAGTGCACGAAGGAGGGGATCTAAAGAAACCCTCACAAACAGTGATGATGATTCGTGTCGGTTCAAAAGAAATGTTAACCAGTGGAAAAGCGGTGGTATAGTTGGAAAAGGTGGATGACAAGCCAGTTATGGTGTTGGAAAAGGGTCCAACGAGGCAGATGTGCAGTTTGTGGGGTTGAAAGCAAAAATCAACAATTGAACGGCTACTCCTCTTCCTATACGAAGGGAGTCTTGGTAGTGGGCTCTGATTTTCTTTTTTGTTGTCTGGATTATTCCAGGGTTGTAATCCAGATTTTTCTTGTGCTCGCCAAAGTGTGAAACCTTGCTATCCCGTATTTTAATAAAGTGAAAGTTTTTTTTTCTCATTCCTTATTTTGTTTTAATTTTTCTTCTTATTTTTCTCTTCTGAACAGTTCTCTTTATACTGGTTCTAATGACATGGCATGTACGACGGATCTTCAACCTAATCTAAAAAATCAATTTGATTTCGAACTTATTGTACAAGATTGTGATGATAAGTCGGAATACGATAAGGATGAAGCCTTCGAAGAAATTAACAGAGAGTTGAGCCAATTTGAAAAAAGAGCCCAACTGACACGGAAGCTGTCAATCTAGGGGATGCGGATGACATCAGGGAAGCTAAGATAAGCGTCCATATGGAACCAAACATCAGGGAAGAACTAATCAAAGCACTTACTGAATTCAAAACATTTTGCATGGTCATACGACGACATGCCGGGTTGAAGCACCAATTTAGTGGTTCAAAAATTGCCCACTGACCCAGCATTTCACCCCGTCAAGCAAAATTGAGGAAGTCCAAAACCGACATAAGTGTGAAGATTAAGGAAGAAGTAACCAAACAGCTGAACGCTAAGGTTATTCGGGTCGCTCGATATCCTGATTGGTTGGCTAATGTGGTGCCAGTGCAAAACAAAAAAGGAGATGGAAAATCCGGGTGTGTGTTGATTATTGCAATCTAAACAGAGCAAGCCCAATGACGCTTTGTGATCAACAAATATCTAAGGGAAATGCGTCGACATGACTATCAATTCTGACGCAGTTAAGAGATATTATGTATGATTGTAATTGTTGTTTGTTTGTATTTAGCATTTATCAGAGAATGAAATGACGGAGACAATTCTTTCTTCTATCCAAACACTTTAACCTTTGCTTCCCCTTTTGAGCCTTATTTATTCTTTCATACCCCTCTTTTGGAATCAGTAATGAAAATGAAAGAAAAAAAAGTAATGATAATAAGAACAAAAGAAAAGTCACAAAAAAAAAACAAAGGAATTGGGAACTACGTTTGACCCGATTCCTCGAAGAGGATACGTAGGCGCCTCACGGCTCGGTCATAGTGTGCATAAGATAACATAGTGTGACAAAATAAAAATCCCCAAGCAAGAAAAACTGGGGCAGAAGTTGGCGCTTGTAATTTTGGCAAGAAAGTTTGATTCCAAGAGTTGTACTATCTTACCCCTAAAAATTATTTTTGAACTTTGGATACCCTTTCTCCTTTCAGCCATACACAAAAACCCCTATTGATGTCCAAAAAGACCTCCCGATCAGTAACTGAGAAGTGCTAAGTCAATGCAAATGGAAGTCGGGAATAACACTCTGATCCCCAGCAAAGAAGAAGATCATAAGCTGGAAATGAATTGATAGCCGAAAGAATCCCCCAACAGAGAGAGTCATATCGGCAGCACTCTAATCCCCATCTGAAAAATAAAATAAAATGAGAGAGTCTTATCGGTAAAAACCTTCACAGGCACCATAAGGCGACGAGAGTTGAGAGAAATGAGAGAGTCTTATTAGTGAAAACCCCTCGAAGGGCACTATGAGGCGACAAGACAAGATTGGCGGGAAGGATCCACATTTGGCAAAGAGTTGAGTGCCTGTTTATCCCCAGCAACATGAGGCCGTCCGAAGGGTTGATTGATACAAATAGACTGGGTTGATTAATCCGGAATGCGTGACATGATCGTTGGGATCAGTTATATCATTCAGATAAGTTCTTTTCTTTCCTTTTCCCCAATATTTTGTTCAGAAAGACTTCTTCTTTTTCTATTTTTGAAATTCTTCACTTTTTCATTTCTTGGTTTAAAGATTTTACCTCCCCAACAGTTTGTTTTTGAAAAGGATTTTCAGAGTTTACTACCAGTTGCCAAAATGATGCAAAGCAAAAGGCGAATACAATAGGCCAAAGATAAGGCGATAAAGTGAAAAGAAGTTGGTCACAAACACAGAGTGGGGAAGGAAGAAAAGGAAAATTCATCCCCAACAAGTTTTGATAGCGTAATGAAGCACAGAGCAGGGAAGAGGGAAAGGGAAAAACCATCCCCAGCAGGAGTGACACGACCACTTACCATGTGTTAAAACTAACAAATTTTCTTTGATTTGAAGCAGGAAAAGGAAATCTTGTTAATGGCGAAAAAACATGCCACAAGGAAAAGCACCAACACTGGGGCAGAAAATTTTCTGCCATTTGTCGAAAATTTTCTCGAAGGAACGAGGAAATCAATTCAAGTTTTAAGAGATAGCAAGACAACACGATTCTAAGAAAGACAGTCGTAAGTAAGACAATTCCAAGTTTTTGAAGATGGGTTCATCCGCCCTCGAATAGGATATTCTGGGTTCATCCGCCCTCGAATAGGATATTTTGGGTTCATCCGCCCTCTAATAGGATATTTTGGGTTCATCCGCCCTCGAATAGGATATTTTGGGTTCATCCGCCCTCGAATAGGGTATTCTGGGTTCATCCGCCCTCGAATAGGGTATTCTGGGTTCATCCGCCCTCGAATAGGGTATTCTGGGTTCATCCGCCCTCGACTAGGGTATTCTGGGTTCATCCGCCCTCGAATAGGATATTCTGGGTTCATCCGCCCTCGAGTAGGATATTTTGGGTTCATCCGCCCTCGAGTAGGATATTTTGGGTTCATCCGCCCTCGAGAAGGATATTTTGGGTTCATCCTCCCTCGAGTAGGATATTTTGGGTTCATCCGCCCTCGAGTAAGATATTTTGGGTTCATCCGCCCTCGAATAAGATATTTTGGGTTCATCCGCCCTCGAATAGGATATTTTGGGTTCATCCGCCCTCGAATAGGATATTTGGGTTCATCCGCCCTCAAATAGGATATTTTGGGTTCATCCGCCCTCGAATAGGATATTTTGGTTCATCCGCCCTCGACTAGGGTATTTTGGGTTCATCCGCCCTCGACTAGGGTATTTTGGGTTCATCCGCCCTCGACAAGGATATTTTGGGTTCATCCGCCCTCGAGTAGGATATTTTGGGTTCATCCGCCCTCGAGTAGGATATTTTGGGTTCATCCGCCCTCGAGTAGGATATTTTGGGTTCATCCGCCCTCGAATAGGATATTTTGGGTTCATCCGCCCTCGAATAGGATATTTTGGGTTCATCCGCCCTCGAATAGGATATTTTGGGTTCATCCGCCCTCGAATAGGATATTTTGGGTTCATCCGCCCTCGAATAGGATTTTATTTTCTAAATTGTTGTTGAAGCCAGGCGCCCACCTGTATAACGAAGAGGAATACTTTTTGTCTGTCCATTTCATATTTTAGGCGCCCACCTGTATAACAAGGGAATACATTCCACGCCTTTACCAATAGGAGACGCATTTCCTCCTAAGTTCATTTTACCCATAGGAGATGCATTTCCTCCTAAGTTTACTTTTACCCATAGGAGACGCATTTCCTCCTAAGTTTAGTTTTACCCATAGGAGATGCATTTCCTCCTAAGTTTAGTTTTATCCATAGGAGAGATATTTCCTCCTAAGTTTAGTTTTACCCATAGGAGAGGCATTTCCTCCTAAGTTAGTATTGAAGTTGGGAGCCCGCCCATATAACAGAGGCATACATTTCTGTCCTTTCATTCTGTTCTAGGTCGCCCACCAGTAAAATGCGGGAATACTTTCTGTTCTAGGTCGCCCACCAGTAAAATGCGGGAATACATTCTGTTCTAGGTCGCCCACCAGTAAAATGCGGGAATACATTCATGTTCTAGGTCGCCCACCAGTATAATGCGGGAATACATTCAGTCTTTTTCATTACAAGCGTTGAAGTTGGGAGCCCGCCCATATAATAGAGGCATACATTTCAAGATCAAGTCAGAAAACAATAAAATAGAGGGTTACAACAAGAATCCCCAGCAGGAAACAATAAAAATCCCCAGCACCGGGAAACAGAAGGTTGCAACAAGATGTCCCAGCACAAATTCAGGCGCATGAGTCAAAAGGAAGAAAGGACGCGTCTTGAAAGAAGCAGCTGGTGAACATTAAATCATGCCCAGCATAACAAGTCTGATGAAGAAAGTCGTACCCACCAGAGGAACCGCCAAAAAGCTTGATGAAGAAAGCCATGTCCCCAGCGGACCGAGCAAAATGATGAAAACTGGTATTCAGAAAAGCAAAGGGCCAGTATCATTCCAAAATTCAAGGAAGAAAAGCACCGAAGGAAACACAAGCCGACAAGAAAGCAAGGCAACAAGAACAAATTTTAGTCTAGCCTAGCTTCTTGTTTTCTTTTAAGCACGGTGTAACAAGGAGATCGGTAAGCAGTGATAACAGCATGCAACAGCAGTAACATCGCAGTCCCACGGTAGTCCCAGCTACCAAAAACTTCCCGAACTACATTGACCTGATTCCTGTTTAGCCCAGGATATGTAGGAAACCTTTGAAGCAAAGGTTCGGTCAAATCTTTTTCAAAAAAAAATGCTTCACACGGAGTACTCGGATGGGCAAAAATCGCTCGCTTTATCTTTGCACGAAAACCCTTCGTGTCTCCGGGCAAAGAGGGGCAGCTGTAAGCACGTGATTTTTGCCCTATATGAGAATTACTCCCAAAAAATTCAAAAATAAAATAATTTTTCTTGGTGTGCAATTTTTGTGATATTTTGTGATATTTTGTGTAACTATTTGTATGTTTGTCTATGCATGTTTATTTGTTAAATTAATAAAAAATACAAAATATGTCGCATTTTGCATGTAGGATTTAATTCTACAATTGTTAGTAATTAAATTTGTTTACAAAAATTAAAAATTACAAAAATAGGCATCTTTTGCATTTTTAGCATTTAATGTCCAAATGAACAATTTTATGCTTAATTATTACTTAATTGTGCGTTAATTGTTATTGGAAGTTAATTTGCGCTTTTATAACTTAATTTAGTTCTTAATAATAATTTAAGTACTTTTATAATTTAGTTTTAGAAAAATAAAAGAAGAAAAGAGAACAAAAATACAAAGAAAAATCGGATTGGGCCACTTCTTCAATTTCAAACCACAGGCCCAAATAATTGCCCAACTTTCCCCATGACCCGGTCCGTTTCAAACCGGGTCGACCCGGTCCGCTCCATTAACCCAACACCCCATCTTCATTTTTGTCCAACACAAAACAAAACCAAAAAAATAAAAAATAAAAGGTGAATTATCACTATTAATAGTTTTTTTGTTTTTTTTTATATATATAAAAAATCCGAAAATATTTTATTTTATTTTATTTCTTTTTTAAAAAAATATAATAATTTCGGGAATGATTTAAAAAAAATAAGAAAAAGGGAAGTATTGAATAAAAAAAATATAAAAGTAAAAATAGGTGAAATTCTCTTCTTTTTTTTTTAAAAAAGTAAAAGAATGTAGAAAATTTTAAAAAATAAAAAGTTTTGTGGAAATTTTTAAAAAATTTAAAAGTAAAAGAAGGTTGGAATTAAAAAATAAATATAAAGGTATCTGAAAATTTAAAAAATTTAAAGTAATTGAAAGTAGCATTTTTGAAAGAAAAAGAAAAGATAGTGGTTTGTTTTTTAAAGAAAAGTTAAATAAAGTGAGATTCTCTTTTAAAAAAATAAAAAGTGGGATTTTAAATAAGATAAAGTAATTAAAGTTGGAATTTTAAAAATAAAAGTAAATAAAGGTGGGATTTCTTTTTCTAAAAAAATAAAAGCAATTTGTAAGTGGGATTTCTTTTAATTAAAAAAATAATAAAATAATAAAAAACAAATCTGAAAATTTCGAAAATTTTGCTATAAATAGAAGAGAAAATTTAGGAAGAAGGGTGGAAAAAAAGAGAGGAAAAACTAGATAGAGAGAAGAAAAAAAGAGGGGGCGGAGTGAGAAGTATACACCCGATATACATTCTGGATACACTGAATATACAGGGGCAGAATTCATTTTGGAGAGTTTTGAAGTTGAAAAAGAATAGTTACTGCTTCATTGCCTCGCTTAAGATCTGAAATAGTCAGAACCTTCCTACCTTTTACTTCTTCACTATACTTGGAGTCGTTTATAGTCTCCTGGGTTTTCTGCTATTCCTACTGTACTGGTTTGCGGTGTTGCTGAATCTGTTGTTGCTGTGTTATTACTGCTGCTGACTTCTCCTTCTTTTGTTCTTGTACTGCTGTTTCCAGGTACACATTTGTACAATCTCGGCTTGAAGCAAAAATGAAATATTAATCAGGCTTTGTTCCTGTTGAATTCCTCCTGTTTAGATTTGTGGTTGAATATAATTTTCTTTTCTTTGTATAAAAATGTAGTTGATTGATTAAATTAGTAACGATGTCACATATGTATAACTTCTTCATCTAATAATGTTAGTTTAAATTAATCAAAGAATAGTTAATCTGTTTTGATATTATGGTGTGTCAATCTCACGTTTTAGTATTATTGAATAATAGAATATAGAATGAAAGCAGTTTTTCTTTGTACAAACTCGGTCGCAATTTTCCATTCGCATTAGCCGTAAACTAATAATTAATAAGTTACGTTTTTAGCATGTAATTAATTAAGAGATTTTCTTTTATTTTAGAGACGAACTTAATAGGAAAATATAGTCACTGTAGGTTTATCCTTTTAAATAAAAATGAGACGAGCCTCGACAAACAAAAATGCACAAGCTGCGGGGCCCTCTAAATGTATATATTAAAATACTTAGAATTCGGGACAGGCCGTTTAGCGAATTTTACGGCCTTCCCAAAATAACAATACGCTAGTTGCTTTAGGCGCACCTTTAATAATTTAACCTTCTTAAACACGGGTGCACATTGATGTGACCCAAATCCAAATCTCAATAGAGTCAAAATGTGTCGACGACCACGGGTACATTGATTGTAACGCGGTTCGGGATATATTTTCACAACGTTGCAATTCCTTGTAGAAAATAATAATAACAATTATGAAAGCGGTAAAAAGTTAAAATTTGCACATAAGTTCATATTTGTATAAAATCAGATAATCAAGCCGAATATAACAGTTGAGCGACCGTGCTAGAACCACGGAACTCGGGAATGCCTAACACCTTCTCCCGGGTTAACAGAATTCCTTATCCAGATTTCTGGTACGCAGACTGTAATATGGAGTCATTCTTTTCCTCGATTCGGGATTAAAATTGGTGACTTGGGACACCCTAAAACTCCCAAGTGGCGACTCTGAAATAAACAAACCAATCCCGTTTCGATTGTCCTTTAATTGGAAAAAACTCCCTTGTACCCTCTCGGGTTCGCCTTTTCTGACATATCAGCAGCAGTTCCAACTTCACTTTCTCGGAAGACTACATCTCTGCTTCTGATGACCTTCTTCTTTACAGGATCCCACAGTCTGTACCCGAACTCTTCATCTCCATATCCGATAAATATGCAGGGAACAGATTTATCATCCAGCTTTGTTCTCTGCTCTTTTGGTACATGTGCAAAAGCTCTGCAACCGAACACCTTCAGATGCGAGTAGGACACCTCCTTGTTGGTCCAAACTCTCTCTGGGATTTCAAACGCCAACGGAACTGATGGACTCCTATTGATCAGGTAACAGGCTGTCTGAACTGCTTCACCCCAGAATGACTTAGGCAGTTTAGCCATTCTGAGCATGCTTCTCACCTTCTCCACAATGGTGCGGTTCATCCTCTCGGCTACGCCATTGTGCTGTGGGGTTCCAGGAACTGTCTTTTCATGTCTGATCCCATGACTTGAACAATACTCTTCAAATTCCCTTGAAGTGTACTCACCTCCATTGTCACTTCGGAGGCGCTTTAGCTTTCGACCCGTCTCCCTTTCTACTAGAGCATGAAATTTCTGGAAAACTTGAAACACCTGATCTTTGGTTTTCAAAATATAAACCCATAATTTTCGTGAAGCATCATCAATAAAAGTAACAAAATATTTGTTACCGCCCATTGATTCAATTTCCATTGGGCCGCAAACATCAGAATATACTAAATCAAGTATATTCAATTTTCTTTCAGACGATGTCTGAAATGAGACTCTATGCTGCTTACCAAATAAACAGTAGTCACAAGGTTTTACAGTTGTACCTTTGGCATAAGAAATGAGTGATTTCTTGGCAAGAATCTGCAATCCCTTCTCGCTCATATGACCCATTCTTTTGTGCCATAAATCTACAGAAATCTCATCTTGTGCCGCGTTCAATTCACCTTGGCATATTTCTGCATTTGTCCTGTACAACGTGCCACGAGCAACTCCCTTTGCAATCACCAATGATCCCTTAGTGAGTCTCCACTTTTGATTTGCAAAATAACTCTCGTATCCATCTCGGTCTAAAGCAATTCCCGAGATCAAGTTCATCCGCAAATCAGGTACATGCCGCACATCCTTTAGAACCAATGTGCATCCGACATTTGTCTTGATACAAATGTCACCAATCCCCGCAATCTTTGAGTAACTTGTGTTACCCATTTTCACTGTGCCGAAATCACCTGCTACATATCTGCAAAAAAGATCTCTTACCGGTGTGGCATGGTGAGATGCCGCTGTGTCAACCACCCATTCCGACTCTGGACCTGACAGGTGCATGCATTCCTCTTCCTCATTTATAAAGAGGACAACATTATCATTATTTTGCACCATGGCGGCTGTGTTGTCGTCATTCTTCTGGCCACTGGTTTCACCTTTGCCCTTCCTTGGATTTGGGCAATCTCTTTTGAAGTGACCTGGTTGATTACAGTTGTAGCAATTTCTGACTCTTGATTTGGATCGGTTCTTTGACTTCCCACGAGCTCCGGATCTACCATAGTTGTTCGAACTCCTTTGATAACTCCTGCCTCTACCTTCTGTGATGAGAGCCTGTCCTTGATTTTCAGGCTTCTTTCTCATCTTCTCATTGAGTAGAAGAGCCGATGTGACATCTTTCAACTCAATAGTAGTCTTACCGTGCAGGATGGTTGTTGCCAAATTATCGTACGAAGATGGCAACGAGTTCAATAGCAAGATGGCTTTATCTTCTTCCTCGATTTTCACTCCGAGGTTGGCAAGCTGTGTGATTAGTCCGTTAAACACATTTAAATGTGACAAAAAATTCGTACCTTCACTCATGTGTAGGGCGTATAACTGCTTCTTCAGGTACAATTTATTTGTCAGCGTTTTGGACATGTATAGGCTTTCCAACCTTGTCCAAATTCCACGTGCAGTGTCTTCATCAATGATGTTATTTACCACATCATCTGATAAGTGCAACCTAATTGCACTAGCAGCTCTTTCATCCAAGTCAGCCCAATCCTCAGCTTTCATGGTATCAGGCTTTTTGGAATCAACATCTAGAACCTTGTGTAATCCTTGTTGGATGAGCAGATCTCTCATCCTTCTTTGCCATGTTGAGAAACCGTTATCTCCGTTGAATTTTGCTACCTCGTACTTTACTCCGGACATTTTTATTTTTCACCAAGTATAGTACTACCGACAGTGAATAGTATTTCAGTGAACGAGCAGAACCTGTGCTCTGATACCAGTTGTTGGGAATAAACCCCTTACCAAAATAATATTCACGGTAATAAAGCGGAATAATAATGTAGCACCGAGATACGGTAATTAACAAGAATAAAAGAGTAACAATGACACCAAGATTTTTACGTGGAAAACCCTTCTGAATAAGGGAAAAAAAACCACGACCCCGAGAGGAGCAACTGATATCACTATAGTAAGGAATTTTACACTTTGTAGGTCGGAGATAAATACTCCAAAGACCACTACAACACTCAAAAGAAATAACCCTCTTTTGATATTCCCACCTCACTACAATATCGCTCACTCTCTATTTTCCTCACAGACTATTTTCTTATACCTTGTCTGTGAAACCTCACTCTTTCTTTCTCTCTTTGTTGGTGTGAAGAAATGAGAGTTGAAGCTCTCCTTTTATAGCCAAAGCTTCACCCTCTAAAGCCTACAATATTTGACAATTTACACACACTTTTCACAATTCAACAAAGTTGGCTACCAAACCAAAGAAATTCAACAAGGTTGGCTACCAACCAAACCAAGTCAACAAGGTTGGCTACCAAACCAAAGAAAACTCTTATTAGGCACATGCCTAATACTTCTTCAATGAGATGGACATCATCAGGAATTGCTGATTCTGGAATAGATTGGAGCTGATCGCAGTACCCGATATCTAGACTTCGAAGTGAAGTGAGCGACGAGGGAATACCTTCTTCGAGTAGTGACCAAACTTGAGGTGAATTACGAATAGATAGACGTTTCAGAGAAGTGAGGCTTTTGAGAACTTGGCTGCTTAAGGTTTTCAGATTATTTACTTCAAAACGTCGAATGGAGAAAGGAAATTCCCAATTTTCATCAGCAAGAATCTCTTCGTCACTACCATCATGAATGATGGTTAAATCTGTGAGACGGCGGAGTATCTGTAAAACCCACTCCTTTCGGCCATTCACCAGTTTCTTGCAATACTCGATCAGAAGGACTTCTAAATTGAAGGGTAGTCCTCCTTCAGGAAAGGACTCAATTTCTGGACAATAACGCAGGGAGAGACGTTTAAGAGATGGAAGGAGTTCCTGCATACGTTCTGGCAATGATTTCAGCTTTTGGCATTTGTAAATAAACAAATAACACAACGAGGTCATCTGAATCGTGCATATAGCTGAAATTGTTTCAAGATTCTCACATTCATCAATTTTCAGATCTTCGATCCCAGTGGGAATCAAAAGCCGTGCAAGGAGATGACAACGTTTAATTCTGAATCTGTTGGTATTTGGAAGACTGCTAATACGTATAGAGGTAATAGAGTGGCAATCATCAATATTTAGTGAAGCTATCTGCTTCATTCCCTGAATTTGGGATGTAAACATTTGAGCATCATCAAAAAGAATTCCAAGATTAGGAGAACCAACAACTTGAAGCCAATCTAAACTTAAAAGTTGGATAGGTGTCTCCAAAATGAGTCGAGGACATTTTGAAATTATCAATACTGTCAAAGAACAAAGATTTTCAGGCAACTTCCCAATCAACTTGGGGCAACCTTTAATTGTAAGTCTCTTAAGTGTTGGGAACTCTCCATTCCCTAGTATATGCCACTGCTTCCACTCCAGCATATTTGCAAATTCAAGCGACTTAAGAGAGTTAAATGGCTTTTTGGAAGACAAACCACCATAGAATTCTTCAGTCACCTCAGTTATTCGATGCATCCCTCTGATGGCAAGGGCATTCAAAGAAGGAAGTTGTCCTAGTGCTGGCAAGGAATCACAATCCATGCAGTTGCTAAGATACATTTCTACCAGCTTAAGAAACGAATGAGCAGCTAGCCAATCTGGAAATTTTGTCCCTCTGTATCCCGTGGTTCGGAGTATTTTTATGTTTGTATTTGGTTGTAACTCATCAAGTATGTCTCTCTCATTTTGTGAGTTTTCAGCAATACTTTCGCTCCACTTCAATGATAACTGTTCAACGTGATTTTTTTCTCTCATGTTTGCCTTCACAACTTCCCTTCTATCAACCACATTTTGCAACTCTAGAATTGATAGAGATCCATATAAGTTATGTAGTTGATCCAGATCTCCGATTCTTGAACCGCTGCAATCACCTAGAAGAAATTTAGCTCCCACTAGCACATGAAGGCTTTTCAACTTGCTTAGATATAGCGGCATCTTCAAGCGAGGAATGTTGCTAATATCAAGGTGACGCAAGTTGCTCAACTTTTCCATGTGGTTGTAGCTCCTCAAGATTAAGGCAATATGATAAGAGAAGTGTCTCCAAGTTACAACTTGTTTATCGCTGTCCAAGAAAGGTCCAAAAATCTTAGGAGTTTTAATTTGATAAACAAGGCATTGGGCAACTCCTTAATGTTATAACCAGATAATGATAGTGCCCTTAATGATGTTAATCTTGGCAATATCTTATGCAACACCCTATTACTTAGGTCGTAAATGGGAAAAAAGCGATTCATGCTTATGGGAAGCAATGTCCTCAATTGCTCCAATTTGCACAGGGATTTCAATTTCTCAAATTCTCCAAAGCTCATTGAATATGATAAGTGTCGAGTTTGTTCCAATATATGAGATCCTTCGTTGTTTTCCAACCTGAAGCAAAGATTTGAACATGCAATTTGGGCCAGATCATTGACAAGGTCATGCATTAAGAACATCTCAGTCCCCGTTGGAAAAGACGTAGGGACCCTTTCGAACAATGATCTTGATCTCAACTCGAGAAAGTATTGGTTTCCTGACTCTTCAATTGATTCATCTTTCTGTAACCACTGTACAAGACCATTAGCAATCCACAGATTAATAACTTGTTCTTTGCAAAATAGATGATCTTTGGGAAATATTGCACAATAGGCAAAGCATCGCTTTAAATGTACAGGAAGATCATTGTGTTGAGAAGCGTATCAAATTTTGGCCTACTCCACGGCCACACAAAGAATAGCTCTTGATTGAAGAGAGAAAGAAGAAGTTTTGGGATGATCTACAAATGAAAATGTAGACCCCTATTTATAGGCATTTAAATGCCCTGCCGAGGTAAGCGCTTACATCATAAGAATGTTGAGGTAAGCGCTTACATCACAAGAATGTCGATGTAAGCGCTTACATCATATTTTCATCTCTTTTTGATTTTTCTTTCTTTTGTTTTGTCTACTTTCACATACAACAATAGGTTTGGTCCTATCAATCTCCCCTCAAACCTATGTTACATCAAGAAAGAAAATAAAGAAAGATTTGCTATTCTCTGGTGGCACCTTCACTCTATCAGTCTTGAAGGCTAACTGAGGCAGTGCACAACCTCAGTTTGTCAACACCGACAACTTTGGTCAATATGTCTGACGGGTTCTTTGATCCTGGTATCTTCTGCAGGGAAAAAGTTCCTTCGTTTATCAACTCTCGGATATGATGATACCTCAACTGGATATGCTTTGATCTCGCATGAAACACTGAATTTTTGGCAAGATGAATTGCACTCTGGCTATCGCTGAAAAGCTCACAATTGTCCTGCTCTTTACTTAGCTCTTTAAGAAAATTCTTGAGCCAAATCATCTCACTTCCAGCTTCTGAGATTGCCATGTACTCTGCTTTAGTGGTAGATAGAGCAACACTTTTCTGAAGTCTGGACATCCAACTAACAGCAATACCACCCAAGGTGAACACGTAGCCCGTGGTACTTTTTCGACTATCCAGATTGCCGCCTAAATTTGCATCAGCAAAACCTTGTAAGATAATATTTCTCTTTTTAAAACAAAGTGCCATACCTGAGGTGCCTTTGAGATATCGCAATATCCATTTTACACCTTCCCAATGCTCCTTTCCTGGATCTGACATGTATCAACTAACAACTCCAACTGCATGGGCTATGGCAGGTCTAGTGCAAACCATAGCATACATCAAACTTCCTACTGCTGAAGCATACGAAACTTTGGACATGTACTTCCTTTCTTCATCTGTCTTAGGTGATTGGTCCTTTGACAGATTTAGATGGCTTCCGAGTTGAGTGCTTCTGGTCTTTGCATCATGAAGACTGAACCTGCTTAGTACCTTCTGTATGTACCAGTTGTTGGGAAGCTATCAAGCTAATAGAAAGAAAAGAATATTTAAGAGAGAAAAGCAATAAATTGCACAAAACAAGACAAGACAAGATTTACGTGGTTCGGCAATTTTTGCCTACTCCACGGCCACACAAAGAATAACTCTTTATTAATTGAAAAGAGAAAGAAGAAGTTTTGGGATGATCTACAAATGAAAATGTAGACCCCTATTTATAGGCATTTGAATGCCCTGCCGAGGTAAGGACTTATATCATAAGAATGCCGATGTAAGCGCTTACATCATAAGAATGTCGAGGTAAGCGCTTACATCACAAGAATGTCGATGTAAGCGCTTACATCATATTTTCATCTCTTTTTGATTTTTCTTTCTTTTGTTTTGTCTACTTTCACATACAACAATAGGTTTGGTCCTATCACATTGTAGCTCAACATCAATGCTGGTAAGATGTCATTCGAACGACTTGGCAGCTCCCATATTTCACTTCTTAGAATGTCTCTCCATTCTTCTACCTCTGATTTGGAGCGTAACATACCTGCAAGTGCCTTCAGAGCTAAAGGCAATCCTTTGCACTTGGTGGCAATTTGTTTACCAACCTCTTCAAGTTTTGGATGTTCCTCGAGATCCCTGTTTTCTAATGAATGTCGTTTGAATAAATCCCAAGAGACTTCATTAGATAGAGTCCCCACGTTAATAACCCCACTACCCATCATCAAGGCAACACTCTCCTTACGTGTCGTCACAATGATCTTAGTTCCAATTTCTCCTTGTGCAAAAGGATTTCTCAAGTCATCCCACTCGATGTATTTGTTATTCCAAATATCATCTAAAACAATAAGAAACCTTTTTCCCTTTTAAGCTTTCCTTCAGTTTGATCTGAAGCTGATTAAGATACTCACCAACCATAGAGTCAAATGATCCAATTTCTTGAAGTAACCCTTTTGTTATTCTAGAAGCATCATATGGTTCAGACACACAAAACCAAGCTTTCAAATCGAAATGGTCTTTCACCTTCTCATCATTGTAAACAACTTTAGCAAGAGTTGTTTTGCCAATCCCAGCCATTCCAACAATAGGAATTACAGCCAAATTTTGCCCATTTGCATCAATAGACAATAAACGGTCAACCAATTCCTCTATTTCATTTTGCCTACCAAAGATATCAGAGTCATCAACTACAGAAGTTTCTTGTCTAATACTTCTTTGCTTAGCCGAATCAATATAGGCTTTGAGGTCAAGGCGACCAATTTGTTTTTCCAACTCCTCCAACGTTTCAACGGTGTCTTCCAATTTCTCTTTTATGTTAACTTAAAATTCATCACTCAAGCACAAGTTCAAGTCACTTACCTGTTGGTTGCTTATTTTTTCAATATTGATGCTGACCTTCCACTTTAAGTCTCAAAACTTCATAATTGATTTCTTCCATTAAGTTTTCAGCATTGTCCACAGCATCCTGAAGCTCATTAAGCCACTGGCTCACGTACGAATTTGATGCCTGCTTGTTCTCTGCATCTCTTAGCACAACTTGAAGACCAAGCAAAGTCATCCTCAGCTTCTTAAATAGCCGAAAATCATGCTTTTCCCTCTGAAACATCTTGAGCAGCTCACCCTGAGGAGCAAGCCTATCAAAGAGAACTGAAAGGCCTGAAGAGATAAATGCACTACCAACTGCTAAGCCAATCTCCATTTTTAAAAGTCTCTAAAATTAATATGTGCTAAGAGATTTATTTTACCTCTTCAATGCTAGATAATAATCTAAACAGGTCTGGTATTCTAACTATGTGCTTTAGCAGAAATTACTTTTGTCTTATAGCTGTATATTAAGACTGTTTCTCTTCTCACTTTTGCTATCATTTGCCACTGCTATATAGACAATTACTCCATATTTTTCTTGTTTTATATAATTTGGCAGTTACATATAGAAAGAAAAAGGACAACATTTTTTCCAATGTTTGGTCATTAACTATTACAAACAATGTAGTCCGGCCACTCTAACTACATCCCATCAGCACGGTCAGGGGCGGATTTAGGGGGGCGCAAGGGGTTCACCCGAACCCCCTTCGCCGAAAAAATACACTGTATATATAAGGCAAAATCTGTTTTTTACCTCTATATATTAAGTTTTGAACTCCCTTAACACAATCCAAAAGTGTAGTTTAGTGGTCAAGGGGGTTCAAAATCTACATAAGGTCATGGGTTCAATTCCCACTAGATACAAAAAAAAATTTTGAACCCCCTTCGTGGAGATCCTGCGTAGTCAGGAAATTCAATAAGGTTTTGAATTCCATTTGCCAGTGGACTATGCAAGGGTGTTCAAAATCTATTTTTAATCAACAACAAATACTCTCACTGTTCCAGTTTATGTGAACTTATTTCTTTTTTGGTCCGTTCCAAAAAAAAATGACCCCTTTCTAAATTTGGTAACAATTTAGCTTAAACTTACAATTCTATCCTTAACGAGAAACTTTTATAACCACATAAATACTTTGGGCCCCTTTTTAACTTGTTTAGGACCACAAATTCCAAAAGTCTTCATTTTTTCTTAAACTCCGTGCCCAGTCAAAGAGGTTCACATAAATTAGACGGAGGGAGTAATATTTTTACTTTATACATAGTATAATTTTCCGACGAAGAGTAGTCAACTGACCACCCTTGGGCCAACATAACTACGCCCCTGTAGCCACATAAAGTGAAGGGTGGTCAGTTGAATGCCCTTTATTGGATAATAATATATACTGCATATATAAGTCAAAATTTACTTTTTATACACTGATGTACTACATCTTGAATATCCTAAGCGAAATTTCTGGATTTGCCATTGTTCATAATTACGGTTAAAGTGAAGAAAGTAACCAAACCATCCTTAAAATAAATTTAAGAAAAAAACAAATGGACGCAAAGAACTATATATTCACGTACTAAAACAACTTTTCTTTAAAAAAAAAGAGTCAGAAAATGACAATCAAATAAAATCAGAAGATGAAAAAGAGCACAGTACCTTGTGTTGGTTTATTAGAACTTTGTTGGGTTTGCATTGACATTGTCAATATTTTTTAATCTTGTAATCATATATTTGTATGAGATGTGAGGTTAATTAGATGCAGGCGGCAGAGGAAACAAAAGAGCGGAAATAACGAAAGGATTTATGTTGAGAATTTCGTCGAGAAGGAATCTAAAGATTGAATTTTCCCAAGGGACAACAAGAGTCGTATTTATTGATGTGAGTAAAAATTTACTCACTCCGAATGTTTATACCAAGCCAATGCGTGTAAGACATATATCTCTGTTTCTAAACATGTGGCACTATATCTTGTGTAAAAATGCTTGATCAACAATTTTTCCCTTCTCAATTTGAGTAAAGAGACAACCAGAACTTTTCGTTGGCTTTCTTAAAGGGTGTGATGTGAAATGAAAGTTGCACCTTTTCATCAAATAGAGTCTGCACTGTATGATTTATTCCGTCATTTGTGTTCGTAGAATTTCTATAAAAGTGTCGTTATTACAGAATAAATTTTCTATCTTACAAGGAATTAATCCGAAATTCCGAATACCTTGGGCAACATTGGTGGGACTAAAATCCTTAAGGACGCACAAGAAATTTTGTGGGCTCGGAATATTTTTACATTTCTATTCTAACTTCTGATTTTCTGGTTTTGAACGCAGTTTTACTAACACTTTTCCATTCCGTAATGATGGTTGAACTTTGTTCAAATCCTAACAGTGAAAACAATATAACCTTCTTATAATCTAATCATAACGTGCAATATGCTATGTGTTACGTATAACCAGTCTTTTCTCATGGAAGATTGTATTTCTTTCAAAGAAAAAACTAAAAGTGTGACTCCTAACGGCGTGTAGTTTCAATACGTCATAACTCACAATTAAGACTTCAAAAGAAAAGGTCAAATGTACTGAGTAAACTATTAATGACATCATGATACATCCCTGGAAGAGTGTATCAATTTCCTCTCTGATGCAAAATAAGAGTATAGTGTATTACCAAGTTCAAAGCTGCCTAAAAAGAACCAAAACAAAAAAAAATAAAAAATAAATATGAAATGTACACATCTCCTGGAAGATGACAATTTAGTATCCATTCAGTATTACCTATCGAATGCAGTGTAGTTAGAAACTCAAAAATCCAAATACTGAAAAAATCTTAATATTTGCTATCAAATGCAGTGTAGTATAAAATGACAATTTTAAAATACAGCCCAGGCTTAGACAAGAAGCAATGGCAGAAATGCAGAACAACAGAATAATTTAGTAACAAATGAGAGCCAAGCCTCAGACTAGTACCAGAAAATCTATAAGCTAAATAGTCCAAATAAACAAATTAAAGAATTACTCAGAGCAATGCATAAACTCTGAAAACGTAGAGCTTAATTTCATACTAAGCAAATCACAAAATTGTGGACATAGAAATAACAAGTCCTTTTAATTGATTTTTGACTTTGAGGTGGAGGCTATTAAAACTGGAATGAGGTGGTGTTTAGACCACGGCTTTAACAAATTAACTATTGAATCAGATTCTTTACTTGTTCTTCAAATGATAAAGGGAGAAATCTCCACGGCATGACAAATCAGAGAAGAAGTTAAAGAGATTCAAGCAATGAACACAGATGGACAGTTTCAATTCACTCACACCTTCAGGAAAGGCAACATTCCAGCTAATCTTCTAGCAAATTTAGCGGAAAGAGATAGAAAAAAACAGTTCTTCATTGGGGCTATAAACATGCCAAGGCAAATTACATCCTCAGTGAAAAATGATGAGCTAAGAAGACCAAGTTTTAGAATTAAGGTGAGGAAGAACACCTTCATCTTTGATCCAGGTTGAATGTGATATTTGTGCTAAGTTCATACTTAGCAATTTTTCGGACCTTAATTGTTTTAGGAGTGACCATCCTTTCTTTCTGTTATCTTAGGGATAAGACAATTGTAAAGTTGGATTTGTCCAATTAACTCTATTTTGATGAGGTCAGGTATATGCCCCCCTTTATGTTTCTTCTGAGTTATCTTCAGTATAATCTCCTATGGAGAACCTTTGGTTTTAAAAAAAAAAAAAAAGACTTTGACATAGGAGGAAATTTCTGCACAATATTTATGCACACAAACACTCATGCGCACATGTAACAGTCCATTACTCAAATGGTCACATAACTATCTCAAATTATCTCCTAAAGTCACTTTACTTTCGTTTGTAACAACAAAGTCACTGAACTATGCTTATTGCATTCAGAAGGTCACTCAACTAGATTTTCCAAATTTTGGATTGCCAAATATCTATTTTACTCTAAATTATAAACATTTATCTTCTTTTTATTTTTTTAAACTTTTTAATATTATGATTTTCCTTTTTAATTTATATTATGGACTTATCTATAGAATAAATAAATATTATTTATAAATTTAAAAAATAAAAAGTATTTAAGCAAGTATAATGCTGGAATAACAAAATAACGAGCTTAGTAAAAAAAAATTAATTAGAATAATTTGTTAGTAATAATAATTTTAGTATTAATAACAAAACTTCAAAAATTTATTTACACAATTCAGAATGAAAGAAAATAAAGGTTTTAAAATATATATTCCATGCACGTAATACAAAAATAATTATTTAAATAAAGATATTTTTATAATATACATTATATATTCTTGAAAATTATGCTCAATTATATTATTATGTTTCTATCAACTTTCCGATGACACAAAGTTATGTCACCGGAAAGTAGGGGGACTATCTGTATAAGGTAAAATATACTATGTTAAATCGTGCATGGAATATATATAATATAATTGAGCATAATTTTCAAGAATATATATGTATATTATAAAAATACTTTTGTTTAAATAATTATTTTTATATTACATGCATGGAATATATATTTTACAACATTTATTTTCTTTCATTCTGAATTGTGTAAATAAATTTTTAAATTGTTGTTGTTAATACTAAAATTATTATTACGAACATATTATTCTAATTAATTTACTATGCTCATTATTTTGTTATTCCAACATTATAGATTATAGATGCTTAAATACTTTTTATTTTTTTAATTTATAAATAATATTTATTTATTCCTTTAGGTAAGTCCATAATATAAATTAAAAAGGGAAAATCATAATATTGAAAAGTTAAAAAAAGAAAAGAAGATAAATATTTATAATTTAGAGGGTAAAATAAGTATTTGGCAATCCAAAATTTGAAAAATCTAGTTGAGTGATCTTCTGAGTGCAATAGAAATAGTTCAGTGACTTTGTTGATACAAACCAAAGAAAAGTGACTTTAGGAGATAATTTGAGAAGTTGAGTGACCATTTGAGTAATTGACTCGCACATATAATGATGCCAAAATCCTAATAAAAATAGATAAGTTTACAAAAGTTAATACTCAAAAGTTCCATTTTCTTTTACATGTATATCTTCTACTTAGAGATGTTAAATCACGAGGAGAGAGCTTATATTCGTTTAACTTGGCGTGAATAAGAGATCTGTGTATTTCATGACCAAGTCTAAAATTAAAGGCAAAATCGAAACACAAAAAAGAATAAATGCTTAAGAGGACATAATTATCTATTTCTTTCATGTAGGGAAAACCGTCAATGCTCCACATAAGACTTAACACTTGCACAGATTTTTTTTCTTTCTCAAACTGTGAAACAGACCATTAATGCTGAGACGATTAAAAAAGAAAAAGAATTAATGAACAAACAAAGGGAGTCTTGAATAAATAGCCACGTTTATTTGGAGATAATAGGACCAACGATCTTGGCCGCTATATTGAGCAATCTTTGGACACTATTTCCATTTTCTCACTTTTGAAATCCAGATTGAGCAGCGAACAACCATCCTCTACGGTAGACATGCCTAACATCCGACTGGCCCAGTGCGTCGAACAGGAACCGCCAATCATGGAGAAAATAAGCATTAGCTTTTTTGTGAAGTTTGTCTTGTAATAGGTAGAGTAATACCTCGCAATCTGTTTCTACTATAATCGGTATTTTATTTTTTTGTGAAAGCAAGTTCCAATCCTTTCACTAGGGCGAGAATTTCTCCTTGGATGGGTGATGAGACCATTATGCGACAGGAGAATCCATCAATCCATTTTCCTTCGGATTCTCTGATGATTCCACTTGCTCCTCCAATGTTGGAGTTTTTTTGGTGCATACCGTCTATATTGAGTTTATCAATATTTTTTGGTGGGGCCGTCTAGTTTATTGGGATTTTTGTGGTTAAGATTTTCTTTAAGTTATGGGTTGTTAGGCATAGGTATTCAATTGCGTGTGTAACTATTTTTTGGCTGTCAATTTTGATTGAGCGGTTATTGAAATAGTTATGATTAGGTTGAGCCAAATATGCCAAAGAATAATTTGGGTGATAACAACCAAAGGGATTGATATGTTATTACGTAGAAGGATACTCGTAGTGGAGGTACAAGTATCTTTTATCCAATTTAGTTGGTTTGAGGGTGGGGTGGTGATGTTTAACTCTCCCCATATTGTACTGTTCATTTGGGCAATGAAAGAACAAGTGATTTGTGTTTTCCTCTGTCTCACAATGTTTGCAAGAGTTACATTCGATTATTTTTCTTTGGCTTAGGATAGCTGCAGTGGGTAGACATTGATGTACTAATAGCCATAAGAATGTTTTGAGTTTGTTGTGGCATGGTGCTTTCCATATCTAGAAATGGTGAAAGGGTTCATGAGGTTGGGTTGCCTCTGTGATCTTAATGAAAAGGTTGTAGGCCGATTTTGTTGTGAAGTTCCCATCTTCGGTTCTTTCCAGAAGAATGAGTCATTTAAGTTTTTAGAGAACAGAATGTAAGTTTGTGTTACAAGGTCAGAGATCGTATTTGGTAGGTCGTATGGAAGAGCTTCTAGGTTCCAATTTTTATTACTAATAATATAATTAATTTTTTTTAATTTTTTTTTCTTCCTTGCCTAACGGCCCCTTGATTAGTTCTCTTAGGGTGTGTTTGCCAATAACCCACCTATCATCCCAAATGCTTATTTGACTCCCATTTCTAATATTTCAAGCGATGCCTTTGGAGAAGAAGGAATAAGTTTTTGCAGTGCTTTTCCAGATATAGGAGTCATTTGTTTTGTAAACCATAGGATTCCTTCTTAAAGTGTTAAGTGTGATGACCCGGTCAGTCTTCTTAAGAATTAATGCCCGATCCCCTATTAATTGCTTTTCGCGTATTTATTTTTGCTATTTTGATTTGCCCTGGGATGTTTGGCTTTAAGTTTCGGAGAGTTTTGGGACACTTAGTCCCTAAATGAGAGCTTAAGTGTTGGAAAGTTGACCGTAGTTGGAACAATATGAAGACGGCCGCGGAATGGAAATTCGATGGTTCTGTTAGCTCCGTTGGGTGATTTCGGGCTTAGGGGCGTGTTCAAATTGTGTTTTGGAGGTCCGTAGCTAATTTAGGCTTGAAATGCTGAAAGTTGAATTTTTGAAGTTTCCAGTCCGATAGTGAGATTTTTGATCCGAGGGTCGGAATGGAATTCTGGAAGTTGGAGTAGCTCCGTAGTGTTGAATGTGACGTGTGCGCAAAATTTCAGGTCATTCGGACGAGGTTTGCTAAACTTTTTGATCCAAAGCGTATTTTGGGAAAAATTGGAGTTCTTAGGCTTAAATCCTTGGTTAATTCGAGGTATCGATGGTGTGTTAGGTGTTTTAAGGATTGGTACAAGTTTGGATAGTGGTTTGTGACTTGTTGGTGCCTTTGGTTGAGGTCCCGGGGGCCTCAGGGTGATTTCAGATGGTTGACGGAAGGATTTGGAGTTTGAAGTTTGCTGCAGCAGCTGGTCTTCTGTCATAATCGCACCTGTGGTTTGGGTTCCGCAGGTGCGGAGCCGCAGAAGTGGAGGAGCCATCACAGAAGCAGATTTGGGGAGGACCTTCAGGTTCCGCAGATGCGAGAGAAATACCGCAAAAGCGGTCACGCATCTGCGAAAGATTAATCGCAGGTGCGGGTTCTGGTCTTTAAGTGAAAGTCATAGGTGCGACCTTTGGTCTGCAAAAGCGGGACCACAGATGCGGTCCCAGGGCCGCAAATGCAAAAATGTCTCGGCAGAAGGTATAAATTGTGCCCTTCGCGAATTTTGAGCTATTTCACCATTTTTATCTCGGCTTTGGAGCTTTTTGGGCGATTTGAAATAGGGATTTCAAGGGGACTTCATTGAGGTAAGCAATTTGGACCTAAAACTCGTTCCTATGCTATTATTTCACGGATTAGAGCTAGAAATCATGGAAATTTAGGGTTAAAATTGGGGAAAACTAGGGCTTAGTATTGGAGACCTTTGAGTAATGATTTGAGGGATGAATTGAGGTCCAATTTTGATACTTTTGATATGACTGAACTCGTGAGAGTGCAAGGTTTCTGAAAATATAAATTTTACCCGATTCCGAGGCGTGGGCCTGAGGGGCATTTTGGTCATTTTATATAATTTCGCGTATTAGCTTAGAATTTAATTGTAGAATCAGTTATTTGAAGTGTTATTTACATTATGCAATTAAATTGAATAGATTTGGGCCATTTGGAGTCGAGTACTCGTGGCAAAGACGTGGTTTCGGGTTGATTTTGAGCTGGTTCGAGGTAAGTGGCTTGTCTAACCTTGTGTGGGGGACCTTCCCCTTAGGATATGATATAATTGATAATTGAAATGCCCTTGTACGTGAGGTGACGAGTGCGTACTTGAGCAAATTATTGAAAATCCAGTTTTTCTTTAAGTATTTCAATTGAGTTTCGTTCTCTTGTTTTATACTACTTGCAAATTTAGCTTGTTGTTAGATTAGTAAAGCATGTTTAGTTGACTTAACTGCCTTAATTGCTCTACGTGAAGCATGCTAGGTTAGAATTATCTATTTATTTGGTGCAAAATTTAGCATTTATTGAGTATTCTTGTGTTGCTGTTGTGTGTTTTTAAGTTGGGACTACAGGATGGCATCTCGGTAGATTCCCTGTACGTATTTATGATTTGGACTGAGGTGCAGGATACCAAGAGATCCCTGGCACGTAAATTGAGGATACTAAGAGATTCTCGGGATACCAAGAGATTCCTAGCATATATTGAGGATACCGAGAGATCCTCGGGATGCCAAGAGATCCCTTTGTATACATAGAGGATACCAAGAGATCCTCGGGATACCAAGAGATCCCCCGGTTATCATCCTTGCTATGAGTGGTGTTTCCTTGTGGTTTGCTTTTATCTCTGTTTTCGTTATTGTATCCTTATTATCCTGTATAGATTCTTACTGTAGACTCTCAATTTTACTGCTTATCTTATCCTGTCATCTTAATATTTATTTAACCTTAGTAGGGCCCTGACCTTCATCGTCACTACCCGACCGAGGTGAGGCTTGGCACTTACTAAGTACCGCTATGGTATACTCATGCCCTTTCTGCGCATGTTTTTCATGTGCAGATCCAGGTATCGCTTCTCAGGCCTACCATCCTTGAGGAAGGCGTCTGCTTAGAGATTTCGAGGTACATCTGCCGCATTCGCAGACCGAGAAGTCCCTTTATATTCCTGCTTTTAGTATTTAGCCCTTCTGTATTTTTTTGTTCTTATTAGACATTTTAGGGTTAGAGTTATGTAGTATTTATCTTAGCTTGTGATTCGTGGGTTTCTGGGTCTTGGATTTAGATAATGGTTTTGAGATTTATATATGGTGTATGATGAGCGGCACATTTAAACACTGTTATTGCCTTATTTCAGCTTTTAAATTGTTTATTTTCCGCAAATATGATTTTTCTTCTGCAATGTAGGCTTACCTAGTCGTAGAGACTAGGTGCCGTCACGATGGTTCGCGGAAGGTGAACCGGGGTCATGACATTAAGGTATTTAGCCTTTATTATCTTAGCCCACAGAGATTCAGGATTGGAAAGGTATCTCCATATTAGGCTTGATAGGAGTGCGATATTTTTTTTCTTTTGCTTTGTACAACCCAAACTCTCCCTCTAGCTTAGGAGATGTTACCTTCTTCCAGTTGATATGATGAATGTTTCCGTTGTCCTTGGTAGAACCTAATAACTACGGATTCTAGCATATCACTCTTTTGCTTAGGTTTTTGGATAAAAAATATGTAAAAGTATTTTCGAAAACTAACTTATTGTGCTTGTTTGCAGGGTTTGGTCAAAATGAAGCAAGAAAGTCATAACCACCTCATAAAGGAGTTGAACATGCACAAGTTCAAAGCTGAGCTAAAAGCGCTAACAATGATGAAATAGTGCGGTCGCGGAAGGTCCACTGCTGAGGCGACCATAATTATGCTCTTAGCGGAATTGAGGTTCAAAGAAGGCAATTTTGGGCACAACAGACAACGCTGACCACGGTAAAATAGCGCGGCAGTGAAATACTTGCCGCTGTCGCGGTCCAAATTTCGCTGAGGGTAAATTGAGAATCAGAGGACTGGAAATTTGAGCTCAAATGAAGAGCGCCGTCTGCGAACATATTACGTGGCCGTAGTTGAAGACAACGCTGAGGCAATTTCTTTTACGCTCCCAGCGAAATCAAGTCCTGCCCCAGTCCAAAAGAGAAGAACCGCGGTCCGCGCTTGCTTTTGCGCGGCCGTGAAAGTTCAAGCGCTGAGGCGCCCATTATTACGCTGTCAGCAAAACCTCCGTAGGGGCATTTTTGTCCAGTAAGTTAAGCTGTGTATAAATAGATATTTTTCAGATTTTTAGGGTATCTTTTGTACTGAGGAGCTCATGAACCGCCGTGCTTAGCTATTTTGAGTAATTTTAGAGTAACTTTAGCTATTAATCTTAGATTTTATTCTTGTAATCAACATTTATGGATTATATTTATCTTCATCTTTGATTTCTACCTTTATTATGAGTAGCTAAACCCATTAGCTAGGGTTGGGTATTTAATAGATCTTCTATTTTAGGGCTTAATTATTTATGGGTTAGTGATATTTAGCTTGTTTCATACTTTAACTGTAGAATTGGTGGTTGCAAACATTGATTCATGCCTTTATGACTTAGACTCTTCTTGAGAAAGAGGGACTAAGTCTAGGATAATTAGGCTAACAAGGAATTGGGGTGTACTCAAGAGATTGATAGCCCAATTAAAGGGTTAAACCCGAGAGATAATAATACCCGACTTGAGCCAATTTTACATGTATTATTTGAACACCCAATTGGACTTGAGAAAGCCAATTAGGGCAAAGTCACTCAAACTACCGAGAGGTATAGAGTAAGTAATTTTATGTAAGGTTATATCACGACCCCAAATATAACAAGCTTGTCCTAAATTTTAGATCCCATTAGATACTCGCCTAGGTGTAAGTCACTTCCCTAGTGCTTTTTATCACTTGAAAAAACCTTACAAAAATATTGTACTTAGTTTATTTTCAGCATCCAATAGCAGTAAAAGTAGAATAGTAACAAAACCAAACATGTTTAGAAGTGCAATTAAAAGCAACACGCAAAGCTAGATTAGATAGAAACCCAATTCCCAACCAATATTAACTCCCTGTGAAAATCGATCTCGATCCTTCAGGTAAAAGTTGCATCGACCACTCCTCGCCATTATATAGTAGTGTAGGGTTGGAGCTGATCAGAACACCATAGGAAGTTTCTCTGAATGCGATCAATATTTTTTCTAGTCTTCACTAGAAGAAGGTTCATTTGCATGGAATGGGTATGGATGGCTGAGGGAGTCAATTGAATAAGAGCTAATCTCCCAGATAAGGTTAGTAGTTTTGTTTTTCTTCATTTTAGTCTAGTATTCATCCTGCCAAGTATGAATTGATAATCCGAGCTTTTGGGTTAGTTGGTAATTGAAAATCCCAGGTATTTTCCCATATTATTTTTTATCTTAATGTTTAGTGTGTTGGCCACCGATGTTTGGTTAGAAATTGGTACGTTTGAGGAAAAAATTATTTTGGATTTGGAGAAATTTATTCGCTACCCGAATTACTAGGAAATGAAGTTGAATATGTTTATGATAGAAGTGAACTTGCATTGTCTGCCTCAGAGAAAAGTATAAGGTCATCCGCGTATAAGAGGTGGGATATGGTTGGGCCATTCTTGCTTATTTTAATGGGTTTTCAGTTCAAAATATATACTTCATAATTAATGCAATGTGTTAGAGATTGTATACTGATGATGAATAGGTATGGGGATAGTGGGTCTCCTTGTCAGAAGCTTCTTGATGGTTCGAAGAATTCCAGTAATTTTTGGAAGAAAATTAAGTGGATGCCATCTGCACCTGGTGGCTTTAGTGGTTTAAAGGAATTTATAGCTCTATTGATTTCGTGACTAAAAGAGGTCTAATAAGAGCTTCTTTATCCTGATCTTTTAGGATGTTGAGTAGGCTTGGGTTATGTGTTATGATATATGTACATGAATCAAGTTCAGTTGTGTAGATATTTGAGAAGTGTTTAATAATAATATCATGTATTTCCTGAGGGTCAAACTGTGTAATTTAGCCCTATTATCCTGTTTTTCCTGCTTCTCTGGATAGCGGATATATGAAAGAATTTTGTGTTGGCATCCCTGTCATTTTTCTACTAAACTCTTGATTTTAATTTCCAAAAATCTTGTTCATTTTGGAGAATTAGTTATATTCATGAATAAGATTATTTTCAAGGTTATAGTGAAACTGGATTTTATTTTGTGGGTGCATGTTTTGGAGCCCCTGAATACGTGCAAGAAGAGTTTTTTTAAAAAAATATTCTCAAATGTGAACCTGTTCCATTCTTTCACGTGTTCTGCGAAGGAAGAAATGGCAGTTGAGTATTTTGTATTATTATTCCAATGTTTCTTAACTATGTTTGGGAAGAGTGAGTGACTAAGCCACATTGTTTCAAAGCGCAAAACGTGTGTCGGTTTACTGATATTTTTTAGGGCCTTAGTAGTAGTGGATAATGGTCCGAATGTGTAAATGGCATATGTGTGACAGTGCATCCGGGAACATTTTCATCCAATTTGAGTTTCAAGAAATCTATCCTATCTTTCCATAATTTGCTGCTGCCATTTTTTCCTTTTATTTGTCCATGTGAAGCGAGGACTCACAAAATCTAAGTCAATCATATCAATAACATCAAGGCAATTTAAAAAGACAGTACTTATGTTACTGTTTATGGGCCTACCTCCAAACTTTTTAGAGGTGGCTGTGACTTCATTAAAGTCTCCACATAATAGTCACGGGTAGGTGTTATTTTTAGCAACTATTTGCAGATTATTCTATAGAATTTTTTTGTTTACTAATAAAGTGTTGGCATAAACTAAAGAAAGTAGCTAAGGTTTTGAAGTTCTACTGACCTGGATGTTTGCATGGATCTCCTGGTCAGTAACTTCTACTGGATCCATCTCCAACTCTTCATGCCTCCACATTAGTACGACTCCACCTGAGTAGCCATCTACACTAATTTCAAACAAGTTAGTGAAACCAATAAATTTTATGAGCTCGTAGTGGCTTTACATGCGTGTTTCAGCGAGGCAGATGAGGGATGGATTGTTCCAGTCGACAATGTCTTTGAATTTGCATCGGAGTACTTGGTTGTTGAATCCCCTACAACTCTAAAGGAGGATCTTCATTTTGGGTTCATGGGTTATACGTGAGCTCCCACCCGGGGTCAGTGACATGCGCAAGTGTGCAACTAGTGGATGATCCGCCCCATTATTTATTGGCAATGGCAAGTCTTCCTCCGTTAGTGTTGGCAGAATCAGTGTTGAATATTTGTGGATGATCAATAAGGGGTAGGTGTGAATGTTCAATGCTATTCGAAGCACATTTTTTGGAACTAAGATGAAGTATCGTTTTTCTCTGTTTTCGTAAAATGTGATTGACGGTGATTCCAACAGTGTGATGTGTTATAGCATTTGATCTAAGATACTTGGTTCCTGCACTTCTTGGTTTATTAATATGATTATATCGGCTTCCGGATTCAAAGGGGACAATGGCTCTACTGTTAGTGCCTCCAGTTCTATGTCCAGATTTTACGGTAGTGCTAGCTCCTCCATTTCCGGTGATGAGAGCAATCAGGTGTTTGGTGGGGGTATATAGACTTTTTGTTCCTCTGTACCTGTTGGGTCTTCTGTAACTGCACTGGTTGGTAGTATCCCTGAATTTGTGGTGGTTGTTGTGTGGTTGTGTTCAGGTGGTTTACAATCTCCATCACGGCTATTTCCAGGTTTTGCATTGTTTCCATTCGTATTTCCATCCGGGGCTCCTAGTCCTGCATATGCTCGATGAGGTCCTGTATGTTCTCCAAGAAGAACTGAGCATGCTAGTATAGCCCTACTACATCCGGCCATGGAGTTGGTGGTGGGTGGTGCACGACTTGAAGCATTGTGGGTTGTTGTGGTATTGCCGTGGGAACTAGTACTGGGAGTATTGTGGTTTGAACAAAGTAGTTGGTTGTTTGGGTATGACTGTGTTGACATTGGAAGTGTTGGTTGTTGTCTCTATTGTGGCGTGGGTGCTAGTAGCGTCACTAGTTGTGGTGGTTGGAGCGATGGTGGTAATGGCGATACATTTTTAGTGAGTGAGAGAGTGGGGACTTGGTCTGTGAAAGAGAGTGTGGTAGGGGAGATTATAGGGGTGACTAGATGGTAGGGGAGATTACTTGGGGTTTTAGTTTGTGGGGGTGAGTTAAGAGGTGATGTGTGATAGGGTGTGTGATGGGTTTGATGGGGTTTGACAATGGCAGGGGTAGGGTGGGTAGTAGGGAGGGAGTAGGTTTCGTAATGAGAAATAATTTCATGCATGGTAGGCATTTTAGGAGTAGTGTTTATGGTATTGTCATTATTTTTAGTACTGTATATTTTATTAATTTTCTCCGATTTGGTAATCTGCTCGTGTCCTTGAGATCCTATGTGTGCTCCTTTGTTATTCCTATTTTGGGTGTTATTGTCATTAATTTTGTGGGTTCGACAGTGTAATTTGTTGTAAAGGAGTTTTTATTGGTGGCACAGTTGATAGGTAGTTAATTGTTGAAGCTGAAAATAGGAACGAATAAATTTTTTGTTCTTGGTGATGTCATTGTTGATGGGGTTGTAGTGTCCGGTTTGCAATTTTTTTCTTTGGTATTTTGTTTTCTAAATCCAGTTGATTTAGGATAAAGAATTGGTTTTGTTGGATATAATTAGTTGACCCTTCAGAGCTGGTAGAGGTGGAAAATACTGTATGTTTCTTGGTCCCCATGATTGGGATAAATATAGGGATGGTTGGTCTAGAGTTTGAGCTAGTATGGGGCAAATTAGTGTTTCTATTTTATATTTTTGTTTTTTCTTTTCCTAATTTTTTTTCTTTTAATTTCTCTTCTTTTTTTTTCGACAGGAAGTTCTCTTTTATTTTTTCCTTCTTTTTTTTTTATTTTTTTTCTTTGTGTCTTTTTTCCATTTCTTTTTTTTTCTTTTTTAGTAGTTTCTTTTTCTAAATTTTGTCAATAATGAGTTGTAGTGGTGTAACTTTTGTGTGAGTATGACACCGTTTTCCACTATTCATTGGTCGTGATGTAGATTTGTCCTTCGTCTTTGTGGATGTTAGATTCTTGTTCTGACATTGATATAGGTTGTGTCCCAAGTATCCGTATATTATGCACAGTGGATTGATGTCTTCATAGTGGATATTCTATAGAAGTTTCCCCATCATGACATTCCTTGGTAGCGATTTTCCTAGGGGTGCCAAAATACACAAGCGTGCATAACATCCCCTTGTGTTCGTAGTGCAGCTGTCAATCTTTAAAAAGATTCCAATCATTTGGCCAATTTTTTTCAGTATTTTAAGTCGTAGTGTTGGAAAAAAATTAGATAATTATTGAGAATAAAAGGTTTAGCTTGAGGCGTGTCAAAGACACTGTTCTTAAGGATATTTCGCCCACACCGAGATAAATATTTTTAGGCGTATTCCCCAAAATTCAATAAGATCTTCTAGTATAATTAGGAGCATAAACAATAAAGATTGTATAAAAGAAAACCCAGGACAAAAGAAAAGGGAAGAAATATTTTAACTATTTTTCCACACGTTTGCCATGAACACAGGCAGATAGCTTTATATATAGTCCAAAGAAAATGGACATCCGAAATGAAAAAAAAGAAGGTAAAATCCATTAAAGATTTAATGCCAAGAATTCAATGCCAAAACATATCATTAAGAATTCAATGCCAAAAAGAAACCGTTATAATCATTTAAGTCCATAACGTTGAATCTTTGAAAGCTATCAAATACCAAACATTAAAAACATAGTTATTACCTTCAATCATCAGTTTTAAAATTTTCAAATTCGTAATTGAAAATTATGCCATCAGTTACATTTTGTATTAAAACCAATTAACATTATTTTAAGAGAATAAACTTAGACATAATTTTAAATAATTCTTTTTGAGATATTAAAACTATTTTTGTTTCAACAATCCCCCACATAGCTCAAAAAGATATTATAATAAAATAAGATAAAACTAAATTTGTTGGGTTTTCACAAATAAGCATAACACGTCGTATCTGGTGTCTCTTGGACTATGAACCAGACCTAGATAAAATAAGATTAAACTTATAGAACAAACGGTGAAGTTTAGAACTTCTATGAAGCAATAATCCTTTTGTAAGTTTAGTGTCTTATCTATCACATTATACTCATACACACTTTGTTGTTTGTCACGGTTTTGCACTAATAGGCTATGCGCGCACCTGGTCTTCATGAGTGCTCTAAAACATTTTTGTCATAAATTTCATAGGAGCTGCCCCACTCCACACTTATATAGGTCAATCCATCAAGTGTATTCTGTCATGCAATACACCACCTACAAAAGGCCATTTTATTGGATTAAAAGTTTAATAACTCAACCTCACATTCCTTGCAGTCTTGCACTATGTACACATATACCATTGGAAGAGACATACTTAAATAGTGCACATTTGATCGACTCACTTGTTATTAACCATATGAACCTACTATACGGGATCTCCAATCACATAGGTTGGGTTGCCATCATTGTTGATACATCTCAAATTGGCAAAAGTCTTAACCCCTTGATGTTTCACTTATAAGTCAAAGGATCGGCCAAATCCTCTTTTGACTACAAATAGTATGTATAAAAAATTCTCATTTCTAAGTAACTGCTATTTATGTCTCTAGAGAATGTATCTGCTATTCTCATTGAAAGATTTATTTTCTTACAATAGCTATTTGTGATGACCCAAAGGGTCATCTTTTGTTTTAGAATCCGAATCCGGGTTCCGAAGCCTTGAAAACCTCATTTTCCTTCTCCTCAATTTGCACGCGCAGTCCGGGCGCATTTCCGGAAAAGTATTTGTGTGAAATTTAAGAAAAATATTGAAATTTGCCCTTAAAATTGATTAAAGTTCACCCAACATTTTTAGTAAATGGATCCAGACCCGTGATTTGACGGTCCCATAAGGTCCGTAGTAAAATATGGGACTTG
Organism: Nicotiana sylvestris; assembly: GCF_000393655.2. Taxonomy (NCBI): domain Eukaryota; kingdom Viridiplantae; phylum Streptophyta; class Magnoliopsida; order Solanales; family Solanaceae; genus Nicotiana; species Nicotiana sylvestris. Next base: position 14,282,721 of record NC_091065.1, read on the forward strand.
GATGTATGCCCGGAATCGAACTCCAAGGTCCCTAGCCAAGAAATAAATTTTTGAAGAAAATTATTTGCTGGAAAATATAAGGATTTTAAGAAATGGAATGGAGTGTAATCTTGTTGGTATCAGACCCGTATTTTAATTCCGGAGCCCAGTATAGGTTTTATATAGTATTTAGGTCGTATCTATGAAATTTGGTAAAAACGGAAGAGATTTGATATATTTCGGACCCTTGGTTGAGAAAATAAAAATTTTGAACTATCTTGAGAATTTCATGAGTTTTTGGTGTTAAATTCGTTATTTAAGATTTTATTTAGGTGATTTGATTGCACGAGCAAGTTCGTATGATATTTTTAGACTTGTGTGCATATTTGGTTTGGAGCCCCAAAGGCTCGGTTGAGTTTCAGATAGGCTACGGGGTGTTTTGGAACTTAAAAAATTTTGCTGGTATAGCTGAACTTGTTGCAGGCATCTGATCTCGCATTTGCAAGATCAGGCACCGCAATTGTTGATACCCAATTTTTTCCTATGAATTTTTATGCTCAATATACTTTCAAAATAACATGTATATACATATACAAGCATCCTCAAAGGCTTTGGTATTTTTCCAAAATTTTAAAGATTTTTATAACCAATTTATGGCCTATTTTGCACTACAAAATTCAATAATTATTCCCAAAACTTATCATTTTGATGAATAATCTATTTTATTCTCACATTTACACAAAAAAATAATTTACATGATTTTTACATAATTTTACAAGTTCATTTGATATTTTAAGCTAAAATTGTATAAAATTGCAATTTTAGCCTATTTCTCGATTTAAGAGCATTTTAATCACAAAATAATTCCTAATATTTTTAAATTAATTCCTACATATTGTTTATCAATCAAGTATTTTTAATTTTATTTTTAACATCTTTTACTATTTTTATAAATTCAAAAGGGAAAATGACTATTTCAATTTTAGCCTCTTTTTGATTTCAATTACAGCCTAATTCTAACCCCCAATTCCCAACCCAATTTCATTTCTACCCGACCCAGACCCAATTAAACGAACCCGCCCGGATCCCATTTTAAAATCGTGGCCGTTGATTGTTTTAATCAACGACCCCCGTCTGCCCTTTCCTTTTTAACCTAACGACCCCCCAATCCCCTCTCATTCACTCACTCGTCTCTATCTCTCTATCTCTCACTCTCTCTGGAACCTTCCACCTCCTCGCCTCTCCGATGATCTCCCTTCACCTTCTCCAGCCATTTTCTGACCTAAATCCATGGTGGTTTCACCACCCACCAGTCTCCTAAGGCTCATCGCACTTGATTACTGAAGTTCCATGGCCTTGTCCACGAAGAATCGAACCTGGACCTTTGTCGATTCAAGTTCTATGGCCATCTCTGGATCATCTCCGGCGTGTCTTAGCCTTTTGAGTCCATCTCGACTCGGACCAACCCCTTTTCCAAGCCTTTCTCATTTTCTAGGGTTTCTCTGAAACCCTATGCCATTTTGAGGTTTTCTTGTTTCTCTCTAGATCTACTTTAGATCCGTGCTATTTCTGAGGTTTTTAAAGTATTTCTTACGTCATTTCAAGTTTTTGCTTTCAAAACTGTTCGTCTTCTCGAACCTAGGATTTCCTTGATTTTTACTTGTTCCACTGTGATTTCTTACCGTATTTTGCTTTGCTGTAACTCCTAAGTGTTTTCACTATGGTTTCTATGTATTTTCTTTTACTGTATTTCCTCCTAGGGTTTGCTAGTGATTTCCTTTACCGTGTTTTCTTTCATTATGATTCCATGAAATGTTTATGTTCCTTGGATTTTCTGAGTTTACTTTGCCTGATTTTCTATGCTTTCGTCTTTACATTTAATCTATGGAGGAAACCCTAGATTTTGGGGGTTTTCAAAACACTTGTGTGCGATTGTTTTGCTTCCTGTGTCTAAACTAGTTTGATTTCAAAAACCCTAATTTCTAAGTTCGTCTCATATTCTCTGATTCTTGCTAAGCTTTGCAAGACCTTCTGATTTCTCTCATGCTATCTGACACTCTCTTCTAGCTATGTTCTACTACTCTTGATTGCATGACCACTCTGTTTGTTTAATTCCAGCGTCGCATGTTTAAAGCTATGCACTCTTTATAGTCAGACCTTTCCCTCTCGAAATAACCCTAATTTTGGGGATTGATTTCAGACTACCATTATGTGAGCTTGTTTGATTCTTTCTTTGTCTAATTTGGACCTTTTTCTGACTTGGTTCATTATTGATTTCGAATCCTTGATTCCTTGATTTACTATGTACTAGTTGATTTACTTCTTACCTTATTTACCTAACCGTGTATTTTTAAACTTCCCTTATGTATTTACCCTTCATTGCCCAATGTGTTACTTGATTTTCTTTCCTTAAATAAAACTCTGCCCTTTTACCGTTCAAATTTGGACTCCTTAATTAAAGGAATCCCCTTCTCCTGATTGATTCTAATTGATACTGAATTATTCTTTGCCTTGCTTACTTGCCTGGTTCTTAAACTATAAATACCCTGCTCTTTTTTCCTTAAACAGACGAACAACTGAGTTCAAAAACACACACACACTAAAAACTCTCTTCTCTTTACCACTATTAGTACTACTGTTGTGTCTAGTCGGCTGAAAGCCAAGACTAGACTATAGAATCTTGCTTGCTTTTCTCAAGTGTTTTTTGCTGAGGCTTGAGTGGACTCTCTGGCTGTTTTGTTGCTTTGTTTGTTCTGTTGTTTGAAAGTTGCAACTGGTATGTCTCCATAAGTTAAATAACATTCTCCAAAACTATGTGTTTACTTCTCCTTTTCACATGTCCCTCACTATATTTTGTATTGTGCTTTCCTGCATTCTGTAGCTATACTTTAGTCTGTTATGTTCTTTCTTCGTGTTTCTGCACCTTTAAGTTCTGTTATGCTTTCTTTCCCTTCCTTGATGTTTTTCTATACATGCTTTCCATGTGAACCCTTTCCCTTTGACCCCTTATGTGTGAGTATTGTTCTAGGTTAGGGTTGCATCCCATTGCTATCCATGACCTGGGACCAGGTTCTCTTAAACCTTACTCAAATCATCCCATTCCCTTCTTCCCCCTTTATGTGCTGAGCCTTGACTAGAGTCTGGTAGTGTCCTAATCACCATCCAGGCTCAAGGCTGACTTTAAAAAGTCTGCTCTATATTTGTTTGGATCAAGTAAAGGGTTAGGGATGTGCCAGCCTATACTCATGGCTGGATATGACCACCCTTTGCTCTGATTCCCTCAACTCCCCACACTTTACACTTACTCCTAGTTCCTTAAGTTTTGCCCCCCTCTGGTAAGCCATGCTTTGGGACCCTTGAGCTCCCTCTGAACTTGGATGCCTGAGGGCTGGCATTTCCATACTGCACTACTCTGTTGCTATTATAATTACTCAGAGTGTTAAGCATTGCCTAGAGTTCTTAAGACTCCTGGAACTTTGAAAACATTCTGAGTAAGGAGAAGGCCTTGGATCTGGAATCTGGATTTGGTGAAACGCATGTGTTGGACATTAAGGTTGCATTGGGCTTCCTCGGATCTGTCTGTAGTTTTGATGTATTTATTTTTAGTCTTTTCCTTCCAGTTCTGTAATAACTTTGTAAAAGAAACTCGGGGAAAATATTAGTAAAGGGTGTGGGAGGGGTTTATGTTGCCTGCATAAATCAAAGGGTAGAGATCATGCCTATAGGTCTTTTGTGCTTTAAATTTTACTAGAAATCCTGCCTATAGGTTTGTTTAATGTTCCTAATTCAGTCACCAAGATACCATGCCTATAGGATTTAACGTTTAATCATATTGCGAATCACTAGAGATCCTGCCTATAGGATTCTAACATTCATGTAATCAATTTCATATAGAAACCATGCCTATAGGAAATGCATATGCGTTAGGCAAACTACAGGGTAATTAAACATTCATCTATTTACCAACTCTTTAATAGGCCTTAAAATCAAGTATAGGTACCATGCCTATAGGGTTTCGTCTCAAACCTGTCTGATTCGTTTAAGCAGTAACAGTCCGTTGACTGGTCCTTAATGTCTTGATGTAATGCTTTCAATAAAACTCTTGTAAACCAGTATGCTTTTTAAACTCTTCAAATCTGCATCTTTTCCTGAACAGTTCTTTTAAACACTCTGCCTAAACGTTTTACTCAGTCCCTGAAATTGTCTTTTAAAACAGTCCTGTAACTCACTCTTTTCTTAAAGATATTCTTGCCTTTGAAACTCTTTCACAACTCTTCTGCATTCCCTTTTCCTACTCAAACAATCCGCTGATTTCAAATTCGTTTATAAACTTACTGCAGTCTTTATTTTCTTTTAAACTCTTCTGCATTAAGACCTCAATAACTAACAATCAAATCCGAGGGGGCTTGATGCAGACTTTTTATCCAACTTTATGTGTTAAACCGATTCGTCCGCCTCTTAATTTCTTAACTTTAAAGACCAAATCAGTACGTGCAAGTCATGCTAAACTAGTTGCTATGTGATTCAAAGGGGTTATGTGAAGCCTTTGTATGTTTGTTTATTCCCCATTACTTGCTACTTGTTTTGATTGACGCCCTAGTCTTTTTATCCTTTTGAAACTCCATATATGCCTCTATCCCTTTTCTTCCCCCTTTTAGGATTAGAAGTCCTAATACCCCGGGACTGATAGGTCGGGACGGGTATTAGCATGCAATAAGCAGACGAGACTAATCGCGTTTAATACCTTGACGGGGTGGGAAGGATAGAATATGGATATGATGACCAGTGTGCTAATATCTCGTGTGAGAATGATTTCTGGGTATTGCACCAAGGTGATCCATATTGTATTTAAACCTAGGACCTTTTTCTTTATTTATACGATGTGATATACTCTTAAAAGTAATGTTTTCTTCAATCAATCTTTTCTTTCCAAAACCATTTATGTTTTTTTCTCTCGCTTTTCTTTCAAAACTTTTTAACTTATTTGTATTCCTTATGTGCAAACATTGACTGTTACTTCTACTCTTCTTAAAGTCACAACTAAGTACGGCTGGGAACCACACTAGTGGATCTTGAGGGGTGCCTAACACCTTCCCCTCGAGATAATCTCAAGCCCTTACCCGAACTCTGGTTTTCTTCCAAAAAAAATCTTCTTCTTTTCTCTAAAAGTGTCCTAATGCACTATAATCATTAGGTGGTGACTCTTCAAATTCCATAACCCGATTCCTCAAAAGGGAATAAGAGTTGTTTTGCCCATAATGTCGAAAACCCGATTTCGCCTTCTTTTAGGAGGGAAAAAGGGGGCGTCAACAACATGACGACTCCGCTGGGGAAACCTTTAAGGCTTTTACCACTACGTGCTTTGTGACTTTATTGCTTCCTTAATTGCATTTACCTTCTGTCTTTAATTATTTCATCAAAATACTAACTTGGCTCTTCATGTTTTTCTTTCCTTTTAATTTCTTCTTTTACTGCCTTATTATTTCAATTCTGTTGTAATTACTAAGCATTTATTGTAATTATTCTTTCCTTTTAATTTCTTCTTTTACTGCCTTATTATTTCAATTCTGTTGTAATTACTGAGCATTTATTGTAATTAATGAGCATTTATTATTATTTTTCTTTCCTTTTAATTTCTTCTTTTACTGCCTTATTATTTCAATTCTGTTGTAATTACTGAGCATTTATTGTAATCTTTACTTTATGAACGTGAAAATACATGCAATTTGTCTCATTGTTATAACTGCATTCCTCAACATCATATTTCACTCGTGCCAAAACAAATCCTATAGCAACGCTTATAATGAGTAGTTGCACCCTTTCGATGTTATAAACCGCCTAAATGTGGCAAAGGCATATTTGCGGTAAAATCAGTCGATCAACGGTGTAGTCGATGGTTCTGCGCCTTTCCCTGTTGAGTTGTCCACTCAAGGGTACCTTGTTTAGCACTTCAAAAGTAGAAACCATATTCCCTTGAAACTGTTCATGCATCATGGTCAACCCTAGCCGAGTCAGTTATGTTGTCCACATAATGACTCCTTAAGATAGCCTAAACCAAAGTCCATCGGGTTTCCTAAAACCCAAACAGACACCTCCACGTTATGTGAATTTATTTGGAGAACTAAATGCCTTTTGCTAATTATTGATTCAAATAGTCGAGTCTGGTGGGGTTAAGGTCCTAACACTTTATTTTGCAGAAAATAAGGCACGAGGTCCCCAAATTCGGTATGGTATCCAACATTCATCCAAGGCTGTTAAATTGGTGGGAAGATCTTCACTCCAGTGAGCAGACACTCGTCCGCAAATACTTAGGAAATTTGCCCTCACTTCTGGAAATCCAGCCCAACAACAAGATCATTGAGGTTGCCACTTTGTTTTGGAATAGTGATCGATCAGTGTTCTGCTTTAGAGACTTGGAAATGACCCCTTTGCTAGAAGAAATAGGGGGCCTAGCTGGTATTCCCTGGGAGACTCCGGGTTTGCTTATGATGGAAAACCGCAAAATTAGAGGCTTTCTTAAGATGATGGGACTCAAGAAAAATCCCGACCTCTCTTTCTTGAAGGACTCCTACATACCATTTGACTTCTTGTACGAGAGATATGGCCACAACAAGTCCTATCGCACCTACATGGACGAGTTTGCCCTCACTTCTTTGGGACACATACATAGAAGGGTCTTTGTGTTCATGTTTTGCTTCTTGGGCATTATAATTTTCCCTATGAAGAAGGCTAGGATCCATACCAGACTAGCCATGGTGACCACGACTTTAATGGAGGGTATTAATGGGCAAACTTTCAACATAGTACCCATGATCGTTGCTGAAATATACTGGGCTTTGGAAAAGTGTCAACAAGGAGCCCCGCACTTTGAAGGGTGCAACTTTTTACTTCAACTTTGGCTCATAGAACACCTTCAGAAATGCGACTACAGACAGGAAATCATACGCAAGGATTGGGATGACCATATAGCTTTTCATCTCTCAAAGCGAATGAACTTTATGCCCAATATGTTTGCTCAGCCAGAAGACGCCAGTGGATGGGTAGAGCTGCTTGAGAATCTGAAAGAAGAGCATGTATAATGGATGTATGAGTGGTTCCCAACCGGGGAATTTATTGTTTGATCTCGGGATGCACCGTTCCTTATACTCATTAGCTTGAGAGGAACTTACCCTTATGTCCCCCTCCGAGTTATAAGACAAGCAGGGAGGAAACAAATCATACCAAGGGTCGACAAAATGAGTCACTTTAGAGCCGACTTTCAGGATGATGATAGCCCACACAGGTGTCAAGCTCAGCACATGTGGCACTGCAAGCTTGTTTTGGGAAGGGAATCCCTCGAACCAGACAGGTATCATGCCGGATGTGTGCCGCACTATTTGGGTTGGTTGGAGGATGATCACGTTGGTTTGGGTCACCCAGGGTTTGTCCATGGTCATAGGCTTATTGATGAAAAGACTGCAGCAAAGGTTAAATACAATCAACTGTGCAAAAGAATACGAGAATGCGAGAATGAGCACCGGGAAATACAGGAAGCCCGCGAGAAGCTGATCAACGAGTGGAAGGATATGGTTGTCAACGCCAACAACCGGCTGGAGTATCTGGAACGAGGCTTAGTGGAATTGGAAGGTAAATTTCTGAAGAGGATCGACGATTATCAGAATGCTGAGGGTAATGAAGGTGGGCACCTGGCCCGAGCTTACTTGTTGCTAGGACTGCGCGAGCTGGTGCAGCTGTACGAGGGAGGCAAAAATACCGGATCTAGGGAAGGTCCGTCTGGGACCAAGTAGTTAGGAGTCTTTTATTTTGCTTCCAATCATGTAATAAGGCCGATGGCCACTAGTGACATTTTATTTTCCATTATTTAGCATCGCTTTGGAGTCATCTTATTTTTCATCAATAAAATGAGGCATTTAGCATTATAAGTTCTCCAAGTTAATTTGTTGCTAGGCCTACCTCAGGCACAACGAGGCACCCAAATTAGGACGCGATTTATATTCTTGCACAATGTGTTTAAATATTACAATATTTTCTTCTCACAACCCGCACTAACTTATTACCTTTTTTATTTTTCTTTATTTTTATTCCCCTCCCCAAAGGTTAGTTCATGCATTCTGGCACCATCAGCATACTCAACAAGATCCAAGGGCCCTCCACCTCCTCCTCTTCCGCGTCCTACCAGAAACAGGAACAAAGACAAAATGGGAGATACCAGTGCTAGAAAGGAAATCGAGGAAACCTCTCAGAACGCTTCAATACTAAGGAAACTGCTGCTCATCTTGAGAAAACTTTGCTGAGATTTCGAGAAGAATTGGAACAAGTTCGAAACCTGGCAAGTCTATCAATCACTCTTGCCGCTGCTGATGCCAACAACCAGAACCATACTACACCATCACCAGCGCAACCCGCTCATACCCAAGCCTGCAACACTTGCAACAACACTCCACTGCTCATTCCCGAACCCCAAAATGCGACAAACGACCAGAACGCTCCCATCTTTGTGGATACTATACCCCACTATGCCTAGCCTATCTTAGATACACCTGAATCAGACAGCAAAGACTCCCTCATTCAGAATTTAGCTGCTGAGCTCAAGAGGTTAACCAGCCGGGTCTAGGGAGGCTTGAACTATGAAGATCTTTGTGTTCAGCCAAATGTCGAACTCCCGGAGGGGTACAAACCTCCCAAGTTCGAAATGTTCGACAGTACAGGTGATCCCAGGGCCCACCTTAGAATATATTGTGATAAGCTGGTAGGAGTCGGAAGGGACGAGAAAATTCGCATGAAGCTGTTCATGAGGAGTTTGAAGGGTGATGCTTTATCATGGTATATTAGCCAGGATGCAAAGAAATGGACTAGTTGGGTGAACATGGCGTCTGACTTTATGGACCGGTTTAGGTTCAACACTGAGAACGCACCAGATGTGTTCTATATATAGAATCTCAAGAAGAAACCTACAGATACCTTTCGCAAATATGCTACTCGTTGGTGGTCAGAAGCTGCTAAGGTCAGACCGGCCTTGGAGGAAGAAAAAATGAACAGGTTTTTCGTCCGTGCTCAGGATCCGCAATACTACGAGAGGCTGATGCTAATAGAGGGCCAAAAGTTCTGTGACATAATCAAGTTGGGAGAAAGGATTGAAGAAGGCATAAAAAACGGTATGGTCACTAACCTCGAGGCATTGTAAGCTACCAACAAGGCTTTACAGTCTGGTGGCACGTCAAAGAAAAAGGACATGAATTCTGTGATGGCTGCGCAAAGAAACAATTCCCCTATGAAGTACCAAACCTATCCCTCAGCTCCACTCACATATCAACCTACCCTAAACTACCAAGCACTATCACTCACTTACCAAATTCCACCACTTGCTTACCAATCACCTCCACTACCTACGTATCAACCCACTTCACCCAGATATTCTCAACCCGCACCCATATACCAAGCATACAACTCCCAACCTTCTCACTACCCATCACCTCCTACCCACCAAAACTTTCCCCGACCTACACTAAACTTCGACCGTAAATCTCCCAGACAATATACCACCATAGCCGAGCCAATTGACCAATTATATGAAAAACTCAAAGCAGCCAGTTACGTTACCCCTATTCCAGCCGTAACTCCAGAAAATCCTTCCCAATGGATCAACCCAAACAAGACTTGCGTATACCATTCCGGGATGAAAGTCCATACCATCGATGAGTGTCACTCGTTGAAAGACAAGATTCAGAACCTGATTGACAACAAGATCATTATAGCAAAGGAGCCCGCTCCTAAGGTCCGCAACAACCCCCTGCCTGACCACAACGGCAGGGGCATCCATATGATTAAGATTGAAGACGATTGGGACCCCAAAGGGTCAATCGGGTTGATAGCTGAAGGTTATGAACCTAAGAAGTTAGCGTTACCCTCAATCCCATTGTTGTTCAGATTTAGCCTTCTAAGGAGGATGTGGTAAATGTGTCTATGCCACTCGAGTTTGAAGCACCGCTTGCAAAGGTGCCAAAACCGATTAAGGTTGAGTTTGGGATTCCAAAGGCACCCGCACCGTTTGAAGTTGCTGTGTTACCTCCAAGGGTGCCCATTTCGGTTTCCATGACAGACATGACCCCATTCAAATCGAATGCCATACCTTGGGATTACACAGCTGAGGCTAGAAGGAAAGGTAAGACACATACCGGAGAAGTGGTCGCCGTACAGGGCATAACTAGAATAGGCAGGGTATACACCCTAGAACATTTAGTCGAGTCCAGCAAGCAAGCCTCTGGACGTCCTGTCGAAATTGGGCCCGATGACATTTGGAGAAAGATACAGGCCAAGGAGTACTCAGTCGTTGAATAGCTGAACAAAACACCGGCACAAATCTCTATCTTGGCCCTTCTGCAAAGCTCTGAGACACATAAAAATGCCTTAATGAAGATACTAAGTGAAGCTTATGTTCCCAGCAACATAACAGGAGGCGAAATGGCGAATATGGTGGGACAGGTGCTGGAAAGCCACAAGATCACCTTCCACGAGGATGAGTTACCACCAGAAGGGCTTAGTCACAACAAGGCGTTGCATATCACTGTGCAATGCGAAGATCATTTCATCACCAGAATCTTGGTTGATGGGGGATCCAGCCTCAACATTTGTCCATTGATAACTCTCAAGACATTGGGTAAGGGATTGCACGAGGTCAAAGACGGGGATATCAGTGTCAAAGCTTTTGATGGATCTTAAAGGTCCACCATTGGAGAAATTAGCCTATGCCTACAGATGGGACCCACCTAGTTTGATGTCGAGTTCCAAGTCATTGACGTACCAGCATCCTACAATTTGTTGCTGGGATGACCCTAGATCCACGCCGCCAGGGCTGTAGCATCAACTTTGCATCAAGCTGTAAAATTTGAATGGAATCATTAGGACGTAATCATTCATGGCGACGATAGCAACCCTATATACAGTCGCCAAACCTTTCCGATGATCGGGGGTTGAAGAAGGATAGGATGAGAAACGTACCACCACATCGAGCGGGTCAATGCTGTAGACAAAGACAAGTGGTGGGATAACAAGATCGAAAACATCCTGAATTGGAGCGGGTATGAACCCGGAAAAGGACTTGGCAAGAACCTGCAGGGTATCACCAAACCCATCAAGCTGAAGAAGCACGGTACCACTTTTGGCCTAGGGTATGAGTACACTTTGGAGGAGTTCAACCACTGGTCACCTCTATGGCGCGGACCATACTATCCGTTGGAGCACCCTATACCTCAGTTGGAGCAAACGTTTCAGCTAGCCGACACTTTGTACGGATCATAGGAAGACAAGGCACTAGCAGCAATAAAGAACCTATTTCTGGAAGATGATATGGATTGTTGTGTTATCTTCGAGGAGGAAGGGGAGGAAGGCCCTTCCATTCAAGCTGTGAACCGAGGGGAACACCTCACCAATTGGTCAGTCAGGACCACCGCAGCCCGGAGAGCCTCGGGGTAGCAAGGCTAAACGACGCATATGCATCTCATTTTATTTAGTTGATTTTACTTTTCCGCATTGTCTTTACTTTCGAAAAGAGCTCCGAGGTTTCAAATAGTTATGAATTTAATCAAAAACATTTTCCGAGTTTATCTTTATATCTCGCTCTCATTTATTTTCTCTACCATTTATCTTATTTTTACACAACATTACTATTACGTATCTTGATGATGAACCAACGGCCGTAACTTGCAACGAGGCAATGCGACAAACGGACATAGATTCAGAAGAGGATGAAATACCAGAACAAATTGTCATAGAGGTCGAGAATTTTGAGAACAGGCCTAAGTCCAACTTGGACGAAACTGAGGTTGTTAATCTGGGAGACGCAGAGAATGTCAAGGAAACATGTATCAGCATACATTTGTCACCATCAGAAAAGAAAGAGTACACAGAGCTCTTAAAAGAATATGAGGATATCTTCGTCTGGTCGTATGATGATATTACCGGTCTCAGGACATCCATTGTGGCTCACAAGTTGCCAACAAATCCTACATGTCCGCCGGTAAAGCAGAAGCTCAGGAAGTTCAAGCCAGACATGAGTTTGAAGATTAAAGAAGAGGTTACTAAGCAAGTCAAAGCCAGGGTTCTCAGGGTGGTAGAATATCCGACATGGTTAGCCAACATCGTGCCGGTACCAAAGAAGGATGGGAAGGTTAGAGTCTGTGTTGACTACCGAGATCTCAACCGGGCCAGTCCCAAAGACAACTTTCCTTTGCCGAATATACACATCTTGATCGACAACTGCGCCAAGCATGAGCTGCAGTCATTCGTTGATTGTTTCGCTGGGTACCATCAGATATGGATGGATGAAGAAGATGCAGAGAAAATGGCGTTTATCATGCCATGTGGGATGTACTGTTATAGAATGATGCCGTTTGGATTGAAAAATGCTGGTGCTACCTACATGAGATCCATGACCACCATCTTTCAAGACATGATACACAAAGAGATCGAGGTGTATGTGGATGACGTCATCATCAAATCCAGGAAAGCTGCAAATCATATGGAAGACTTGCGAAAGTTCTTCAACAAGTTGAGAAGGTACAATTTGAAACTGAATCCCGCCAAGTGTGCATTCGGGTTCCTGCTGGAATATTATTGGGTTTCATCGTGAGCCGTCGAGGAATAGAATTGGATCCATCAAAGGTCAAAGCTATCCAAGAATTGCCGCCGCCAAAGAACAAGAAGGACGTGATGAGTTTCCTGGGAAGACTCAACTATATCAATCGATTCATAGCTCAGTCCACTGTCATTTGTGAACCCATCTTCAAAATGCTGAAGAAGGATGCCGCCACCAAATGGACCGATGAATGTCAAAAGGCTTTTGACAAAATCAAGGAATACTTGTCTACGCCGCCAGTCTTGGTTCCGCCTGAACCAGGGAGACCCCTCTTGCTCTATCTCACAGTGTTGGATGGAGCATTTCGTTGTGTTTTGGGGCAACATGATGGAACAGGGAGAAAGGAGCAAGGCATTTACTATCTCAGTAAGAAGTTCACACCGTACGAGGCCCGGTATTCTCTTTTAGAACGCGCTTGCTGTGCTCTGACTTGGGTCGCGCAGAAGTTGAGGCATTACTTATGTGCTTACACTACTTATCTCATATCCAGAATGGACCCTCTAAAGTATATCTTCCAGAAGCCCATGCCCACTGACAAGCTCGCCAAGTGGCAGATCCTGCTAAGTGAATTCGACATTATTTACGTAACCCAGAAAGCAATCAAAGGGCAAGCCTTGGCGGACCATCTCGCCGAGAATCCCATAGATGGAGAATACGAGCCCCTAAAAACGTATTTTCCCGATGAAGAGGTATCTTTCATAGGAGAAGATATTGCAGAATCCTATGATGGTTGGAGGTTGTTTTTCAACGGAGCTGCAAATTTCAAAGGAGTTGGCATAGGAGCAGTCCTGGTATTAGAAACCGGTCAGCATTACCCGGTATCCGCCAAGCTCAGGTTCCCATGCACTAACAATATGCAGATATGATAAGAGTGCCTCCAAACGAGCTTAATGCAACAAGCTGTCAGATACATGCAGATATGATAAGAGTGCCTCCAAACGAGCTTAATGCAACAAGCTCACCATGGCCGTTCGCCGCTTGGTGAATGGATGTTATCGGTCCAATCGAGGCTCCCGCGTCAAACGGGCATAGGTTCATCTTAGTAGCAATTGATTATTTTACTAAATGGGTTGAAGCAACATCATACAAAGCAGTTACCAAGAAGGTGGTAGCAGATTTCGTCCACGACTGTATTGTTTGTCGGTTCGGAATTCCAGAGTCAATCATCACCGACAACGGTTCCAATATTAACAGCGACCTGATGAAAACAATGTGTGAGACTTTCAAGATCAGACACAAAAGCTCTACGGCTTATAGACCACAGATGAATGGAGCCGTAGAAGCGGCCAACAAAAACATCAAGAAGATACTAAGGAAGATGATCGAGAGGCACAAACAATGACAGGAGAAGTTGCCATTCGCCTTATTGGGTTATCGTACCACAGTCCGCACATCAACCGGGGCAACTCCCTACATGCTAGTTTATGGTATAAAGGCGGTCATTCCCTCTGAAGTAGAAATTCCATCATTAAGGATCATACAAGAAGCCGAGTTAGATGACACAAAATGGGTAAAAGGTCGCTACGAGCAATTATCCCTCATAGATGGAAGGAGAATGAATGTTGTCTATCACGGTCAGTTATACCAGAACAGAATGTCCAGAGCCTTCAACAAGAGAGTTAAACCAAGGAAGTTTACACCATGACAGCTAGTGTTGAAGAAGATATTTCCATATCAAGATGAAGCCAAAGGGAAATTCTCTCCCAATTGGCAGGGTCCATACATGGTTCACCGGGTTCTAACCGGGGGAGCCCTCATTCTCGCAAAAATGGATGGGAAAGTCTGGCCGAAGCCAATCAACTCAGACGCAGTAAAGAGATACTTCATTTGGTCATATGCTTTTCTCCATGATGTAATTTGAACTACGCCTGACCTGATTCCCATTTAAGAGGGGATACGTAGGCAGCCCTATGGGTTTGGTCACATTTTAATAAAAATCCCATTTTCCCCCGCTATTGGAACTGGGGCAGAATTTTGAGGAGGACCCTCAAAATTCCGAAGTCAGTTTGTCAGTTTTCAGCAGCACCAACACGATAAACTGGGGCAGAATTTTGAGGAGGGCCCTCAAAATTCTGGAATCATTCCGCGTTCAGTTATCCAACACAGCCGCCAGCAGCGCCAGCCCAGTAAACTGGGGCATAATTTTGAGGAGTACCCTCAAAATTCCGGAGCAAGCAAGGTCGCTGCGTCTTGAACCACGTTGCAGTTGTTGGTTCATCCAAAATAAAATCATTTATATATATATACTTGCATTTACTAAGTCATGCACAAATATCATTTGCATCACCATCGTTTAGCGACACTACCCCAATGATACGTAATGTCAAGAGCCAAGGGATACGAACTAACCTTTCCCCTCTACAGAACTCACGATTTGTTTTGGATGCAGGAACTCAAATCGCAATGCAAAACGCATTCACTCTTCAAAGTCGAAACCCTCGAAACAATCACTCAACTCACAAAGGTTTACTATCTACACTCAACATTCCCCACCAGTCATGATATCGCAACCGCCTATCAACTAAGAAAATTACTGCTATTTGCTCCTTTACATTCCTGCGCTGCATAAGGCTACTTTCTGCCTTTCGAGACTAAGCTCTGTCTCCATCTGCATTCTTGCATAAGGCTACTTTTCTGCCTTCCGAGGTTAAGCTCTACCTCCATATTGCATAAGTCTATCTATCTGCCTTCCGAGACTAAGCTCTGTCTCCATGTGCATTTTGCATAAGGCTATCTATCTGCCTTCCGAGACTAAGCTCTGTCTCCATCCATATTGCATAAGGCTATTCTCTGCCTTTCGAGGTTAAGCTCTACCTCCATATTGCATAAGGCTATCTATCTGCCTTCCGAGACTAAGCTCTGTCTCCATCTGCATTTTACATAAGGCTATCTATCTGCCTTCCGAGGTTAAGCTCTACCTCCATATTGCATAAGACTATCTATCTGCCTTCCGAGACTAAGCTATGTCTCCATCTGTATTTTGCATAAGGCTACTCCCTGCCTTTCGAGGTTAAGCTCTACCTTCATATTGCATAAGGCTATCTATCTGCCTTCTGAGACTAAGCTCTGTCTCCATCCATATTGCATAAGGCTATTATCTGCCTTTCGAGGTTAAGCTCTACCTTCATATTGCATAAGGCTATCTATCTGCCTTTCGAGACTAAGCTCTGTCTCCATCCTGCATGGCTGAAATATCGCCACTTTATTTAAATTCTCGCTTCGACTGAAATATCGCCACCTACATTCAAATTCATGCCTTGGCTGAAATATTGCCACTCTTTGCATTCATTCGGCTGAAAGATTGCCACCTTCTCATGGGCTGAAAATATCGTCAACTTATTCGAAGGCGTCATAGTTCGGAGGCACCATCTGCATAGCTCGAGAATACCATCTCATGGCCTACGAATCTTTATTTTATGCTCTTCATGGCCCAGGACATCATAGTCTGAGGACGTCATCCTAACCGTCCAAAGACAACATTCATGGTCCAACGGGAATTTGCATCATGTTTGAATTACGCAATATATGCGCACATCGCCCATTTTCAGGTACTCCGGTTGACTCACGACCATCTCCGCAGAAGCGATCCCGCTACGGTTCTCCGCAATCTCTCAAATCTGACCATCGCGTCCGTCTTTTCGAATTTCCATTGGCATATTCCACCAATGGTTCCTGAACTACATATGGCCTGATTCCTGTAAAACCAGGGATACGTAGGCAGCTCAGAAACCAGAGCACGGTCAAATTCTTCTACAATCGCCAATTCCGGTCAAAATTGGTCATCTTATCTTTACCCGACAACTCTTTCATCCTCCTCGGGTAAAGAGGGGCAGCGGTTGATACCCAGTTTTTCCCTATGAATTTTTATGCTCAAAATACTTTTAAAATAGCATGTATATACATATACAAGCATCCCCAACGGCTTTGGTATTTTTTCCAAATTTTTAAAGATTTTTAAAACCAATTTATGGCCTATTTTGCACTACAAAATCCAATAATTATTCCCAAAACTTGTCATTTTGGTGAATAATCTATTTTATTCTCACATTTACACAAAAAATAATTTATATGATTTTTAAATAATTTTACAAGTCCATTTGGTAATTTAAGCTAAAATTGCATAAAATTACAATTTTAGCCTATTTCTCGATTTAATAGCATTTTAATCACAAAATCATTCCTAATATTTTTAAATTAATACCTACATATTGTTTAACAACCCAGTTTTTTTTATTGATTTTTAACATCTTTTACTATTTTTATAAATTCAAAAGGGAAAAATGGCTATTTTAATTTTAGCCTTTTTTTGATTTCAATTACAGCCTACTTCTAACCCCCCAATTCCCAACCCAATTTCATTTCTACCCGACCCAGACCCAATTAAACGAACCCGCCCAGATCCCATTTTAAAATCGTGGCCGTTGATTGTTTTAATCAACGGCCCCCGTTTGTCCTTTCCTTTTTTAACCTAACGACCGCCCAATCCCCTCTCATTCACTCACTCGTCTCTATCTCTCTATCTCTCACTCTCTCTGGAACCTTCCACCTCCTCGCCTCTCCGATGAGCTCCCTTCACCTTCTCCGGCCATTTTCTGACCTAAATCCATGGTGGTTTCACCACCCACCAGTCTCCCAAGGCTCCTCGCACTTGATTACTGAAGTTCCATGGCCTTGGCCACGAAGAATCGAACCTGGACCTTTGTCAATTCAAGTTCTACGACCATCTCCGACCATCTCCAGCTCATCTACGGCGTGTCTTAGCCTTATGAGTCCATCTCGACTCGGACCAGCCCCTTTTCCAGGCCTTTTTCATTTTCTAGGGTTTCTTTGAAACCCTATGCCATTTCGAGGTTTTCTTGTTTCTCTCTAGATCTACTTTAGATCCGTGCTATTTCTGAGGGTTTTAAAGTATTTCTTACGTCATTTCAAGTTTTTGCTTTCAAAACTGTTCGTCTTCTCGCACCTAGGGTTTCCTTGATTTTACTTGTTCTACTGTGATTTCTTACCGTATTTTGCTTTGCTGTAACTCCTAAGTGTTTTCACTATGGTTTCTATGTATTTTTCTTTTACTGTATTTCCTCCTAGGGTTTGCTAGTGATTTCCTTTACTGTGTTTTCTTTCATTATGATTCCATGAAATGTTTATGTTCCTTGGATTTTCTGAGTTTACTCTGCCTGATTTTCTACGCTTTCGTCTTTACATTTAATTTATGGAGGAAACCCTAGATTTTGGGGGTTTTTGAAACACTTGTGTGCGATTGTTTTGCTTCCTATGTCTAAACTAGTTTGATTTCAAAAACCCTAATTTCTAAGTTCGTCTCATGTTCTCTGATTCTTGCTAAGCTTTGCAAGACCTTCTGATTTCTCTCATGCTATCTGACACTCTCTTCTAGCTATGTTCTTCTACTCTTGATTGCATGACCACTCTGTTTGTTTAATTCCAGCCTCGCATGTTTAAAGCTATGCACTCTTTATAGTCAGACCTTTCCCTCTCGAAATAACCCTAATTTTGGGGATTGATTTCAGACTACCATTATGTGAGCTTGTTTGATTCTTTCTTTGTCTAATTTGGACCTTTTTCTGACTTGGTTCATTATTGATTTCGAATCCTTGATTCCTTGATTTACTATGTACTAGTTGATTTACTTCTTACCTTATTTACCTAACCGTGTATTTTTAAACTTCCCTTATGTATTTACCCTTCATTGCCCAATGTGTTACTTGATTTTCTTTCCTTAAATAAAACTCTGCCCTTTTACCGTTCAAATTTGGACTCCTTAATTAAAGGAATCCCCTTCTCCTGATTGATTCTAATTGATACTGAATTATTTTTTGCCTTGCTTACTTGCCTGGTTCTTAAACTATAAATACCCTACTCTTTTTTCCTTAAACAGATGAACAAATGAGTTAAAAAACACACACATACTAAGGACTCTCTTCTCTTTACCACTATTAGTACTGCTGATGTGTCTAGTCGGCTGAAAGCCAAGACTAGACTATAGAATCTTGCTTGCTTTTCTCAAGTGTTTGCTGAGGCTTGAGTGGACTCTCTGGCTGTTTTGTTGCTTTGTTTGTTCTGCTGTTTGAAAGTTGCAACTGGTATGTCTCCATAAGTTAAATAACATTCTCCAAAACTATGTGTTTACTTCTCCCTTTCACATGTCCCTCACTATATATTTGTATTATGCTTTCCTGCATTCTGTAGCTATACTTTAGTCTGTTATGTTCTTTCTTCGTGTTTCTGCACCTTTATGTTCTGTTATGCTTTCTTGCCCTTCCTTGATGTTTTTCTATACATGCTTTCCATGTGAACCCTTTCCCTTTGACCCCTTATGTGTAAGTACTGTTCTAGGTTAGGGTAGCATCCCATTGCTATCCATGACCTGGGACCAGGTTCTCTTAAACCTTACTCAAATGAGTCCCATTCCCTTCTTCCCCCTTTATGTGCTGAGCCTTGACTAGAGTCTAGTAGTGTCCTAATCACCATCCAGGATCAAGTCTGACTTTAAAAAGTCTGCTCTTTATTTGTTTGGATCAAGTAAAGGGTCAGGGATGTGCCAGCCTATACTCATGGCTGGGTATGACCACCTTTTGCTCTGAGTCCCTCAACTCCCCTCACTTTACACTTACTCCTAGTTCCTTAAGTTTTTCCCCCCTCTGGTAAGCCATGCTTTGGGACCTTTGAGCTCCCTTTGAACTTGGATGCCTGAGGGCTGGCATTTTCACACTACACTACTCTGTTGCTATTATAATTACTCAGAGTGTTAAGCATTGCCTGTAGTTCTTAAGACTCCTTGGAACTTTGAAAACATTCTGAGTAAGGAGAAGGCCGTGGAACTGGAATCTGAATTTGGTGAAACGCATGTGTTGGATATTAAGGTTGCATTGGGCTTCCTCGGATCTGTCTATAGTTTTGATGTATTTATTTTTTAGTCTTTTCCTTCCAGTTCTGTAATAACTTTGTAAAAGAAACTCGGGGAAAATATTAGTAAAGGGTGTGGGAGGGGTTTATGTTGCCTGCATAAATCAAAGGGTAGAGATCATGCCTATAGGTCTTTTGTGCTTTAAATTTTACTAGAAATCCTGCCTATAGGCTTGTTTAATGTTCCTAATTCAGTCACCAAGATACCATGCCTATAGGGTTTAACGTTTAATCATATTGCGAATCACTAGAGATCCTGCCTATAGGATTCTAACATTCATGTAATCAATTGCATATAGAAACCATGCCTATAGGAAATGCATATGCGTTAGGCAAACTATAGGGTAATTAAAAATTCATCTATTTACCAACTCTTTAACATGCCTTAAAATCAAGTATAGATACCATGCCTATAGGGTTTCGTCTCAAACCTGTCTGATTCGTTTAAGCAGTAACAGTCCGTTGACTGGTCCTTAATGTCTTGATGTAATGCTTTCAATAAAACTCTTGTAAACTAGTATGCTTTTTAAACTCTTCAAATTTGCATCTTTTCATGAACAGTTCTTTTAAACACTCTGCCTAAACGTTTTACTCAGTCCCTAAAATTGTCTTTTAAAATAGTCCTGTAACTCACTCTTTTCTTAAAGATATTCTTGCCTTTGAAACTCTTTCACAACTCTTCTGCATTCCCTTTTCCTACTCAAACAATTCGCTGATTTCAAATTCGTTTATAAACTTACTGTAGTCTTTATTTTCTTTTAAACTCTTCTGCATTAAGACCTCAATAACTAACAATCAGATCCGAGGGGGCTTGATGCAGACTTTTTATCCAACTTTATGTGTTAAACCGATTCGTCCGCCTCTTAATTTCTTAACTTTAAAGACCAAATCAGTACGTGCAAGTCATGCTAAACTAGTTGCTATGTGATTCAAAGGGGTTATGTGAAGCCTTTGTATGTTTGTTTATTCCCCATTACTTGCTACTTGTTTTGATTGACGCCCTAGTCTTTTTATCCTTTTGAAACTCCATATATGCCTCTATCCCTTATCTTCCCCCCTTTTAGGATTAGAAGTCCTAATACCCCGGGACCGATAGGTCGGGATGGGTATTAGCATGCAATAAGTAAACGAGACTAATCGCGTTTAATACCTTGACGGGGTGGGAAGGGTAGAATATGGATATGATGACCGGTGCGCTAATATCTCGTGTGAGAATGATTGTTGGGTATTTCACCAAGGTGATCCATATTGTATTTAAACCTAGGACCTTTTTCTTTATTTATACGATGTGATGTACTCTTAAAAGTAATGTTTTCTTCAATCAATCTTTTCTTTCCAAAACCATTTATGTCTTTTTCTCTCTCTTTTCATTCAAAACTTTTAACTTATTTGTATTCCTTATGTGCAAACATTGACTGTTACTTCTACTCTTCTTTAAGTCACAACTAAGTACGTCCGGGAACCACACTAGTGGATCTTAAGGGGTGCCTAACACCTTCCCCTCGAGATAATCTCAAGCCCTTACCCGAACTCTGGTTTTCTTCCAAAAAAAATCTTCTTCTTTTCTCTAAAAGTGTCCTAATGCACTATAATCATTAGGTGGTGACTCTTCAAATTCCGTAACCCGATTCCTCAAAAGGGAATAAGAGTTGTTTTGCCCATAATGTCGTAAACCCGATTTCGCCTTCTTGTAGGAGGGAAAAAGGGGGCGTCGACAGCAATTATGAACCCTGCAGGTACTGCATTTGCGAGCTCCTCATCACAAATGTGAAGAGAAGCTGGGCCAGGCAGACCTCTCAATTGCGAGGAAACCTTCGCATTTGCGAAGCAAGGTGGGAAGGCGGTGATCGCAAATGCGATCTTTTGGTAGCTTTTGCGGAGATTTGAGTTCGCAATTGCGAAGGCAGCAGAGGTGTGAGGGTCCTCGCATTTGCGATGGTACCTTCGCATTTGCGAGCTTTGCAAACGCAAATGCGACAGGGTTGGGCTCCCCCTACAGAAATACAACAAACATGGGACAACCAGAAACGATGACCCTTCTCAAGCCTGAGGCCTAAGTTGGACTTTCTCTTTCTTCTACTTGCCACTCAGAAGTTTAGGATTTTGTTTCGAACCAATGTGATTTTTTAATGGTAATGAAGCATGGTCATAGGGGCTGCAATCGATGAAAACCCCTCCAAAAAATGACGGTAGTAACCCGCCAAACCAAGGAAATTGCGGATCTCTATAGCTGAGTATGGTTTGGGCCAACTCTGCACGGCCTATATCTTCTTTGGATCCACCTGAATACCCTCACTCGATACCACGTGGCCTAGGAATGCCACTGAATCCAACCAAAACTCACATTTTGAGAATTTAGCATATGTGCAGTTGAGTAAAAGGGTCTTGGACCAGATTTTTCATTCATTCTTCAAATTTTCAAAACCTAAACTCCAAGAGGTGATTTTCCTAGAGCAAGTTCTTCCCCAAATCGTAGGTAAATGATTATTAACTTATTTATTTCAATCTATTTCATTTTTTTACAAAATTTCATCCTAGAATCTCGGGTTTTTCATGGGTAATTGGGTGTTTTTGGGTAGAATTTAGGAATTTCGAAATTTAGGGACTTAGACCTCAAATTGAGGTCGGATTTCAAAACCAATTGTATAATTGGACTCGTGGGTGAATGGGTAATCGGATTTTTGTCCGAAATTTGAGTTTTGACCAAGTGGGCCCGAGGTCGATTTTTGACTTTTTGGGAAAAATATTGAGAAATCTATAATTAAGCATGAGAATTTAGTTCTTTAGCATTTATTGATGTTATTAAGTTAATTATGACTAGATACAAGCGGATTGGAAGTCGAACCGAGAGTTAAAGCACTAATTGAGGCTTGATTTTTGGCAATAGAATTGAGGTAAGTGTTTGGTCTAACCTTAGCTTAAGGGAATAGGTGTTGTTGTCTTATTTGCTACGTATTTAATTGTTGAGTACGATGTATAGGTGTGGTGATGAGTATCTATACATGGTTGTTGGGTCATAGCATGCAAATGAGTCTTATACTTGTAAACATTGTGTCTCTTATCATGCATTGTTCATGCTTAAGCTGGTTACTCTTCATGTTGAACAAGTTTGGTTATATTTTCTTGTTATTGGGTAATTGTTGAGTGTTGACTCGAGTTGAGCCTTACGTTGTGAATTTAACTATTGAAACGAGATTGATTATAGCTAATTCCCTTGCTGGGATGTTATTGTTTCTATTGTTTGGATGAGGAAGAGTGTAAAACACGAAGGGTGATGCAACGCACGATATTGTGAGAGAGTGTTAATGCACAAAGAGTGATGTCGTGCCAAATTTAATGAGTGTTAATGCACGAAGGATAATGTCGCGCCATATTTCTATGAGTGTTAATGCACGAAGGGTGATGTCGTGCCATGATTATGAGAGAGTTAATGCACGAAGGGTGATGTCGTGCCATATTTCTATGAGTGTTAATGCACGAAGGGTGATCCCTTGCCATGA
Source organism: Nicotiana sylvestris (assembly GCF_000393655.2). Lineage (NCBI taxonomy): Eukaryota > Viridiplantae > Streptophyta > Magnoliopsida > Solanales > Solanaceae > Nicotiana > Nicotiana sylvestris. Next base: position 14,305,755 of record NC_091065.1, read on the forward strand.
TTATAAGAGAGTTAATGCATGAAGGTTGATGTCGTGCCGTTTCTGTTGATTTTTATGGTGAGGACGAGAGTAAAAGCACGAAGGGTGATGTCGTGCACGTGTTACTGTGTTATCATTTCTGTTGGTTCAAAGTTTGATATTTACCTTGCTTTTTTACTTTATTACTGTCAAAATTTGATATTCCCCTCAACATGTTTCCCTTTCCCGTCTTTACTTGTTAAATTTCTATTATTACTGTTTCTCGTATATGATTTAACTACACAGGTTTATCTGATTGTCGTGTCCTAGCCTCATCACTACTTCGCCGAGGTTAGGCTCGACACTTACCAATATATAGAGTCTGTTGTACTGATACTGCACTCTGCACTTTTTGTGCAGATTTTAGTGTCGGACCTCATGAGCAGAGTTCAGGTTGTTGCCTTCAGTCCACGGGAGACCAGAGGTAGATCTACTGGCGTCCACAATCTTTGGAGTCCTCTTCTTCCCCATTTTGGATTTCCTATCTCTTTCTATTTTGAGAACATATGTATTTCTTTTAAACATATGTTTGTAGAATCTTTTAGACGTTCGTGGATTGTGACACCAGATCATTAGGGTAGTCATGTATTAGAGTTGTTGAACTATTATAACACTTCCGCACTTTATCTATGTTTGGCTTTAGCTATTGCTTATTTATGTTCTACTTAATAATTAATGTGGTAAAACTGTATTGGTTGGCTTGCCTAGCTTTCAAGAGTAGGTTCTATCACGATCCCGATGGTGGAAAATCTAGGTCGTGACAAGTTGGTGTTAGAGTACTAAGTTTCCTATGTCTCACAATTCACGAACAAACTAGGTAGAGTCTGAGGGATTGGTATGGAGATGTTTGTGATTATCCCCCATAGGCTATAGAGTTTAGTAATAACATCACATCTATTCTTCTCCATCGTGCGATTTGACTTCTTAATGCTTATTGAACTTCTCCTTTGTTCTTTCGCAGATGGCGAGAACACGTACCACTTCATCCGCCGATCAGCAGCTAGAGCCCCCCAGTGGCAGCTCCTACGAGGGGAAGAGGCCGAGGCCGTGCTAGAGGCCGAGGTAAGGGCATGGCTCATACTAAAGCTCAAGCAGCAGCACCAGGAGCAGAGCCTCGGGTGGAGTTTGATGATGAGGTTCCATCCTAAACCGTTCCAGCAGGGCGAACTCAGGTTCCAAAGGGGTTCATCACTACCCCAGTACTTCAGGATGCTTTGTCCGTCTAGTGGGCCTTATGGAGAGTGTCATTTAGGCAGGTATACTTCCTGTAGCACCAACAGTCTCTCAGGTTGGAAGAGGAGCACAAACTCCTGCTACTCGCACTCCGGAGGAGATGGCTCCCCAATTCCATACTCCAGCAGCTCAACAAGTTGTTGCGGTTCAGACCACTGGTGGATTATATATGTCTTCTGAGGCTTTGTTAAGGTTGGATAAGTTCACCAAGCTTTTCCCGATTCATTATAGTGGGGCAGCTTCTGAGGACCCCCAGGAATATCTTGACCATTGCCATAAGGTGCTGCAGAACCTAGGAATAGTAGAGACCAACGGGGTCGACTTTGCTGGATTCCAGATGATAGGGTTTGCCAAGAGGTGGCGGAATGATTTTGTGTTGACTAGACCAGTTGGGTCGCCTGCCTTGACTTGGGATCAATTCTCTCAGCTATTTCTCGAGAAGTTCCTTCCTATCACTCAAATAAAGAACTACCGGGCGGTTCGAGTATCTTTAGCAGGATTCTATGACTGTCACTCACTACGAGACTAGGTTTGTTTATTTGGCTCGTCGTGATTGATAACTAGGGATTTTGATGCATTTTACACTCCTTCTTACTTGAGTTTTGATTAAAAATGTGTACAAAATAGTCCCAAAGGCTTACATGATGTACTTGTTTGCAGGGTTTGGTCAACAAGGTTACACTTCGTCAAAACCAGCTAAAAAAGGAGTGAAACATGCATAAGTACCAAGAACAAGTCCAAGCACAGTGTAACAGGTCCACTGTGGCCGCACTCCATTCTATGCGGTCCGCAGTGAGGAAGTTCAGAGAGGTGCTCATTTCAGACATTCAATCAATGCGGCCACAAATCATTTCATGCGGACCGCAATGGACTCACCGCGGCCGCACTTGATATTGTGCGGTCCGCAAAGGAACAGTTCAGAGAGTTGAAGATTTGGAGCTAATTGCCAATGCGGTTCGCGGTCCTTTTTATGCGGATCATAACAGAAGCCACCGCGGTCGTGGTGCATTTTGTGCGGCCTACAGTGGCCAAGTTCAGAGAGCAAACTTTTAAACCAAGAAGCCTTATAGTGGCCGCACTCGATTTTGTGCGGTTCGCACTACCCCCGCCGGGGTATTCTTGTCTAGAAAATTCGGCCTAGTATAAATAGTTTCTTTTCCCATTTTTAGGACATCAGTTGTATTCTAACTAGCAGCTGCGCTCATGAACAGTGTTCCTTATCTATTTTGAGTAATTTTAGAGTAGTTTTATCATTGAATCTTTAAGTATTAGCTTGTAATCAAATATTATAGATTTTTCTTCATCTATTTATCAATTTTCTTCCATTATCATGAGTAGCTAGACTTATTAGCTAGGGTTGTGGCTCAACCCTAGTGTGAGTATTTGATGGGTCTTGTATTTTAGGGCTTGAATGTCTATGGGTGTTTGATATTTGGACTAATTTATGGTTTCAATATTGAATTAGTGGTTGCAAATACTAATTTGTGCCTATTTGACTTGGGCTCTTCTTGAGAAAGAGAGCCTAAGTCTAGGAAAATTAGTCCAACAAGGAATTTGGGCATATTCAAGAAATTGATAGCCCCAATTAAAGGGTTAGACCTAGAGATAGTAATACCCGACTTGAACCTCAATTACTTGCACAAATTATCATACCCAACTGGTCTTGAGAAAGTCATTTAGGGCAAAATCACTCAAACTGCCGAGAGGTATAGATTGAAAAGTATCGTGCATTGGTTATATCGCAATCCCCAACATAACAATCTTTCCTTAGATTCGAGAACCCATCAAGTATCTACCCAGGAGAAAGTCACTTTCCTAGTGCCTTCTTAACTATTTAGACAACCTTTAAAGTATTTCACTCTTAGCTTAATATAGCATCTTATTAGTATTAAATTAGAAGTAATCAAAAGACCAATTATGATTAGAAGTACAATTAAGAGCAATTATGTAACTCCAATTTAGATAGAAACTCAATTTCCATTTGTAGCTCCCTGTGGAAAGCGATCACGACCTTCTCGGGTAAAAGCTACTTCGACCACTCTTGCTACTTTGTAGTAGTGCAGGGTTGGCTCTGATCACTTTTTGGCGCCGTTGCCAGGGAGTTAACAGTTTTGGCTATCTATCTAAATAGTTTTGTGTATTGTTCTTCTTTCCTTCTTTGTTACTAATTTGTGAGTGTCACAACTTCAGGTGCAAAATGGCAACAAACAACCCACCTCTTGGAGATCTTCCACCGGGGGAGGAGGTAGATGACAATGTTGATGATGAGATTCCTATTGTCCCTCAAGGACAAAGGAGAGGCCGCCAGGCCAATGATAATATTCCAGACCCTCCTCCGCCACCTCCAAGAGTGGCTCCTCGAGTGTTTCCCAACCAAGGCTATGCAAGTGCAATTGTCCCACCCCGGATCTGGGCGGGCAATTTTCAAATCACCAATGTGATGCTGGCATTACTGGAGCAGCGTGTGTATTTCACGGGCGCTGCCAATCAAAATGCTTACAAACATCTCAAAGGTTTCATGGATACCTGTTGGGGGATAAAGCAAACTAATGTGTTCGAGGATGCACTTCGGTTGAGACTCTTCCCTTTCTCACTTAGAGGGAAGGCATTGGATTGGCTTGAGCGACTTCCCAACCATTCTATCACTACTTGGGATGAATTGGCGGATAAGTTCATTGCAAAGTTTTTTTTACCAGGGCATATGGAAGCATTGCAAAATGAGATCTTAGCTTTCAAGCAGGAGCCCACCAAACCGTTACATGAGATTTGGGAGCGATATAGGACCATGGTAAAGGAATGTCCCAACAATGATATGACTGAGGCAATGATCCAATAGACTTTCTACAGGGGCATTAACACAACAAACTAGTGCATAGTGAACCAACTTGCTGGGGGTAACTTCATGAAGCTGTCTTATGATGAGGCTTGTGACATTGTTGACGAGACGGCTGACACGTCCTCCGCTTGGAAAAGTAGAGCCAATGTGCCCCAGGGTGACCCCACGGTCACTCACTTGCACAAAGAGCTACATGACTATAGGCATGCTATAGCAGAGCTGGCAACTACAATGAACCAGCTAGCAAAGGCACAGTTACAATAGGTTCAAAATCTGTGCCAAGTGAATGCTATGGAGGGTGTCAACATGCTAGTGAACAAAAGAAGACAAAGAGATCAACCCAACCAAGGGAGTTCGGATCAATATGACAATGATTGTGGTGGATTCCAAGACGATGATTATCATGGGCAAAATGAAGAGGTATAATACGTGAACAACTATCAAGACCAAAGGGGCAATTCTTCCCACCAACAACAATGGAGACTCCAAGGCAATTGGGGCAATCAACAACAACATGGCAATAGTAATTAGGGGGACAACAACCACAATTCCAATTGGAGCAATAAGAACAATAATCAGAACAACCATGGTAATTGAAATGGCAACAACAACAATTGGGGTGGCAACAACAATCAAGGAGGTTGGAACAACGGCAATCAAGGAAATCTGGGGCAAGGTTTTCAAAGGACCCCAATGTATCAACAACCAAACAATCGACCCCCATTTCCATCCCAAGGTCCTAGTTCTTCCAACAACGAAATGGGGAGAATTAAAATGATGTTTGAACAGATAATGAAAAAGAATGCGGACTCTAATGCTCAGTTGGCTTCCCACAATACTTCAATCAGAAATTTGGGAGTTCAATTAGGCCAAATCGCACAATCTTTGAATACTCGTCCTAAGGGGGCACTACCTAGTGATACGGTAGTTAAACCGAAGGGTGGGAACAATCATGTTATGGCGGTGACTACGAGAAGTGGAAGAGGCATTGATGTGAATGCCTCCAAGCAAAAAGCAGTTTTGAGTGATGAAGTTGAGTTGCAAGAAGATGAAATTCCTTTGGTGGTTGAAAGTGTGGTTGATGAGAACATGAATGAAGAAGTGAGGATTGATATTCAAGTTACCGAGGTGGAGACTCAGAATGACGTCAACCCGTCTAGGGAACATGTAATAGATATGCCAGAAATGGTTATGCCTAAAGCCAAGGTTCCTTTGCCAAGGCCACCTCCACCTTATCCTCGAAGGCTCGTGAAGCAGAAAAATGAGAATCAGTTGAAAATGTTTATTGATATAATGAAGAGCTTATCCATTAGTGTGCCTTTGGTGGAGGCTCTAAAACAAATTCCAGGCTATGCTAAATTTATGAAGGACTTGGTGACAAAGAAAAGATCCATGGATTGTGAAACTATCATGATGACCCACCAAGTTAGTGCAATTGTGCACTCAAAGGCCCCGAAGCTAGAAGATCCCGGTGCTTTCACCATTCCTTGCACCATTGGGAGTGTGGACTTTGCTAAAGCTCTATATGATTTGGGGGCAAGTATCAATTTGATGCCCTACTCAGTTTTCAAGACTTTGGGTATTGGGCAACCAAGGCTGACTTCCATGAGATTGCAAATGACGGATAGAATGATGAAGAGACCATTGGGTATTATTAATAATGTTCTTATCCGAGTGGATAAATTTATCTTGCCAGCTGATTTTGTGATCTTGAACTGTGAGGTATATTATGAAGTTCCAATCATATTGGGAAAACCTTTCCTTGCTACTGGGAAGGCCTTAGTTGATGTGGAAGTAGGGGAACTCACCTTCCGGGTGGGTGATGAGAAAGTGGTCTTTCATGTGTGCAAGTCAATGAAGCAGCCCAAGAGTTCTGAGGTGTGCTCTTTTGTGGACCTTGTCATGGCATTGATAGTTGATGATACCAGTGCAATGATCAATAAGGAGGATCCTCTAGAGGCTGTATTGTTGAATCTTAATGTAAATGATGATGAAGGCCGAGTGGAGTGCGTGAATGCTTTACATGGAATGGGCTCTTACTCTTATGAGCCTAGGAAACTCTCTTTGGATCTTGAGAATAGGAAGACTCCACCAACAAAACCTTCAATCGAGGAACCTTCGGTGTTGGAGTTGAAGTCGTTGCCTCCACACCTCAGGTATGAGTTCTTAGGCCCTAGTTCAACTTTGCCAGTTATTCTTTCATCTTGTCTTACTAACATGCAGGTTGATGCCACATTGGCGGTGCTCCAAAAGTGGAAGAAGGCAATTGGATGGACTTTAGCTGATACTCGGGGGATAAGCCTTGCATTCTGTATGCACAAGATTATTCTGGAAGATGATGCAAAGCCCTCCTTGGAACATCAAAGGAGGTTGAATAAAGGAATGCAAGAAGTTGTAAAAAAGGAGGTGATCAAGTGGTTGGATGCTGGGGTTGTGTACCCCATCTGTGATAGCTCTTGGACTTCGTCGGTGCAATGAGTACCAAATAAGGGTGGCATGACCGTGGTTGCAAATTCGCAAAATAAGTTGATTCCTACTAGGACCGTCACCGGTTGGAGGGTATGCATGGACTACCACAAGTTGAATAAAGTGACCCGCAAGGATCACTTTCCATTACCTTTTCTTGATCAGATATTAGATCGACTTGCTGGGCGTGCCTTCTACTATTTATTCGATGGGTATTCTAGTTACAACCAAATCTTGATTGCTTTGGAAGATAAGGAAAAGACCACATTCACTTGTCCATAGGGCACCTTTGCCTTTTGTCGAATGCCTTTTGGGTTGTGTAATGCACCGACTACATTTCAGTAGTCTATGATGACCATTTTCACCGATATGGTGGAAGATATTTTGGAGGTATTCATGGACGACTTTAGTGTTTGTGGGTGATTCATTTGAGGAATGTTTGAAAAACCTTGATAGAGTGTTGGCCTGTTATGAAGAAACCAATCTTGTTCTTAATTGGGAGAAATGCCATTTCATGGTGGAAGAGGGCATAGTTCTTGGGCATAAAATTTCAAAGTATGGTATAGAGTTGGACAAAGCAAAAATTGATGTGATTTCAAGCCTCCCTCCCCTACCTCTGTCAAGGGAGTTAGGAGTTTTCTTGGGCATGCGGGGTTCTACCGGAGATTTATCAAAGACTTTTCAAAGGTAGTGAATCCCTTATGCAAGTTATTAGAAAAAGATGCCAAGTTCGTGTTCGATTAGAGATGTATGCAAGCCTTTGAACTTCTCAAGCACAAGTTGACCACCACTCCTATTATTACCGCACCTAATTGGAGATTGCCTTTCGAGCTCATGTGTGATGTAAGCAATGTTGCGGTAGGGCGGTTTTGGGTCAAAGCGTGAACAAAATGTTTCATCTGGTGTACTACGTGAGCAAGACAATGAATGATGCTCAAGTGAACTACACGGTGATCGGGAAAGAGCTTTTGGCTATTGTGTTTGCAATGGAGAAATTCAGGTCGTATATTATAGGTGCCAAGGTCATAGTCTATATCGATCATGCCACACTCCGGTACTTGATGACGAAGAAGGATTCCAAAGTTAGACTGATACGATGGGTCTTGTTACTTCAAGAGTTTGATTTGGAGATTGTGTAATAGAAGGCTAGTGCCAAGTGGCGGACCACTTGTCCCGCTTGGAGGAGGAGGGGAGGCCTCGTGATGGCCTAGAGATCAATGATTCATTTCCCGACGAACAACTCCTTTCGGTATCGGTGAATGGTATGCCATGGTTTGTGGACGTTGCTAATTTCCTTATGACTGGTATAATCCCGTGTGAGCTCTCTTCTAACCAAAGGAAGAAGCTCAAACGGGATAGTTTGGATTTCTATTGGGATGAGCCGTACATGGTCAAGATTTGCACGGATGGTGTGATCCGAAGGTGTGTCCAAGAGGAGGAGAAATTGACTATCTTAGAGGCTTGTCATTCCTCTCCCTATGGTGGCCATCATGGTGGGGCGATGACGGCTTCCAAAGTTCTTAGTTGTAGGTTTTATTGGCCAACTTTGTACAAAGATGCAAGTGAACTTGGGAAAAGGTGTGATGAATGTCAAAGAGCGGGTGGAATTTTGAAGAAAGATGAGATGCCTCTCAACACCATTCTTGAAGTTGATATTTTTGATGTATGGGGCATTGATTTTATGGGCCCGTTTGTTAGCTCGTGTAGGAATACGAACATTCTTGTGGCAGTTGACTATGTTTCAAAGTGGGTTGAAGCCGTGGCTTTACCCAACAATGAGGCCCAAAATGTTGTTGCGTTTCTCAAGAAGAGCATTTTTATAAGGTTTGGCACTCTTCGTGCAATCATAAGTGATGGGGGGTCTCATTTTTGTAATAAAACTTTTCACACTTTGCTTGCAAAGTATGGTATCAACCACAAAGTTTCTACTCCTTATCATCCTCAAGCGAGTGGCCAAGTTGAAGTCTCAAACAGGGAAATCAAGAGTATATTGTCAAAGACGGTTAGTGCAAATATGATCGATTGGTCAAAAAAGTTGGATGATGTTCTATGGGCTTATAGGACTGGTTACAAGACTCCAATTGGTATGTCTCCGTACCAGTTGGTGTTTGGGAAAGCTTGCCATCTACTGGTTGAGTTAGAGAACAAGGCCATGTGGGCTTTGAGGAAGCTGAATCTTGAATGGGATGTGGCAGCAAATCTTCGTGTGGAGCAGCTTAATGAACTTGATGAATTCTGAATCCATGCCTAGTCTAGTTCATCCTTGTACAAGGACAAGATGAAGTACATTCATGATAAATATGCTCGTGGCAAGGAGTTCAAAGTGGGTGATTTGGTTCTCTTGTTCAATTCTTGGTTACGTCTATTTTCGGGCAACCTTAAGTTGAAATGGAGCGGACCTTTTGAAGTGGTGTTTGTGACTCCATTTGGTGCACTTGACTTAAAGAACAAAAATGGGGAGGTTTTCAGAGTTAATGGGCACAGGGTCAAGCACTACCTGCGCAAGATTGATGATAGCCACGTGGTGGCACTTCTTCATCTAAAGTGATTTGATGGTAACCTGCGTCGTGCCGCGACGTTAAATCAGGCGCTTCTTGGGAGGCAAAACATGTGTCTTTATTTTTGTTTTTCTTTGACTTTCTTTGTAGTGTAGGATTTAATTTTGGACTGACTGATTATGAGATGTTGTAGGATTGTGTTGATGCAGTGCAGGACCAAGTTTTGGAAAAATGATCACTCTCTGAAGTTTGCAATGCGGACCGCACTCCATTTTGTGCGGCCGCAAAAGCCTCTTTGCGGGGGAAAGAATTCAATGCGGATCGCAAAGTATTTAGTTAGAAATGGGGAGTCTTTGAAGTTTGCCACCGCAGTCGCAATGCATTTTGTGCGGTCTGCGGTGGACCACTGCAGCCGCATTACATTTCTTGCAGTCCGCAGTGGACCTTTCCCCAGTACCATTTGTTTCTGAGCACCGCGAACCGCGGTGCCATTTTGTGCGATCCGCGGTGGGTAGGTGATATGGGCCCCAGGTTCTATAAATAAGACCTGAGGCCCTCATTTCAAACTTTTCGACCTTTTACTCTCTAAAGCTTGAAAAATTACTGTTCATCACTCTAATTGCAAGAATTCAATTGCTAAGTCTCGATTAATCAATAGTGCAATTCATTTTTGGTAACTTTAATTCCTTCTTAGTTGTTTAATTTTGCTATTTTCTTTTGACTTTCATTTTTTTAGTTTTTCTTCTTTTCTTCCCGTTTTTCTTTTAATTATGAAGCATAGGTTCGTTTAATCCTATTTTAATTAGGACTAATTAGTTAAAACACTGATTCAACACCTAGGGAGTCAATAATAGGTGAAAAATTGGACTAAGAACATGAAAAACTTGAACCCTAGGTTGGTATTGCTGTTGGGTACTCAATGCAGACCGCGGTGGATTTTGTGCGGTTCGCAGTGATTCTGTGTGGTCTATAGTGCTATTTTGTGCGGACCACGGTGGTAAATGTTCTAAAAGCTGACAAGTGAGGACCGCGGCCGTAATGGATTTTGTGCGGTCCGTGATGCATAGATTCAGAGAGTGGGTAGTCTGAACCCCACCTTAGTGCGGACCGCAATACATTTTGTGCGTTCCGCGGTCTGCAACTTCTGAACGTCTGCAATTTTTCTGCAATGCTTTACTAATTCTGCTGATACTAACAAAGTTCAATTGTATTCTCTTTGCAGATCATGGTGAAATCACGAGGCAAAGGTGATAAACAATCAGGAAGAGGAGAGTCCTCCCAGGGTAGAGGAAAGGGCATGATCAAATTGACCCTGCAAGCCTGGCAAAATATCAAAAACACCAGAAAGCTCAATAAGGCTGCTAATAGAGCTATTGACCAATCCAGGAATGAATATGAGCCTTCCCGGGAGGCATCATCAGACTCCGTGCTAGAGTATGTTCCTGACTGGCCGGAGAGGAACAGGTTGAGGAATACAACTCCGGTCTCTCCCACTGCCCAAGCATTAGTGCGCATACCTTCTGAGTCATCTGAGGGCTCAGCTGTAGGCAGTGGCAATGAATATTCCACCTCTCTTACAACTTTATTATCCGGGGAGGGGACCGTAAAAGAAGAAGGGGAAGAAATAGGAGGGGGTGAGCCCCAAGTATGAAGGGTAGAGTGAATTAGAAATCCGGAGGCATGGCAGGATAGATTTGTGAGCGAGGTCGCCTACCACAAGTTCAGAGAATGGTGGCCCGAGGGGAAGTTAATACCAGAGAGGAAATTCAATACACGGGACCTTTTGCCTCAAACCCCAATGTGTTGAGGCAGTTCAGAGCGAGAGCAGGCTGGGATTGTTTCATAGGCCATGTAGAGGATGCCAATGAGCACTTGGTGAAGGAGTTTTGCACGAATGTTGCCCACATAAAAAAGGGTACTACAGTGACCAAAGTGCAGACCTTGAAGGTGAAATTTGATGGCAAGACAATAAATGATTACCTGGGCTTCCCGGAGGAGTATGAGTCATTGTATTTAGAAAAAGGTGGCATTAGGTGAGGCTGCTAGTCCTTGGTTGGCAGAATACTTGGCAATCCCAGGTACCACCCCAGATTGGTTGATTGCGGGAATGAAGATTCTGAGGAGGACACTGCACTTTGAAGCTACAGGGTGGGAAACATTTGTGTGTAGTAGGCTAGACCCCACCACCCATGACAACTCACTTCCTATCCACCGAGCTATATTGGTGGCATAGATCATGGCGGGGTACCTAATTAATATCGGGAATGTGTTGTCCCAGGTAATTACACGGGTGGTGAACGAAGGTGATAAATCCTATTCGTTCCCCAACTTCATGACCATGTACTTTCAGGACCTTGATGTGGAGAAACGGAGATTTGATATGAAAGTGAAAGAAAAAGCACCGTTCTCTTGGTACAGCACCAAGGCTCCCGACAACCCCAAGGACCCCAAGGGCAAAGCCACTACTTCAACTAGCTAGTCTGAAGAACCAGTAGTGGTAGTGGCTCCTACTCAGCCTCCTTCCACCACAGCAGACATCGCCCCTAGGACCATATACTTCTACAGCTCCAGAGATCCCCACATCTACTGCATATCCCTTGACTGCCCACCGCCTGAGTCAGACCCTCGCTAATATCAACAACTGGATGCAGACAACCACTTCTAAGCTGTATGTACTATCTACTACGGTGGCAGCCCAATCAACACCTCCTCCGCCACAGGTCCCACAGTCAGTGGATGACACTGTGAAGGAGATTCTGGACAACCAGAAGAAGCTCATAGATGCATTTGATTCTCATGGAAAGGCATTAAAGGAGCTTGCTATGGAGGCGAAGAAAATGAGAAAGACGCAGGCTTCAAAAGAGTCGGTAAAGGAGCTAAGGGTAGAGGTAGAGAGGTTGAAGGCAGATCACCTGCCTCTGGATCTGTTATTACATGACCCGACTCCAGCAGCCCAGCCCTAGCCAAAATAGGAGTTAGATAGGCCACCCAAGAGAAAGAGGGTGATCCCCCATACTGACGATGCTATTATAGAGTTGGAGGACCCGCATGGAGGTTCCTCTAGCCAGACCCAGATTCCAGTGTAGGCCTAGGATTCAGTCCAAGCCTAGGTCCCAATGGAGGCACAGAGTACAGGGAGCCAGCCACAGGTTCCCGAGCAGACTGAAGACCCAGAGACCCAAACTCAGGACCCTATGCAGACGGAGGGCCAATAGGGAGTTTCTTTTTCCTCTCGTTCTTATTTTGTGCTTATTTTGGCTAGTTAGCATTGAGGACAATGCTAGCTTTCATTTGAGGGGGTACCCCTATTTAGATGTCTATATATATGACAGTATTTGTTTTCTTTATACTTTCTTTTTACCTTTGGTATCTATATAACTTTATCATTTTATTGCACTTTTCGTACTTTTTACTTTTGGGTCTGTATATAAAGTTACGTTCTTATGTATATATTCATTGTCCCTATTTTATATTCGACTAATTCCCCTCTTGTATATACTCATTTTTACTTTCCGTATTTTTCCTTTCATAGTTTCTTATTTTATTTTAGTAGCTTCTTGTTTTGAGTTTTTGCGTGCAATAAGCCTTCGGTTTTCTTAATGCCACAGTTTTTTCCGAAGGTGGAGTTTGTGTGAACCGAGTGGCTCTTCCCGATGATGGATGGCATGACAACCTTCTTAAGGGTTTGAATCTTTTTTCTTTTTTCTTTTTAGTAGCTAGTTGGTAAGGGTGCCTAAAGAAAAGCTTCACTTGGGCCTAACACATTTGCTTTTGATCCTATGGTCAAAAATAAATTGTTGTGTATAGGATGGTGAAAGTGGTGACCTTGAGACTCTTGTGTTGATCGATAATCATCAAGTGATTTTTCGGGACCATTCTGTTGTTCAAATCTCAACTAAGGTTGTTGTGGGGCCCTCTTTAGCAATCCCATATCTTATATGGTGAGAATTTGAATTCCAAATCCAAGTCCCGAGCCATTAGTCTAGAACTTACCCTAAATGTTTGTCTAGGCGAAATCCTAAGTGTAATTTGACTTGAGATGTGATTATAGGATCTCCTTGATCTGAATGATATCTTGAATACTTCCATAGCCCATGAAGGATAAAACCCCTAGTCAACCCTTTTGAGCCTTAGACCTTTTTCTTTCAAAAAATCACGTTACAAGCCTTTACCCGTTCTAAAAATACCCTCTTTTGGCACCCGATCTTTCCTTTGAACAAGGCAAAAACATAAGTTTGGAGGAGAGACGAGGAATGCAACAAAGTGGTAAAAGGTACAAAATGAAGAAAAAGAAAGGCAATGAAAAAGGAAGAAAATCAAAAAGACAAAAAAATGATCAACGTAGAAAAGAATGAAGTGATTCAATAAAAGTAAAAAGATGAAAGGTGTGGAAAGTTGAGAAAGGGGAAAAAGTTTGAAATGAACAAGAAAGAGTGACATTGTGTCTCTCTAACCCCTTAGAAAGAAGTTAAAGGACTTAAAAAGTCAAGAGAATATGTGCCAAAATGAAGCAAAAGAAGTGCTAAAGGGAAGATGAAACCTACTTAGATCAAACATTTCCTACTCTAAACCAAAAGCCTTCACTAGATCTTCAGAAAAGCCCTATATGATCTTGAGTTGAATGAAGCTTACATTAGTGGTGAGTTACATAAGGGGCAAACATATGGTACTTAGAGCCGGACTTGTGACTTTTCTTTGAGAGAGATGAGTGTATTTCCATTAACCTCGTTCCGAGTGCTACAATCCTAAAGGTGAGGTTTGCTTAGGGAGAGTTGAGGATGTGTGAGTTTGGGTTCCACAATGACCAAGGTAGTAGAAAGAGTTTCTTTGATGTGTTGAGTCAACTCTTGATGCTCTTGTGTCGCACTAAATCCATGGTGCTTAAAAGGTTCAATGTTGTTAATGATTCATTTGAATTGAGGGCAATTTTTAATCCCAATTGAGTCTAGATGAGGTCACTTTAAGTCAGCTGAATTTTCTTCGATTTACTCTTAAGGGGTGGGTCTTATTTTGTTTGCTTGAGGACAAGCAAAAGCTTAAGTTTGGGGGAGTTGATAACTAGGGATTTTGATGCATTTTACACTCCTTACTTGAGTTTTGATTAAAAATATGTACAAAATAGTCGCAAAGGCTTACATGATGTACTTATTTGCAGGGTTTGGTCAACAAGGTGACAATTCGTCAAAACCAGCTCAAAAAGGAGTGAAACATGCACAAGTACTAAGAACAAGTCCAAGCACAGTGCAACAGGTCCACTGCGGCCACACTCCATTCTGTGTGGTCCGCAGTGAGGAAGTTCAGAGAGGTGCTCATTTCAGACATTCAAGCAATGCGGCCGTAAAGCATTTCATGCGGACCGCAATGGGCTCAACGCGGCCGCACTCGATATTGTGCGGTCTGCAAAGGAAGATTTCAGAGAGTTGAAAATTTGGAGCTAATTGCCCATGCGGTCCGCGATCCTTTTTATGCGGACTACAACAAAAGCCACCGCGGCCGCGGTGCATTTTGTACGCCCCGCGATAGCCAAGTTCAGAGAGCAGACTTTTTAAACCAAGAGGCCTCATTGCGGCCACACTGGATTTTGTGCAGTCCGCACTACCCCCGCAGGGGTATTTTTATCCAGAAAATTCGGCCTAGTATAAATAATTTCTTTTCCCATTTTTAGGTCATCGATTATATTCTAACTAGCAGTTGTGCTCGTGAACAGTGTTCCTTATCTATTTTGAATAATTTTAGAGTAGTTTTATCATTGAATCTTCAAGTATTAGCTTGTAATAAAATATTATGGGTTTTTCTTCATCTATTTATCAGTTTTCTTCTATTATCATGAGTATCTAGACCTATTAGCTCGGGTTGTGGCTCAACCCTAATGTGGGTATTTGATGAGTCTTGTGTTTTAGGGCTTGAATGTTTATGGGTGCTTGATATTTGGACTAATTTGTGGTTTCAATGTTGAATTAGTGGTTGCAAACACTAATTTGTGCCTATTTGACTTGGACTCTTCTTGAGAAAGAGAGCCTAAGTCTAGGAAAATTAATCCAACAAGGAATTAGGGCGTATTCAAGAGATTGATAGCCACAATTAAAGGGTTAAACCTAGAGATAGTAATACCCGACTTGAACCTCAATTGCTTGCACAAATTATCATACCCAATTGGTCTTGAGAAATTCAATTAGGGAAAAATCACTCAAACTAACGAGAGGTATAGAGTGAGAAGTATCTTGCATTAGTTATATCGTAATCCCCAACATGACAATCTTGCCTTAGACTCGAGAACCTGTCAAGTATCCACCTAGGATAAAGTCACTTCCCTATTGCCTTCTTAACTATTTAGACAACCTTTAAAGTATTCACTCTTAGCTTAATCTAGCATCTTATTAATATTAAATTAGAAGTAATCAAAAGACCAATTATGATTAGAAATGTAATTAAGAGCAATTACGCAGCTCCAATTTAGATAGAAACTCAATTCCCATTTCTAGCTCCATGTGGAAATCGATCCCGACCTTCTCAGGTAGAAGCTGCTTCGACCACTCTCGCTACTTTGTAGTAGTGCGGGGTTAGCTTCGATCAATGCTCTTCTCATACTCCCCACCAAGAGAGAGAGAGAGAGAGAGAGAGAGAGAGAGAGAGAGAGAGAGAGAGAGTGAAGAGGTTCATTGAGGGACTCGCTCAGCCTATCAGATTGCAGATGGCTAAGGAGACAAGTAGCTAAATTTTTTTAGGATGTAGCCAATGTGGCCTGGTGAGTTAAGGCAGTTCTAGCTCTAGGGAGTGGTCAGGGGTCTGACAAGAGGCCTCGTCATTCTGGTAGGTTCAGTGGTGTCTCGTTCGGAGGCAGGGATTCCTTTGGTATGGGCCATCCTCCCAGGCCATTTCATTCAGCATATCAGGATTCTCACGGTGCTTCAGGTGGTCATGGTTCTCATATGCAGTATTCTGATCAGCTACCCTATAGTGTACCATTAGCTCCTATTAGTGCACCTCCGCTCCAGGGTTTTCAGGGTGGTTACTCAGGTCGTCAGGGTCAGTTTCAGGGTCAGTAGTCCCAACAGCAATGACTTGTTATACTTGTGGCGATCTAAGGCACATTGCTAGATTTTTCCCTCAAACATCGAGCAGTTCTCAGCATAAGGGTTCTCGTGCTGTGGTTCCGGCACCGGGTGTTCCACCGTCCGCTCAGCCAACTAGAGGTAGGGGTCAGGAATCTAGAGGTGGAGGTCGAGGTATTAGAGGTGGAGTTCATGCTTCTAGAGGTAGAGGCCAGTTAGCTGGAGCCCGTCCTAGGGATGTAGTTTAGAGTGGTGGGCCCCAGTCCCGATGTTATGCTTTCCCAGCCAGGCCTGAGGTTAAGGCATCCGATATCGTTATCACATGTACGGTTTCAATTTGCAGTAGAGATGCTTTAGTTCTATTCGATCCAGGGTCTACATGCTCCTATGTGTCATATTATTTTGCTATGTATTTGGTTGTGCCTCGTAATTCTTTGAGTGCTCCTGTATATGTGTCCACACCGGTAGGTGATTCTAATGTCGTAGATCATATCTATCGCTCGTGTGTGGTTATTATTAGGGGTCTTAACACCCGTGTAGATATCCTACTTGTTGATATGGTCGATTTTGATGTTATTTTAGGGATGGACGACTATCACCTTATCATACCATATTGGACTGTCACGCCAAGACCGTAACCTTAGCCTTGCCGGGGTTGCCTCGATTGGAGTGGAGAGTTATTACTAGTCATTCTACCAGTAGGGTAATTTCTTATATGAAGGCTCGACAGATGGTCGAGAAAGGTGTTTGGCTTATTTGGAATTTGCTCGCGATTCTAGTGCAGAAGTTCCTTCTATGTATTCTGTACTAGTTATTCGTGAGTTTCCAGAGGTATTTCCTGCAGACCTGCTGGGGATGCCACCTGATAGGGATATTGACTTTTGCATTGATGTGGCTTCGGGCACTCAACCCATTTCCATTCCTCCATATCGCATGGCCCCACTAGAGTTTAAAGAACTGAAAGAACAGTTGCAAGACTTGCTTGATAAGGGCTTTATTAGACCCAGTGTTTCACCCTGGGGTGCAACGGTTTTGTTTTTTAAGAAGAAAGATGGGTCGATGAAGATATGCATAGACTACCAGCAGTTGGACAAAGTCACCATCAAGAACAAGTATCCATTACCGAGGATTGATGATGTATTTGATTAGCATCAGGGTTGATAAGTCGGGATTTTAACGTGTTTTATCCCCCTACTTACCTAGGGTGTGATTATAAATTGCTATAAAATAGTCCTAAAATGCTCACAAATTGTGCTTTATTGCAGGTTTGATCAACAAATTGACAAAAGGTCAAATATCGGCTCAAAAAGGAGTGAAACCTGCTCCAGTATCAAGACTAAGTGAATGGAGGAAAAATGGGCCTAGTGCGGACCGTACAAAAGCAATCGCGGCCGCACGAGGAAGTTTAGAGAAGGAAACAATCAGGCTAAGAGCTACGCGGTCGTGGTACCATTTACGTGGTCCGCGTTCAGGTTTCACGGTCGAGGTACCATTCACGCGGTCCGCGGAGAAGAGATTCAGAGAAGTGCACTTTTGGTCACGCGGTCCGCGGTCACGCCTGCGCGGACCGCGCCTGTTGCCATCGCAGCTGCAGTACCCTTCCAAGCGGTCCCCGTCCCCTAGTTCAAGTTATCAAACATTTGAAGTCCAAGAGCCAGTGCGGCCGCGGTCCGTTTTGTGCGGCTCGCACTGACCCCGCAGGGGTATTTTTTTCTAGTTTTTCCAGCCTAGTATAAATAGAATATTTTACTATTTTCTAGGGATCTTTCTTATCGGTGAGCTTCAGACGATAGCTGCGCTCGGTGTTGTAGCCAATTTTGGCATATTTTGCTTTACATTAATAATAGATTATTGTAGTTTTTTCTAGTAATCAATTATTATGTTTAGTTCTTCATCTATTTCTTCAATATTTGTATTTAGCATGAGTAGCTAAACCCATTAGCTAGGGTTGTGGCTCAACCCTAGTGTAGGTAATTGATGGGTGTTTCCATCTAGGGTTAGATTGATATTGGGTGTTTGCTATTTGGGGTGATTTAATGTTTTTATTCAAGAATTGGTGGTTGCAAACACTGATCCAAGCTTAGTGGGTTTAACTCTTCTTGAGAAAGAGAGTCTATGACCCCAAAATTGACCCAACAAGGAATTGGGATGGACCCATGAGAAATAGTTTTCCTTTAACGGGTTAAATCTCGAGAGAGTTATCACCCTACTTGAACCATAGTTGCTTGGTCTCATTGGCCTACCCAATTGGTCTCGAGAGAGTCAATTGGGTAAAATCACTCTCTCTACCTAGAGGTGTGAGAGTGAGCGCAATTGTGCAACGGTTATAGAATAATCCCCAAATATGTCAATCTATCCTTAGTAACATCTACCCATCAATTAGCCACCTAGGTGATGCTACTACCCTAGTTCCCTTCTTCCCATTAATTACAACTTAGCAGTATTCTCTTAGCATAATTTAGCTTTAATCTTTAGTTTTATAATAGTAGTTATAAATACAAAAACTCAAAAAATATTTGAAGTGACATTAGGAGTACAACTGCAACTCTAGGATAGACAGACAATCCAACTCCACTACTAGCTCCCTATGGAAATTCAATCCTGGACCTCTATTCGGGTGAAAGCTATTGCGACCCGCTCTTCCTACCATAGCGTAGTGTCGAGTCGGAAGCGATCAAGGGTGCCAAGGTATTTTCGATGATTTATTTGAAGTCTGGCTACCATCAGTTGATGATTAGGGCATTCGGTGTCCCTAAGACAACTTTTCATACTCGGTACGGGCAATATGAGTTCTTAGTGATGTCATTTGGGTTGACAAATGCCCCAGTAGCATTCATGAATTTGATGAACCGAGTGTTCAAGCCCTATCTAAATTCTTTTGTAATTATTTTTATTGATGATATCTGTATCTACTCCCGCAGCCGAGAGGAGCATGAGTAGTATCTTTGAGTAGTTCTTCAGACTCTGAAAGATAGCCAGTTATATGTTAAGTTTTTGAAATGTGAGTTCTGGTTGAGTTCGGTTGCATTCTTGGGTCACGTTGTATCGATAGAGGGTATTCAGGTGGATCCTAAGAAGATTGAGGTAGTCAAGGACTGGCCTAGGCCCACATCAGCTACATATATCCGGAGTTTCTTGGGTTTGGTGTGTTATTACCGTCGGTTTATGGAGGGGTTTTCATCTATATCAGCCCCGATGACTAGATTGACCCAAAAGGGTGCCTCGTTCAGGTGGTCGGACGAGTGTGAGGCGAGCTTTCAGAAGCTCAAGACAGTTTTGACTACGACGCCGGTGTTGGTATTGCCCACAGGTTTAGGGCCATATATAGTGTATTGTGACACATCTCGTATCGGGCTTGGTGCGTTGTTGATACAGAATGGCAAGGTTATTGCATATGCTTCACGACAGTTGAAGGTCTACAAGAAGAATTATCCAGTTTATAATTTGGATCTAGCAGCTATTGTTCACGCGCTGAAGATTCGGAGCCATTATTTATATGGCGTGTCATGTGAGGTGTTCACGTATCACAATAGTTTGCAATACTTGTTCAAGTAGAAGGAGCTAAACTTGAGGCAAAGGAGGTGGTTGGAGCTATTGAAAGACTATGATATCACCATCCTGTATTATTCTGGGAAGGCCAATGTAGTGGCCGATGCTTTGAGTAGGAAGTCATCCAGTATGGGCAGCCTTGCGTATATTCCAGTTGGTGAGAGACCGCTTGCTTTGAATGTTCAGGCTTTAGCCAATCAGTTTGTGAGGTTGGATGTTTTTGAGCCCAGTCGTGTTCTAGCTTGCAGATTCGCTTGTTCTTCATTATTTGAGCGCATCAAAGATCGGCAGTATGATGATCCTCATTTGCTTGTCCTTAGAGACACAATGCGACACTGAGGTTCTAAGCAGGTTACCATTGGAGATGATGGAGTTTTGAGGATGCAGGGTCGTGTTTGTGTACCTAATGTGGATGGACTTTATGAGTTGATTCTAGAAGAGGCCCATAGTTCCCGCTATTTTATTTATCTGGGCGCTGCCAAGATGTATTAGGACTTGCGGCAGCATTATTGGTGGAGGAGAATGAAGAAGGATATTGTTGCATATGTAGCTCGGTAATTGAATTGTTAGCAGGTAAAGTACGAGCATTAGAGACCTGGTGGTTTTGCTTCAGAAGATTGAGATTCCTGAGTGGAAGTAGGAGCGTATCACTATGGACTTCATTGTTGGACTCCCACGAACTCAGAGGAAGTTCGATGTAGTATAGGTTATTGTGGATTGGCTGATTAAGTTGGTGCATTTCATTTCGGTGGCGGTCTCCTATTCGTCGGAGTGGTTGGTAGAGATTTATATCTGTGATGTTGTTCGTCTCCATGGTGTGCCCGTGTCTATCATTTCTGATCGAGGTAGGCAGTTTACCTTGCATTTCTAGAGGGTAGTGCAGCGTGAGTTGGGTCCGCGAGTCGAGTTGAGCACAACATTTCATCCTCAGACGGACGGACAGTCCGAGCGTACAATTCAGATTTTGAAGAATATGCTCCGAGCATGTGTTATTGACTCTAGAGGTTCTTGGGATCAGTTCTTGCCGTTAGCGGAGTTTGCCTACAACAACAATTATCAGTCGAGCATCCAGATGGCTCTCTATGAGGCATTATATGGTAGACAGTGTCGGTCGCCGGTTGGATGGTTTGAGCCGGGTGAGGCCCTGTTGTTAGGTATAGATTTAGTATAGGATGCCTTGGATAAGGTTAAAATTATTTAGGATAGGCTTCGTACAGCTCAGTTCAGACAAAAGTGCTATGCCGACCGTAAAGTTCGTGATGTGGCATTCATGGTCGCAGAGCGAGTGTTGCTTCTGGTGTCACCCATGAAGGGCGTGATGAGATTTGGGAAGAAGGGCAAGCTAAGCCCTAGGTTCATCGTGCCTTTTGAGATCCTTGATCGAGTGGGATAGGTGGCTTAAAGACTTGTGTTGCCGCCAGGTATATTAGCTGTGCATCCAGTGTTTCATGTGTCCATGCTTCGGAAGTATCAAGACGATCTATCCCACATGTTAGATTTAAGCACTGTCCAGTTAAACAAGTATTTGACCTACGGGAGGAGTCGGTGGCCATTTTAGATCGGTAGGTTTGTCAGTTGAGATCGAAGAGTTACCCATCGGTTCGCGTGCAGTAGAGGGGTCAGCTTCTTGAGGCAGCTACTTGGGAGTCCGAGTCAGATATGAGGAGCCGATATCCGCATCTTTTCACCGACTCATGTACTTTTCTATGTCCGTTCGAGGACGAACGATTGTTTTAGAGGTGGAGAATGTGATGACCCAAAGGGTCATCTTTTGTTTTAGAATCCGAATCCGGGTTTCGAGGCCTTGAAAAACCTCATTTTCCTTCTTATTGATTTGCTTGTGCAGTCTGGGCGCGTTTCCGGAAAAGCCTTTGTGTGAAATTTAAGAAAAATGTTGAATTTGCCCTTAAAATTGATTAAAGTTGACTTCGGTCAACATTTTTTCTAAACGGACCCGACCCATGATTTGACGATCCCGTAGGGTCCGTAATAAAATATGGGACTTGGGCTTATGCCCAAAATCAAATTTCGAGGTCCTTAGCCTAAGAAATGAATTTTTGAAGAAACTTATTTGCTGGAAAATATAAACATTTTAAGAAATGGAATAGTGTGTAATATCGTTGGTATCGGGCCGTATTTTGGTTTTGGAGCCCGATACAGTTTTGATATAGTATTTAGGTCGTATCTATGAAATTTGGTAAAAACGGAAGAGATTTGATATAACTCGTACATTTGGTTGAGAAAATAGAAATTTTGAACTATGTTGAGAATTATAGAAGTTTTGGTATTAAATTCGTTGATTAAGATGTTATTTAGGCGATTTGATCGCACAAGCAAGTCCGCATGATATTTTTATACTTATGTGCATGTTTGGTTTGGAGCCCCGAGGGCTCGGGTGAGTTTCGGATAGTCTACGAGGTGTTTTGGAACTTAGAGAATTTTGCTGGTATAGCTGAACTTGTTGCAGGCCTCTATGCGAGATCAGGCATCGCAATTGCGAATCCTGCAGGTTCCGTATTTGCGAGCTCCTCATCGCAAATGCGAAGAGAAGCTGGGCCAGGTAGACCTCACAATTGCGAGGAAACCTTTGCATTTGCGAAGTAAGGTGGGAAGGCAGTGATCACAAATGTGATCTTTTGGTCGCTTTTGCGGAGATTTCAGTTCGCAATTACAAACCTTTCTTCGCAATTGCGAAGGCAGCAGAGGTGTGAGGGTCCTCTCATTTGTGATGGTACCTTCACATTTGCGAGCTTCGCATTTGCTAAGCTCAGGTCGCAAATGCGACATCTGCAGCTGAGTAAAAGGGTCTTGGACGGGATTTTTCATTCATTCTTCAAATTTTCAAAACCTAAACTCTAAGAGGCGATTTTTCTAGAGCAAGTTCTTCCCCAAATCATAGGTAAATGATTCTTAACTTATTTCTTTCAAATTTTACAAGATTTCATCCTAGAATCTAGGGTTTTTAATGGGAAATTGGGTGTTTTTGGGTAGAATTTAGGAATTTCGAAATTTAAGATTTAGACCTCAAATTGAGGTCAGATTTTAAAACCAATTGTATATTTGGGCTCGTGCGTGAATTGGTAATCGGGTTTTTGCCCGAACTTCGAGTTTTGACCAAGTGGGCCCGGGGTCGATTTTTGACTTTTTGGAAAAAATGTTGGAAAATCTATAATTAAGCATGGGAATTGAGTTCTTTAGCATTTATTGATGTTATTAAGTTAATTATGACTAGATACAAGCGGATTGGAAGTCGAACCGATAGGTAAATTGGTAATTGAGGCTTGATTATTTGCTATGTGTTTAATTGTTGAGTACGACGTATATGTATGGTGACGAGTATCTATACGTGATTGTTGGGTCATATCATACAAATGAGTCTTATACTTGTAACCATTGTGTCTCTTATCACGTATTGTTCATGCTTAAGCTGGTTACTCTTCATGTTGAACAAGTTTGGTTATATTTTCTTGTTATTGGGTAATTGGTGAGTGTTGACTCGAGTTGAGACTTACATTGTGAATTTAACTGTTGAAACGAGATTGGTTATAGCTGATTCCCTTGCTGGGATGTTATTGTTTCTATTGTTTGGGTGAGGAAGAGTGTAAAGCACGAAGGGTGATGCCGTGCACGATATTGTGAGAGAGTGTTAATGCACGAAGGGTAATGTCGTGCCATATTCAGTGAGTGTTAATGCACGAAGGGTGATGTCGTGCTATATTTCTATGAGAGTTAATGCATGAAGGGTGATATTGTGCCATGATTATGAGTGAATTAATGCATGAAGGTTGATGCCGTGCTGTTTCTATTGATGTTTATGGTGAGGACGAGAGTCAAGGCACGAAGGGTGATGTCGTGCACGTGTTACTGTGTTATCATTTTTGTTGGTTCAAAGTTTGATATTTACCTTGATTTTTTACTTTATTACTGTCAAAATTTGATATTCCCCTCAGCATGTTTCCCTTTCCCGTCTTTACCTGCTAAATTTCTGTTATTACTGTTTCTCGTATATGATTTAACTGCACAGGTTTATATGATTGTCGTGTCCTAGCCTCATCACAACTTTGTCGAGGTTAGGCTTGACACTTACTAGTACATGGGGTCGGTTATACTGATACTGCACTCTGCACTTTCTATGCAGATTTCGGTGCGGGACCTCGTGAGTAGAGTTGAGGTTGCTGCCTTAAGTCCACGGGAGACCCGAGGTAGATTTGTTGGGGTCTGCAGACGCTGGAGTCCCCTTCTTTTCTATTTTGGATTTCCTGTCCCTTATGTATTTCTTTTAAACCTATGTTTGTAGAATCTCTTAGATGTTCGTGGATTGTGACATCAGATCATTGGGGTAGTCATGTATTAGAGTTGTTGAACTATTATAACACTTTCTCACTTTATCTATGTTTGGCTTTAGCTATTGTTTATTTCTGTTCTGTTTAATAATTAATGTGGTAAAATTGTATCGGTCGGCTTGCCTAGCTTTCAAGAGTAGGCGTCATCACGATCCCGATGGTGGAAAATCTGGATTGTGACACTATTGCGCCTTGACAATTAAAATTCATTGACACAAATGTTGTCGGCTTAATTCCTAGTGGAATATTCACCAAGAGGTTGCTTGATCAGCCTCATTGCCATACAATTCCAATATCATAACATTTCATCAAAAAGTGATCACACAATCACTAGTGAGTTTTTCACATCTGAATCAGAGATTTAATATCATCTCTATATCCTTCTAATACAATAGAAAATTCACATACAAAATACTAACTCATAGTATTTCTCAAGTAAGGCATAAAATCATCTTAAATGAAATAAAACTTGACTTCTATACAAGTGCCTTTTGAAACATCTTTCAACACATAAGAATTTATTTTCTTTTTTTATCTTCCATAGTCTAGTACCAAAGTAAGACGCACTTTCTAAATATAGAAGCTACTTTAACTGCTACAGAAGTATCTCAAATCAATAGGAAACGGGTCATAATTCAATGATTTCTTCATCGAAATGACTAAGGAACCCGAAGCAACATAATTTTTCCAAGCTAGAATATAACATATTTTTCATCTTTCAATACAAATTTTTTGCCACAAAAAATTTCAATTTTGTACGGATTTATTATAACATTAATTCGAAGCCCTAAATTTTAGGCGATATCAAAGTAGTGCATAATAGCACTTTGTATGAGATGTTAGAGGCCCTGAAATTGTTGATTCTGGTGAGACGGACTTGTAAACACCAAAGAGCTGATGTCACGTAATGTCCTAGATAGATATATGGGATATAATTGACTTTATAGGAGTTAGAGTTACTCTCAGAAGTTGTAAGGGTTCGTTTGGTTTGATGGATAAGCAAAAATAGTTCTAGGTTAAAAATTTAGTACTGCCTTATTCCTTGTTTAATTTTTATTCCATGACTAATAATAGTACCAGGATAATTTATAAAACTGCAATCACAAACAACTAAAAAAAAAATTATTGATAAACATTGTAGGTTACAACTCTGTTTATCCCTTGATTCTTCACTTTGATTTATTTTACGTGATTCGAGGGTCTTAGCGGCGTATTTCTCGAATGTAGGACTTTAAGCAAGACATATCGGATATGTCTTTGATCTCTTAATGAATATTCCAAGAGTTTCATGGAATTACGAGATCTCATATTTGATCTCTTTTGGCATATTCCGAGAGTTTATGGAATTGCCGGGATGATCTCTATTTTTTGTAATAACTTTTTAAGGGAATATGTAGCTCTTTTATAGGAGTGGCCTAGAGTTAGGGTAGAGTAGCCTCCAAGAAATCCTTGCTACTTAGTGCGCAGACTAATGATTAATGAATTGAGCGAAAATCATAAGAAATTAAGATACAATTAAATAGAAACAAAAACACTAGATAATTTATTCTTCTTTTTCCAAATCTTAATATGTGAACACTATCTGATACAGTGCTAGTTTGGCGGAGTTTGATGGAATAATCGACCCAAATTTTGCTCCTTTTACGCACATGAATCCTGAACCCTAAACCCCTTATTAGTGTAGCTTAAAGAGGAAAAACAAAAAAAGAGAAAGAAACAACTATGCAGTCTTGAGATTTTTTGGATCTAACACATTCTTTTTAATTTACACTTCACTAACCGAAATTCTAGGATTCTAATGTAGAGAGGGAGACAAATATGTGAGATATTACTCGCCATCTAAGCATACAAAGAAACGATAATTTTACTTCTTTTTGGGCCTTTAATAGAGATTTAAGGGTCATTTTGCACAAATAAAATCTTTTGGTGCCACCATTTATATGACTCCGTTAAAAAAAGACTTGGTTTATAGCCTCCGCGTTAGAATTTTAAAGTATGCTCTTAACGTCGGGTTTTTAAGGTGATCGTCAATATTTCTAGACTAATCCTGGATCATTATAAAATGCTTATCATGATCATCAGAATATTGTCACAAATCTAACCGATCACCAGAATTTTTCAGCATTATGGCTGTAAATTTTGGGAATCATCAGGATTCAGGACTCCTGGTGCTTTACGTTAGCATTTTTGGCCACGTCATGGTGATTGCCATAACATGCTTTTGGTGATCGATTTGTGCAAATCTGACTGATCACCAGAATTTTCAGCCACAATGGCTAAAAGTTTTGGTGATCATCAGAATTCCAATGCTTCAGAAATTTGGCACATGGTTATTGTTCCAAATTTTTTTCTTAACAGGATCAAAATATAAACAATGGTCCTAAATATATACATCAAGCGTAATTTCCACTTTATTTATGGCCTCGACTATGTTCATATATAAATTTCTTTTTTTGGCACAAAAAATAGAGGGGCAAGAGAAGGTAGTGAAAGTGGTTGTTGAAGCCATAGACGAGGAGAAAAGGCTAGTGACATTCAAGGCATTTGAAGGTCATTTAATAGAGCAATACAAGGCCTTCAAAGCAACTGTTCATATTGAGAATGAAGGAGAAAACAACTTGGGCTTGTGGAATATTGAGTACGAGAAGCAGAATGATGACGTTTCAGAGCCCTTCTCTTATTTGGAACTAGTATATTTGCCCGTGCTTCGCGCTGTCTTAAAATCATATATGAGAAACTTTTACGGTTAAATATGCAAAAACAACTCACATAAATTAGTGTATGTGAACATGAACAAGAAAACAGAAGAATAAAAGAATAACGAAAAAAGAACGAATACTAATTTAAAATTCTTGGAGGATGAAAACTTAGAGCGTTCCCTTTTTTTCTTCTCCCTTCAAGGCATTCTTAATATTTTGTAATTTAGTTTTTTTCTTTTATTCCTTTAATTTCTCTCACTTTCGTTACATCGATTCTACTTTCAACCAGATAAATAACTCCTTTATTTCTACTCTTTATTATCTGTCAAATTTCAAAAATTGTATTCTCTCTTGTCAACTATTCTTATCATTTTAAATATTCACCACCTTTATATGTATTAACTCCTTTAGTTCTTTTTTTTTTCTTTTTTCAGTTACTTCTATTTATCTATCCTCCCATGGTCCCATTTAATTAATCAGACAATTCTATTTATTTTTCTTTTATATATTCAAAAGAGGGGACTGCGGTCATGTCATCTCTCTTGAGGCCAAAACTATATAAATACATAAGATGTTTAAGATTGTTTATACAACCAAAATATAGCTAACTGATTTAGAACATCATATTTTCAACGTAGGAAAAATACGAATCAAATATTCTTTTATAAATCTATCATCTCTTAATGATACTTTCAATATCTCTTTGACTGAAAAACTGTAAGGAAATATTTCTTTTTAATTATGGAACAACCTATTTAAATTAGCATATTTGAATTAAAGACAAATTATAAAACCTGATGGAAATAATGATGTAAAATTACTGGTGGTGTCTAATATTTATTTTTAAAGGTAAAAAGAAATGGAATGACGTTAATCCCTCACTTTAATACAGAAGAAATTCTTCAGCCATTATACTTTCATCTCGACTCATTTTAATTCTAGGGTATCTTTAATTTGAAAAAAGGGAACATGCATATTAAAAAATAAACGTTACATTAAAGTTCATATATAGAAAACAAAAACGTTACTAAGGTAAGTTACCTTATAATTTTTAAGCTGACATGATAGCGTTGATGTCACGATCCCAGTTCGCCCTCCGTGAACCATCGTGACGGCACCTAGTCTCTACAACTAGGTAAGCCTAACAATTCGGAATATAAACAACAATTGCGGAAGAGATAATTAAAAACCGGAATATGAAATAAAATAGTGTTTAAGATGCCGCTCGGCATACACAATGACAACTCTCGAAACTAATAACATTTCCCAAAACCCGAAATCTCATGATCACAAGCCTTTGAATGTCTAGAAGCATATAATTCCAGAATATCTAATAAAGAAACGAAAGTACAGAAGAGCTAATACAAAAGGGAGAGTAGAAAGGGACTCTTCGGTCTACGGACATGGCAGATATACCTCGGAGTCTCCATGAACGCCTCATCTCAAGTCTGAGTGGAGGTACCTGGATCTGCACATAAAAAACATGCACAGAAAGGGCATGAGTACATCACAGCGGTACTCAGTAAGTGCCAAGCCTAACATCGGCCGGGTAGTGACGAGGAAGGTCAGGGCCCTACTGAAATTAAATAAAATACAAGTTACGACAGTATAATATAAAGCAGTACAGTTGAAAGATAACAATAAGAATTAATACAGGATAATAAGGATAACAACAACTGAAACAGAGGCAAAAACAATCACAAGGAATATCATTTTTCACAAAGATAATAACTGGGGATCTCTCAATATCCCGAATATCTCTTAGTACCCTCAATATATGCCAGGGATCTCTGGGTATCCCGAGGATCTCTTGGTATCCTCAAAATATGCTAGGATCTCTTAGTATCCCGAGGATCTCTTAGTATCCTCAATATACGTGCTAGGGATCTCTCGGTATCCCGCACCTTAGCTCAAATCATAAATACGTACAGGGGATCTCTCGGGATGCCGTCCCGTAGTCCCAAAGTAAAATACACAGCAATAACACAAAGAATACTCAATTAAACTCAATTTCGTACCAAAGTAAAACAGGTAATTCTAATCTAACATGATTCACATAATACAAATAAGGCAGTTTAAGCAATAAAGTAATTAAGTCAATTAAACATGTTTCTCTGAGCTAACAACATGCTTAAATTTCAAGTAGAATAAGCAGAAAAGGAAAACACAACTAAAGCAACTTTATTGAAAATAGAATTTTCAACAATTAGCACAAGTACTCACTCGTCATCTCACATACGAGGCATTTCAATTACCACAATACCAAATCATAAGGGGAATGTCCCTCACACAAGGTTAGGTAAACCACTTACCTCGAACTAGCTCAAATCAACCCGAAATCACGCACTTGCCATGAGTACTCGACTCCAAATGGCTTGAATCTATTCAATTCAATTGCATAACGTAAATAACACTTTAAGCAACTGATTCTACAAATAAATTCTAAGCTAATACGCAAAATTAGGTAAAATGACCAAAACGCCCCTCGGGATCACCTCTCGGAATCTGGTAAAATTTATATTTTTTGAATCCTCATACTCTCACGAGTTCATGCATACCAAAATTATCCAAACCAAGGTCAAATTCCCAATCAAAATTTGAATTCTAGGTCTAAAAACTTTCTTCCAATTTTTCCCCTAATTTTCATCTCCAATCTAAAATTAAATGATAAAACTAACAATAGATTAGTGGAATACAACTAGAAAGGGATAAGGAATTGTTACCCAATGATCTTCTCTTCAAAAACCCCACAGAATCGCCCTACCCCGAGCTCCAATTTGATTTTTCCAAGTTTTGAACTAAACCCTCAATTCTGTCCCTTTTCTGACCAGTGAAACCGCATCTGCGATCCTAGGACCGCACTTGCGGTCCCGCTTCTGTGAAACCCGGTCGCATCTATGACATTTCATTAATAGAGGACTTTCTGTACCTGCGACTACCTTACAGCAGATGTTGTGCCGCTTCTGCGATTCCCTGACCGCATTTGCGGTCAACTCCCTTTTTGGCTCAAACCGCTTTTGCAGTTCTTCTACCGCGTCTGCGGTCTCGCACCTGCGGTCCCCAAGCCATAGGTGCGGTAGTGACAGTAGACTTGAAACTTCAGCTTCAAACTCTCAACTCCAAACTTCCCGTTAACTACCCAGAATCATCCTGAGGCCCGAGGCCCCCGGGACCTCAACCAAAAACACAAACAAGTCTAATACCACTGTCCAAACTTATACCAATCCTTTAAACAGCTAAAACAACATCGAAACATCCAATCAACCACGGATTCAAGCCCAAGAACTCCAAAACTCTCAATTTACTCTTTTGATCAAAAGGTCTATCAAACCTCGTTCGAATGACCTGAAACTTTGCACACACGTCACATTCAACACTACGGAGCTACTCCAACTTCCGAAATTTCATTCCGACCCTCGGATCAAAATCTCACTATCAAACCGGAAACTTCCAAAAACTCAACTTTCGGCATTTCAAGCCTAAATAAGCTACGGACCTCCAAAACACAATCTGAACATGCTTCTAAACCCGAAATCACCCAACGGAACTAACGGAACCATCAAAATTCCATTCCGAGTCTGTCTTCACACTGTTCTGACTGCGGTCAAATTTCCAAAACTTAAGCTCTCATTTAGGGATTAAGTGTCCAAAAACCCTCCAAAACTCCAAATAATTCCTCCCGACAACTCACAATAGAAGAAAGAAACATGGAAAAAGCAGTTAATAGGGGATCAGGGCATAAATTCTTAAGACGACCGGCCAGGCCGTCAAATCCTCCTACATATAAACATTCGTTTGTCCTCGAACGAGCATAGAGACATACCTGAAGTAGTGGAAAGATGAGGGTAACGACTGCGCATAGCCTGCTCAGTCTCCCAAGTCACCTCCTCGACCGGCTGACCCCACCACTGAACCTTCACTGATGCAATGTTCTTTGATCTCAGCTTTCGAACATGCCTGTCCAATATTGCCACTGGCTTCTCAACATAAGATAGATCCTTGTCCAACTGAACTGCACTGAAATCCAGCATGTGCGACGGATCACCGTAATACCTCCGAATCATCGAAACATGAAATATCGGATGAACTAATGCAAAGCTAGGAGGTAAGGCAAGTAGATAAACAACCTCCCAACACGCCTCAATATCTCAAAAGGGCTAATAAACCTCGGACTCAACTTCCCCTTCTTCCCAAATCTCATAATGCCTTTCATAGGTGAAACCCGAAGCAGAACCCGCTCTCCAACCATATAGGAAACATCACGAACCTTCCGGTCAGCGTAACCTTTCTGTCTGGACTGGGCTGTGCGGAGTCTATCCTGAATCACCTTAACCTTCTCTAAAGCATCCTGAACCAAGTTTGTGCCCAATAATCTAGCCTCACCCAGCTCAAACCGACCCACCGGGGATCTACACCGCCTATCATATAAAGCTTTATAGGGTGCCATCGAAATGATGTACTGATAGCTGTTGTTGTATACAAACTCCGCCAATGGCAAGACCTGATCCCAAGACTCTCCAAACTCAATCACACACGTACGGAGCATATCCTCAAGAATCTGAATAGTGCACACAGACTGTCCGTCCGTCTGAGGGTGAAATGCTGTACTAAACTCCACCCGAGTACCCAACTCATGCTGTACGACCCTCTAAAATCGTGATGTGAACTGAGTACCCCTATCTAAAATGATAGAAACTGGAATACCATGCAGACGAACAATCTCCCGGATATAAATCTCTACCAACCGCTCTGAAGAGTAAGTAGTACACACAGAAATGAAATGTGCAGACTTGGTCAGCCGATCCACAATCACCCAAATGGAATCGAACTTCCTCAAAGTCCGTGGGAGCCCAACTATAAAGTCCATAGTGATCCGCTCCTACTTTCACTCCGGAATCTCTATCTGCTGAAGAAATCCACCCGATCTCTGGTGCTCATACTTTACCTGTTGACAATTGAGGCACCGAGATACAAACCCAACTATGTCATTCTTCATTCGCCTCTACCAATAGTGTTGTCTCAAATACTGATACATCTTCACGGAACCCAGATGGATAGAATACCGCGAGCTATGACCTCCTCTAAAATCAACTCCCAAAGCCCATCAACATTGGGTACACAAATCCGACCCTGCATCCTCAATACCCCGTCATCACCAATAGTCACATCTCTGGCATCACCATGTTGAACCTTGTCCTTGAGGACAAGAAAATGAGGATCATCATACTAACGCTCCCTGATGCGATCAAATAAGGAAGACCGAGAAACCACGCAAGTTAGAACCCGACTGGGCTCCGAAAGATCCAGTCTCACAAACTGGCTGGCTAAGGCCTGAACATCCATCGCCATAGGCCTCTCCAATTCTGGTAAATAAGCCAAGCTCCCCAAACTCTCTGCCTAGCGACTCAAGGCATCGGCCACCACATTGGCCTTGTTCGGGTGATACAAAATAGTGACATCACAGTCCTTCAGCAACTCTAACCATCTCTTCTGGCGCAAATTTAGATCCTTTTGCTTGAACAGGTGCTGTAAGGTCCGATGATAAGTATAAATATCACTAGGGACACTGTACAAATAATGACGCCAGATCTTCAGGGTGTGAACAATGGCATCTAGCTCGAGATCATGGACAAGATAATTCTTCTCATGTACCGTCAACCGTCTAGACGCGTAGGCAATCACCTTACCGTCTTGCATCAAAACTGCTTGAAGGCTAATCCTCGAGGCATCACAATAGACAGTATAAGACCCCGAACCTGTAGGCAATATCAAAACTGGGGTTGTAGTCAAAGCTGTCTTGAGCTTCTGAAAGCTCGCCTCACACCCGTCCACTAGAATGGAGCACCCTTCTAGGTGAGCCTGGTCATAGGGTAGGGGCTGCAATCGATGAAAATCCCTCCATAAAACGATGGTAGTAGCCCGCCAAGCTAAGAAACCTGTAGATCTCTGTAGTTGAGGATAGTTTGGGCCACTCTACACTGCCTCAATTTTCTTCGGATCCACCTGAATACCCTCACTCGACACCACGTGGCCTAAGAATGCCACAGAATCCAACCAAAATTCACATTTCGAGAACTTAGCATATACCTTCTTTTATCTCAAGATATGAAGCACTATCCTCAGGTGCTGTTCATGATCTTCCCAACTCCGGGAGTATACCAGAATATCATCAATAAAGACAATGATGAATGAGTCGAGATAAGGCTGAAACACGTTGTTCATCAAATGCATGAACGCTGCTGGGGCATTGGTCAGCCTAAAAGACATCACCAAAAACTCATAATGACCATATCGGGTCCTGAAAGCCGTCTTCGGGATGTCTGCCTCCCGAATCTTCAACTGATGGTAACTTGAGTGCAAGTCAATCTTAGAAAACACCTGTGTGACCTGAAGCTGGTCAAACAGATTATCAATACGAGGCAAAGGATAATAGTTCTTTACTGTAACTTTGTTCAACTGGAGATAATTAATGCACATATGCATAAAACCATCCTTCTTCTTCACAAATAAGACAGAAGCACCCAAGGTGATACACTGGGCCTAATAAAACCCTTATCCAGCTATTCTTGTAACTGATCCTTCAACTCCTTCAACTTACGAGGAGCCATACGATAGGGAGGAATAGAAATGGGCTGAGTGCCCGGCAACAGATCAATGCCAAAATCAATATCTCTATCAGGTGGCATGCCCAGAAGATTGGCTGGAAACACATCAGGAAAATCCCGTACTACTGGTGTCACGACCCAAAATCCACTAAGGGTCGTGATGGCGCGGGACACCACTATCAAGCAAGCCAACACCAAGAAGTTAATTAAATTCCTATTAAGTATTTATTGAAATTATTCCTTTTATACACTAAACAATAGATAATGAAATTCATTGAAATAAGATGATGTCTTTAAAAAAACTTAATATTTAATAATCCCATAATCATTCCAGAACCCCAGTGTCACAAGTGCATGAGCTATTTCTAGGAAATCAAATGAAGTGCAATAACTATCCAGAATACAAATTGGACAGAAGTTAAATACTATACATTGGAAGAGACTATGCTGGCTGCGAATCACCTCGAGAGATGAACCTCACCTAAGTCTCCGTATAATCCATACTGCTACGCCCATTGGGCCGCTAGGGGTATATGTGCATGTGCAACAAAAATGCACATCAAGTATAGCATGAGTACAAAAACAATGTGTACTCAGTAAGTATCCCGTCTAATCTCGAAGAAGTAGAGACGAGAGGTCGACTTCGACACTTACTAGTGGTTCAATAATAATATACCAATAATATAGTAAATTGAGGGTTTTTATAAAATATGGTAGTAACTCAATAGCATGAAGCAAGTAAATAATTCTCTTATTCATAGGGAAATTTCCAAATTCATTTTCATCATTTATACATTTATTCTCCATCCGGGGAAGCAATATCCTCATTTATAAATATCAAGGCAAGCAATACAAGCATGCGCAAATCATGCCGAGGACGTACGGCCTGATCCAACAATATTTAAACTGAGCACTGCTAGAGGGTCGAATGGCGCGAACCATAGATGCATATATTTAATCTACCGAGGTGTTCGACCCGTTCCACAATAGATAAACACATTCAAACAGTCAAATCAAGAATTCATCAAGGAGCAATTATTCAGGAAAAGGCAAGTTTCTCTTTTAAAAGTCAAGAAGTAATATCTAGCCTTATAGAAATTTATACATTCGTTATGTGTTTAAGAATTTTTAAATTGACAACAAGGTTGCAAATATTACAAGTAAAGCATGCTTTTGGGCCATAGACTACCCGGACTTAAGCATAATAGTAGCTACGCACGGACTCTCGTCACCTCGTGCGTACGTAGCCCCCAAAAATAGGAGCACATAATCAATTAACTCACCTATGGGGACAATTCTCTCTTACAAGGTTAGAAAGGAGACTCACCTCGCTCTGAAGTTCCAAAACCGGCTTCCAAGCCCTTCCGACGACTCAAATCGATGCACAACGCTCCAAAACTAGCCAATAAATGAGAAAATCCATAAATACATATGCTCTAATACTAACAACAATTCAATTTAGATAAATTCCTAACTCCATTCGAAAAGTTGACAAAATCGCCCTCGGGCCCACGTGTCCAAATTCCGAAAAAACTTAAAAAATCCAACAACCTATTCCGATACGAGTTTAACCATACCAATTTTATCAAATTCCGATAACAACTTGACCTCTAAATCTTGAATAAATTGTCACGACCCGGAATTTTCATCCTCGGGAGTCGTGATGGCGCCTACTAATGTAAGCAAGGCAAGCCAACCCTTAAATATCTACTACCTTTTTCATATTACTTCTCTTAAAACAAACATAGGGCGACAATATAAATAAAGTGGAAGTTAGGAAATAGGCGGAAGTCAACATTTATAAAGCTTAGAGCTACGTCTATTACCACTTTTAAACTTCAATACCCCAAAATCCGGTGTCACAATACCACAGACTATCTAATAGTCGCTACATACAAAGTCTGAAGAAAATACATAGTACTGTTCCTGAGCAAGAGATAGAGGAAACAGGAAATAGAGATAGAGGGAGACGCCAGGGACCACGAACGTCTGCAGGTCTACCTTGGGTCTTCGGATGGACTGAAGGAAGCCCTCCAACTACTGTCCGAAAGCTGCTCCAGGATCTGCATACAGTGCAGAGTGTAGTATCAGCACAACCGACCCCATGTGTTGGTAAGTGCCTGGCCTAACCCCGATGAAGTAATGATGAGGCTAGGACCAGACTCCAGATAAACCTGTGCAGTTATATAATATATGGCGGAAAAGTAAATAGGTAATAAACAATTAAAGATGGGGAAGGGAAACATGCCTCGGAGGTAGCTGATAAAGCAAAATAGCAAGGAATACATAAGGAAGCTGACAATATAACTTCTAACATAGATAAAGAAAAGTAGAGACGAGAAGGTTGACTTCAACACTTACTAGTGGTCCAATAATAATATACCAATAATATAGTAAATCGAGGATTTTTATAAAAAATGGTTGTAACTCAATAGCATGAAGCAAGTAAACAATTATCTTATTCATAAGGAAATTTTCAAATTCGTTTTCATCATTTATACATTTGTTCTCAATCCGAGGAAACAATATCCTCAATTATAAATATCCTCAAGCAATACCAGCATGCGCAAATCATGTCGAGGACGTATGGCCCGATCCAACAATATTTAAACTGTGCAATGCCAGAGGGTCGAATGACGCGAACCATAGATGCATCTATTTAATCTACCAAGGCGTTCGGCCTGTTCCACAATACATAAACACATTCAAATAGTCAAATCAAGAATTCATCAAGGAGCAATTATTCAGAAAAGGCAAGTTTCTCTTTAAAAAAGTCAAGAAGTGATATCTTGCCTTGTAGAAATTTATACATTCGATATGTGTTTAAGAATTTTTAAATTGACAACAAGGTTGCAAATATTACAAGTAAAGAATGCTTTTGGGCCCTAGACTACCCGGACTTAAGCATAATAGTAGCTACACACGGACTCTCGTCACCTCGTGTGTACGTAGCCCCCCACAAATAGGAGCACATAATCAATTAACTCACCTATAGGGACAATTCTCTCTTACAAGGTTAGAAAGGAGACTCACCTCGCTCTGAAGTTCCAAAACCGACTTTCAAGCCCTTCCGACGACTCAAATCGATGCACAACGCTCCAAAACTAGCCAATAAATGAGAAAATCCAAAAACATATGCTCTAGTACTCACGATAATTCAATTTAGATAAATTCCTAACTCGGTTCAAAAAATTGACAAAATCGCCCTCAGGCCCACGTGCCCGAAATCCGAAAAACTTAAAAAATCCGATAACCCATTCCGATATGAGGTCAACCATACCAATTTTATCGAATTACGATAACAACTTGACCTCCAAATCTTGAATTTTCGTTCTTGAAAAGTTTTACAAAAATCTTGATTTCTTCCAATAAAATCTGAAATAAATGATGAATATAACCATAGAATCATGAAGTATAATTACTTTTAGATATAGAACACTTACCCCAATTCATATGGTGAAAATCGCCTCAAATATTGCTTTAATCCGAGCTCCATAGCTCCAAATAAGATAAAAATGGCCGAAACTTCGAAATATAGCTTCTGCTCAGGTATTTACTCTTCGCGATCGCGGAAATTGCTTCGCAATCACGAAGCACAACATTTCTCAGCCCAAAATTTGCCTTTCGCGATCGCAGAAAATGCTTCACGATCGCGATGAACAAATGCTAGCTCTTCTAGACAGTCTCTAGTATAATGGTCATAACGTTTTGTACAAAATTCCAAATTACAAATGGTTTACCTTTTTGAAAACTAGACTCCAAGGACAACAACTTTCATGATTTAAGCATCTACCAGTTCCTTATATATTACAAGATATAAGCTTCCACCAGCAGCCCTATGCAACACATATTTCTTCTTCGCGATTTTCAAACTCTTCCCGGATAGGCTGTAGTTTACCATTCATAACGTTTCTTACACAACTCCAAATATCCAATGGTTTAATTTTCTGAAAGATAGATACAAAGAGCTACAACTTTCATTTTTGGATCATCTCCAAATTCAATATATATTGTGAGATACAAGCTTCAAAAGTTGGGTCAGTGCAGCAGAAACTTTCCTCTACGCGATCGCGAAAGCCCTTCCGCGATCGCGAATCACTGGCCATTTTCTCCCATTTTACTCATCGTGATCGCGACCAATTCCCCGTGATTGCATAGCACACTGCTGTAGCCAAAAACCAGCAGCTAACAATGGTCTAGAAATGGTTCAAAATTACCCCAAAACTCACCCGAACCCCTTGGGACTCCGTTCGAACATACCAACAAGTCTCAAAACGTATCATAGACTTAGTCGAGGCCTCAAATCACATTAAACAATGCTAAAACCATGAATTGCACTCCAATCCAAGCTTAATGAACTTTAGAATTTCAAATTTCTATATTTGATGCCAACACCTATCAAATCATGTCCGATTGACCACAAATTTTGAACACAATTCATATTCAACATTACGGACCTACTCCAACTTCCGGAATCAGAATCCGACCCCGATATCAAAAGGACCACTTCCGGTCAAACTCCTCAAAAACCTTCAAATTTCTATCTTTAGCCAAATGACTCCAAAATGACCCATGGACCTCCGAATTCACTTCCGATCGCGCTCCCAATACCAGAATCACCATACGGAGCTATTCCTAGATTCGGAATCCCAAATGGACATTGCTAACACTGAAATGCATTTCAACCCAAACTGATGAAATTCTTTCAAAAATGCTAACTTCCACAATAGGTGCCGTAACTTTCTCGGGTCTTCCAAAACCCGATCCGGACATACGCCCAAGTCCGAAATCATCATACGAACCTGTTGGAACCTTCGAATCCCGATTCCGAGGTCGTTTACTCAAAAATCCAATCTTAGTCCATTCTTTCACCTTAAAGCTTCCGAATTGAGAATTTTCTTTCCAAATCAACTCCGAACTTCCCGAAATTCAATTTCGACCATGCGTACAAGTCATAATGGCTGAAGTGAAGCTGCTCATGGCCTCAAACCGCCGAAGAACGCGCTAAAGCTCAAAACGACCGGTCGGGTCGTTACATTCTCTCCCATTTAAACATACGTTCGTCCTCGAACATACCAGAACTGTGCAGGAGTTGTCTGAAATTACTAATTAACACCTTGTGCACCTACTCGTGCTACCACAACTCAGTTGAGCACATTAGCTCGATCAAATCTGAAAACATTCTCTTTCATTTAGGCAAATAAGCCTTAGAGCCAAATTTCAACATCTGAAATTCTCTGCCAGGCCCGCTTCCGACACACAAACACCGTATCAATCACCACACAAGGCACTCATACATGATTGCATACCTTTGCTAAATCCACATTATGCATTGCATAACCTACATAAACATAATAATATCCTCTGATAATAACCGGCGAAATTCTACAAATCTGACGCTCACAACACACCTCATGACACATATAAATCATGTTCCAACTCTTTAAACACTGCCACGACGGAAGAGGTGTGTAGAAACTTATAACCAACTGCTGTGTCAACAAATCATTGAGTCTTTCCTCTTGACTAAAACCATTACCTCATTATGAACCAAATAACTATATTTGCCTTTTAATATACTTCATACAAACTCGGTTGCACCGAATCACAAGTCCAATAATTTCTTTTACCCAGTATAAGTTGCCCAAGAAATAAGCCACTTCAAACGCTGCCAAAATCACATATAATGCCGCAATATGCCAACAAGCTACAAACTCGAATGTGATACATAAGAAACGAACTCTGTAAAGGACAACTCAACCCACATAACTAATTAGACAACAGAAAAGGTGTTATGAACCTTCCTCGGAAAATGAGAAGCAAAACACACAATAATACATATAGGAAATTGTACTCAATATCATACTATTGCGGCATGCAACCCGATTCAAACAACATACCCGTAACAGTGTGCCACCCGATCCACACATAGAACTCACATAAGGAGATACACATCGAGCTAAATTTCTCATTACTACTAAATATCGAATATCGATTGCAAGCACGCTAAGTGCATAATACCATCCCTGGGGAGACAGATAGCACCATAAGCTACAAAACGCAAGCACAACTGAGATACGATATATAATCTGAATCACAATAGCCATCCTGCTCACATAACACCATCTCTACGCGGAACCTCAACACATAAGAAATTTATCAAGACGTCTCACAGCTCACACAACACAATATAATATTACATAAAACAGCCGACGACGAAACAACATCCAATGTCCGGATACTCCTCCATGAGGAGCGCCATGCTAAAATGAACACATCCGGCCTGATGTAGAACCCATATTCATATTTAAATCCACCCATCGACCTCGAGACAATTCTGACCGCACCGTACTAGGCTAATAACCTTTCAAGGGTCCATAATAACCCTTTTTTCCATAACTCACAAGAACAACCCTCGTATCTAGAGCAAACCTCCATAGTCCATAACCCAATAAACCGAGTGCCCTCCAGGTATAAATTCTCAAATTAGTGATATTACGACAATTTTTATACTTGGTTTAAATCTTTAATCAATCAAGTGACTATATGTTACACTTATACAATCTTCCCGTGAGATACGCTCCCACGACCTTCCGCACTAGATAATGAGTCTGCACATCCATACCACCGGTCACACTAATATTGTAAAGCATATCAAGAATCCGTAACCAAGATGCAAAGGCTCCGACACAAAATGCCAATCTTAGGTGACGCTGAAGACAATAACAACTTACTCCAGATATCCAAATCCCCTTCTTGCTCATCTGAGCTCGTGACATCCTCGTCAAACACCGAACCGCAACCTTGATCCTCACTTTTAAATTTCATACCGCTTACTGCACCTAACAAGCCAATATGCGATAGTATAAGAATTTCATCATAACTCCTGAACCACTATTAGGGTAAATACTTCATCACATAGAAACTTTTTACTTAACTCATTCCAAGAGAAGCATAGCTGAATTCTCATAACCGTAGAACATTCAAATCCTCAAGTAGTGGTCTAAACCAACATGACCCTTCCGGGATCCGCCTACACATAACAAGGCCATAATACTTGAAGACTTCCAAATAAAATCAATTACGGCGGTCGTCAAGCCTCGCACGTACCGCCATAAATCACATGCATAACTTAATCACGCTGAAGGAACTGATCACCACCACCATTATGCCAATTCAACCATGGCTAATCAATCTAACTTCTTCTAATTCATCCTTGACTTGACTTAGAGATAATAATAGCTCCATTCCTTACATCACCAACCTAAATTCGAACTCATCTTGAGTAACCCCATTCCACGAGACCACATTGTCTCCAAACCCATGAACCGTTTCACACCCTCCTTGTACGCACATTCGCATCTTCAACTGATACACCCATTCTGATAATTCCTCTACGAATCTGAAGTCTTTTTCTCATTTTCCTCCAAATGTTATACTGCAAGTCGAAAATATCATAGAAGATTCCGAGCCTCTTATCATAATCTTCTACAAAAGCTCGATTCTTAACCATACTTATGGACTCAAAATACTTAGGAACCACACTTTAACCTTTGAATCTACTAGGACCGTTATTGAGCGCCACCCACTCTAATTAGGTCCCAAATATAATCAATAAGGCCAATTATAGCACGCATTCCTCAAATTCTTTGCTGAAACCACTACTGATGACCCTCTTCCATAGTCATAATATCTCGCCAATATACCAATAACAAGAAATCTCATAAATAGACGATCATGCAACCCAATCATAGGCGGTGGGACTCTCCCACTAAGCTTGAAACTACTATTACACAACCCTAGAACCCACCAAGGTTCTTTTTCTCTTATTGATATGATCTTGCGCAATCAAACCGCCAAATTCCTCGAAATCCTTCCGTTAGCATTTCATGAACTCTCTGAATCTCTAGCAACATTCACATATTCGACCTCTTAGTAGATAGCCAGTAAAATCCTTCGTAGACTTTGCCAACCATGCGACTGCTGACCTGCTCACAGGAGATAACCCACTTGTGGAAATTACATGCCGACATCTCCCAACGAAGCTGCACTGCCCAACTATTATGAAATCAGTAACCCATCTTGAGCTCATGCTTACTCAGTAGCTACACAAGTCCATTCACTCCTCATGGACATCAACTAAAGGCACAACTAGGGCTGTGCATTTGGACCGGATATCCGAAATCCGATCCGATCCACTCTATTTCGAATTTTCGGATTTCAAATTTCGGATTTTCGGATTGGATGCAGATTGTGTTTTATGAAATTTCGGATTTTTGGATTGGATTCAGATTGGTATAATTTTAATCCGATCCAATCCGATATCCGAAATTATATGTACCTATATAACTACACACTAAAATTTTAGGGTTATGCTTATTCATTTTTCACACACCCCCTCACTCACTTAGATTTTTCCGCCTCTCTTGCACCTCTCTTCTCTTCGGTGAAGACTACAAGAGTCTCAATGACTTAAACTTCCGATTTTACTTTGATTTTATGTCTCTTTGTTCCGCCTCTCTTCTCTTCTTTTCTGTCTTTTATGTCTATTTCATGTTCTATTCTTCAACTTTTGATTTTATTTTTATTTTTTTGTTTGTTTTGGTAGATGGAAGATGAGATAGAGACACCGAATGAACTTTAAATTGTTGAAAATTTTTGTGACAATCCGATCCAACAATCCGAAAAATTATCCGATCCAAAGTTTAAAATCCGATCCAATCTAATGTTAATTCGGATCGGATTCGGATTGCCCTTTTCAGAATCCGAAATCCAAAATATGTTAAATCCGATCCAATCTGATCCGTGCACAGCCCTAGGCACAACAATACATTCCAATCCAAAGTCATGTTGTATCCTTCTTCATATTAAGCAACTCATTTCTGATTCACCTAATTTCCCGTCGTATGACAGCCAATATTTCAAATCGAGCTCGCAGACCCAGTCATTGACCACCGTGAATCCCAATTCACTCTAAACCTTTTCTCAAGGTGTGTAGTTATCCTGCTACTGAACCCATCTGCCACTCTCCCACTTTGGTCAAACTCACTCCTTTAAGCAACTACACGACTCATATTTCTCACACTTGGCCTTCTAGGAGTTTAATGACTACAAGACACTTCCCACATGCACTTCCTCATCCTTCGCTGCCCAGTAAAATATGAAGGAGGAAACATCATACACCACATCTGCAGTACCATTACAATTCCTCAATTTCTGATTTAGAACCATCGCTTCACGTTACATAAGATTGAATGGGAAGGAAATGAAGGCATAAGTCTCAATGGAATCAAACCGCACGATGAGGAATCAAGAAGGGAAATGCTCCTAACAGCCCTGTAGCCTCTTGAAGATAAGTACATACATCTTAGTACTGATCCGCAAGACTCTACTAGACTTGCTCATGACTCGTGAGACCTAAGTGAACCTAGTGCTCTGATACCATGTTGTCACGACCCGAAATCCACTAAGGGTCGTGACGGCGCCGGACACCACTGTTAGGCAAGCCAACACCAAGAAGTTAATTAAATTCTCATTTTAGTATTTATTGAAATTATTCCTTTTATACATTAAATAATAAATAATGAAATTCATTGAAATAAGATGATGTCTTTACTAAACTTAATATTTAATAATCCCATAATCATCCCAAAACCCGGTGTCACAAGTATATGAGCTATTTCTAGGAAATCAAATGAAGTGCAATAACTGTCCGGAATACAAATTGGACAGAAGGTAAATACTATACACTGAAATAGACTATGCCAGCTGCAAATCACCTCGAGAGATGCAGCTCACCTAAGTCTTCGTATCATTCATGCTGCTACGCCCATTAGGCTGCTAGGGGTATATGTGCCTGTGCAACAAAAATGCACATCAAGTATAGCATGAGTACAAAAACAATGTGTACTCAGTAAGTATCCCGTCTAATCTCGAAGAAGTAGAGACGAGAGGTCGACTTCGACACTTACTAGTGGTTCAATAATAATATACCAATAATAAAGTAAATTGAGGGTTTTTATAAAAAAATGGTAGTAACTCAATAGCATGAAGCAAGTAAACAATTCTCTTATTCATAGGGAAATTTCCAAATTCATTTTCATCATATATACATTCGATATGTGTTTAAGAATTTTCAAATTGACAACAAGGTTGCAAATATTACAAGTAAAGCATGCTTTTGGGCCATAGACTACCCGGACTTAAGCATAATAGTAGCTACGCACGGACTCTCGTCACCTCGTGCGTACGTAGCCCCCAAAAATAGGAGCACATAATCAATTAACTCACCTATGGGGACAATTCTCTCTTACAAGGTTAGAAAGGAGACTCACCTCGCTCTGAAGTTCCAAAACCGGCTTCCAAGCCCTTCCGACGACTCAAATCGATGCACAACGCTCCAAAACTAGCCAATAAATGAGAAAATCCATAAATACATATGCTCTAATACTAACAACAATTCAATTTAGATAAATTCCTAACTCCATTTGAAAAGTTGACAAAATCGCCCTAGGGCCCACGTGTCCATATTCCGAAAAAACTTAAAAAATCCAACAACCCATTCCGATACGAGTTTAACCATACCAATTTTATCAAATTCCGATAACAACTTGACCTCCAAATCTTGAATAAATTGTCACGACCCGGAATTTTCACCCTCGGGAGTCGTGATGGCGCCTACTAATGTAAGCAAGGCAAGCCAACCCTTAAATATCTACTACCTTTTTCATATTACTTCTCTTAAAACAAACATAGGGCGACAATATAAATAAAGTGGAATTTAGGAAATAGGCGGAAGTCAACATTTATAAAGCTTAGAGCTACGTCTATTACCACTTTTAAACTTCAATACCCCAAAATCCGGTGTCACAATACCACAGACTATCTAATAGTCGCTACATACAAAGTCTGAAGAAAATACATAGTACTGTTCCTAAGCAAGAGATAGAGGAAACAGGAAATAGAGATAGAGGGAGACGCCAGGGACCGCGAACGTCTGCAGGTCTACCTTGGGTCTTCGGATGGATTGAAGGAAGCCCTCCAATTACTGTCCGAAAGATGCTCCGGGATCTGCATACAGTGCAGAGTGTAGTATCAGCACAACCGACCCCATGTGTTGGTAAGTGTCTGGCCTAACCCCGATGAAGTAGTGACGAGGCTAGGACCAGACTCAATATACTAACTTCCCGGCAAGGGAACACAACAATGTAATAATTTTCCCAACAAGGGAGAATCAGCTATAACCAATCTCGACTTAGCTTGTACTCAGTTCAATTATTGAAAATCTCAATCATAGAAAATCATTAAGTAAAGCACCCAAGTGTCATTTAAGAACACAACAACTTTCAATTTAAG
This sequence comes from Nicotiana sylvestris, assembly GCF_000393655.2. Classification (NCBI taxonomy): domain Eukaryota; kingdom Viridiplantae; phylum Streptophyta; class Magnoliopsida; order Solanales; family Solanaceae; genus Nicotiana; species Nicotiana sylvestris. The sequence continues at coordinate 14,350,409 of NC_091065.1, forward strand.
ACTCACGGTCATGCTTGACACCAATGTATAGATACTCGTCACCATGCCTATACGTCGTACTCAACAAGAAGCAAGTAGCAATTATCACTAAACTCCTAATCCCTCAAGGTAGGGTTAGACCAAACACTTACCTTGATGCCTTGTAAACCACTCAAGTCTCAATTATAGCTTTACCCCTCGATTTTCACCACCAATCCGCTCGAATCTAGTCACAAGTTACTTAATTACATCAATAAGTGCCAAAATGAATCAACCCCAATACATGAAAATGAGTTTTCCTAAAGTTTTACCCAAAAAGTCAAAATTACCCTCAGGATCACGTGGTCGAAACCCGAGGTTTAGACCAAAACCCGATTACCCATTCCCCCACGAATCCAAATATACAATTTGTTTTAAAATCAGACCTTAAATTAAGGTCCAAATCCCCAATTTTAGAAAAACCTAGGTTCTACCCAAAACACCCAATTTCCCCCTTGAAAATCTTTGATTTGAAGTTGAAATCATGTTACAAGATGTTAAGGAGTGAAGAAAATGAGTTAGAAATCACTTACCAACGTTTTGGAGAAGAAAGGTTGTTTGAAAAATCGCCTCTTATGTTTTTGGGGTTTTGAAAAGTGAGACATAACTGAAATTCCCATTTATTTATACTCCTCTCGGACCCCCTGCACGGACCGTATCAAATGGACCATGGCCGCACAGGCCTCCCTGATGACCTGCAGTTCAGCACCCTGTGCGGACCGCACAAAGGCGACTGCGGCCGCACAGCCTCCACCGCGGACTGAACAAAGGCAACCGCGGTCGCGCTGGCCCCTCCACGGTCGCACGCGATTTATCACGGACCGCACTAGAGGGTTCAGAGATTGCAACTTCCTGAACCTGTAACATCTGACTTTCTAAGCCTAAGGTATCCCGGAACCTACTCGAAACTCACTCGAGCCCTCGAAACTCCAACCCAAGTATACACACAACCTCAAAAACATCCTACGGACATATTCGTGTAATCAAATTACCAAAATAACATCACGAGCATTGAATTAAACCTCGAGATCAATAAAATTTCTCAACACTCTTTTAAACATCAAATTTCTCAATTAAGGTCCAGATCGCGTCAAACGACGTTCGTTTTTAACCAAATTTCACAGGAATGACTCAAGTTATATATAAGACCTGTACCGGGCACTAGAACTAAAATACGGGCCCGATACCATTTCTTTCTAATCAATTTTCGCTTCAAATTTTCTTAAATAATTTCACTTAAAAATTCATTTATCGGGCTAGGGACCTCGGAATTCGATTCCGAGCATACGCCCATGTCCCATATTTTCCTACGGACCCTCCGAGATCATCAAATCACGTATCCGGATCCGTTTACCCAAAATGTTGACCGAAGTCAAATTTATTCATTTTAACATCAAAACTTAGCATTTTTTACAGAGTTTCATATTTAAGCTTTCCGGCTACGCGCCCAGACACGCATGCAAATAGAGGAAACTCTAATGAGGTTTTCAAGGCCTCGGAGACACAAAAATCAACTGAAAGCAAGTGATGACCCTTTGGGCCGTCACATTCTCCACCTCTAAAACAACCGTTCATCCTCGAACGGATAGAAGAAGGAAGTACCTGAGTCGGGGAAAAGATGAGGATAACGGCTACGCATATCGGACTCGGACTTCCAGGTCGACGCCTCAGGAGGCTGACCTCTCCACTGAACACGAACTGAAGGAAAACTCTTCGACCTCAATTGTCGAACTTGCCAGTATAGAATAGCTTCCAGCTCTTCCTCATAAGACAAGTCCTTGTCCAACTGGACAATGCTGAAATCTAACACGTAGGATGGATCGCTATGATATTTCCGAAGCATGGACACATGAAATACTGGATGCACGGCTGATAAGCTAGGCGGCAATGCAAGTCTATAAGCCACCTCTCCCACTCGATCAAGAATCTCATATAGACCAATGAACCTAGGTCTAAGCTTGCCCTTCTTCCCGAATCTCATCACGCCCTTCATAGGCGACACTCGGAGCAATACACACTCACCAACCATAAAAGCTACATCTCAAACCTTACGGTCTACATAACTCTTTTTCCTGGACTGAGCCGTACGAAGCCTAACCTGAATGATCCTGACCTTGTCCAAGGCCTCCTGAACCAGATTCGTACCCAACAATCGAGCCTCCCCCGGCTCAAACCATCCAACCGGAGATCGACATCTCCTACCATACAAAGCCTCATAAGGAGCCATCTGGATACTCGACTGGTAGCTGTTGTTGTAGGAAAACTCTACTAAAGGCAAAAACTGATCCCACGAGCCCCCAAAGTCAATGACATAGGCTCGAAGCATATCTTCCAAAATCTAAATAGTCCGCTCGGACTGCCCGTCCGTCTGAGGATGAAATGTTGTACTCAACTCAACCTGGGTGCCCAACTCTCGCTGAGCTGCTCTCCAGAAATGCGAGGTAAACTGCGTACATCGGTCCGAAATGATAGATACAGGCACGCCATGAAGACGAACAATCTCTCGGATATAGATCTCAGTTAACCTCTCAAATGAATAGGAGACTGCCACGGGAATGAAATGCACTGACTTGGTCAGCCTATCAACAATGACCCAAACTACGTCGAACTTCTTCCGAGTTAGCGAAAGTCTAGTAACGAAGTCCATAGTGATCCGCTCCCACTTTCACTTGGGAAGCTCAATCCTCTGAAACAATCCACCAGGCCTCTGATGCTTATACTTAACCTGCTGACAATTCAAACATCGAGCCACATATGTAAAAATATCCTTCTTCATTCTACGCCACCAATAATGCTGCCACAAATCCTGATACATCTTCGTGGTGCCCGGATAAATAGAGTACCAGGAGATATGGGCCTCTTCTAAAATAAACTCTCGAAGCCCGTCCACATTAGGCACACAAACTCGCCCCTGCAATCTCAAAACTCTATCATCACCTAAGATAACCTGTTTGGCACCTCCACGTTGCACCGTGTCTCTAAGGACAGACAAATGGGGATTATCAAACTGCCGATCACGGATACGCTCCAATAATGAAGATCGAGCGACCGTGCAAGGCAATACTCGACTAGGCTCAGAAATATCCAACCTCACAAACGGATTGGCCAAAGCCCAAACATCCACTGCAAGCGGCCTTTCACCGACTAGAATATAAGCAAGACTGCCCATACTGGCTGACTTTCTACTCAAAGCATCGGCCACCATATTGGCCTTTCCCGGGTGATATAAGATAGTGATATCATAATCCTTCAACAATTCCAACCATCTCCTCTACCTCAAATTCAACTCCTTTTGCTTGAACAAATACTAAAGACTCTTGATCAGTGAACACCTCACATGCCACACCATATAGATAATAACTCCAAATCTTCAATGCGTGAACAATGGCTGCCAACTCTAAATCATGGACCGAATAGTTCTTCTCATGAATCTTCAACTGCCTCGAAACATAGGCAATGGCCTTGCCATCCTACATCAACACTGCACCAAGCCCAACATGAGAAGCATCACAAAAAACTTTATAAGGCCCTGAACCTGTGGGCAAAACCAACACCGGTGCTGTAGTTAGAGCTGTTTTGAGCTTCTGAAAGCTCATCTCACACTCCTCTGACCATCTGAACTAGGCACCCTTCTAGGTTAGCCTGGTCATTGAGGCTGCAATAGATGAGAACCCCTCTACAAACCGACGATAGTAGCCCGCCAATCCTAAAAAACTCTGAATCTCTGTAGTTGATGCTAGTCTAGGCCAGTTCTTGACTGCCTCAATCATCTTTGGATCAACCTGAATACCCTCTACTGATACAACATGACCCAAAAATGCACTTGAACTCAACCAGAACTCACACTTTGAGAACTTAGCATATAACTGACTATCCTTCAGAGTCTGAAGAACCACTATGAGATGCTACTTGTGCTCCTCCTGGTTGTGGGAATATATCAAAATATCATCAATGAAGACTATCACGAATGAGTCCAAATAAGGCATGAACACTCGGTTCATCAAATCCATAAAAGTTGCTGGGGCATTTATCAACCCAAATGACATGACCGAGAACTTATATTGACTATATCGAGTGTGAAAAGCTATCTTAGGGACATCGGATGCCCTATTCCTCAACTGATGGTAGCCAGATCTCAAGTCAATCTTTGAAAATACCTTGGCACCCTGAAGCTGATCGAACAAATTGTCAAACCTCGGCAGTGGATATTTATTCTTGATTGTGACCTTATTCAACTGTCGGTAATCAATGCACATTCTCATCGAACCATCCTTTTTCTTAACAAACAACACTGGTGCACCCCAAGACGAAATGTTGGGTCTAATGAAACCCTTCTCAAGCAAGTCCTGCAACTGCTCATTCAACTCTTTCAGCTCTGGCGGGGCTATGCGATACGGCAGAATAGAAATGGGTTGAGTGACCGGAGCCAAATCAATGCAAAAGTCAATATCCCTATCGGGCGACATACCCGGCAAGTCTGAAAGGAATACCTCAGGAACTCACGAACCATGGGCACAAAATCAATAGAAGGAACCTCAGCACTAGAATCACGAACGTAAGCCAAATAGGCCAAACACCCCTTCTCGACCATACGTCGAGCCTTCACATAAGAGATAACGCTACGGGTAGAATGAGCAGGAGTTCCTCTCCACTCTAAATGAGGCATACCCGACAAAGCTAAGGTCACAGTCTTGGCATGACAATCCAAGATAGCATCGTATGTTAATAACCAATCCATCCCTGAAATAACATCGAAGTCGACCATATCTAAAAGCAACAAATCTACACGAGTCTCAAGACCCCCAATCACCACAATACAAGAACGATGGACTCGATCAACCACAATAGAATCACCCACCGGTGTAGACACATAAACAGGAACACTCAATGAATCACTAGGCATGATCAAATACAATGCAAAATAAGATGATACATACTAGTATGTAGACCCTGGATCAAATAACACTGAAGCTTCTCTATCACAAACCAGAACTATACCTGTGATCACTACATCTAAAGACTCAGCCTCGGGCCTGGCTGGAAGGGCATAACATCGAGGCTGGGCCCCACCACCCTGAACTACCTCTTTGGGATGGCCTGCTGCTGGCTGGACTCCACCTATAGCGGCCTGAGCTCCACCTCTAGGACCTCTACCTCCACCTCTAGCACCTCTACCCTTACCTCTAGCTGGCTGGGCGATCTGTGGAACATCTGGTGCCTGAACCATAGCACGAGAACCCTGATGCGGAGAACTGCTCGAAGCTCAAGGGCAATACCTAGCAATGTGCCTCGGGTCGCCACAAGTAAAACAAGATCTCGGCTACTGGGGCTGACGACCCTGAAAACTCTGAAACAGTGGTGCACTAATAGGTGTTGGTATTGCACTGAAGGACTGCTGGTCAGAATACTGCATCAGGGGACCACAGCAACTGGAAGCACTGTGAGAAACCTGAAGAGTTGACTGAAAGGGCCTAGGAGGATGACCTCTACCATATGAATCTCTACCTCCAACGAGGTACCACTAAATCTACCTGAATGACAGGGCCTCCTATCCGACCTATGACTATCTCCATATGACAAAACCATCTCAACTTTGCAGGATACATTGGCCGCCTCTTGAAAAGTGATCTCACTCCCGGCCTCTTTGGCCATCTAAAGACGAATCGGCTGAATAAGACCGTCGATAAACCTCCTCGCCATCTCTCTCTCTCTCGGTAGGAAGTATGACGAGGGCATGGCGGGATAAGTCGATGAACCTGGTCTTATACTAGGTTGACCGTCATGGAACCCTACTGGAGGCGCTCAAACTGCCTCTGATAGGCCTCTCTCTGATTCACGAGGAGAAACTTCTCCAGAAACAACACCGTAAATTGCTTCCAAGTCAAAAATGGCGACCCGACTGGCCTAGCTAAGCAATAATCCCTCCACCAAGTCTTGGCGGATCCAGACAAGTGGAATGTAGCAAAATCAACCCCATTGGTCTCAACAATACCCATGTCTTGAGAACCTCGTGGCAGCTGTCTAGATAATCCTGGGGATCCTCAGTAAATGCACCGCTAAAAGTAGAAGTGAAGAGCTTGGTGAACCTATCCAGTCTCCACAAAGCATCGGCGGACATAGTCGCTCCATCGTCGGTCTGAGCTATGGCACCCGGCTGAACTGCTCCAACTAGCTGAATCGCTGGAGTCTGAATTTGGGGAGTTACCTACTCTGGAGTGCGTGTAGCAGGAGTCTGAGCCCCTCCTCCAGCCTGAGAAGTGGTTGGTGCTACAGGAAGTAAACCTACTCGGGTGACACTTTTCATGAGGCCTACCAATCGGACCAGAGCGTCCTGAAGAACTGGGGTAGCAATAGACCCCTCTGGGACCTGAGCTGGGCCCAGCAGAACTACTGGGGCCGGAACCTCCTCCTCAAAATCAACATGAGGCTCCGCCACTGGTGCTACTACTCGGGGCTGAACTCTGCCCCTACCTCAGCCTCTAGCACGGCCTAGGCCTCTGCCCCTAGTAGAAGTTGTTGTTGGGGGCTCGGGCTGCTGAGCGGTAGATGAGGAAGCGCGTGTTCTCGCCATCTACGAAAGAACGGAATAGAAATCCAATCAGTATTGGGAAACAGAACCGCACGACAAGAAAGAACAAATGTGAAGTTTTCCTAACTCTATAGCCTCTAGGGGATAAATACAGACGTCTCCGTACTGATCCCTCAGACTCTACTAAGTTTGTCTGTGAACTGTGAGACCCATGTAACCCACTTCTCTGATACCAACTTGTCACGACCCGGAATTCCCACCCTCGGGAGTTATAATGGCGCCTACTAATATGTGCTAGGCAAGCCAACCCTTAACTATATACTACCTTTTTCATATTACTTCTCTTAAAACAAACATAGGGCGACAATATAAATAAAGCGAAAGTTAGGAAATAGGTGGAAGTTAACATTTAGAAAGCTTAGAGCTATGTCTATTACCACTTTTAAACTTCAATACCCCAAAATCTGATGTCACAGTACCACAGACTGTCTAAGATTCACTACATACAAAGTCTGAAGAAAATACATAGTACTGTTCCTGAGCAATAGATAGAGGAAACAGGAAATAGAGATAGAGGGAGATGCCAGGGCCCGTGAACGTCTGCAGGTCTACCTTGGGTCTCCAGATGGACTGAAGGAATCCCTCCAACTACTGTCCGAAAGTTGCTCCGGGATCTGCACACAGTGCAGAGTGTAGTATCAGCACAACCGACACCATGTGCTGGTAAGTGTCTGGCCTAACCCCGACGAAGTAGTGACGAGGCTAGGACCAGACTCCAGATAAACCTGTGCAGTTATATAATATATAGCGAAAAAGTAAACATGTAATAAGCAATTAAAGCTGGGGAAGGGAAACATGCCTCGGGGGTAGCTGATACAGCAAAATAGCAAGGAATAAATAAGGAAGCTGACAATATAACTTCTAACACAGATAAAGAAAAGTAAAGACAACTTTTACTTTTAGTTTCCATCTTGTTGCAGGCGTGCAACCCGATCCCATTTCTCATTTCTTGTGGTAGGCGTACCACCCACTCCCATTTTATAATATCTTATGGTAGGCGTACCACCTGCACCCATTTCATAATATCTTGTGGTAGGCGTACCACCCCCTTCCATTTCATAATATCTTGTGGTAGGCGTACCATCCGCTCCCATTTCATAATATCTTGTGGTAGGCGTACAACCCGCTACCATTTCATAATATCTTGCAATTTCAAGGAATCCTAGCAAGGGAAAATAATCAATATACTAACTTCCCTGCAAGGGAACACAACAATGTAATAATTTTCCCGGCAAGAGAGAATCAGCTATAACCAATCTCGACTTAGCTTGTACTCAGTTCAATTATTGAAAATGCTCAATCATAGAAAATCATTAAGTAAAGCACCCAATTGTCATTTAAGAACACAACAACTTTCAATTTAAGACTCACGGTCATGCTTGACACCAATGTATAAATATTCGTCACCATGCCTTTACGTCTTACTCAACAAGAAGCAAGTAGAAATTATAACTGAACTCCTAATCCCTCAAGCTAGGGTTAGACCAAACACTTACCTCGATGCCTTGAACACCAGTCAAGTCTCAATTATAGCTTTACCCCTCGATTTCTACCACCAATCCGCTCGAATCTAGTGATAAGTTACTTAATTACATCAATAAGTGCTAAATGAATCAATCCCAATACATGATAGTGAGTTTTCCCAATGTTTTACCCAAAAAGTCAAAATCACCCCCGGCCCCACGTGGTCGAAACTGAGGTTCGGACCAAAACCCAATTACCCATTCCCCTACAAATCCAAATATATAATTTGTTTTGAAATCGGACCTCAAATTGAGGTCCAAATCCGCAATTTTAGAAAATCCTAGGTTCTATCCAAAACACCCAATTTCCCCCATGAAAATCTTTGATTTGAAGTTGAAATCTTGTTAAAAGATGTTAAGGAGTGAAGAAAATGAGTTAGAAATCACTTACCAACGTTTTGGAGAAGAAAGGTTGTTTGAAAAATCGCCTCTTATATTTTTGGGGTTTTGAAAAGTGAGAAATAACTGAAATTCCCATTTATTTATACTCCTTTGGACCCCCTGTGCGGACCGCATCAAATGGACAGCGGCCGCATAGGCCTCCTTGAACACCTGTAGTTCAGCACCTTGTGCGGACCGTACAAAGGCGATTGCGGCCGCACATCCTCCACCGCGTACCGCACAAAGGCGATCGCGGCCGCGCTGGCCCCTCCGCGGTTACATGCTATTTCTCGCGGACTGCACTAGAGGGTTCAGAGATTGCAACTTCCTGAACCTGCAACGTCTGACTTTCTAAGCCTAAGGCATCCCGGAACCTACTCGAAACTCACTCGAGCCCTCGAAACCCTAACCCAAGTATACACACAACCTCAAAAATATCCTACAGACATATTCGTGTAATCACATTACCAAAATAACATCACGAGCATCGAATTAAACCTCGAGATCAATAAAATTTCTCAAAACTCTTTTAAACATCAAATTTCTCAATTAAGGTCCGGATCGCGTCAAACGACATCCGTTTTTAACCAAATTTCACAGGAATGACTCAAGTCATATATAAGACCTGTACCAGGCGCCAGAACCAAAATACGGGCCCGATACCATTGCTTTCTAATCAGTTTTCGTTTCAAATATCCTTAAACAATTTCTGAAAATAATTTCACTTAAAAATTCATTTCTCGGGCTTGGGACCTCGAAATTCGATTCCGGGCATAAGCCCAAGTCCCATATTTTCCTACGGACCCTCCGAGACCATTGAATCATAGATTTAGGTCCGTTTACCCAAAATCTTGACCGGAGTCAAATTTATTTATTTTAACATCAAAACTTAGCATTTTTTCACAGAGTTTTATATTAAAGCTTTCCGCCTACGCGCCGGACTGTGCACATAAATTGAGGTGACTCTAATGAGGTTTTCAAGGCCTCGGAGACACAGAAATCAACTGAAAGGAAGTGATGACCCTTTGGGTCGTCACATAATTGTTCTTGAAAAGTTTTACAAAAATCTTGATTTCTTCCATTTAAATCTGAAATAAATGATGAATATAACCATAGAATCATAAACTCTAATTACTTTCAGATATAGAACACTTACCCCAATCCATATGGTAAAAATCGCCTCAAATATCGCTTCAATCCGAGCTCCATAGCTCCAAATATGATAAAAATGGCCGAAACCTCAAAATATAGCTTCTGCCCAGGTATTTACTCTTCGCTATCGCAGAAAATGATTCGCAATCATGAAGCACAACATTTCTCAGCACAAAATTTGCCTTTCGCAATCACAAAAAATGCTTCGCGATCGCGATGAACAAATGCCCAGCTCTTCCAGATAGTCTCTAGTATATTGGCCATAACCTTTTGTACAAAATTTCAAATTGCAAATGGTTTAACTTTTTGAAACCTAGACACCAAGGACTACAGTTTTCATGCTTTGCTTATCTACCAGTTCCTTATAGATTACAACATATAAGCTTCCAAAGTCATCCCAATGCAATACAAATTTCTTCTTTGCGATTTCCAAACTCTTCCTGAATAGGCTGTAGTGTATCAATCATAACGTTTCTTACACAACTCCAAATGCCAAATGGTTTGATTTTTTGAATACTAGACACAAAGATCTACAAGTTTCATTTTTGGATCATCTCCAAATTCCTTATATATTGTAAGATACAACTTCCAAAGTCGGGTCAGTGCAGCAGAAACTTTCCTCTACGCGATCGTGAAAGCCCTTCCGCTATCGTGAATCACTGGCCATTTTCTCCCATTTTACTCATCGTGATTGCGATTAATTCCCTGCGATCGCATAGCACACTGCTTTAGTCAAAAACCAGCAACTAAAAATGGTCTAGAAATGGTCTGAAATCACCTTGAAACTCACCCGAGCCCCTCGGGACTGAACTTTAGAATTTCAAACTTCTATATTCGATGCCAAAACCTATCAAATCACGTCCGATTGACCTCAAAATTTGCATACAAGTCATATTCGACAATATGGACCTACTCGAACTTCCGGAATCGGAATCCGACCCTAATATCAAAGAGTCTGCTTCCGGTCAAACTCCTCAAAAATCTTCAAATTTCTATCTTTAGCCAAATGACTCTAAAATGACCCACGGACCTCCAAATTCACTTCCGATCGTGCTCCCAATACCAGAATCACCATACGGAGATAATCCCAGACTCAAAATCCCAAACGGACATCGATAACATTGAAATGCACTTCAACCCAAACTTATGAAATTCTTTCAGAAATTCCAACTTCCACAATAGGTGCCGAAACTTTCCCGTGGCTTCCAAAACCCGATCCGTATATACGCCCAAGTCCGAAATCATCATACGAACCTGTTGGAATCTTCGAATCCCTATTTTGAGGTCATTTACTCAAAAATCCAATCTTAGTCTATTCTTTCACCTTAAAGCTTCCGAATTGAGAATTTTCTTTCCAAATCAACTCTGAACTTCCCGAAATTCAATTCCGACCATGCATACAAGTCATAATGGCTGAAGTGAAGCTTTTCATGACCTCAAACCACCAAAGAATGTGCTAAATCTCAAAACGATCGGTCAGGTCGTTATAATTGGGACTGAATCAATTGAAGGGGTATCAATACTGACATCTCTCACATAAGCTAGATACGCGTCACACCCCTTCTCAACATTCGTTGAGACTTAAGGAAAGAAATAACTCTACTAGGAGTGTGATCTAAAGTACCCCTCCTCTTAACACGTGGTACACCTGGCAAAGCCAACGTCACGGTTTTGGCGTGACAATCAGGAATAGCATAAAAGGGCGACAAGTAGTCCATGCCTAAGATAATATCAAAATCAGCCATACTGAGCAACAATAAATCGGCTCTGGTCTCAAAACCACTAAGAGAAACCAAACACGACCGATAAATGTGGTCCACAACAAGATAATCTCCCATAGGAGTAGAAACATAAACAGGGGAACTTAAGGAATCCCGAGATACACCCAAATGCGGGGCAAAATAAGAAAACACATAAGAATAAGTGGAGCCTAGATCAGATAGAACCGATGTATCTCTGTGACAAACTAGTATAATACCTGTGATGACAAAATCGGAGGCAACAGCCTCGGTACGAGCAAGAAGGGCATAGTATCTGGCCTGGCCTCCCCATTTAGGGCGACCTCTACCTCCCCGATCTCCACCTTTAGTTGGCTGAGTAGGTGGGGTAGCAACTGGAGCTGTAACCATAGCTTGAGAACCCTTTGGGATGCGTTGTGGCTGAGAAGTCTGTGGAGGCGCACTTCTCCCAAGTCTAGGGAAATCCCTCACCACATGGCATGTGTCACTACACTCAAAACAAGCTCTGGGAGGACACGATGGATGTGACTGGCTCGGTCCAGATCTACTGGACTGATCTGAAAGTGCCCCGCGTAGGAAGCACGCTAGATACCAGAGGTGCTTAATAAGGCTCCTGAGGCATAGGAGGAGCTGGAATACCACTGGCTGCTGGAAGAGCTGAATCAACAGGGCGACTCATATAACCCCTACTATGACAACCTTGAGCTGGGGAACGGGCACCAGAATAATGGCCTGACTCTCGAGACCTCTTAGCCTCCCTCTCCTCTCTCCCCTTAGCATGCATACCCTCAATCCTCCTAGTAATTCTCACCACTTGCTGATAAGAAATATCCATCTCCAACTCATGACCAAGCTAGACCTGATGCTGCAATAAGCCCCTCAATAAACCGGCGGACCCTCTTGTGAACAGTAGAAACCAAGGTTGGTGCATGTCTAGCCAAACTAGTGTAACAGACATCATACTCTAAGACAGTCATAGCACCCTGGCGCAAATGCTCAAACTCTACGCATCATGCATCCTCGAGGCTCTGAGGAACATACTCTCTCAAGAACAGATCTGAAAACTGAGTCCAACTTAGTGAAGTAGCCTCATCCGGACTGTCTAACTCATAGGTGAGCCACCACTCATAGGCGGCTCCTCGAAGATGGAAAGTAGTGAAGGAAACCCCGCTTGATCCTAATATACCTATGGTATAGAGAATACGGTAACACTCATCTTGAAATCCCAGAGCATCATCTGATGCTAGACAACTGAATACAGGAGGCTTGTACTTCTTGAACCTCTCAAGCCTCAACTGCTCATCCTCAGAAACTGTTGCCCTATCCTCGGGCTGATCTCGGACTGCAGGCTATATAGGAATAATCTCGGGGACCTGCTCAACCTTTATTCGCTGCTCAGGAGTGCGGGCGACGGGGGTCTGTGCTCCTCCCCCGGCCTGAAATATAGCTGCAGCAAGGGGAAGCAACCCTACTTGAGCCAAAGTGGTGTACATGCTCATGACATGTTCCAGAGTCTCCTAAAGTGCTGGAGTAGTAGTAGCAGTAGGCGTATCAGGTGCCTGGACTCTAGCTGGAACTGCTGGTGGTACTTTGGTGGAAGCTCGCACAGATGCTCTAACTGTACTACGTGCGCGTCCTCGGCCTCTACCCCGACCTCTGACGGCTACAGTAGGGGGCTTGGGTGCCTGATCATCTCGAGTAGCACGTCTCCTCACCATCTGTGAGAGAATAGAAGATAGAAGTTTAGAATTATGACATCAAAATCTCGCACGACAAGGAAATCAAATGAAGTGGAATTTTCTTAATAGTTACATAGCCTCTCACAGATAAGTACAGACGTCTCCGTACCGATCCGCGAGACTCTAATAAACCAGCTTGTGATTCATGACTCCTATGAACCTAGGGCTCTAATACTAACTTGTCACGACCCCGGTTCGCCCTTCATGAACCATCGTGACGGCACCTAGTCTCTACGACTTGGTAAGCCTAACAATGCAGAATATAAACAACAATTGCGGAAGAGATAATTAAAAACTAGAATAATGAAATAAAATAGTGTTTGAAATGCCGCTCGGCATACACAATGACAAATCTCGAAACTAATAACATTTCCAAAACCTGGAATCTCATGATCACATGCCTTTGAATGTCTACAAGCATCTAACTCCAGAATATCTAACAAAGAAACGAAAGTACGGAAGGGCTAATACAAAAGGGAGAGTAGAAAGGGACTCTTCGGTCTGCGGACGCGGCAGATATACCTCAGAGTCTCTATGAATGCCTCGTCTCAAGCGTGATAAGTCTGAGTGGAGGTACCTGGATCTGCACATGAAATACATGCACAGAAAGGGCATGAGTACACCACAACGGTACTCAGTAAGTGCCAAGCCTAACCTCGATCGGGTAGTGACGAGGAAGGTCAAGGCCCTACTGAGATTAAATGAAATATAAGGTATGACAGTATAATATAAAGTAGTACAGCTGAAAGATAACAATAAGAATTAATACAGGATAATAAGGATAACAACAACTGAAATAGAGGCAAAAACAATCACAAGGAATGCTACTTTTCACAAAGATAATAATCGGGGATCTCTCAGTATCCTGAGGATCTCTTAGTACCCTCAATATATGCTAGGGATCTCTTAGTATCCCGAGGATTTCTTGGTATCCTCAATGTAGGTTAGGGATCTCTTGGTATCCCAGGGATTTTTTGGTATCCTCAATATACGTGCTGGAGATCTCTCGGTATCCCGCACCTCAGCTCAAATCATAAATACGTACAGGGAATCTCCCGGGATGCCGTCTCGTAGTCCCAAAGTAAAACACACATCAATAACACAAAGAATACTCAATTAAACCCAATTTCGTGCCAAAGTAAAATAGGTAATTCCAATCTAACATGCTTCACATAATATAAATAAGGCAGTTTAAGCAATTAAGTAATTAAGTCAATTAAACATGTTTCTCTAAGCTAACAGCAGGCTTAAATTTCAAGTAGAATAAGCAGAAAAGGAAAACACAATTAAACCTACTTTAGTGAAAATAGGATTTTCAACAATTAGCACAAGTACTCACTCGTCACCTCACGTACAAGGCATTTCAATTACCACAATACCAAATCCTAAAGGGAATGTCTCCCACACAAGGTTAGGCAAGCCATTTACCTCGAACTAGCTCAAAATCAACCCGAAACTGCGTTCTTGCCACGAGTACTTGACTCCAAATGGCCCCGAATCTATCCAATTCAGTTGCATAATGTAAATAACACTTCAAGTAATTGATTATACAAATAAATTTTAAGCTAATACGCAAAATTAGGTAAAATAACAAAAATGTCCCTCGGGTAAAATTTATATTTTCAGAATCATCATACTCTCACGAGTTCATGCATACCAAAATCCAAATCCAAGGTCAAATTCCCAATCAAAATTCAAATTCTAGGTCTAAGAACTTTCTTCCAATTTTTTCCCCCAATTTTCATCTTCAATCCGAAATTAAATGATAAAACTAACAATAGATTAGTGGAATACAACTAAAAAGTGATAAGGAATTGTTACCCAAAACCCCCCACAGAATCACCCCACCCCGAGCTCCAATTTAATTTTTTCAAGTTTTGAACTTAACCCTCGATTCTGTCCCTTTTCTTACCAGTGAAACTGCATCTACGGTCCTGGGACCGCACCTACGGTCCTGCTTCTGCGAAACCCTGTCGCATCTGCGATATTTCATTAAAGGAGGACTTTCCGCACTTGCGACTACCTTACCGTAGATGTGGTGTCGCTTCTGTGGTTCCCTGACCGCATCTGCGATCAATTCCCTTTTTTCCTCAAACTTTTCTGCGGTTCTTCTACCATTTTTATGGTCTCCACCCTGCGGTCCCCAAGCCGCAGGTGCGGTTATGACAGCAGACTTGAAACTTCAGCTGCAAACTCTCAACTTCAAACTTTCCGTTAACCATCCGAAATCATCCCGAGGCCCCTGAGACTTCAACCAAAAGCACAAACAAGTCTAAACCACTGTCCAAACTTATACTAATCCTTAAAACACCTAAAACAACATCGAAACGTCGAATCAACCACAGATTCAAGCCTAAGAACTCCAAAACTCTCAATTTACGCTTTCGATCAAAAAGTCTATCAAACCTCATCTGAATGACCTAAAATTTTGCACACACGTCACATTTAACACTACTGAGCTACTCCAACTTTCAAAATTCCATTCCGACCCTCGAATCAAAACCTCACTATCGAATCGTAAACTTCAAAAAACTCAACTTTCGGCATTTCAAGCCTAAATTAGCTACGGACCTCCAAAACACAATCCGAACATGCTCCTAAACCCAAAATTATCCAATGGAGCTAACGAAACCATCAGAATTCCATTCCGAGGTTGTCTTCATATTGTTCCAACTACGGTTAAATTTCCAAAACTTAAGCACTCATTTAGGGACTAAGTGTCCAAAAACCCTCCAAAACTCCAAATAATTCCTCCCTGCAACTCACAATAAAAGAAACAAATATGGAGAAAGCAATTAATAGGGGATCAGAACGTAAATTTTTAAGACGATCGACCGGGTCATCACAGTTGATTCATTCAAAATTAGCAAGATTTGCCAAAACATAAAACCAATTACAAGTTTGTAATGGGTCATAAAACCAATTGACCCAATCATGAATGACAATTACATGAATAATAAACCATTGAAAAGGAAAAATTCTTAATCTACTCATAATTAAAAAAAAGGAAAAGAAAAATGAATTGAACGAAAAGGGAAAACAATATTTATTGTATATCCTACAATGACGACAAAAAGAAACATTCAATTTCTTTTCCAACTCTTCACATCCTTTTTTCTTTTCTTTATGCTCTTCGTTAATTTCTCTGCAAATTTATCCTCTCCTATCAAATTTAACTAACCTTAAATTCTTAATTTTCTCCTTATGATCACATATATTGTGCCCCGTAGAACCAACTCTACTTCATTCTTCTTTCTCTTCCACTGTCTTCATAAGGCACTATCTTCATATTCTCGCTCGCATAGTCGAAAGCCTTCATTTGTCTCGACTCTTATACACACACACATAACTTTTATTAAAGATCTAATTTTGGAGATGGAAGTAAACATGACTAATTTAGGAGCGAGTAAAATTATACATCAAGATATGAATCTTACAAGTATGTTGGAATATGTGCTTATATAAGTCCAGATAATTTCTTGACATTTATGTTTAGAGGTTATGAATATGAAAGTCATGGGAGTAATTGAGATTATTAAAAATGTAGGTTATGGAGATAAAGAGGTGTGAGTTATGAAGATTGAATTTTTAATATAAAATAAATTAAAAAAATGATGGAAAACCCAAAAAAAAAAAAGGAGAAAAGGGATAAATATTTTTATTGGCTTTTTAGAGGTGCCACATCACTTTCCTATTGCCCACTTTTATATTTATATATAGATTAATACAAAACTTTTCTCACATTTTTCCTTTTTAGGATTATGCTATATAACTCTGGACAACACAGTCCCCCACATTTTCAAAATTTTTAGGTTAAGGAAATAAAATTTCACAACTCATAAATAATTCTACTTTATAAATAACAAACTAATAATATAGCTTCACCCAAAAAGTCACAAGAACACGAAGGTATTATCTTATCTATTATTTCTATCAAACTAATACGGAGGAGACTCGCGACGATTTAGGAACACATATACTCAAGTTTACATCATGGCTCATTAATTAAGATAATTCAGTAGATATAGATTATTTGTAAAGATAAATGCAGATTTATCAAAATTCAAGAGCTCTAAAAGCTGTTAAATATATTGTGAAATGCTTTAGCAAATGTATGTAAAACATTCGAATATGATGAGAGGAGATTTATAAAATCAATATGTAGACAATAAATTGCGTCGAGAAAATAAAATCAAGACCGAAAAATATCGCAACAATCGTGGTATTTTATTTTGAATATTTGAGTATTGCAATCTCTGTGAATCCTCTGATTCTTCTTTCCAATAGTAAATAAATTCAAGGGCTTTTGAGTTTGATCTTGAATATGTAGTTGTTGTCATGAACGATGATCTTGTTCTTGAGCTTTAGCTTGATTGCTTGAACTTGACCTTGATTTGTTCTTCATTCTTGAGCTTGAACTTGATTGCTTGAAGCTTGAAACTTGTAGAGAAATTTGCGGCGTTTGATTCATGAGCTCTCTCTTGATTCTCGTTATAACTTCTGGTATCTTTTTTGAGTTATGAAGACCCCTATTTATAGTTGTGGAATGGAGGAGTTGTGATAAGAACAAACTCTTTCCGACCAATCAAATTGAAGTATGACATGGCCGCATTTGATTGGCCAGAACTTGTCACTTGCACATGTGGCGCGATTTCATTAGCCTTTTAATGTGACTTGGCATGCCTTGTCATTTTGACATGCAACATGGTCCTATTGGCTCTTCCATTTGACGTGGCGTGCCACGTCATTTGACACATGGCACCAAATTGGGCCTCTAAAAAGATGGCATCTTGGGCTAAACGAAGTGGGCTCATCACTTGTAACCCAATTAAATGGGCTAGCCCAATGGAATATGACTTATTTATTTAATCCATATATGTTAGATTTATATAATTAATCCAATTATATTAACCCATCATATTTATTTGGACCAATATATCTTGAATTTAAAATATAGTTTAAATTAATTTATGAATTTAATTTCGCAAATTTTATATACCTACAAATGCTCCTACTTAAGACTTGTCAAGGTATAAACTTATTGAGACCCCAAGACTAGAAGTACTAGTCAAATTAGCCCCCACGTCCAACAGAAATATTCCTGTAACTCATTTGCAGTGTATAGATCTTACCACTTGAAATAATTTATATGTGAGGCCTTTAAGACAATTCATATTCGATGGGAATAAGGATGAGCCATCTGGACCAAGCATTTAAATTCACTCCTATAAAGGATCTCCACTTTTGCTTGATAAGAAAATCACTCTTTCCCATAATAAAGACTGAGCTTGAACTCAAATGTTGCATCTTACTATTTTACGCACTTCTGTATGTAACCAAGTTGGTTGGTAGTTACATAGTCTCCAACTTTAACATGGGCAAAGGTTGACATAGAAAACTAGGACATATGCCGCGCTACATCATGCAATGTTTAGGAGATGATCATGTTACCAAGTCCTTGTCAGTAACCAATTCTGTTGCCACCTATTTACAGATCCCACATAGAAAGCACCGTTTTAACATCCTCTCCCAAAGTTCTATATAAATCCATGTGCTCGTATTTGTTAAGCATCAATTCGCAGTTTTCGCAAGCCACTTGAGTCTAGTTTTGTAGACTCGGAAACATCAACGCGAAGATAATTTCTTCTTCTTTTCTTGTGTTTTTCTTCCTTTGTTGTCTTTTTTCCTTTTTGTAACTCAGGCGATAAAGATATACTCTTGTTCAACAAGATGATCCACGCATGAAGAAGGCGGTCTTAGGGTGTGAGGGGATGGATACTCATCCCTGCGCAAATATCGGAAAGATTACTCTCAATGTGGCTCGACTATCGGAGAGATTACACTCAAAATGACCTGACTATCGGAGAGATTACTCTCAATGTGGCCCGACTATCGGAGAGATTACTCTCAATATGGCCCGACTATCGGAGAGATTACTCTCAAAATGACCCGACTATCGGAGAGATTACTCTCAAAATGACTTGACTGTCGGAGAGATTACTCTCAAAACGACCTGACCATCAGAGAGATTACTCTCAAAATGACCTGACTATCGGAGAGATTACTCTCAAAATAACCCGACTATCGGAGAGATTACTCTCAAAATGACCCGACTATCGAAGAGATTACTCTCAAGGCGGCCCGACTATCTGAGAGATTACTTTCAATGTGGCCCGACTACCGGAGAGGCCAACTTAAGATGCAAAGGGACTTATATGTCCACCTTAAGATTGAAAAATTATAGTTACTTTTAAGGACAAACCCACGAAGAGGCCGACTTAAGGTGCAAAGGGACTTATATGTCCGCCTTAAGATTGGAAAGTTATAAAGCTTCAACTCTAAGACTTCATGGACTTGATTACGTTAACTTAAACACTTGAAAAACTTTGAAAATTCAGCGGACTTTGCAGACTTCAACTTGAAGGCCGACAAACTTGAAGATTCGGCGGACTTTGATGTTTCAATTTGAAAAATTTGAGGGATCAAACACTTCCACTTGAAGACCGACGAGTTTGAGGACCTTAACTTGAAGACTTCAACTTGGAGACCCGGAGGGCTTAGATATCTCAACTTGAAGGGTGGCGAACGTGAAGACTTCAACTTGAAGACCGACGAACTTAAAGATTTCAACTTGGAAACTTCGTGGGATCAAATGCTTCAGCTTCTCTATTACTTTACATTGTCCGACTTTTATCTTAGTCGCATAATTTTCAGTTTTAAGCGCTTGAAACAAAAGATTCATATTTTGTCATGGGAGAGTCCAAATAATGAACCATTTGATTTTTTAAAAATTAGACTTCAATATTAGAATCAAACACCTTCAAAATCGCCCCAGATAATATTTTGAATCCAACTTTAGATTCCACCACGTTAAAAATTTTAGATTCCTGCAGTCTCACAAAAAAATCATATCTTGGTATAGAAATATTGAAATTGCAAACCGTTTGATTTATTTAAAACTAGACTTCAAGATCTAGAACATATCCAAAATTCTCTATCAAACAACTTCAAAAACATCCCACATAATATGTTGAAGTCAACTTTATATTGCACCATGCTATCAATTCCAGATTTGCGCGGTCTTACCAAAAAATTCATATCTTGGTGTAGAAATATCGAAATTGCAAACCGTTTGATTTTTAAAAAAAAACTAGACTTCAAAATCTATAACATATCCAAAATTCTCAATCAAACAACTTCAGAATCGTCCCAGATAATATTTTGAAATCAACTTTATATTGCACCATGCTATCAATTCCAAATTTGCGCAGTCTCGTCAAAAAATTCATATCTTGGCGTAGAAATATCAAAATTGCAAACCGTTTGATTTCAAGAAAACTAAACTCTAAAATCTAGAAAGTATCCAAAATTCTCAATCAAACAACTTCAGAATCGTCCCAGATAATATTTTGAAATCAACTTTATATTGTACCACGCTATCAATTCCAGATTTGCACGGTCTCACCAAAAAATTCATATCTTGGTATAGAAGCCTCGAGATCAGAAGATGTCTTACTTGCCATCAATAGAAATTTAAGAGCTATATTCTCACAAATATCTTGAGTTTAAGTCTCACTGAATTTGAAACGTTGTGCCAAGTAATCTTTTTCTTATACTTGTGTTTCCTTTTGACGCCTCTCTTCTCTTCCTCTTTTTTTTAGGCAACGGTCGAACTTGGAAACCAACGAACTTGAAGGTTTGGAGAACCTGAAGATATAGAGAATCCCTGGACTTCAATGCAAATACTTTATATCCTCCTAAAATTGGTCTATTGATTATATCAATTTACCATGGAGGGTTTCCCCCTTTAAATCAAATGAGATCAAAGTTCAACAGGAGGATGGCATTTCAGCTTGATATTACATTCCTTCATACTTCATTTGAACAATAATTGGGGCAATATGTATCTTTTGAACTTATGCAACTGAACTTAAAATGAAACTCTAAGCTACCTATGTACCTCGGTGAAGAGGATCAAGTCATACCGTAGTTCAGACTGGTGTGATTTTTTTATGTCCTGACTTTTGCCTAGGCCGCGTCTTTCAAAGTTTTCAACCTAGCAGACTTTTTTTTGCAGGGCTATACATAGTTTAGACTCATGCGGGCCAAGGGTGTAGCAATATTCAGTTTAGACTCATGCGTCAAGGAGCGTTGAAACTTTAAGGATAATACTTCTTTAAAAACTTGTCATTTATAGGGTTCGATTCTTATGCCATCTACATCAACCAACTTGTAAGCCCCACTTGAGTAAGCTTCTTGTACGATATATGGCCCATCCCATTTTGAAGTGAACTTCCCTACAGGTTTATGGGAAGTAATTATGGGTCTTCGTACGACAAAGACTTGATCTCCTACTTGAAAGGATCTCGGGCGAACTCTTTTATTGAAGGCATGAGACAATCGAGCTTGATAACATTCAAGACTTTGTTGAGCTTCCAACCTCTTCTCATCAAGAGCCTTCAACTCTGCTAATCGAAGTCGAGCATTTTCTTCATCAGTGATCCCTTCTTGAATAGCCAGTCGTAATGAAGGTATTTGACGCTCAAGTGGCAAGACGGCTTCGAATCCATAAACAAGTGAATAAGGAGTCTCCTGTGTTGGCATGCGGTGAGTCATCCTATATTCCCATAGAGCTTCTTCCATACGGTCATTACAATCTCATTTGGATTTGGAGACGACTTTCTTTAACAAGCTGCATAGAGTTTTGTTGAATGCCTTAGCTAGGCCATTGGCAGCAACATTGTACATCGAAGAGTTACGTTGCTTGAAGCCAAAGATATCACAAATCTTGTTCATCAACCTATTATCGAATGGCTTTCCGTTATCCGTTATTATGTAACGAGGAATGCCAAAGCAATAAATAATGTGTACTCATATGAAACTTGCAACATTTTCTGTCTTTACTTCCTTAAGAGCAACAACTTCAGCCCATTTTGAGAAGTAGTCAGTTGCAGCCAAGATGTATAGGTGCCCACCAGAGGAATTTGGCAATGATCCAACAACATCCAATCCCCAAGCGTCAAATGGCCAGGATGCAACAGTTTGGTGCAACACTTCATGAGGTTGATGAATAAAATTCGCATGGAATTGAGAAGCCTTTCATCCTCGAGCATAGTCCAGGCAATCCTTTACCATCGTTGGCCAATAATATTCCATCGTTTTTATATGCAAGTGGAGCTTTAGTCCAGACTGGTGTGACCCACATACCCCAGAATGTTCCTCTTGCAAAGCTTGGAGTGCTTCTTCTTCTCCTAAGTATCGCAAGAGTACTCCTTCGAATGACCTTCTGTATAGAGTATCTTTGTATTAAAGGAAGCGAGGTTCACGATGACGAATTTAGTCCTTCTCCAAGGATTTTCTAGAAGTATCCCATAGCACAAGTAGTCGATAATGGGTTGTCGCCATTCTTCTTTCTCAACTTCAGAAACAGCGACAAGATGCTTGAGTTCATTTTCTTCACATTCAGCCTCATTTGGCGGTGGTATTACCCATTTTTGGTGACAGTAACTTGCACTTGATCAATAAGGATTAACGATGATGCTAGGACAGCTAAAGCATCAGCCTTCTTATTTTCTTTCCTTGGCACGTGCTGAATAGTCACATCATCGAGCAACCCCATTAATTTTTTAGCATAATCATGATATGGGCGTAGTTCAGGCTTCTTGACCTTATAACTACCTAAAAACTGATTGACCACTAACTAGAGTCGCCAAAGACTTGCAATTATAATTGCTTTATATCAACGACCATTTCAAGCCCAAGTATTAATGCTTGATACTCAGCAACATTCTTGGAACAAAGTTATGTTAAGGTGAAGGAGTAGGGCAAGACTTCACCTTGGGAAGTGACAAACACTACACCAACACCAGATCCTCCATGATGCATGGCACCATAAAAGTACATCTTCCATAGAGGTTGAACTTCAACGCCTATTGCATCCGCATCACGTAGTTCATCAGTTAAATCTCAATCATCAAGTATAGGGTGATCTGCCAAGAAGTCCGCTAACGTTTGTCCTTTTATGACCTTCTGAGGGATGTACATGATTTTAAATTGTTGAAACTGGAGGTACCACCTTGCTAGTCGATTACTAAGGACGGGTTTTGACATCACGAAATTGATGGTATTTGCTCTAGAAGCCAAACGAACGACATGAGCTTGAAAGTAGTACTTCAACTTTTGGATTGAGAAGACTAGCGCCAAACATAACTTTTCGATTGGCGAATAATTCAGTTCATTTGGTGTCATCGTCCTGCTTAAATATTAAAGGGAGTTTTCTTTCCCTTCATTATTTCTTGGGCCAACAGTGCTCTAACAGACCTTTCTTGTGCTGTAATGTATGGTATCGGCGGCTTTCCAAGTATGGGGGCTGCCAAAACTGGGGGCTTCATCAAGTAAGATTTAATATTATCAAAGGCATTGCTACACGCTTGGTCCCATTTGAAAGGGACACCTTTCTTCATAAGGCGACTGAATGGTTGGCACCTCCTAGCTAGGTTTGAGATGAATCTCCTAAGGTACGCTAACTTTCCCTGCAGACTTTTCAATTCGTGAATGTCCCGAGGATCAGGCATTTTCAAGATTGCATTTACTTTGGCTTGATCAATTTCAATC
Source organism: Nicotiana sylvestris (assembly GCF_000393655.2). NCBI lineage: Eukaryota > Viridiplantae > Streptophyta > Magnoliopsida > Solanales > Solanaceae > Nicotiana > Nicotiana sylvestris. The sequence continues at coordinate 14,374,164 of NC_091065.1, forward strand.
CCTCGATGTAGAACAATGAAGCCAAGAAACTTTCCGGAAGTAACTCCAAAGGCGCATTTCAATGGATTCATCCTAAGTTGGTACCTCCGGAGCAACTCAAACACCATTCTCAAGTCTTTCAAGTGGTCACTTTTCTTTCTTGATTTTACCACCAAGTCATCAACATAGCATTCGACATTCTTGTGGAGAAGATTATCAAAGATATTTTTCATAGCTCTTTGGTAAGTAGCACCAGCGTTCTTCAAGCCAAAAGGCATTACCTTATAGCAATAAATACCATTGGGGGTACGGAATGCAGTAAGCTCTTCATATTTTAGCGCCATGCAAATTTGGTTATAGCCTGATGAACCGTCCATAAATGACATTGCCTCATACCCAGCATCGATCATCAGTTCTAGAATAGGAAGCGGGAACTCATCTTTCGGACACGCATTGTTAAGATCTCTAAAGTCAACACACACTCGAATTTGGCCATTTTTCTTCCTTATAGGGACAATCCTTGAAACCCATGTTGGGTATTTAACTTCACGATTAAAGCCAACTTTGATGAGTTTGTTAACTTCGGTTTCAATTAAAGGAACCAAGTCCATCCTAAAATGCCTTTGAGCTTGTTTAATAGGGCGAGCACCATTTTTATTGCAAGGTGATGGACTACTACTTTTGAGTCCAAGCCAGGAATCTCTTTGTAACTCCAAGCGAAGACGTCTCTGAACTCCTTGAGTAACTCAATATAATTGCTCTCTTCATCAGCTTCTAGTAAAGCACTTAGGAAGGTGGGTCTTTGTTCTTCATCGGTGCCAAGGTTAACTTCTTTTAAGGCATCAACTGTCATCTTCACTCCTTCAAGTTCTGGAGGAGCATCTTTTGCATCTTCATCTTCTTGAGGGTCTTCATCGTTGAAGGATATGTGATAACATGGTAAAACATCATCCAATTTCTCGTCATCCTCCATTAGAGATAGGACACCATGCTCGCCTTGTGCAGTAACATGATACGAAGAACCCACACTTTCTTCGTCTTCATCACGTTCTTTAGAGTAGACCACGGTGTATGGCTTTACCTTCAGTACTTCATCACACGAAGCCATGACTTTTATTTGTCGTTTCATTCTAGAAGGAATCAAACTTTGGAAATCTTTAGAGATCTTCTTAATTTTGGGTGAAGCGGGTGTTCTTGTATTTCGATAATTTCTCTAGAAATTATTCCCCTTATTTAATGGACCCAATCTCTCAAATACAGAAGCTCTCACAGTTGATTTTCCAAGTCGATCAAAGACAGAAGGCATGTTAGAAGCAGCAGATTCTTCTTCTATAGTGATAAAATTGCTACTCTTCCTTCTTATTGAGATGCACATTGGTGATGGTTGCTTGTATCCCAAACCTTCACGTGGTTGCCTCGTTGCAGCTTCTGATGGGAGCTTCCCTAACTTTGATGGCTCATTGGGATTGTATCCAGCTTTTGCAAATAGCTTGTAAGTGTTAGGGTCAAAACATTCATCTGTTCACTTTGTAGGGAGTGCCACATTATGCAAATCATTTTGGGCTACAAACCCTGCAAGCGGCTTCAAGGACAACTTTACTGCCTCAATTCATTTTATCGGAAGAGTTAACTCCTTTAGCGTGTTAGTTTGGAGATTAGATGATTCGCCCTCATCTTTCTTCCTTTTAGGGACATATTGGAGCGCGGGACTTACTTTCTTTCCATAAGACGTGATACCCCATTTATGAGATTTATTCACGTTGGCGTGTACCTCTTCAGTAATAGCTTTGGCTTTACCAATAGTCACCTCAGCTCTTTTAGTTACGGGCTCGTCATTCTTGCTTTTCATGCCATCATCAACTTTTATCCCCTTCACAATGCGGTTCTTCAAGTAGAACTTTGCATCGGCAAAGTGTGACTGTGCCTCGGTGAATGGCTCATCATCAACAACTATCTTCTTCTCGACTTCATCCTCATAATATTTTAAACATTTATGGTAGGTATATGGAACCACTTTATTCTCATGTATCCAAGGCCTTCCAAGCAAGACATTGTATGAAGTCTTCACGTCGATTACATGCAGTCATGCACTTGATTGCATATCTTCAATGGTGATTTCCAGCCTGATCGCTCCTATGGCTCTTTTCCCCCTTGGTTGGATCCTTGTATCATCACACGACTTTCTGAGAGTTCGTTCATGGGAATACCAAGTTCTTTCATAGTGCGAATGGGCAAAATGTTCACTGAGGATCCTCCATCAACCAAAATTCAATTTACCCGTTCATCACGCATATAGCCAACTAGGTACAATGGGCGGTTATGAAGAGTGTCACCTAGCAGAAGATCGTCATTTGTGAACGTGAATTTTTCCTTACAAGCATTAACTTCTTGAGGAGTGGACCCGATGAGCTTTTCTAGAGATGGTTCCAACGGTAGGTTATCACTCTTTTCTTCCCCTTTATCAGCATGGCAACAAGGGGCATCGATACCCTCATGGGAAATCTTCGTGCGGAACCAACTTGGTAAAAACTCCTCTAAGGTCACTAGATTTCGTGGCTTTTGAGAATGGTGTACATCTACTTTTGCTTTCTTCAAACGCCTAACTGGATTCTTTTTCATTGGTCTTTTTACCATCATCTTCCTTATTGGTTGTTCTATTGATTCTTTTAATGGGCTCTATTTGTGGTTCCTACGACGAGTCACCAACGTCCAACCTTCACCATCATCAGGTTGATCGTCTTCAACTTTGTTGTTCTCCAGTAATTCTTCATTTATTATTCCTTTTAAACTGCATAACTCATCTAGACAGAATGAGCCAAATGTGATAGAGACTTGGTTCGCGCTTGCTTTCTCATGTTCAAATACGATCTTCTTTTCACGGTCCAAGTCCATAACTTTGTCCTTAAAGATAAAGCACTTCTCCAGAGGGTGGCTTACAAGTCGGTGATATTTGGAGTAGTTTGGGTCATTCATTTTCCCAGCTTCATTTGGTCGCTTCATCTCCAGAAGCTCAATGAGATTTAACTCGAGGAGTTCTTCAAAAATAGCGGACACATCATAATTCAGAAATGGGTACTCTTTCTCTTGCAATTTTTTAGAGTCAACTTTTCACTTGACTTATCTCGAAAAGAAGTGGATTTTATACTCCGCTTCTTGCTCACCTTCGTCGTGAACTTCACAGGTGACGTGTTGACATTCATAGCTTCTTTTCTTTCAGACTTGGATACGAACTTTTCCCACTTCCTAACTTCTTGCTTGTCATTACCTTTGCAAGGTTCATAGATGGGCAACCTTTCATTTCCAGCGGAGGCCATGCTCAATTCCATGTCATGGGAACGAGTTGCAAGTTCTTCAAATGTGCTAGGCATGATACCTTGCAAGATGTAGCGCAATCCCCAATGCATGCCTTGGATGCACATCTCTATGCCTGAAGCTTCACTAAGCATGTCTTTGCAGTTGAGGCTTGCATTCCTCCAACGATTGATAAAGTTGATAACTGGTTCCCCCTTTCATTGACGAGTATTTGTAAGTTCTATCATACTTACAGTACGTCTCGTACTATAAAGCAATTGAGGAACTCTTGCTCTAGTTGATCCCATCTATTGATAGATCCAGCCTCGAGGTCAGTGTACCAGTCAAAAGCATTTCCTTTTAGCGAGCAGACAAACTACTTGATGAGGTAATCTCCATCAGTCCCAGCATTGTTGCACGTCTCCATGAAGTACGCCACATGTTGCTTTGGATTACCTTTATCATCAAACTATTGAAACTTTGGAGGTTGATAGCCAACAGGCATCTTCAACGTATCGACCCTTGCAGTGTACGGCTTTGCATATGTAAGGAAGGATTTGGCAGCAACTTTATATTTGTTCTTAATGGTTCCTTCAATGAACTCCTTCAGTTGATCAATTGGAATCATCCCTTCAGATGGGACATGGATAGCCTTAGTGGATGCATTTGTCTTGGGGGAGAGTCACTCTTAAGAACTTCTGGGAGCTTGCCGGGTGAATGGGTGGATTTTTCTTCCATCATGATTCTCACCCTATCTGTTATCTTGTCAATTCTATCCTCTTGATTTTGCATGCATTTGGTCAAGCCACCGATTGCTTCCGTCAAGTTTGCCAACTGCTCCTCCACAGATGAAGTGTTTGTCACCATGACTTGCATGATTGTCGTGGACGACATAGAATAGCATAGATTTTCACACATACTGATCCTTGATTGGCTCACGCTATGTGGTATAAGTGAGGAGGATCCATCATTTGAAGCATCATCATCTTCCTTCATAGTAGAGTGCTTGGATCCGGAGAGGTCAAACAGAGCAAGAGTTTTCTTGATCTTTTCAGCAACATCGCTTCCTCCTTCAGGTGCATTTGTGGAAGATCTTGCTCCTTTTGAGGATGGAGATCCGAAAATAGGTGTTGATACGGACGACACATGAGGTACTTGTTGTCTTAAAGAGCTCGCTTTGCTCCTCGTAACTGGTCTGAAGCTTCCAAAGGTAATATCGAGGATGCTTTCCGCATCAGCATAGAACCTGAAGTTAGCAGCTTTGGTGGAAGTTGGATCGGAGTTGATTTTCTTTGAAGCCATTTCAATGTTCTTGGACTTTGCTGATGGAAAAATTGAGATGAGAGGTAGAGATTGTCCAACTGGGCGTGCCAGAATTTGTAGACAATAAATTGCGTTGAGGAAATAAAATCAAGACCGAAAAATGTCGCAACAATCGTAGTATTTTATTTTGATTATTTGAGTGTTACAATCTCTATGAATCCTCTGATTCTTTTTTCTAATAGTAAATAACCTCAAGGGCTTTTGAGCTTGATCTTGAATATGTAGTTGTTTCCACAAACGATGATCTTGTTCTTGAGCTTTAGCTTGATTTCTTGAACTTGACCTTGATTTGTTCTTCGTTCTTGAGTTTGAACTTGATTGCTTGAAACTTGAAACTTGTAGAGAAATTTGCGGCATTTGATCCACGAGCTCTCTCTTTTTTCTCGTTATAACTTCTAGTGTCTTTTCTGAGTTATGAGGACCCCTATTTATAGTTGTGGAATGGAAGAGTTGTGATAAGAACAAACTCTTTCCGACCAATCAAATTGAGGTATGACATGGCGGCATTTGATTAGCCAGAATATGTCACTTGCACACGTGGCGCGATTTCATTAGCCTTTTAATATGACTTGGCATGCCTTGTCATTTTGACACGCGGCGTGGTCCTATTGGCTCTTCCATTTGACGTGGCGTGCCACGTCATTTGACACGTGGCACCAAACTTGGCCTCTAGAAATATGATATCTTGGGCTAAATGAAGTGGGCTCATCACTTGTAGCCCAATTAAATGAGCTAGCCTAATGGATTAAGACTTATTTATTTAATCTATATATATTGAATTTATATAATTAATCCAATTATATTAACCCATCATATTTATTTGGACCAATATATCTTGAATTTAAAATATAGTCTAAATTAATTTATGAATTTAATTTCGCAAATTTTATATACCTACACAACACATTAATCACAATTTTCCCTTCCATAAAAAAGATCTGTCAAATTCTATTTGTCATGAATGATTATCATGTATAGTAAATTATTCACTCTTTCATTCTCATAGAATTAACAAAGAACTTATACGACTTGGGTATAGAAATAAATCGTGCTTTTATTTATAACACTCCAAATTCAAAAGTCAAATTTGTTGAAATTGAAGAATCAATTTAAACCCACTATCTTAGAGCTTTCAGGATTTTCATGTATAATAATAAAAGTCTATATTTATGTAGGCTTAGGCACATTCAAATACTAGAAAAAGTGTACCTTAATTTTGTGATGCATTTTCATCTTCATAATGCGATAACATACAAAATTGAAATAACAACTTGCCAAGAGTGCATGCCAAAGTAGAACCAGCATCAACGATATATAATACCAATATAATAATAATATTTGTTCATCTGTCATTTATTACTCTTGAGATTCTAGAATTAATATTCTTTATAGGAATAATATTGAAATATTCTTAAGATTGTTGGAAAAAATTGGATGATTATGGAGAATAAAAAGTTTAGCTTGAGGCGTGTCAAAGACACTGTCTTAAGGATATTTCGCACATACCGAGATAAATATTTTTAGGCGTATCCCCCAGGATTCAACAAGCTCTTCTAGTATAACTAGGAGTAGAAACAACAAAGATTGTATAAAAGAAAACCCAACACAAAAGAAAATGGAAAAAATATTTTAATTGTTTTTCCAAACTTCTACCGGGAACACAAGCAGATAGCTTTATATATAGTCCAAAGAAGATGGACATCTGAAATAAAAAAAATAAAAAAAGGGTAAAATCCATTAAAGATTTAATGCCAAGAATTCAATGCCTAAAGAGATCATTAAGAATTCAATACTAAGAATTCAATTCCAAAAAGAAACCGGTATAATCATTTAAGTCCATAACGTTGAATCGTTGAAAGCTATCAAATACCAAACATTAAAAACATAGTTATTGCCTTCAATCATCAGTTTTAAAATTTTCAAATTTGTAATTGAAAATTATGCCATTAGTTACATTTTGTATTAAGACCAATTAATATTATTTTAAGAGAATGAACCTAGACATAATTTTAAATAATTTTTTTTGAGATATTAAAACTACTTTTGTTTCAACACGTAGTACTCAGTGGGTAATTCCTGAAGGTGTATCCATATTGTGGAAAAATTAATGTGATTTGCATTGAGACTGAATTTCATTTCCTGACACTAAGGTACTATGAGCCAATAAACCAAGGTCCGTTATTTACGGCTCTTTAGCAGTGGTCATGGGATGAGATCCAGATTAGGTAGTAGTCATTACCTGAATCGTTGAGGTTTATGGGTTCTGATGCATTCTAGATTTTTTGGATTTTGTGCATAATAAGTTGTAGCCCATACGTTTTCCTAATAATTTGATGATTACGGATTGCTTCCAGGGCTCATATAGTCTTGTTTTGTCCGCTATTGTAATGGGTATGAAGTTAGGGTGGTGTGATGGGTTGTCGTTTTCCTCTTCTAATAAGGTTGCTAAAAATTGTGCAATCAAAATTCATGGGATAAAAAGTTTGTTTTTGGGTTAATGTATCTCTATAACTGACATGTGTCTCCATAAATGTGTTACAATTTTTTTGACATGTGTCTTCTTAAATGTGTGTTACAATTTTTTGGTCTGTGCGTGTTGCATGAGAGCAGGTCTTCTTCTTCGTTGGTTAGCGTGCCTTCTTCCATTTGTTGGCTTTGTGGTTTGGTTGCTTTTGCGGTGGTCTTTAAAATATATATCTTGTACTCAAATCTTTCTTACACATCTATTAAATACGGAAATAATATTACATACCAAAACTTTTAAAAGTATGTCAATTACACACCTTTTTTGTCATGTGTTACACGTGTGTATTACACATAAAAAAGACACGTGAAAACTACAAAATTCATCTGAATTTTTTTAAAATTTTCCCTTTTTTAACTATTTTCTTTACAAATTAAAGAAAAAATTATAACCCATGTCTTCTTCCCCAACCCATACCCAGCGATTCCTACCCGCCCCCTCCCCCACATCCCCCCTCATGTTTCGTCTTCTTTCCCAACCTCCATCCTAGATTTGTCTATCTCTCTCATTTCGTCTCTTCAACCCCCATGATTAAGAAGAAAAAGAAAAAGAAGAAGAAAAATGGGGCTATTGGGTCTTGTAAAAATTACCATTATTGACCTTTTGAAAAAGCTTGAAAATTTAATCGGGTCTTGTTAATTTTGGTGTTCCATGACCTAGAAAATTAGTTTGAATTGGTGATTATTGTTGAATAAAAATTTACTTAGGTGATTAATTTTGATAAAATTCACAAAATACCATTAACAAGTTTGAAGCTTTGGGTTTGAGCTTGATTTTGAAATTTCTCTAAGGATTTGTGATGGATGTTGTTAAAATTTGTTAAAAATCGGGTAAAGATCTGAAACTATAGTTGGGGAAGAAGGTGCTTGTAGTGGAAGAGTTGGTGGTAGTACGGTGATGGTGAAAAAGATGATGGTGTTGGAGAGATGAGGAGGGGGTGAGATTTTTTTTCTCTATTTTATTCTTTGGGAAGATGAGGAGTTTGGGGGGGGGGGGGGCAGAGGCTTTTCTCAGTTTTTTTTTTCGATTTATGAAATGTGTGAGACGCTGATTGACGCGTGTAATAGCAATCTTTAAGCAGATATGGTCAAACATCGAAGTAGTGTGTAATTGACATAGCTTTAAAAAATTTGGTGTATAATATTATTCCCGTCTTTAACAGGTGTATAAGAGGGATTTGGGGACAAGGTCAATGGGTAAAGTATGTATTTTGCCAACTTTAAAAAACGCATTTAGTCAAAATTATGCATTTGTTCATTAATGGTTTTTGTTCCTTAAATACTTATACTTTCTTTATTTCAATTTATGTAAATCTATTTTTATTTTGGTCTGTTTCAAAAAGAATGACTATTTTTTAAATTTGGATACAATTTAACTTAAACTTCCAATTGTATTTTTAATGAGAAGTTTTTATAACCACACAAATACTCTGGACCCCTTTTTGATTTGTTTAAGACCACAAATTTTAAAAGTCCTCATTTTTTCTTAAACTCTGTGCCCAGTCAAACATGTTTACATAAATTGGAACGGAAGGAGTAAGACATATGCTTAGTATTTGATTCTTCTTTTCTTTTTTCTTCTTAAAATAACTGTTTATGAATGTATTATTTTGATCATTTGTTTAGCAATTCGTGTACTTGTAAAATATTCTTTTATATCTTCCATTAGGTAGTTGTGATTTTCTTTTTCATAAATCATAATTCGTAGATTTGCTCTAGTTATTGACCCTCCAGTAGTTTTTACAATTACAAAAGATTCTCCTATGGTAGAATTTCTCCAATGAAATAGATATGCTATTAATAATAAATAAGAAAAATTTCCTGCTCAAACTTAAAAGTTAAGGAAAGTTATAGTAATACTTTTCCAATCGGAACAGGATATCAATTTAAACTGCCGATTAAGAAAATATTTTTAATATTCCCAAACATTCAGGCCAAGATTCTGAAAAGTGTTATGAAATTACTTTCCGTGTAGTGGTGATATGTGATTGAAAGTGCTCTTGTCCGTATTGAATTGTTATTATTTGGAACTTCCGAATATGTGAGAAGTTTAAAATTGATTAAGATTAGACATTGATGCAAATTCATATTAGATAACGTTTTAATATTACAATTTTATCCTATATGGAATTATTTTTTGAAGAAGTATTTTAACTTTTTAAGGATATAACAGTCGATCAACATTTTGAAAATATTTTCATCGTTCAATTAGCGTGAAACATTCGTGTATTTATTATTATTATTATTATTATTATTATTATTATTATTATTATTATTATTATTATTATTATAGCTCAAAGAGGTGGAGTTAGAATTTGAATCTTATGAGTTCGGAATTTTAATTCTTTTAAGTTATTGGGCAAATTAATAATTTGTATATATTTATTGAATTTTTTACAGGCCGAATTTGCGACCAATACTGTGGCTCCGCCCCTGAATTAACTCAAAATTTTTTGGGGGGAAGTGAACGGTTAGCCACTAATAGCACATGTATTTACTTTTAAGCCACTATTTAAAATGTCTTTAGTCTTTAGCCACTGCTTTAATAATTTTTAACTGCCCGAACGAAAATACCCTTCTGCTCATGTCCTTAACTTTTGAACTTAACTTCAGGATTACATGTCCTTAACTTTTGAACTTAACTTCAGGACTTCAGGACTACATGTCCTTAACTACAGGACTTCAAGACTACATATCCTTAACTACAGGACTTCAAGACTACATATCCTTAACTTTTGAACTTGTAACACTAAGTAAATACCACTTTAAAAAATGGCTACCCCATATAATTTTTACAAATTTTTGCTGTGGTAATTAAAGGCCGTAAAGGCCTTCTATTGTTTCATTCAATATTATTTGGGACTAGCCCTTAATCTACACTTCTTGATTTTTCTTGTATTTGTTCAATATGCTACTTTTTTTCTTGGAGTGTCCAGCTTAGTTTTACTATTTACCAAGCACTTGTCTGTTGCTTTAGTAGCAAGTTTAGAAAATAATGCAAAACTCTGTACCTTTAAATTTTCTGATCTTTTAATATATATCAAAATAAAGAGGGAGACAGCTAAGTTGTGAAAACGAGACAAAAAACGTAGTGCTTAGGATTCCACTTTCAAGAATGTAGAGGATCAGTCCAAACTTAAGCTATAATTAATAACAGAATTCTAATATAATTCAAGAACACTTTTAGGGTAGGCCCCACCATGCCCTATAATGAAGTTTTGATAAAAGCAAAAGGCAGACCTAGCACTAATACACATGAATTTCTTTTTTGAAAGAGAAAAATAAAATTTATCATCTAATTCCATGACTGCTAGCTATATACAGTCATAGCAATTGAAAATAACATTTGCTAAAGCACACAGTAAGGCAGTTAGACAAACCATACTAGTTCGAGAGGTACTCTTGGCATTGAACAGGTAAAATAAAGTTTTTAGTAGCTACTAGCTAGTTTATGATAGGAATATTAATGTTCTCCAAGTTCTTAAGCATTTTCTTGTTCCTTGTTGTGCTTTGCAGCTTTCAGAAATGGAGATTGGCTTAGCAGTTGGAGGTGCATTTCTATCTTCAGCTTTGAATGTTCTCTTTGATAGGCTTGCTCCTCAGGGCGAGCTGCTGAAGATGTTTCAGAGGGACAAACATGATGTTCGATTATTAAAGAAGCTGAGAATTACCTTGCTTGGTCTTCAGGCTGTTCTATGTGATGCAGAGAATAAGAAGGCATCAAATCAATACGTGAGCCAGTGGCTTATTGAGCTTCAAGATGCTGTGGACAGTGCCGAAAACTTAATGGAAGAAATCAATTATGAAGTTCTGAGAGTTAAGGTGGAAGGTCAGTATCAAAATCTTGGAGAAACAAGCAACCAGCAAGTAAGTGACCTCAACTTGTGCTTGAGTGATGAATTTTTCCTTAACATAAAGGAGAAGTTGGAGGACGCCATTGAAACATTGGAGGAGTTGGAAAAGCAAATTGGTCGCCTTGACCTAAAGGCATATCTTGACTCGAGTAAACAAGAAACTAGAAAACCTTCAACTTCTGTGGTTGATGAATCTGATATCTTTGGTAGGCAGAATGAAATAATGGAATTGGTTGACCGCTTATTGTCTGTTGATGCAAACGGAAAAAATTTGACTGTAATTCCTATAGTTGGAATGGCTGGGGTTGGCAAGACAACACTTGCTAAAGCTGTTTACAACGATGAGAACAAGGTGAAAGACCATTTTAATTTGAAAGCTTGGATCTGTGTGTCTGAACCATATGATGCTTTTAGAATAACAAAAGGGTTACTTCAAGAAATTGGCTCATTTGACTCTATGATTGATAACAATCTTAATCAGCTTCAGATAAAATTGAAGGAAAACTTAAAGGGAAAAAAGTTTCTTATTGTTTTAGATGACATTTGGAATGAGAACTATAATGAGTGGGATGACTTGAGAAATCTTTTTGTACAAGGGGAGAAAGGAAGTAAGATCGTTGTGACGACACGCAAAGAAAGCATTGCCTTAATGATGGGAAGTGGGCCAATTAGGGTCGGGACTCTGTCGGGTGAAGTTTCTTGGGATTTATTTGAAAGACATGCATTAGAAAACAGGGATCCTAAGGGCCTTTCAAAACTTAGACATGTTGGAATACAAATTGCAAACAAATGCAATGGATTGCCGTTAGCTCTAAAGACACTTGCTGGTTTGTTACGCTCCAAATCGGATGTTGAAGAGTGGAGGCACATTTTAAGAAGCGAAACATGGGAATTACCAAACTGTCCAAATGGCATCTTGCCAGCATTGATGTTGAGCTACAATGATCTTCCTGCATATTTGAAGCGATGCTTTTCCTATTGTGCAATATTTCCCAAAGATTATTCATTTTGCAAAGAACAAGTTATTCATTTGTGGATTGCCAATGGTCTCATACAGCGGTTCCATAAAGATGAAAATATTGAAGATTCTAGCATCCAATGCTTTCTCGAGTTGAAATCAAGATCATTGTTTGAAAGGGTCCCAAATTCTACTCAAAGAAGCAACATAGAGAAATACCAAATGCATGACCTTGTCAATGATTTGGCTCAAATTGCATCTGCAAAACTTTGTATCAGGTTGGAAGACAACGAACCATCTCATACGTTGGAAAGAAGTCGACACCTGTCATATTCAATGGACCATGGTGACCTTGAGAAGTTGAAACCCCTTTACAAATTGGAACAATTGAGGACATTGCTTCCGTTAAGTATCCAACCACATAGTTCAATTAAGCTAAGCGAGAGGGTGCTGCATAACATATTGCCAACACTAAAATCCTTAAGGGCATTGTCATTGTCTCGTTATGCTATCAAGGAGTTGCCAAGTGTCTTGTTTATCAAATTAAAACTCCTAAGATTTTTGGATCTTTCTCGGACAATGATAAAAATGTTACCAGATTCAGTTTGTCTATTGTATAACTTAGAGACACTACTTTTGTCATCGTGTGATTATCTCATAGAGTTACCGCTGCAATTGGAAAACTTGATCAGCTTGCGTCATCTTGACATTAGCGGCAGTTCTCTCTTGAAGTTGTCTCTACATCCAAGTAAGTTGAAAAGCCTCCACGTGTTACGGGGAGCTAGATTTCTTCTGGGTGGATACAGTGGTTCAATAATTGGAGAGTTGGGTGAACTACATAACTTGTATGGTTCTGTATCGGTTTTAGCATTGCAAAATGTGGTCGATAGAAAGGAAGCTCAGAAGGCAAACATGAGGAAGAAGGAATATATTGAGGAGTTATCATTGGAGTGGAGTGAGAGTATTGCTGACAATTCACAAATTGAAAGAGATATACTTGATGATTTACAACCAGATACAAACATAAAAGAACTCCAAATCACTGGATATAGAGGGACAAAATTTCCTAACTGGCTAGCTTATCCTTCGTTTCTTAAACTGGTGAAATTGTCTCTTATCAAGTGCAAGGACTGTGATTCCTTGCCAGCTCTAGGACAAATTTCTTCTTTGAAATTCCTTACTATTAAAGGGATGCATCGAGTATTAGAGGTGACCGAAGAATTCTATGGCACTTCTTTTTTCAATAAGCCCTTTAACTCTCTTGAGAAGCTGGAATTTTCAGAGATGCTGGAGTGGAAGCAGTGGCATCTACTTGGAAATGGAGAGTTCCCTATACTTCGGGACCTTTCAATTGAAAATTGCCCCAAGTTGATGGGGAAGTTGCCTGAAAATCTTTCTTCTTTGATAGAATTGAACATTTCAAAATGTCCTCAACTCATTTTGGAGACACCTGTTCAACTTCCATATTTAAAAATGTTTCGAGTAGTTGGTTCTCCTAAGCTTGGAGTTCTTTTTAATCGTGCTGAGTTGTTTACATCCCAACTTCAGGGGCTGAAACAGATAGCTGAACTATATATTATTGATTGTCACGCTCTCACCTCCTTACCTATTAGCAGTCTACCAGATACTCTAAAGAGAATATGGATGTATCGTTGTGGGAAGTTGAAATTGGAGTCGCCAGTTAGTGAGATGATTACTAGCGGACATAACATGTTTCTCGAGAGCTTCAGATTACATAGGTGTCATTCCATAGATGATATATTACCTGAGTTGGTCCCAAGAGCACACTCTTTGAGTGTGGATGGTTGCCCCCGCCTTACAAGGCTTTTGATTCCCACTGCGACTGAAGTTCTCGGTATTTATAAATGTGAGAATCTTGAAATACTTTCAGTGGCACGCGGGACTCAGATGACATCGTTGCATACTTTGGTTATTAGAGACTGCCAGAAGCTGAAGTCGATGCCAGAACGTATGCAGGAACTCCTTCCATTTCTTAAAAAACTGGAACTGCATAATTGTCCCGAAATCAAGTCCTTTCCTGAAGAAGGTTTACCGTTCAGCTTAGGAGTCCTTGTGATCGACGATTGCAAGAAACTGGTGCATGGCCGAAAGCAATGGCATTTACAGAGACTCCCTTATCTCACAGAGTTAACCATCTTTCATGATGGCAGTGATGAAGAGATTCTTGCTGATGAAAATTGGGAGCTTCCTAGCTCAATTCGAATTCTTATGATTTACAATCTGAAAACATTGAGCAGCCAAGTTCTCAAAAATCTCACCTCTCTTATACATCTACTTATTGGTAGTTTACCTCAAGTTTGGTCACTATTGGAAGAAGGGCTTCCCTCTTCTCTTTGTTACCTATCATTATATGATCATCCTGAGCTCCATTCACTACCGACTGAAGGTCTTAGGAGCCTCACTTCGCTTCAATGTCTAAGGATCGACAAGTGTCCTAATCTCCATTCTCTTCCAGAATTAGCGCTGCCCTCTTCCCTCATTGAGCTGCGTATCGATCGTTGTCCTAATCTCAAACCCCTACCATTAAAAGGAATGCCACCTTCCATCTTTGAACTATCTATTTCTGAATGTCCGTTGAGAAAACCACGTCTAGAATTTGAGAAGGGGGGTTACTTTGCTCATATATCCGAAATATATATCGATGGTGAATGCCTGTAATGATTAAAAGGAATGGTGCAACAACAGATGTAAGTGATTCTTCTTTCTCAGTAGTTTTCTTTTTTTCATTACTTCTATTGGCTTGTTTATTATTTCTTTTTCATTATTAAATCATGTTGAGCAGTGTATAGTGTCCATTTCCACTATGACGCCGTGTAATCAGCTTCAGAGAGGGATGAATTTCAAGTTAGATAACAAAAAAACGGTACGTAGTAATATGTTGCAACTACAGAATTTTTTATAAATGTGCTGAAACATTGTAAAAGAAACCTGGTATAGGTAGGAACATTGAAATAATTTGCTCTTGAAAGTTTTGTACCATAATGTAATGTTAATGAACGATAAATCTTTTACCATGCATATACGCAGATATGTGAACCGCGGGATATGCATTGTCTTTCAAACTTTGAAGAATCTTACTTCAGGATTCTTAGTTCAGGTAGTGTTTGAACTTTCATCTTAATAGCAACGTATTGTTCTTGTCGTTTCCCTTTTTCCACTGAGTTGAGAAAGGAGGTGGTTTAGAGTTGAACATGTTCAATTTTGAGCTTTCATCTGTCTAGTGTGAGTTGAAAGCTGATAACATAACGTAATGCTAATGTACTTACAAATCTTTTCCCAGTCATATAGGTCGATATGTCAGCGATGTGAGCACATGATTTTTGCCTTATACTAATTATTCTAAAATAATTCCTTAAATTAGGTCTTTTCTTTAATTATGTGTTATTTTTAGGAAATATTGTACGGTTTTCCTGTTTGTTTGCATAGGTATATGTGCGTGTGTAATTTTATTAATGCATTTAAAATACAAAATAATAATAATAATAATAATATAATATGTGTTGTATGTGCATTTAGAATTTAGTTTTTTAATTTAGGAATTAACAGGTTTGTTTTACAAAAAAAAAAAAAAGAAGAAGAGGGAAATAAAAAATTATGCATTTATCTTATTTTTGTCATTTAAATGTGTCATTGTGTGATTAATGTTTTGTCTTGTGTGTTAGTGGTTGTTAAAGGGTAATTAATATTTTTGTAAGGGTGATTTTGATTTTTATAATTAAAATTAGGAATTTAATAATTAGGAATTAAAGGGAAAATAGGAAACAAAAATTGGGTTGGGCCGTTTTAATTGATAAAAATGAGGCCCAAAATGTGTAATGACCTAGTCCAGGACCAGATCTCTCAGCAGTCTCCTAAACGACGCTGTTTGAATGCTTTCAATTTGGACCATTGATTAGTTAGATCCAACGGTCCCGATCAATCCTCTATACCCGATCCACCTTACCCCGGGCCAAACCATACCCCAACCAAATTCAAAACGACATCGTTCCTTTTAAGAGAATTGATCCAGGCCATTGATCTCAGTTGATCCAACGGCCATGGTCCATCCACCCCACCCCGTATATAAGTCCTAAAACATACCCCACCCCCAAACCAAACACCCCCCATGTCCTGTTCATCGTCTCTTTCGAGAGACCAGATGAACCCCACCGTCCACCACCGTGCACCGCCCACCGGAAATCGCCTCACGGCGGTTCCGGTGGTCCAAATGACCCCATCTTAACAACATAGCTTCCTCACAACACCCTCTTTACGGATCTGGTGTTAGTTTCCCTCGAATCAGGCCACAACATCTCAAATCTTCGATCAAAGTTTGGTCTGAAAACCCAACTTTCTCCGATGGCTTCCAAATTAACACCATAGTTTCCCCTGTCCATCCTCGTCATGAACCTGTTAGTAGCATGGTTCGAATCTTCCTGGAACTGCTCGAATCTTCATTAGTTGTTAAACAGTTTAGTTTAGATAATTGTTAAATTTGGGCAGTTTTAGTCTGGGGGCAGTAATATTAAGGGATTTTCAGGGATATTTTGGGAATGAAACAGTAAGAATAATATGTTAGTATTAGTGTGCTAGTAGTAGAATGTTAATAGCTATTAATTAATCCTAACGGGGAGCCAAAGGAAGTGGAAGGAGCTGAAAATCAGGAAAAAAGTTTTCCTTAATTGGATTAAAGTAATAAAACAGATTTTGAGTGGGATTTTCTGATTTTTTTTAAAAGAAGGAGTGTTGGGCAGACTTGTATAAAGAAGGGGGTTGGGACTGGAAAAAAATAGAGACAGAGAGAGAGATATACATAAAAAAAAGATCTAAAAATGGCTAAATCAGTAGAGAGGGCAGAACATACAAAAAAAAACAGAGAAGAAAGAAAGGAGAACAGAACAGAAAGGAACAAATAGAGAGAGAGGAGAAAAACTGAAAAAAAGAGATAGAGAGGAGATAGAGAGAACAGATATAGAGGACAGTAAAGAAGAGAAGAACAGAAAAAAAAAGCACACACACACACACAGAATCTGAAATAAAAAAGAAAAATAAGAGAAGTCAGAAATATGGTTTCCTCATATCTGTCTGGGTTTGTTTGGTGATACTGTTTGATTGGATCTGAAATTTTCATAAAATTTCTGTTGTTGTTCGTCTGTTTTCACGGGTCTTGATGTTTTTGGCTCAAATCTGCTAAATCATTGGCACTTTTCTGCTGGTTTTGTTGCTGCTGTGACTGCTGAACCTTACCTCCTTTACCCTCATTTCCAGGTAGATATCTGTAGATCATGTCATGAAAAGCTTCAACATCGCAAGTAAATGAAGTTTAGAATTGCAATTATGTCCTCTACTCATTTAAATCTATTAGTTAGGTTTCAATTTTGTTTTAGTTGGTTAATATAGTATTATACTTGACATGATAAACTATTAGCCAATTTGCCTTTTAAAGTAGTATAAATTCTGCGGTAATCTCATTTATTTTGAAGTTTAGTGATGACATTTATTTTTGAATTTCTAAGCTAGGGAATATGGCAGAAAGCTGGCCATTAATTAAATCTTGTGATATGGTTGGTTAAGTATAGGATAGTATATAAATATCAAGAAACTACATTATTAGCGTATCTCGTCAAATATCCGAACAAAAGCTAGATGATGTAAGTTGTATTTTGTTTGTATATGGCGTGATAACGGTTGTGTATAACCATAGGTGAAAGGTGAATTGATATAATCCTCTACGTTTACGATGTTGGAATATTGCGAATGGTTCAGATGTATACTACAAATTCAATCATCGTAAGCAAAATTAACCAAATAATCAGAACTTTGAACTAAAAACCAGTTGTTGAGAAAGGGGTGAGATTTATAAATACGAATTGCAACATTTTAAGTTGAAGATATACAAAAAGAGTCCGCTCCGAATAGAACAATGAAAATTCTTCGAAAAATATTAGTTGTTTATCCAATTAATTCTTTCCTAGTTTTGCATGTAATTTGTTTTATTTTTGTATACGAATACTGTATTAACTAATAAAATGATAAATTTAGTTGCACGTTATTTATTTTTCATATCATTAATTCATTAAATTTAGATAGTTTTGAGGTATATAATTCATACGTTTAAAATATAACCTGTGGTCGACACCTAATAAATTTTAAATTCTTTTCAAGAAAATCTAGAGGCATCTCAATCAGTGATTTCCCATGATTTTCACATTAAAATAGATGGATATAATAAAAATTTGTAGAAATTTTATATTACCAGCAAGAATATTTTGTGGAATTAGGGATTCATTCGCGTGACCTAATTACATTTTCTAAAGGCAATTCGGATTATGCGTTCGCGTAACTTCGAGCAAACTTTTAATAAAAAGGGGTTCTTCGGAGGATGTTAAATTAATTTCATATAACCCGAGATGTGCAGTTCACTATTTAATCATACGAGAGCGACGAAATGTTCTTAATTTTATTTTAAGCACAATTTCGAACATAAGTTTTTTTTATAATAAAAATATAAAAATATTCTCAATCTTATTGTGTACACGTATGCGTGACACGATTCTTTACATTTATAAAAAATATATAATACGAATATACGTACGCGTGATTCGTTTCAAGGAAGGTCTATAATTGTAAACAATCTAAACAAAGGCGGTAATAAAATCATGCAACAAGAAAAAATGTATTTAGTAAATCAAGATAATTAAGCCAAGTATAAAAACGGTTAAGCGACCGTGCTAGAACCACGGAATTTGGGAATGCCTAACACCTTCTCCCGAATTAACAGAATTCCTTACTCGGATTTCTGGTTCGCAGAATGACAAACATAGTCATATTCTCCTCGATTCGGGATTAAAACCGGTGACTTGGGATGCCATAAAATTCCCAGGTGGCGACCCTGAAATAAATAAACAAATCCCGTTTCGACTGTCCTTTAATTGGAGAAAACTCATTGCACCCCTCGCGTGGGGCGGAAGAAGGAGGTGTGACAGCTCTGGCGACTCTGCTGGGGAATAGTACTGATCCAGAACCACTGGTTCAGGGTTTAAGAATTCAAGCTTAAAATAACTGTTATAGTTGGCTTTATTTATCATCTGATTTTTACATGTTCATGCTTAAGGTGCTAAATGTTGCCTTTTACCGCTTCAATATTATCTGAATTGTGTATATAAAACTGCTACGAAACCCTCCTTCTTTCTGAGTCTTCTGAATTTATGGTGCACACGTGCGCGTGACCACCTTTCTGTTAAAGGTCATACCAAATAAGACGAAGTTGGGACAAGTAACTAGGCCGGGTAGACTTTCGTGCTCCCGGTACGTTGCCCCCACTTCGGCTCAAACTGTCCGTTTGGGTAAGCCAGGTTTAGAACAATCTGCCTCAGGTTTTTCACTTAGAATAACTCAGCCTCGTACCGGATCCCTAGTAGGAACGTCTATTTGCATAATGTACATTTGACCTTGGAGACTCAACACAGGGGTTGAGTCTGTCTAGGACAGGTGAACCCGAAATGAAAGGACCATCCTGATGCATCCTACTTGCTACTTGTGCATTCATTTGCCTAGGATTTGCTTGTTGACCAGCTTAATTTAAAAAAAAATCATTGTGAGAGCCAAGAAATAAAATGGGTTGTTTTAGAAAATTCCAAAAATAGTTTTAAATTTTGAAATAAAAAATGTTAAATAAAAAAAATGATTTTTTTTATGAGTGTCTGTTTTCAAAATAAGTTTTGATTTTGTTAAAATTAAATCGCAGATACAAAATGAGCACCACCCAAAACCCACCATTCGAAGATGTAGATGAGTTTCTATTTCGGCTTCAGATGTGGTGGCATGAGTTAGGAGAAGATGGTCAAAAATGGGTCATTAAGCATTTGGGAACTCTCACAGATATTATGAAAGTTAAACCACGTGATGATTTGATTGCGGCATTAGTAACTTTTTGGGACCCTATTCACAATGTCTTTCGGTTCTCTGATTTTGAGCTTACTCCTACATTAGAAGAGATAGCTGGATATGCTGGTATTGACGGAGATTTGAGAAATCAAAATCTGATATTCCCAAAGGCTCCCTCAGTGCATCGATTCTTTGGTCTTCTGAACATCAGTAATCAAATCAGAAAAAGCAATGTTGTCAACGAGTGTTGCTCTTTCAACTTCCTATATTCAAGGTTCGGAAAGCCGGACGGATTTGAAATTCATGAGAAGGTCCTTACTAACAAACAGAACAAAGACACCTGGCAGATTCACCGTCGCTTCGCTTTCATGGTGGCTTTTCTGGGAATCATGGTCTTCCCAAACAAAGAGAGAACAATTGATATTCGCACAGCGAAAATCGTGCAGGTCCTCACTACCAAGGAAAATCACACCCTTACCCCGATCATTCTATCTGACATTTATCGGGCGTTGACTTTATGTAAATCGAGGGCAAAGGTCTTCGAAGGGTGCAAAATTTTGTTGCAAATGTGGATGATTGAACATCTCCAACATCAGCCCAAGTTCATACAGTATGGTCCAAGCAATGATAATTTTATCGAAAGTTATGAAGAAAGAATAAAAGATTATAAGTCTCCAGAAGGGATGGAAGCCTGGGTATCTCATCTAAGATCCTTAACGGCAAGTCAAATTGAGTGGACTTTGGGATGGCTCCCGACAAGAGAAGTGATAGACATGTCAACCTTGAATAGTTATTTGCTGCTATTGGGATTGAGAAGCGTCCAGCCATATGCGCCACAGAGAGTTCTAAGACAACTAGCGAGATACCAAGTGGTGCCTGATGATGAGGATTTGAGTATGCAAGTAATTGAGTTACATCCCGAAGCCACTCTTCCCGAGGCTTTAATTCAGCAGATGTGGAATGGATGTCGATACTTGAAAGATGATACTCAAGTTCCAGACACAACAAAAGGCGAGATAAATCCAGGATATGCAAGATGGTTTGAGAAACGATCCCGCGTGGATGATGCACCAGAACCCGATCTAAGAAGGCCAATAAAAAGACCCCATGTTCAAACCTTTAACGATAAAATCCAAGAGCGATTGATTTGGGGAGAAAAGGAAAAGGGATACAAAGCAACTATTCATGCATTGAAGGAAAATTTGAGGAACCTCAAATTAGAGAAAGACTTATAAGCACAAGAAGTAGAAGGGGAAAAGAAGAGTCTGGCTTGTGAAAATAAAAATCTTCACGCTCAATTTCAAAAAGTGAAGAATGCTTCTGAAACACCAATGAGAAGTTGGAAAGATCAAATAATCATCGCCAATCTTTTGGAAAAAATGCAAGGTTGTCATTCCATTTTGACAAAAACCAAAAAGGTGTTGAGCAAAGCTAAAGAAAGAATCCAACAATTAAACGAGGAGGCCAGATCTAATAAGGAACGCCAAGTAAGGAAATCCGAAGAAGACATGGCACAATTCAAGAAAGAGAAAGACCATTGGATGCATTCAGAAGCCCAACTTCATGCACAATTGGAAGAAGCAAGAAG
Organism: Nicotiana sylvestris; assembly: GCF_000393655.2. NCBI lineage: Eukaryota > Viridiplantae > Streptophyta > Magnoliopsida > Solanales > Solanaceae > Nicotiana > Nicotiana sylvestris. Next base: position 14,395,567 of record NC_091065.1, read on the forward strand.
ATACAATAGGGAACATCAGCACGCGGACATCGATAGAGAAAGAGCACAGGCAAGACTCGATCAGGCCAGACTCTGAGCTCAATTAGAGTCAGCTCTAGATCGCGAAGACCGTATAAGAGATATAGCCACCACTCGCCAACAGAAACTGCAAAACCAAGACCAACGTCTCCAAGATTTCAGGGCCCAAATCCATGATTTAGCGGTTTACACCTCTCAAAGTTATGTACACTACCAAGGGATGGATTATGAAAGGTTTATAGAGCATGTACCTATTTTTGCCCGTCATCTGGCAATGGAGTTAGAAAGAATGTATCGTACGCTAGGAGGTCATCCGGGTCAAGCCCCACCATGAGCAGATGATCAATGATTAAAAACAAAAGTGGGGAGTGGAGCATGTTCCCAACTGTTGAGAGTTATGTCTTTTATTTGATTTGGGTTTGTGTCGAGTTTTTAAACCATTTTCTTATAATGTTTTCCAAATGTAATGTATGTTCCATCTTTGTATTATTTCAAGAATAAATAAAAGTGTTGACAATTGCTTTACGCCGGAACTACGCACAGTCTGATTCATGCGGGGGCATGATACGTAGGCAATCTCTATAAGATTCTACCACAATCATAAAAGAATAAAATAAAGAGTGAGTAAAAATAAAAAGAAAGGTCAAGAAAAGCTGGGATGACACAAGCAGCCGAGCAAATGCATAATAGAAAAGGGTTATTTGTCTAGGAACATTGCATCTCAACGTGTGATTATATATGTGTTAAACTCTCTAAACTAACAAGTTTGCTCATTTCCAGAATACAAGCAGTTAGTTTCTCTAAGAGTATACAAGCATATTATCATTATCACACCAGATCAAAAGGACCAATACCCGAAAGCATGTCTATATCGGATGTCGACACAGGTATTGAGATAGAGGAGATGGACGTTGGTAAAATGAAAGAAGAGATGCTTAAACTTAAGCAACAAATGGCTGAGATGTACCGGGCCTGGTCTACAGGGCAATCACCCCCATCTTACCCAGCTAACCCCGCCTCCACCCCATCACTAGCCCAAACTCAGGATAATCCTACCATTGAACTATCCCCGAATTTCCCCATCTACCAACACTACCGAGGCACCACCTCTCATACACCGCAGTCTCCACCTCCTAAACCAGTTCCATACCCTCCTCCACCAGTAACTCCTGTCTTCGTAGCACCTCCCCCGGCTACATTCCACAAATCTCCTAGTGAGCCTATATTCCAGTCCCAGGACAACCAATACTACCCCCCGGAGCCCACTTTCAAAGCCTCCGAAATCCATTCATTTACTCCCCGTCTTGACTTCCCAACCGAAATTGACAAGCCAGTAAAAAATGCTGAACAAGAAGAGATGTTCAGGAAGGTCAAAAGCTTAGAACAATCGTTCCGAGACATGTGAGGGTTAGGAGGGCAGGTCAGTGTAGCCTACTAGGATTTGTGTTTATTCCCAAATGTACAATTACCAGTTGGTTTCAAGATGCCCAAATTTGATCTATATAACGGGCACGGCGATCCAGTAGCCCAGTTGAGGGGTTTCTGCAGCAAGATGCGAGGAGTTGGGGGAAAAGACGAATTATTAATGGCTTACTTCAGTCAAAGTTTGAGCGGATCAGCTTTGGAGTGGTATACCTGCCAAGACCATGGGAGATGGTACACCTGGGATGACCTGGCACAGGCATTTGCTTATCACTTCCAATACAATCTGGAAATCATCCCAGATCAATTATCTCTGACAAATTTGATAAAAAGCACAATGAAAGCTTTAGAGAGTATGGTTTCTGGTAGAGGGAACAGGCAGCAAGGGTGGATCCTCATATGAAGGAAAGTGAAATGGTAGACTACTTCATACAAGCCTTGGAGCCAACTTACTATGCCCATTTGGTTTCAGCGATAGGAAAATCATTCAACGAAGTAGTGAAGATGGGAGGTATGGTGGAAGAAGGCCTCAAGACAAATAAAATCATGAGTTATTCGGCTATTAAGGCAACTACTCAAGCTATTCAAGGCGGAGTAGGAGGGATTGGAAAGAAGAAAAGGGAGGAGGCGACGATGGTTGATTCAGGAACTTGGTCAGGATCTAGAGATTCACCTCATTACTACAATCAACATCGATCCCACCAATCAACTTACCACCACAATTCACCCCAACCCTACTATCACCCGTCAGAACCTCATTTTTCCGTCAACCATGCGCAAACATACAATCAGCCACCTGCCCACGCTAATTGGCGTGCTCCTGTCATACCAAGTACCTACCCTTATCCGCGAACCTATCCCGGACCAGGTTTCAGACCTAATCAAGTATTCAGGGGTGAAAGGGGGCAGAAAAAGAAAACCTTCACTCCATTGGGAGAATCCTACACTAGTCTGTTCCACAGGTTGAGACAGCTAGACATGCTAAGGCCGATACAATCCAAGTTTCCCAATCCTCCTCCAAAGAATCTGGACTACACCGCTAGCTGTGAGTATTGTTCTGGTACACCAGGCCATGATACAGAAAAATGCTGGCATTTAAAGAATGCAATACAAGAGCTGATTGATACTAATAAAATTGAAGTTCAAACCCCCGAAGCTCCCAATATCAACAGAAATCCAATGCCAGCCCATCAGGAGGCCAATATGATAGAAATAGTATGGGCTGATGGGGAAACAAAGAAGCCGTCACAAATCGTCATGATGATTCGGTCTCATAAAGCCAAGCCAGACGAGCAGTTAGCAGAGGAGAAGTCGGTACCTAAGCAGAACAAAAATAGTGATGAACCATCTGTGGTAGTTAAGAAAGGATCTTCAAGCAAAGTTGCTACGAAGTAGGAAGGATCAAAAGTGATTGTACCAGGGGTCGCTAACAAACCCATCATAGTCGTGGAAGGAGCCCGTGTAGATCGGGTTATTATCAAGCCAGTAACCCAGTTACCAGTGATCAACAACAAGGCCATTCCATGGAACTACGAACGGGTGACGGTAATGTACAAAGGAAAATAAGTCAAGGAAGAAGTCTGTGAGGTGCAAGGCTTGACTCGTTCGGAAAGATGTTTTACTCCCGAAGAGTTAAGAAAAACTAAAAATAATCCAACACCAATGAAGAAAGTTGTGACAGAAGAAGAAGCGGAAGAATTCTTGAGAAAGATGAAGCTCCATGACTATTCTATCGTGGAACAATTGAAAAGACACTCGCTCAAATTTCATTATTGTCATTGCTGATCCATTCTGACGAGCACCGTTAAGCTTTAATGAAAGTCCTAAATGAGGCACACGTTCCTGACAGGATCTCCGTGAATCACTTGGAAAAAATAGCCAACAAAATCTTTGAGGCAAACAGAATCACATTTTCTGATGATGAATTGCCTGTGGAAGGTACTGAGCACAACAGAGCTCTTTACCTCACCTTGAAATGTGAAAACTCCGTAGTGACCCGGGTGTTGGTTGACAACGGGTCAAGCGCAAACATCTGCCCTCTCTCCACTTTGAGCAAGTTGAAAATAAAAGAGGAGAGGATCCAGAAGAATAGTATTTGCGTGCGGGGATTTGACGGAGGAAGCAGAGATTCATTTGGCGACATAGTGCTGGAACTGACAATAGGGCCAGTTGAATTCACAATGGAGTTTCAGGTGTTGGATATAGCTGTTTCCTATAATTTGCTGTTGGGTCGACCATGGATCCATGCTGCTAAAGCAGTCCCGTCAACACTACACCAGGTGGTCAAGTTTGAATGGGATAAACATGAAATAGTTGTGCATGGGGAAGACAGTTTAAATGCTCACGGCAATGCCATTGTACCGATTGAGGGAGTAGAAAATGACCAGGGACCATGGGTTTACTAGGTTTCCGACACAATGTTGGTAGAGAAAATTCCAGAGGGGAAATACATTCCGAATCCAAAGATAACCTCTGCATCAGTCATGGTAGCCTATGAAATGTTAAAGAATGGTTTTTTACCCGGCAAAGGTTTGGGCTCGTCTTTGCAAGGCATTACACAACCAGTATCTCTCCCCGAGAACTGGGGAACATTTGGTTTGGGATTCGTACCCACTGTCACAGACGTGAGAAAGGCCAAAAAATCGAAACAGAAAGCGTGGGTCCTTCCAAAGCCAGTCCCACATCTATCAAAATCTTTTGTCAGGTCCGGTACCAAAAATCACCCGATAACAACAATTCCTAAATCCATGATTAATCCTGAGGAGGAATTAATTGAAAGATTTGAAAAGATGTTTGATGATGTGAACATGGTGGAAAGCGGTGAAGGTTCTAGTAACGCAGAAGTTCAATTCATCGGGACAGAGATAAGGCTTAATAACTGGAAAGCCACTTCTCTCCCCATTCGAAAGGAGTCTTGGTAGTTTATTTTGATTTTCCTTCAGTTTGTTTGGGTTACTTCAGGGTTGTAATCCCAATGTTTGTCTTACAGTTTGTTTGAAGTGTGCAAACCTTGTTATCTTTCATCATCCAATGAAAATACAGTTTCCTTTTCATTATCGTTCCTGATAGTTTTCTTTTCTTTTTCTTCTTTTTTCTGTACAGTTCTTTTTACACTGGCTCTAGTGATATGGCATGCATAAGGAATCCTCAGCCCAGTCTTAAAAATCAATCTGGTTCCGAAATAATAATTCAAGAAGTATATTGTGATTATGAATCATAATATGATGAGGATGAGGCTTTCGAAGAGATTAGTAAAGAGTTAATTCATTTTGAAGAAAAAGCTAAACCTAACCTGAGTGATACCGAAGACATCAATATAGGGGACACGAATAATGTCCAAGAAACTAAAATAAGTGTCCACCTTGAACCAAAGATCCGAGAAGAGTTAATTAAAACACTCATCGAATTCAAAGATGTTTTTGCATGGTCATATGACGACATGCCAGGCTTGAGCACTGATTTAGTGGTTCACAAATTGCCCACTGATCCAATGGTGCCTCCTGTCAAGCAAAAGTTGAGAAAGTTCAAGCCTGATATGAGTGTGAGAATTAAAGAAGAAATCACCAAACAATTGGAGGCAAAGGTCATTCGAGTCACTCGATACCCTATTTGGTTGGCCAATATCGTTCCGGTGCCGAAGAAAGACGGCAAGATTAGAGTATGCGTCGATTACCGCAATCTCAACAAAGCAAGTCCGAAGGATAACTTCCCATTACCCAATATCCATATTTTGATCGATAATTATGCCAAGCATGAGATGGGATCTTTTGTGGATTGTTATGTCGGGTATCATCAAATTCTAATGAATGAAGAAGATGCAGAAAAGACAGCATTCATCACACCATGGGGAACTTATTGCTACCGGGTAATGCCATTTGGTTTGAAGAACGCCGGGGCAACTTACATGAGAGCAATGACCACGGTGTTCCATGATATGATACATAAGGAGATTGAGGTATACGTGGACGATGTGATCATAAAATCAAAGCATCAGGCCAACCACGTTGGGGATTTGAGGAAATTCTTCCTGAGACTTCGCAGGTACAACCTCAAGCTTAACCCTGCCAAGTGCGCATTTGGTGTTCCATCTGGAAAACTGTTGGGATTCATAGTTCAGTCGGCGAGGCATCGAGCTAGACCCATCAAAGATCAAAGCCATCCAAGAATTGCCACCTCCAAGGAACAAAACTGAAGTAATGAGTTTGTTAGGGAGGTTGAATTACATCAGCAGGTTTATTGCTCAGCTCACGACAACCTGTGAGCCTATTTTCAAATTGTTGAAAAAGGATGCTGTGGTCAAGTGGACTGATGAGTGTCAAGAAGCATTTGATAAGATAAAAGGATACTTGTCAAACCCACCCGTGCTGGTTCCACCAAAACTAGGAAGACCTTTGATTCTTTACTTGACAGTCTTGGAAAACTCATTTGGTTGTGTACTGGGGAAACATGACCTCACCGGCAGAAAAGAATAGGCCATCTACTACCTTAGCAAGAAGTTCACAGCTTATGAGATTAAGTACACTCATCTGGAAAGGACATGTTGCTCCCTAACTTGGGTAGCTCAGAAATTGAAACACTATTTGTCATCCTACACTACTTACCTCATTTCGCGTCTGGATCCGTTGAAATATATATTTCAAAAGCCTATGCCAACAGGGAGACTTGCAAAATGGCAGATATTGCTCACAGAATTTGACATCATCTATGTGACTCGGAATGCAATAAAAGCCCAAGCATTGGCCGATCATTTAGCCGAAAACCCGGTCGACAAGGAGTACGAGCCATTGAGAACTTATTTTTCCGATGAAGAAGTAATGCATATCGGTGAGATGGAGCAAATTGGAAAACCCGGATGGAAACTTTTCTTTGATGGGACTGTTAACATGAAAGGAGTCGGGATAGGAGCTGTAATCATTTCTGAAACTGGGTATCACTATCCTGTTACAACTCAACTCGATTTTATTGCACCAATAATATGGCTGAGTATAAAGCTTGTATTTTGGGATTAAGGCTAGCTGCATACATGGGCATCCAGGAAATCTTGGTCTTGGGAGATTCGGATCTTCTGGTACATCAAATTCAAGGAGAATGGGAAACACGAGACTTGAAGCTCATACCATACCGACAATGTTTACATGATCTTTGTTAGCGGTTTCGATCAGTGGAGTTCAGGCATATTCCAAGGACCCATAATGAGGTTGCCGATGCATTGGCTACCCTGGCATCAATGTTGCACCATCCAGACAAACCTTATGTGGATCCACTGCATATTCGAGTCCACGATCAGCACGCTTATTGCAACATGATTGAAGAAGAATTTGATGGTGAACCATGGTTCCACGACATCAAGGAGTATATCAGAATGGGGATATATCCAGCGCGAGCCACCGGGGATCAAAAGAGAACCATTAGACGGTTGACAAATGGATTCTTCTTAAGTGGAAGAGTTTTGTATAAAAGAACACCAGACCTTGAATTATTAAGATGCATAGATGATAAACAAGCTACGACTGTCATGTCTGAAGTACATTCGGGAGTTTGCGGACCCCACATGAGCGGATATGTGTTGGAAAAGAAAATTCTCCAAGCTGGTTACTATTGGCTTACCATGGAGCGAGATTGTATCAGTTTCGTGCGCAAATGTCATCAATGCCAGATACACGGGGATTTGATTCATTCTCCACCATCCGAGTTGCACACAATGTCAGCACCATGGCCCTTCGTCGCTTGGGGCATGGATGTCATTGGACCAATCGATCCGGCAACATCCAATGGGCACAAGTTCATTCTGGTAGCCATTGATTATTTCACCAAATGGGTTGAGGCCAAAACATTCAAATCAGTGACCAAGAAAGTTGTGGTCGATTTTGTTCACTCAAATATCATATGTCGATTCGGAATCTCGAAGGTGATCATCACAGATAACGGTGCTAATCTTAACAGTAACTTAATGAGAGAGGTATGTCAACAGTTTAAGATTGTAAACCACAATTCTACCCCATATCCGCCCAAGGCGAATGGAGCAGTCGAAGCAGCTAACAAAAACATAAAGAAGATACTTCGGAAAATGGTAGAAGGTTCAAGACAATGGCACGAAAAATTACCATTTGCATTGTTGGGGTATCGCACTACTGTTCGCACTTCGGTAGGAGCAACTCCTTATTTGTTGGTATATGGCTCTGAGGCGGTAATTCCTGCAGAAGTTGAAATTCCTTCTCTTCGGATCGTCGCCGAAGCTAAGATTGATGATGATGAATGGGTCAAAACTCGTTTGGAACAGTTAAACTTGATTGATGAAAACTGATTGGCAGCAGTATGTCATGGCCAACTGTATCAAAGAAGAATAGCAAGAGCATACAACAAAAAGGTGCATCCCCGAAAGTTTGAAGTGGGTCAACATGTGCTGAAACGTATTTTTCCACATCAGGTTGAAGCAAAGGGCAAATTTGCCCCGAATTGACAAGGACCATTCATTGTGACCAGAATATTTTCCAACGGTGCATTATGTTTAACAGATATTGAAGGAAAATGCATAGACATGGGTATCAATTCCGATGCGGTAAAGAGATATTATGCATGATTTGTTGGTATAATTATTGAATGTTTGTATTTGGCATTATTTCGAAGATTGGAATGACAAAGGCAATTTATTCTGCTATCCAAATACTGTATCCTTTGTTCCCCCTTTTGAGCCATATTTTGTTTCTTTCCTACCCTCTTTTGGAATCATTAATAATATAAAAAAAAAAGAGAAAAGAAAATTATGGAGTAAACTACGTTTGACCTGATTCCTCAAAGAGGATACGTAGGCGCCTCACGGCTCGGTCATAGGGTGCATAATATGCATAATGTGCATAAAATGAAACATCAAGAGACCCCCAATCAAGAAACTGATGCAGGAATTGTATTGGCAATAAGAAAAATGATTCCAAGAGTTGTAATTTTTAAACCCATATCAAAATTATTTAACTTTTGATACCCTTTCATTCCAACCACATACCAAAAGACCTTTCGATCAATATTAGAAAAATGCCGAGTCAAGCAAATGGAGATGGTTCACAACACTCTGATCCAAACAAGAAAAGCGATGAAAATGAGAGAGTCTTATAGGTGAAAACCCGCACGGGCACCATGAGACGACAGAAATCTGAGAGAAAGTAAAATGAGAGAGTCTTATTGGTGAAAACCTTCGCAGGCACCGTAAGGTGAAAAGGAATTAAAAAATAAATAAATGAGGAAGGTCTGTCGGTGAAAACTCTTTAAGATACTACAAGTCGGACAAGGTCTGTAAATTGGCAAAAAGTGAAATTGGGTTGTGGAAATTTTGGGAAAGCAAAGTGAAACAATTGAAAAGGAGATTGGTTAAAAAGACTGGGCTGATTAATCCAAAATGCATACCCTGATCATTGGTGCCAGTAACTCCAATCAGATAAGTTCCTTATTCCTTCTTCAACAGTCATCCAAATTTGGATTTTCCTTTTCATTCTTAATTGTCAAAATCGTCATGTTTCGTCACTAATAATCTTACTCTTCTAAAGCTTTTGAGGTAAGTTTCGTTCCAAACAAATAAAAAGGAATGTCAAGGTATACTACCAAGATTCAAGATTGCATAATGCAAAATACGGCCACGATAGGCGGGAAGTAATAAGATGAAAATAAGATATGGGTGTAAGAAAAGTTGAATCAGAAAAGTGGTTCAGTAATGTCAGGAGAGACATATGATTACAATTGAAAGGGTTTGAAGTGAAAACAACAGTTGGGGATCCTACGGTTAAGGATCAATTACAAGGACAAACCAGTCTTTTCAACCACTCCAAGGCAGTAAAACAGGACAAAGAGAAACCCCACCCTCAGCAAGAATGCCACAACTAAACACAATGCCTTAAACTAACAAAGTTTTATTTGAGTTGAAACAGGGGCAAAAACAATATTTGTTTCAGGAAACACCCGGTAAGGGGAGAAATCAGGCGTCCACCTGGAGAACAAGGAAGAGCAATGGAGGTATTAACAATCAGGCGTCCACCTGGAGAACAAGGAAGAACATTTGAAATATCAGAAGTCAGGCGTCCACCTGGAGAACAAGGAAGAACAATGGAAGTATTAGCAATCAGGCGTCCACCTGGAGAACAAGGAAGAACATTTGAAATATCAGAAGTCAGGCGTCCACCTGGAGAACAAGGAAGAACGATGGAAGTATTATCAATCAGGCGTCCACCTGGAGAACAAGGAAGAACAGTTGAAATATCAGAAGTCAGGCGTCCACCTGGAGAACAAGGAAGAACAATGGAAGTATTAGCAATCAGGCGTCCACCTGGAGAACAAGGAAGAACAGTTGAAATATCAGAAGTCAGGCGTCCACCTGGAGAACAAGGAAGAACAACGGAAGTATCAGAAGTCAGGCGTCCACCTGGAGAACAAGGAAGAACAATTGAAATATCAGAAGTTAGGCGTCCACCTGGAGAACAAGGAAGAACAATGGAAGTATTAGCAATCAGGCGTCCACCTGGAGAACAAGGAAGAACAGTTGAAATATCAGAAGTCAGGCGTCCACCTGGAGAACAAGGAAGAACAACGGAAGTATCAGAAGTCAGGCGTCCACCTGGAGAACAAGGAAGAACAAGAAAAGTATTAGCAGTCAGGCGTCCGCCTGGAGAACAAGGAAGAGCAATGGAAGTATTAGCAATCAGGCGTCCACCTGGAGAACAAGGAAGAGAAATGTAAGAAGTTGAAGTAGTCAGGAGCCCGCCTGGAGAATAGAGGTGATAAAATTTAAGAAGTTATTGAAGTCAGGATCCCGCTTGGAGAATGGAGGTTGAATTATTTTAAGAAGTTGTCAAAGTCAGGAGCCCGCCTGGAGAATAGAGGTGATAGAATGCAAGAATTTGAAGAAGTCAGGAGCCCGCCTGGAGAACGGAGGTTGTTATTTTTAAAGTTGAAATAATCAGGAGCCCGCCTGGAGGATGGAGGTGCTATTTTTAAGGATATGATTGAAGTCAGGAGCCCACCTGTGGAACAGAGGAATACATTTCAAGATCAAGCAGAAGTCAGTAATGAGGAGAGTTATAACAAAATTCCTCAGCATAACCAGCTTTAATGCAGAAAGCAGCGTCCCCAGCAGACAGAATGGAATAATAAAACTTATACTCAAAAAGGCAAAGGTCCAGTGTCATCCCTAGCAGTTTTGGAAAGAAAGGCACCAGAGAAAACACAAGCCGACAATGAGTAAGGCAACCAGATCAAGGGGAAGACAGATAAGATTTTGTAATTCCTAGCTTAGTCTAGCTTCTTATTTTCTTTTGGCACGGTGTAATAAGGAGATCGGGAGGCAGTAGCAACAACAAGCAACAACAGTAACAGCAATCCCATGGTAGTCCCAGCTACCAAAACTTTCCGAACTACATTGACCTGATTCCCTTTTAGCCAGGGATATGTAGGAAACCTTTGAAGCAAGGTTCGGTCAAATCTTTCAAAAAATGCTTCACACGGAATAGTCAAACAGACAAAAATCGCTCGTATCCGCTCACTTTATCTTTGTACGAAAACTCTTTGTATTTTCGGACAAAGAGGGGCAGCTGTGAGCACGTGATTTTTGCCTTATAGAAATTATTCCAAGATAATTCCTTAAATTAGGTCTTTTCTTTAATTATGTGTTATTTTTAGGAAATATTGTACGGTTTTCCTGTTTGTTTGCATACGTATATGTGCGTGTGTAATTATTAATGCATTTAAAATACAATAAAAATAAAAATAATATAATATGTGTTGTATGTGCATTTAGGATTTAGTTTTTTAATTTAGGAATTAACAGGTTTGTTTTACAAAAAAGAAAAAAAAGAAGAGGGAAAACAAAAATATTCATTTATCTTATTTTTATCATTTAAATGTGTCATTGTGTAATTAATGTTTTTCTTGTGTGTTAGTGGTTGTTAAAGGGTAATTAATATTTTTGTAAGGGTGATTTTGATTTTTATAATTAAAATTAGGAATTTAATAATTAGGAATTAAAGGGAAAATAGGAAACAAAAATTGGGTTGGGCCGTTTTAATTGACAAAAATCAGGCCCAAAATGTGTAATGACCTAGTCCAGGACCAGATCTCTCAACAGTCTCCTAAACGACGCCGTTTGAATGCTTTCAATCTGGACCATTGATCAGTTAGATCCAACGGTACCGATCAATCCTCTATACCTGATCCACCTTACCCCAGGCCAAACCATACCCCAACCAAATTCAAAACGACATCGTTCCTTTTAAGAGAATTGATCCAGGCCATTGATCTCAATTGATCCAACGGCCATGGTCCATCCACCCTACCTTGTATATAAGTCCTAAAACATACCCCACCCCCAAACCAAACACCCCCCCATGTCCTGTTCATCGTCTCTTTCGAGAGACCAGATGAACCCCACCGTCCACCACCGTGCACCGCCCACCGGAAATCGCCTCACGGCGGTTCCGGTGGTCCAAATGAACCCATCTTAACAACATAGCTTCCTCACAACACCATCTTTCTGGATCTGGTGTTAGTTTCCCTCGAATCAGGCCACAACATCTCAAATCTTCGATCAAGTTTTGGTCTGAAAACCCAACTTTCTCCGATGGCTTCCAAATTAACACCATAGTTTTACCTGTCCATCCTCGTCATGAACCTGTTAGTAGCATGGTTCGAATCTTCCTGGAACTGCTCGAATCTTCATTGGAAGATTCGAGTAAAACCTAACCCTACCCCAACCTACCCCAAATTCACACCAGTTATCCACCTGACCTCCCTCGTGCCTAAAACACCGTTGGTTTGGTTCGAATATGTCTAGAAATTTTCGAATTTTAGATCAAAGAATTAGGAACCCTAAAAATCCAAATCGTGGAATTTGCCCAAATTAAATGAGGGATTGAGGTCTAAGAGACTTTAATCGAGGTATTCTCAATTGCGAATACTTAGAATAAAGTCTGTTCAACCTCAAAAGGTCCGAATCCAAGATTGAGCCTGTGTCCGTATAATTTTGAAGAATCAGAGGTATTTTTCCTATTTTTCTTTTGTACCCTATGTGTGTATTATTGCCTGTTTTAGTAATCTGTATAATTTTCCTGTTTTTACTTAATTCTGTCTCATATCCACTATACCCGTTTATTATATAGAATTCTAGCATTATTTCTGTTTGTTGTAATTGTTTACAATGTGTGTAATCGACTCGATTAAGTTCATCGATTAGTTATTTTATTATAAATTCATGTTCCTGTTAATGCTGATTGAAACAACCTGTTTGTCTATTTTGAATTGATTGTTGTCATTTGTTACAAGCATGTCCATTAATTAGTTTCTTCAGTTAATTCACTCTCGTTTGTTAAAACAGAAAGTTTGTCAAACATTTGTTGTGTATGTTGATTTTTGGGCAATTAGTTTCAGGACCTTGTCAATATACTGACAATGCTCCTGCATTTGTTTGATCTTAGTTCAATTTTGAATTTCAGTTTAAATGGTTCTGCTGAGTTCTGTGTGGTGTTAATATGTTTTTTATTCAAGTTCAGTGTTCAGTCTGTTAGTTCCAGTTTGAATTTAGTCTTTGTCTATTAGCTATTAGACATTTGGTATGATGGATCAATTAGCTATTGCATTTTCCTGTTTGGTACAATCTGTGAGGATAGAATGTTTGTTTGATTTATTTTAGGAATTGGTTATTAGCTGTTAAATAGTTTAGTTTAGATAATTGTTAAATTTGAGCAGTTTTAGTCTGGGGACAGTAATATTAAGGGATTTTCAGGGGTATTTTGGGAATGAAACAGTAAGAATAATATGTTAGTATTAGTGTGCTAGTAGTGGAATGTTAATAGCTATTAATTAATCCTAATGGGGAGCCAAAGGAAGTGGAAGGGGCTGAAAATCAAGAAAAAAGTTTTCCTTAATGGGATTTAAAGTAATAAAACAGATTTTGATTGGGATTTTCTGATTTTTTTTTTTGAAAAGAAGGAGTGTTGGGCAGACTTGTATAAAGAAGGGGGTTGGGACTGGAAAAAAATAGAGACAGAGAGAGAGATATACATAAAAAAAAAGGATCTAAAAGGGGCTGAATCAGTAGAGAGGGCAGAACATACAAAAAAACAGAGAAGAAAGAAAGGAGAACATAATAGAAAGGAACAGATAGAGAGAGAGAGAGAGGAGAAAAACTGAAAAAAAGAGATAGAGAGGAGATAGAGAGAACAGATAGGCAGAACAGATATAGAGGACAGAAAAGAAGAGAAGAACAGAAAAAAAAAAAAGCAAACACACACACAGAATCTGAAATAAAAAAGAAAAATAAAAGAAGTCAGAAATATGGTTTCCTCATATCTGTCTGGGTTTGTTTGGTGATACTGTTTGATTGGATCTGAAATTTTCATAAAATTTCTGTTGATGTTCGTCTGTTTTCACGACTCTTGATGTTTTTGGCTCAAATCTGCTAAATCATTGGCACTTTTCTGCTGGTTTTGTTGCTGCTGTGACTGCTGAACCTTACCTCCTTTACCCTCATTTTCAGGTACATATCTGTAGATCATGTCATGAAAAGCTTCAACATCGTAAGTAAATGAAGTTTAGAATTGCAATTATATCCTCTACTCATTTAAATCTATTAGTTATGTTTCAATTTTGTTTTAGTTGGTTAATATAGTATTATACTTGACATGATAAACTATTTGTCAATTTGCCTTTTAAAGTAGTATAAATTCTGCGGTAATCTCATTTATTTTGAAGTTTAGTGATGACATTTATTTTTGAATTTCTAAGCTAGGGAATATGGCAGAAAGCTGGCCATTACTTAAATCTTGTGATATGGTTGGCTAAGTATAGGATAGTATATAAATATCAAGAAATTACATTATTAGCGTATCTCGTCAAATATCCGAACAAAAGCTAGATGATGTAAGTTGTATTTTGTTTGTATATGGCGTGATAACGGTTATGTGTATAACCATAGGTGAAAGGTGAATTGATATAATCCTCTACGTTTACGATGTTGGAATATTGCGAATGGTTCAGATGTATACTACGTTACACGTAATATCATTTTATTTAGTCATCTTGTAATTAGTTCTCCTTCGAAACAACAAATGGTCTATTTATTTAAGAATGCGTTTAACTCATTTCTTAAAAATAGTATATAAATAATGTCAATGATTTTTACGAAGTGTAGATTTAGTGTTTATAAATAGCTTGCATAGGCCGAGAATAAAAAATTGGTTTGATTTTATTTATCCCAAATTCAATCATCGTAAGCAAAATTAACCAAATAATCAGAACTTTGAACTAAAAACCAGTTGTTGAGAAAGGGGTGAGATTTATAAATACGAATTGCAACATTTTAAGTCGAAGATATACAAAAAGAGTCCGCTCCGAATAGAACAACGAAAATTCTTCGAAAAATATTAGTTGTTTATCCAATTAATTCTTTCCTAGTTTTGCATGTAATTCGTTTTTTTTGTATACGAATACTGTATTAACTAATAAAATGATAAATTTAGTTGCACGTTATTTATTTTTCATATCATTAATTCATTAAATTTAGATAGTTTTGAGGTATATAATTCATACGTTTAAAATATAACCTGTGGTCGACACCTAATAAATTTTGAATTCTTTTCAAGAAAATCTAGAGGCGTCTCAATCAGTGATTTCCCATGATTTTCACATTAAAATAGATGGATATAATAAACATTTGTAGAAATTTTATATTACCAGTAAGAATATTTTGCGTAATTAGGGATGCGTTCGCGTGACCTGATTATACTTCTAAAGGCAATTCGGATTATGCGTTCGCGCAACTTCGAGCAAACTTTTAATAAAAGGGGGTTCTTCGGAGGATGTTAAATTAATTTCATATAACCCGAGATGTGCAGTTCACTATTTAATCATACGAGAGCGACGAAATGTTCTTAATTTTATTTTAAGCACAATTTCGAACATAAGTTTTTTTATAATAAAAATATAAAAATATTCTCAATCTTATTATGTACACGTATGCGTGACACGATTCTTTACATTTATAAAAAAATATATAATACGAATATACGTACGCGTGATTCGTTTCAAGGAAGGTCTATAATTGTAAACAATCTAAACAAAGGCGGTAATAAAATCAGGCAACAAGAAAAAATGTATTTAGTAAATCAAGATAATTAAGCCAAGTATAAAAACGGTTAAGCGACCGTGCTAGAACCACGAAATTCGGGAATGCCTAACACCTTCTCCCGAATTAACAGAATTCCTTACTCGGATTTCTGGTTCGCAGAATGACAAACAGAGTCATATTCTCCTCGATTCGGGATTAAAACTGGTGACTTGGGACGCCATAAAATTCCCAGGTGGCGACTCTGAAATAAATAAACAAATCCCGTTTCGACTGTCCTTTAATTGGAGAAAACTCCTTGCACCCCTCGCGTGGGGCGGAAGAAGGAGGTGTGACAAGCGAGATGTGCAGAATCTTTCAAGATCTGAATCAATCTTATTTGAAGACTTCAGTTCATGTAATGGTTGAGGTTTCGTTTCAATGGCAATTCATGTATTTTCATTACTTCTCTTTAGTTCTTCATTTTTTGAAGTATTGTTGAGCAGCGTGGAGCGTCTATTGCCCTTGTGAACCCGAAGCATCTTTAAGATGAGGATGATTTTTCTGTAGCTGACAGAAGTTCAGAAGCATCAGTACCAAATTAATCTTGTTATGTAATGATCAATGTCATTTCATCATGGAGGGTTCTTTCAGTTTATAGCTAAGGTTTGCCGCCAGAACCTATGCAAGAACTCCTTCCATCTCTCTATGAATCGTACGTATCCAATGGCTGAAAATGAATCCTCTGCAGTAGAGAAAGAGAGTTTCTTGATTATGTTACCTTTTCTCTATAGGCAAGAACGATGCAAATTTATCAGCCCTTTGATCTGATGGCGTCATAGTTGAAAGGAAATTAATTTTGCAATTTTCTGAGGTAATACTGCTTCCTTTCAAATTTGTTTCCCATTCTATGTTTTGTGTACAATCTTTCAGGCAGTGTATGGCCCTGTTTTTGCAAATTTACATGCTGGTTCAAAATGGTGAGGCCAATGGAAGTGACATTTGATTCCTTGAAGCTAATTTATTTTTTCTTTTGCAGAAGCAGGTTGATGAAGGGGAGCCTAGGCGTAACTGATAAATTTTCTTTGATGTGACCAGGAAGTTACGGGTTCGAGTCGTGGAAACAGTCTCTTGGAGAAATGCAGGATAAGGATGCGTACAATAGGCCCTTATGGTCCGACTTAGTGCACCGGGCTGCCCAGAAGGAGGTTGATAAAACGTTGTAATGCCTGAAGTTTCATCTCAAATATCATTTCAACGGTGTGCATGTATTATTATTATTACTGTTCAAAAGTAGAGCTCCAATAATAAGGAGGTTGCAATTTCAAAGTAATACTGCCCTACTTTGTCTTCTTTGAGATGAAGCCCTGCCTTGCTGAAAAGTTTTCATGGTCACTTTGCTAAAATTTAGAAGGGAAAAGCTGTTGAAGATTTCTTTAGTATTTATTCCTCTCGATTGAACAACAACATTGTCCTACTTTCCAGTTTTTCAATGAACCAGGGAACTGGATATTTTGATCTTTGTGTTAAAGCAAACTTGTAAGATAGAATGTTACTCGCCATCATCTTTCATAAGATGCAAATTAGGAACCATTAGAGTATTGCAAGGCTTGGCAGCCAGCTTACCAGTTTCTGCTAGTAAGTCAAGAATATACTTTCTCTGATATAGAAAAATTCCCTTCTTGCTTTTAGTTATTTCTACTCCCAAGAAGTATTTCAGTTGTCCCAAGTCTTTTGTATGAAACTTAGTATACAAGAAAGACTTGAGAGAAGAGATTCCCACATAATCACTCCCTGTGATAACAATGTCATCCACATATACATCAAGGAAAATAGATCTAGCTGTTGATTGCTTGTAGATGACAGAATGATCACATTTGCTCTTTTTCAGCCCAAATTCTTGAATTGCTTCACTAAATTTACCAAACCAAGCCCGGGAGCTTTGCTTCAAGCCATATAAGGATTTCTTCAAATGGCAGACCTAGTCCAGCAATCTTGAATTGCTTCACTAAATTTACCAAACCAAGAATGGGAACTCTGCTTCAAGCCATATAAGGATTTCTTTAAATGACAAACCTTGCCATACTCCCCCTGAGCAACAAAACCAGGTGGCTGCTCCATATATACCTCTTCATGGAGATCACCATGAAGAAAAGCATTATTAATATCCAATTGATGCAAAGGTCAATTCTCAGAAATAGCTAGAGAAATAAACAAGCGGGCAGAAGTAAGTTTAGCAACCGGAGAGAAGGTGTTTGAATAATTCACCCCATAAGTCTGAGCATACCCCTTAGCCACAAGTTTGTCCTTAAGTCTCGCCACAGAGCCATCAGAATTAACTTTAACCGTGAAGACCCACTTGCATATCATTGCTTTCTTTCCACTAGGTAAATCCACTAAATCCCAAGTGTGGTTTTTCTCTAAGGCATGTATTTCCTCAAGCATTGCTTCAAACCATCCAGGATGATTCAAAGACTCCTTCACCGTTTTGAGTATAGGAAAAAGGTCTAGAGACACAATCAAAGATCTAGATGCAGGGGACACGTGGTCGTAGGAAATAAAATTAACAATAGAATATGTGGATTTGCAAGTGCGTATACCTTTGCGAAGAGTAATTGGAAGGTCAAGGTTTTCTGGAGGGTCAGGTGGAGGCAAATCTGATGATGAAGGAACTTATAACGAAGGAACTGGTGCAGAACATGTATTATTTGTCTGTTGCCTCCGCGAGTAAACTTGAACAATTGGCGGTATTGCTACCACAGTTGGAGCAGGTGCTGAAGGCAAAATAATGGATTGGTGCTCGATAGAACTAGGAGATGGAGGAACATCATTTTGTTGTTCTGTCAAAGTACGAGTAACCTGATATACTAGCCACTCATCTTCCTCCCCCTGACTTGTAGAAATGGGAGGTGCATAGAAGAATGGTGTAGTATCTGAAAATACTACATCAGTTGACACTAAATATTTTCCAAGTTTGGTAGAATAACACTGATACCCCTTCTGAAGGCGAGAATAGCGAAGGAAAACACACTTCAATGCCTTGGGATCCAACTTGGTAACAAATGATAGAACATCTCGAACATAACATATGCTTCCAAATACCTTAGGTTCTATCGAAAATAATGCCTTGTTTGGAAAAGGACGTTGTAAGGCGCATTACCACCAAGCACAGTAAATGGCATGCGATTAATCAGAAAGTAAGCCGTAGAGACCGCATCAGCCCAGAACTGTTTAGGAACCTTCATTTGGAGCAAAAGTGCCCGAGTTGTCTCAAGTTGATACCTATTCTTCCTCTCTGCTACTCCATTTTGAGAGGGTGTATTAACACATGAAGACTGGTGTAGAATACCATGTTGTCTCATGTACGACTGAAATAACTCTGACATATATTCTTTAGCATTATCACACCTTAGATACGCGCCGAAGCATTAAATTGAGTTTTGATTTTAGCACAGAAGGCAGAAAAGTGAGTAAACACTTCAGAGAGGCTCTTCATAAAGTAAATCCAAGTCATTCGAGAAAAATCATCTACAAAGGTGACAAAATACTTATGCCCGATTTTGGAAACAACGGACATGATCCCCAAATATCAGAATGAACTAACTCAAAAGCTGACTCAACTAGTTTATTAACCCTTAGACTTAACGAGAAGTGATGGTGTTTTGCAAATCGACATGACTCACAATCCAATGAAGAAATATTATGAAACCGAGGACAAAGCTTCTTCAACAAAGGCAGAGAGGGGTGTCCCAATCGACAATGTGCTTCAAAGGGAGACACAACACTTGAGCATGCAATAGACTGTGGCTCCCATTAATCAAAGATGTAGAGATCACCAGATAAATATCCTTTACCAATAACCTGTTTTGTTGTAAGATCTGTAGACATGTAATTTTTTACCTTCCCCGAGATTTTATACATTTTAGCGTTTAAATATTTAGTTTAGATCTAATATCGGTATATTAACTAGGTTTCTCCTATCAAGCTAACACCTAGGAAGGATCCTCATGGCGGCTCCACCAAATTGTAAAAAAGGTCATTCTATATACCGACCCCCCCAAGTTTAATGGACAATGCTATTGGTGGTGGAAAGCTAGAATGCATGATTTCATCATGGCTGAGGATTATGAGCTATGGGATATCATTTGCGATGATCCTTATGTTCCAATCAAGGTACTAGATGAATTTCCAATTTCAATGGCAAAAACCAGCAAAGAATACACTGAAGCAGACAAGAAAGCTGTGGAGAAGAATTTTCGTGCCAAGAAATTCTAATATGTGGAATGGGACCTAAGGAGTATAATAGAATCTCTACCTGTGACACTGCAAAGGAAATATGGGAAGCTTTGCAAATAGCTCATGAGGGAACTACACAAGTAAAACAGTCTGAAGATAAACCTAATACTGGTGATAGTTCCATGATGGCAGTTGAAGGCGAGGAGATTGGATATGACTCAGCTTTTGCTTTGATGGCTCAATCAGATGATGATGAAGACAATGGCAACAAAGAGGTAAACTTCAAGGATGTTTAGAGAAATCTGAAATCCTATTCTCTAAAAAAACTCATGTCTTTAGCTGATGTTTTAATAACTGCCTTTCATAGTCTTGCAGAGGATAGGGATTCTTTGATCTTAGAATTAGGAGAATCTGAACATACTAGAGAAGGCTTAGTGGCTGCAGTTACTGACCATAAGAAAACCATTAAAATCCTCAAAAAAGAAAAGAGTGATCTATTGGTAGAAATTGCAGATCAAAGGGAAACAATAGTGAAACCATATACTAAGTCAAAACCTGAAATTGCTGAAAAAGAAAAGGAGATAGCAAGTGAGGAACACATTAGGCTTGAAAATGAGGTGAAAGCTTTAAAATTTAGGATGTGTGCTAAAATTGATAAAAACGAGCTCCTCTAAACCAATCTAGAAAGAGTAATGAATGATCTTGAAAAGTCTCTAAAGTGGACCTGGTCCTCAGAAGCTACCACTGTCTTGCTTACTAATCATTGCGAAAGAAGGCAAGGAGAAGGGTTCTAAAGGGAGAAAACTTCTCACAACCCTCACAGTAAGTACGTCACTGTCTCTGATAACTAGCCTCGTACCTGATGTGGGAACACTGGGCGCTTCAAGGAGGTGTCCAGGCAAAGAATCAATCAGTTCAGAAAGACAAAGTGGTTGCTGAAACTGTGACTACAAAAGAGGGACCAGGTTCCACTCATAAAAAATTCACATTACCTGCATGGACTAAGAGAACTCTTATTCATCCTCTTTCTTACTACAAGGGACCCAAACTTGTTTGGGTTCCTAAAACTAACTCCTAATCTCTTGTGCAGGAAACAGTGAAAGGAAGCGGTCAACAATGGTTCATGGATAGTGGGTGTTCTAAACACATGACTGGGAACACTACAGACTTTCTTTTACTAAAATTCTTGCAAGGAGGGAGTGTATCCTTTGGCAATGGAAAAAAGGTATACATTCTTGGAGTTGGAAAAGTTGGGAAGTCACTCACTCATTCTATTGAAAATGTGTACTATGTCAATTTTCTTAAGTACAATCTCCTGAGTATTTCTCAAATCTGTGATATAGGAAACAAGGTGGAATTCTTGTCCAAAATATGTATAGTTACTAACCTTGTGACCGGTGAAATAGTACTGGTGGCCAAAAGATACAAGAACATCTATGTTGCTGATTTCGATCTTTACAGAGTGGTGATCTGAGTTGTCTGAAAGCTGTTGATGATGATGTTGAACTATGGCACAGAAGACTAGGCCATGCAAGTTTTTCCCTTCTGAACAAACTAATTCAGAAGGACCTGGTCCATGGTCTGCCTATGTCACAATTCAAGATGCAAAAAGTCTGTGATGCCTGTGCTAGAGGAAAACATGTGAAGTCCTCTTTTAAGTCTAAAAGAGATGTGAGCACCTCAAAGCTGCTTGAGCTTTTGCATATGGATCTGTGTGGGCCTATGAGGGTGCAAAGCAGAGGAGGAAAAAGATACATTTTCGTAATTGTGGATGACTATTCCAGATTCACATGGACTCTGTTTCTCAGAATAAAAGATGAAACTGTTGAAGTGTTTGTGGCATTTGTAAAGAAAATCCAAGTGAAGATGGAGTCTAGAGTTGTATGCATTAGATCAGATCATGGGACAGAATTTGACAATGTCAAATTTAATGAATTCTGTAATAAAAATGGCATCACTCACAACTTCTCAGCTCCCAGAACTCCCCAACAAAATGGAGTAGTAGAAAGGAAGAACAGAACTCTGGAAGAAATGGCAAGAACAATGCTGATTGACAATGGAATTGCAAAGAACTTCTAGGCTAAAGCTGTCAACACTGCCTGCTACTTAGTGAACAGGTGCATGATCAGATCACTTCTGAACAAGACCCCGTATAAACTGTTGAATGGAAGAAAACCCAAGCTAACTCACCTAAGAACATTTGGATGCAAATGATATGTTCTCAACAATGGAAAGGATCAGCTTGGTAAATTTGATGCCAAGAATGACGAAGGAATATTTCTTGGTTGCCCTTCTCAAAGCAAGGCTTACAAGATATATAACAAGAGGACTCAATGTGTTGAGGAAAGTGTCCATGTTATTTTTGATGTATCTCATCCATCATTTGAGAAGGGTACTGAGGAAGATCAAGATGGAGAACCCTTACTCGTTCCTGGTGAAGTCATTAAATTACAAATGGAAAGGCAGATATGATGAGTCAAGTAAAAGAGCCAAATGAAGACAACACTGCCTCATCATCAATAGAACCAAGCACTTCAATTACAATCACTGAAGCTGAAGAAAGAGTGGTTGATGCAGTTCAGGGAACTCCACTAGCACCTGAGAGAAGGATAGAGGAAAATCAGCCAAACATACCTTCCTCCTCTTAGATTTAACCTCAGGCGTCTAACTGAAGACACCAAAGCTCTCACCCTATAGACAACATTATCACTCCTCTAGATTCCGGAGTACAAACCAAGTCAAGAGCCAGAAATTCACTTGCCTTCTCAGCCTTTCTCTCCCAGATAGAACCCAAAAACATCAAGGAAGCCTTGATAGATGCAGATTGGATTACAGCCATGCAAGATGAGCTGCATCAGTTTGAGAGAAACAATGTGTGGCACCCGGTACCTATACCCCCAGATCAAACCATTATAGGAACCCGGTGGGTATTCAGAAACAAGCTTGATGAACATGGAATTACCACAAGGAACAATGCCAGACTAGTAGTCCAAGGCTACAATCAAGAGGAAGGGATTGACTATGATGAAACGTTTTCTCTAGTGGCTCGCATGGAAGCTATCAGAATTCTAATCACTTTTGCATCTCATATGGAATTCACCTTGTCCAAATGGATGTCAAGAGTGCATTTTTGAATAGACTCCTTAAAGAAGAAGTCTTTGTGAAGCAACCCCAGGGTTTGAATGTCATGAGCACCTTGAATATAGGTTCAAACTGGACAAAGCTCTGTACGGGCTAAAGCAGGCTCCTCAAGCTTGGTATGAAAGACTGTCAAAGTTCCTCTTAGAAAATGGTTTTAAAAGAGGGAAAATTGACAACACTCTTTTCTTGAAGAAACGAGGAAGGAACCTGCTCATTGTTCAGGTTTATGTTGATTATATCATTTTTGGAGCAACAGTTGACTCTCTATGTGAAGAATTTGCAAAACTTATGGGAAGTGAATTTGAAATGAGTATGATGGGAGGATTAAACTTCTTCTTGGGTCTTCAAGTAAAACAGTCCGCAAAGGATACTTCCATTTGTCACCAAAAATACACCAGGGAACTCTTGAAGAGGTTTTGACATGGAAGCATCAAAGGTGATAGACACTCCGATTGCAGCTACCACTCGACTGGACATGGATGAAATTGGATCTCCTATGAATCAAACAATGTATAGAGGCATTATTGGGTCTGTAAGCACGTGATTTTTGCTTCACAGACAATCACTCCAAAAGAAAATAAAAATAGTGACAAATGACTTCGCTGTACAATTTTTCGAGTTTTCCGTGACATGTGTTTGTGGGTCTGTCCATTTTGCATTTAATCATTAATCAAACAAAATACAAAAAAATATGTATGCATTTCTAGGTTGTAATTTAACCATTTTAAATTTTTCTTATATAGGTGTGTGAATAATTGTGTTAAGTATTGATTAATGGGTATTTCAAATTCATTTTTTAATTTAGTTGAATTTTTAAAATTAGAAAACAAAGAAAAAGAGTGCAAATTATTTAGAAAACCGGATTGGGCCTATTTATTTCAAGATTTTAAGGCCCAAAAACAGCCCAAACACAGGCTGCCCGGACACGGTCCAAACGGCGTCGTTCTGTCCCGTCTAAGCTGGGCCGTTGATCTCGAGTGAATCGACGGCCAGGATTACACCCCCAGATCCATTTAACATAACCCGACCCAATAACCGGTTCAGCCCAGCCCCTCACTTAAACCAAACGACCCCGTTTAAATATCAAATGACCCCGTCTCATTTCTCACCATCAGATCCAAGCCATTGAGATCATCTGATCTAACGGCTCAGATCCAATCCCCTACTCCGTATATAAGCTTTCCCTCACACCCCACACCTCCTATCCGAACCCCACCCTTCACTCGTCTCCTTCCCCAAGCCCTGAAACCCCCAAACCCTAACGCCGCCCTAGTTTCCTTTTCACCAGAACCCGGCGGCATGAATGCCGGTGACCACCCCCTTCACACCCTTGAAGCATCCAACCACCCTGAACACGAATCCACTAGCCATGTACCTCGAATCACCTCCTATCGTCTCGAATCTGGATTTGAAGATTCGAGACAAAACTCGATCTATACCAAACCTCCCCATCTTCATACCAAACACTCCCCGGACCCTCCTCGTGACCAAACCAAACTTGGTTTGGTCCGAATCTACCCACAACTCCTAAAAAACCAGATCTGAAAATCTGAACCTTAGAACACAAGAGCCTGAGGAACCCGACCTGCTTCATAGAGGGTTTGAGGTCTAATAGACCTTAACCAAGGTGTTCTCGGTTTGAGAACACCCTGGTTAGAGTTTGTTTGGCCTCAAATGGTCAAATTTAATTCGGACTGGGGTCGGCCTGCTTTGAACATTTTTTAGTAAGTTTTCCTTTTCTGTTTTTGTGTGGATGAGTATGTTAGCATGTTCTGTTGTGTTTGTTCGGTGTTTTCTGATACTTTTCTTAATTTCTTCCGTCTTTGTAAAGACCTTTTATTTGGTCAATTGTTTTCTGTGTATGATTTGAATGTATTCTGTGATATACATGTTCGATTAGATTAGTCGTCAAACGAGTTAATTCATATAGGTTCCCAGTGATTGAACAAAGTTGTCTGAAGTCATTCAGGACTCTGTACGTGTTGTTTATATGAACGATTGATTGTTATGTGTTACGATTAATATAGTCGAGTCGATATATGTCGTCAATTAGTTTCAGTCATTAATGGTAACAACTTGATTCGTGTTGTTTATTTTTGCTGTGATCGTATTTGAATCCCATTAGGAACTGAATTGTATTGCCTATTGATTTTGTTCAAATTGAATTAAAGAACATCTAGGGGAAGGTTATAATGGCAGTTCAGACTTTGATTTTAAATATGATGCCATGTTTATTTGGTTTAGACCGTGGGCAGCCTGTGTATGGTTAGCTTTAAGGAATTAAAATAATGGGACAGCATGTGCTGTCAGATTATATTCCTGCTGCCCATACTTTGGTTAAATAAACAAGAGATTAGGACACTTTAACAACAAAAAGAGAGAGGGGCTGTCAGGGATTTCATGGGAGTTTTGTTATTTAAAATAAGTGAGTGGAAAAACAACAGGGAGGGGGAATTTTGAGTTGTCAAACAGACTGTAAAGTGTTAAGGTTAGGCTATAAAAGAGGCAGACCTTCCATTAGAAAAGGAGGAGTTCATTTTTTTGGAGTCTTGAGAGATTCTGTGAGTAAGAAAACTGAAAAAGGAAAAACAGAAATAAATTTCAGAACATTGTGAATGAGTATTGTCTAGAAGAAACTGTGTAAGAGTCCAGTTTGATCAGGTTGTCTTTGTGGTTTTGCTTTTCTGTCGTTTGCCAAGCTTTCTTGTGGTCATTGGATTTCTGTTGCTGTTACATTCAACATTCTAGGCTGTTATTTCCTACTCTGTTTTTCTGGGATTGTTTATTTGTTGCTCGACTCCTTGCTGAGCTTCATCATTGTTGGCTGGTTGTTGTTGCTGTGTTGTTGCTGTGAATCTGCTGTTGCTGTTGTTTGCTGTGTACTACTCAGCTGATCCTTTTCCTTCTTCTTTTGTTCCTCTATACCAGGTACACAACTAATACTGTCCATGTAATTTGAAAGTCGAGCATGAATACAAAAGGGAAGATTTGAAGACATCTATGTCCACATGTAGTTGCTATATAGATGATCATGTAGTGTGTAATGGTTTACAATCTTGTTTGGGTATTGGAGTTGGTCCTTTCATATAGTGAATACAAAAAATGTAGTATGGTTTAATATCATATGTCGGTTAGGTTGACAGACAAAAGGATTGGCAGTATACTAGGCTATGTCTTGGAAATTAGTTGTGTTTTGTAATTAGCATTCTCTTTTAATGCATGTCAAAGAATAAAACTATCTACCTCAGTTAATTTTCATTCTCTTTTGATAAACTGCCTCATTATAATTATCAAGCCACACCCTTATAACAATTAGCACAAGTCCGCGCACCTCAATCTTATGAAGGTCGAGCCCAGGTCAAAACAGACCAAACAGACCCGCCTCGGATAAACAGTGGCCCAGGTCTGGCCCATTCCGCATGAGCTGGATTTGGGCCCATAATGTTCGATCAGTTGTCCGTATGTATGGTCACGTTTCCTTATTCTGTAAAAGCATTTCGGATCCTGCTATAAATAATCTGCAAGCATGTAAATAATTAAGAGATTTTCTTTTATTTTAGAGACGAACTTAATAGGAAATATAGTCATTATAGGTTTATCCTTTAAAATAAAAATGAGACGAGCCTCGACAAACAAAAATGTAGAAGCTGCGGGGCCCTCTAAATGTATATATTAAATACTTAGATTCCGGGACGGGCCGTTTAGCAAATTTCACGGCCCTTCCCAAAATAATAACACGATAGTCTCTTTAGGTGCGTGTTTAATAATCTACTTTCTTAAAACTTGGGGTGTGCATTTCATGCGACCCAGATCCAAATCCCAAAACATCAAATAAAATATGTTCCAGATTGTGGGTGCATTTCATGTGACGCAGTCCAAAGACATGTTTTAAGCGATGTTCACATCCTTTTGAAATAATAACAATAAAGCGGTAAAAAGTTAAAATTGGCACATTGGTTCATAATGGTATTTAAAATCAGATAAATAAGCCGAATATGACAGTTGAGCGACCGTGCTAGAACCACGGAACTCGGGAATGCCTAACACCTTCTCCCGGGTTAACAGAATTCCTTATCCGGATTTCTGGTGCGCAGACTGTAATATGGAGTCATTCTTTTCCTCGATTCGGGATTAAAATTGGTGACTTGGGACACCCTAAATCTCCCAAGTGGCGACTCTGAAATTAATAAACCAATCCCGTTTCGATTGTCCTTTAATTGGTAAAACTCCCTCGTACCCTCTCGGGTATGTAAAAAGGAGGTGTGACAGCTCTGGCGACTCTGCTGGTGATAATTTACACCCAGAACCACTGGTTCAGGGTTAAGAATTCGAGCTTAGAATAATTGTTATAGTTGGTTTTATTTATTATCTGATTTTTACACGATATATGTCCAATGTGCTAAATGATGCTTTTACCGCTTTAATATTATTTGAATTGTGAATATATACAACTGTTACGAAACCCCCTTCTTTCTGAGTCTTCTGAATTTATGGTGTACACGTGCGCGTGACCCACCTTTCTGTTAAAGTCATACCAAATAAGACGAAGTTGGGACAAGTAACTAGGCCGGGCAGACTTTCGTGCTCCCGGTACGTCGCCCCCGCTTCGGCTCAAACTGTCCGTTTGGGTAAGCCAGGTTTAGAACAATCAACCTCAGGTTTTACACTTAGAATAACTCAGCCATGTACCGGATCCCTAGTAGGAACGTTTATTTGCATCATGTGCATTTGACTTAGGGGACTCAACACAGGGGTTGGGTCTGTCTAGGACAGATGAACCCGAAATAAAAAGACCATCCTGATGCATCCTACTTGCTATATGTGCATTCATTTGCCTCGAACATGCTTGCTGACCGGCTTTAATGAAATCATGGTAAGAGCTGAGGAATAAAATGGGTTTTTTTTGAAAGTAAAATATAGTTTTCAAATCTTGAAATAAAGGTATTTAATCTTGAAAATAGTTTGAAAAATTCCCAAAAATAGTTTTAAATCTTGAAAATAGTTTTGACTGAAAATGATTAGAGTATGTTTTCAAAATGAGTCTTGACTTTATGAAATTAAATTTCAAATACAAAATGAGCACCACACAAAACCCCTCATCCGCAAATACAGAAGAGTTTCTATTCCAGCTTCAAATGTGGTGGTGTGAATTAGGCGAAGATGGTCAAAAGTGGGTCATCAAGCATTTGGGAAATCTCCCGGATATTATGAAAGTTAAACCCCGTGATGATCTGATTGCGGCATTAGTAACTTTTTGGGACCCTGTTCACAATGTCTTTCGTTTCTCTGACTTCGAGCTCACTCCTACATTAGAGGAGGTAGCTGGATATGTTGGTTTTGACGGAAGTTTAAGGAATCAAAGCTTGATATTCACGAAGGCTCCCTCGGTACATCGATTCTTCGGTCTTCTGAACATCAGCAGTCAAATCAGGAAAAGCAATGTCGTCAACGGATGTTGTTCTTTCAACTTTTTGTATTCAAGGTTCGGAAAGTCAGATGGGTTCGAAATTCATGAGAAAGGCCTTACTAACAAACAAGACAAAGACGCATGGCAGGTTCACCGTCGCTTCGCCTTCATGGTGGCTTTTCTAGGAATCATGGTCTTCCCGAACAAAGAACGAACAATCGATATTCGCACCGCAAAAGTTGTGCAAATCCTCACCACCAAGGAAAACCACACCCTTGTCCCCATCATTCTCTCAGACATTTATCGGGCTTTGACTTTATGTAAAGCAGGAGCGAAAGTCTTCGAGGGATGCAAAATTTTGTTGCAAATGTGGCTGATTGAACATCTCCAACAACAACCCAATATCATATAGTATGGGCCGAGCAATGATAATTACATCGAGGGTTATGAGGAAAGAGTGAAAAATTATCAGGTTCCAGAAGGGATAGAAGCATGGGTATCTCGACTAAGGGCTCTAACGGCAAATCAAATTGAATGGACTCTGGGATGGCTACCAATGAGGGAAGTGATACATATGTCAAACTCAAATAGTTATCTGCTACTATTGGGATTGAGAAGCATCCAGCCGTATGCGCCTTTGAGAGTCCTAAGACAACTAGGAAGATATCAAGTAGTTCCTGATGATGAAGATTTGAGTACGCAAGAAATCGAATTACACCCAGAGGCCACCATTCCTGAGGCGTTACTTCAGCAGATGTGGAATGGATGTCGATACTTAAGAAGCGATACTCAAGTCCCAGACACTACAAAGGGTGAGATAAATCCTGGATATGCAAGGTGGTTCGAGAAACGGTCTCGCGTGGATGATGTACCAGAACCTGAGCTAAGAAGGCCAACTAAAAGACCCCATATTCAAAACTTTAATGATAAAATCCAAGAGCGGTTGATCTGGGGAAAAAGAGAAGGGATACAAAGCAACTATCCATGCCCTAAAGGAAAACCTAAGGAACCTCCATCTGGAGAAGGATTTGCAAGCACAAGAAGCTGAAGGCGAGAAGAAGAGTCTAGCCTATGAGAATGAAAGTCTTCATGCTCGATTTCTAAGAATGGAAAAGGCTTCTGAAACGCCAAGGAGGAATTGGAAGGATCAAAAAACCATCGCCAATCTTTTTGAAAGAATGCAAGATTATGATTCCGTTCTTGCTGCAAAAGAAAGGGCGTTGAGCAAAGCAAAAGAAAGGATCCAACAATTAAACGAAGAAGCCAGATCTGATAAGGAACGCCAAGATAGGCAATCCGAGAAAGACAGGGCACAATTCAAGAAGGAAAAAGACCATTGGATACGATCAGAAGACCAACTTCGTGCACAACTAGAAGAGGCAAGAAGGTACAGAGAGCATCAACAAGCGGACACTGATAGAGAAAGAGCGCAGATGAGATTAGAGCAGGCCAGACTCCGAGCTCTATTAGAGTCAGCCCTAGATCGTGAAGGCCGTATCCGAGATATAGCCACCACTTGCCAATAGCAGTTGCAGAATCAAAGCCAACATCTCCAAGATTTCAGGGCACAGATCCACGACCTGGCGGTCTACACCTCTCAAAGTTATGTAAGCTGCCAAGGAATGGATTATGAAAGGTTTACAGAGCATGCACCCACCTTTGCCCGTCATCTAGCAGTGGAGTTAGAAAGGATGTATCGAACATTGGAGGTCATCCGGTTCAAGCCCCGCCTTGAGCAAATGATCTAATAATTTACAACACAGGTGGAAAGTGGGGCACGTTACGAAATGTTAAGAATTGTATCTTTTATTTCAATTTGAATGTGTGTATTGCAAGACATTGCTTTTACAAAGTTTTCAAATGTAATGTTTGTTCATCTTCTTTTATAAATGTTAGCCTCATGGCAGAACTACGCCTGGTCTGATTCGCGCGGGGACGTGATACGTAGGCAATCCCCAAAAGATTCGACCGCTTTTAATAAATAAAGAAAAGAAAATACAAATAAAATAAAACGCAGGGTTTCCCAAAATACTTTAAAGGGACGAATGAGCAAACCGGGATGACGCATGTTGTTTGAAGCAAAGCATGTAGAAACGGTTAACTGCCTAGGTGCATTGCATCCTCTATGTGTTATGGTCAAATATGTTAAAATCTAACGCTAACAAAGTTTGTTGTTGTCTGATCCAGACAAGTTAGTTGTTAAAGAACTCTGGCAACACGCTCATACCAAACCAGATCCAAAGGACCGGTAGCAACAAGCATGACTACTTCAGAGAATAGTAATGAGGAAGAAAGGCCGATGAGCCAGTTGTTAAAAGAAGCGATGGAAAAGATTGAAAGGATGGGACTAGAGATGAATGCAATGCAGCTAGCCATAGCCAAAACACAAAAGAGCCCTGAAACACTAGGACACATGCCAGAATACCCTTACTCCGGCCCTTCCACAAGCCGCCCAAATCCCCTTTATCATCAAGAAAGAAGCCCTCATGATTCCCAAGCTCCACCCAATATTCCCATTTTTAGGGGACCCACATCAGCCCCTTTGCAAAGAACGACCAGTGAGCCATTGTTTCAGGCTCACGATACACAATACTATCCCCCTGAGCCTACATTCCATGCACCCGAGCCTCAAGCTTACAATCCACATTTGGAAGTGCCGGCAGAGATTGAAAAGCCGGCTAAGGCCCCTGAACAGGATGAAGTGCTGAGAAAGTTCAAAAGCCTGGAGCAGTCCTTCAGGAACTTACACGGGCTGGGCAACCAAGTCAGCGTAGCATACAAAGATCTGTGCCCTTTTCCAGACGTCCAACTCCCGGCTGGGTTCAAGATGCCTAAGTTTGATTTATATGAAGGACACGGTGATCCCATGGCACATTTGCGGGGATTCTGTAGCAAGATGAGAGGGGCAGGCGGCAAGGATGAGCTGTTGATAGCTTATTTTGGCCAGAGTCTGAGCGGATCTGCACTAGAATGGCACACCAGGCAGGATTCCAGTAGGTGGTATACTTGGGATGATCTGGCCCAGGCTTTCACAGGTCATTTCCAGTACAACCTCGAGATAGTCCCTAACCGTCTCACATTATTAAGAACTGGGAAGAAACTCGGGGAAAGTTTCCGCGAGTTCGGGTTCCGCTGGAGAGAATAGGCAGCTAGAGTCGATCCTCCCATGAGAGAGGGAGAGATGGTGGATTATTTCTTGCAAACATTGGACCCAACCCACTTTGGTCACTTGGTGACAACGGTTGGAAAATCTTTCAACGAGGTGGTCAAGATAGGGGTCATGATAGAAGAAGGTCTGAGGTCTGACAAAATCTTAAACTATTCAGCACTCAAGGCCACAACCCAGGCTATTCAAAGCGGCACGGGAGGTGCGCTGAGAAGAAAGAAAGAAGAGGTTGCCACGATCGAGGCAGGCAGCTGGTCCAGGGCTGGCAGGCCACACTACAACCAACCCAGACCTCACAGGTCAAACTACCCATACAACCCACCACAAAATTTCCTATCCACTTCAAGAACCACATTGTTCCGTACACCAGGCCCAGGCATACACCCAGCCTCCGGTTCGCCCGCAATGGCGCGCGCCGGTTCCCCAGAACGTATATACGCCACCACAAAACACCTACCCTCCACCAAGGGCGTATAGAAACCCTCCAAGGGCAGGCTTTCGGGGAAATCCAGATGCTAGGAATGACAGGTTGCGGAAACAGAGAACTTTCACGGAGTTGGGAGAAACCTACACCGCCTTGTTCCATAAGTTGAGGCAATTGGGTTTGGTTAGTCCTGTCCAGACTCGAGAACCAAATCCCCCACCTCAGAATTTAGATCGATCAATCAGTTGTGAATACTGCTCAGGGATGCTCGGGCATGACACCGAGAAATGTTGGAAGTTAAGGCATGCCATACAGGATCTTATTGACACCAATAAGATCGAGGTTCAGACACCAGAAGCTCCTAACATCAACCAAAACCCACTGCCAGCGCACCACGAAACTCACATGATTGAGTTGGTGTATGAGGGAGGAGAGTTGAGAAAACCCTCACAAACAGTGATGATGATTCAAGCCGCCCCAAAGGAAGTTTCAACCAGTGGGGGAACGAGGGTACAGTCACAGGGAGAAAGCGTCAAGCCAGTAGTGATATTGGGAAAGAGTCCGTCCGCCATAACAAGCAAACCCGAGCCAAGCAAGTTGGTAATACCAGGGATCCCGCCCACACCGGCGGTCGTGTTGAAAGGGGTATGTAGAGAACGGGTGACCATAAAGCCTGTGGTCCAGCTGCCGATGATTGACAGCAGGGCTGTGCCTTGGAAATATGAAAAGGCGGTGGTGATGTACAAAGGAAAACAGGTGGAAGAAGTCAGTTGTGAAGCGCAAGGGCTGACTCGATCAGGTCGATGTTTTGCTCCGGTGGAGCTAAGAAGAACCAACCCAGCTGCAACCAAGAAACCTGTGTCCGAAGAAGAGGCTGAAGAGTTCCTAAGGAAGATGAAAGTACAAGACTATTCTGTGGTCGAACAGATGAGAAAAACACCGGCCCAGATCTCACTGTTGTCATTACTGATCCATTCTGAGGAGCATCGTCGGGCCCTGATGAAGATATTGAACGAAGCTCATGTACCCAGTGAGATTTCTGTAAACCACCTGGAAACCATTGCCAGCAAGATTTTCGAGGTGAACAGGGTAACATTCTCAGATGATGACCTACCGGTGGAAGGTACGGAGCATAATAAAGCTCTATACCTAGCTGTCAAATGTGAAGACTCGGTGGTAACTCGAGTATTGGTGGATAACGGCTCAAGCGCCAATATTTGCCCACTATCTACCTTGAACCAGTTAAAGATCGACCACGGAAGGATCCACAAGAACAGTATCTGTGTCCGAGGGTTTGACGGAAACGGAACAGCCACTGTAGGGGATGTTGTACTTGAACTGACCATTGGTCCAGTCCTGTTTACCATGGAATTCCAGGTGTTAGACGCCACAGTATCTTACAACATGCTGTTAGGACGACCATGGATTCATGCAGCAAAAGCAGTGCCCTCCACCCTACATCAGATGGTGAAGTTCGAGTGGGAAAGACAAGAGGTCGTGTTACACGGCGAGGATACAACGTGCATCACGGGCGGAGCCATTGTACCTTTCATAGAGACTTCTGATGACAAAGGTCCTTGGGTCTACCAGATTTTCAATACAGGGTCAGCCAACAAAATTTCTGAAGGAGAAATCATCCCGCACCCTAGGATAGCTGCCGCGACAGTCATGATGGTCTCGGAAATGCTGGGTAATGGATTTGTGCCAGGAAAAGGCCTGGGAGTCGAGCTTCAAGGGATTGTCCAACCTGTCTCCCTTCCTAAAAATCTGGAAACTTTCGGATTGGGGTTCAAACCAACCGCAACAGATAGGAAGCAAGCGCGAAAAATGAAGAAGAGGGTTTGGTTTCTGCCTAAACCGGCGCCACGTCTCTCGAGGTCTTTTGTCAAAGCAAGTGCCAAGGGGTCACCGGCCCCAAAGATTCTAGGACCATTGATCGGTATAAATGAGGACCTGAATCAGAGTTTTGAGAGGCTGTTTGCGGATGTCAGTATGGTGGAAGCTGGAAAAGGTTCCAACAGAGCAGAGATACAGTTTGTGGGGCCCGAGGCCAAGACCAACAATTGGACAGTTACTCCTCTTCCTGTCCGAGGGGAGTCTTGGTAGTAGGCTTTGATTTATGTTTTGTGTGTTTTGTTTTGTCCGGATTATTCAAGGGTGTAATCCAAATTTTACTTTCGTTTTGTAAAAGTGTGAACCCTTTTATCCCGCAAGTTTAATAAAGTTCTTTTCTTTTGTCCCATTTTAATTTTGTTTTGTTCTTTTTCTTTCTGAACAGTTCTCTTTTTACTGGTTCTAATGACATGGCATGCACAGCGGATCTTCGACCTAGTCTAATAAATCAATCTGAATCCGACTCAATGATGCAAGAGGTCGTTTGTGATGATGAATCTGAATGTGACGAAGGTGAAGCCTTCGAAGAGATAAACCGAGAACTGTGCCAATTTGAAGAGAAACCCAAGCCTAACCTAAATGACACTGAGGCTGTGAATCTAGGAGACGCTGATAACGTCCAAGAGACCAAAATTAGCATCCACATTGAGCCGAATGTCAGAGAAGAATTGATCAAAACCCTCATGGAATTCAAAGATGTTTTTGCATGGTCATATGACGATATGCCTGGATTAAGCACCAATTTAGTGGTTCACAAATTGCCCACTGACCCGGCATACCCTCCGGTCAAGCAAAAACTAAGGAAATTTAAAACAGAAATGAGTGTAAAGATCAAAGAAGAAGTAATTAAGCAGTTGCAAGCGAAGGTCATTCGGGTCACTCGATATCCCGAGTGGTTGGCCAATGTGGTACCAGTCCCAAAGAAGGATGGAAAAATCAGGGTATGCGTCGACTACCGCAACCTCAACAAAGCAAGTCCCAAGGACAATTTTCCATTGCCCAACATCCATATCTTGATCGATAATTGCGCGGGGCGCGAGATCGGATCCTTTGTGGATTGCTATGCGGGTTATCATCAGATCCTAATGGATGAGGAGGATGCTGAGAAGACAGCGTTTATTACGCCATGGGGAACCTACTGCTATCGGGTAATGTCGTTCGGGTTAAAGTACGCCGGGGCAACGTACATGCGAGCAATGACTGCCGTGTTTCATGACATGATACACAAAGAAATCGAGGTGTACGTCGATGATGTGATCATCAAATCTTGGCGTCAGGAGGACCATGTGGCAGACCTAAGGAGATTTTTCCAAAGACTCCGAAGGTATGATATCAAGCTTAACCCGGCCAAATGCGCATTCGGGGTTCCATCAGGAAAGTTGCTAGGATTCATCGTCAGTCGACGGGGGATTGAGTTAGACCCATCCAAAATTGAATCCATCCGAGATTTGCCACCGCCAAGGAACAAAACAGAGGTAATGAGTTTGCTGGGTAGACTCAATTACATCAGCAGGTTCATCGCTCAACTCACAGCAACTTGTGAGCCCATATTTCGGCTGCTGAGAAAGGATGCTGCGGTAGGTTGGACGGCAGAGTGTCAGGAGGCTTTCGACCAAATCAAAGGGTATCTGTCTAATCCACCCGTATTGGTCCCGCCTAAGCCCGGGAAGCCCCTAATTCTTTACCTGACGGTCTTGGAAAATTCATTTGGTTGTGTATTGGGGCAACATGATGACACAGGAAGGAAGGAGCAAGCCATCTACTATCTTAGCAAGAAATTCACAGTACATGAGGTCAAGTACACTCAACTCGAGAAAACATGTTGCGCCCTAACTTGGGTAGCTCAGAAGTTGAAACACTACCTGTCTTCGTATACTACTTATCTCATATCCCGTTTGGACCCATTGAAGTATATCTTTCAGAAACCTATGCCCACGGGAAGGTTGGCAAAATGGCAAATTCTGCTCACAGAGTTTGATATCGTCTATGTAACAAGGACGGCCATGAAAGCCCAGGCGCTGGCAGACCATTTGGCAGAGAATCCCGTTGATGAAAAATACGAGCCCTTAAGAACGTATTTTCCTGACGAAGAGGTAATGCATACAAATGAGTTGGAATTGCCCGAGGAACCGGGTTGGAAGCTTTTCTTCGATGGAGCTGCAAACGCGAAAGGGGTTGGAATAGGAGCAGTACTCATTTCCAAAACAGGACGGCATTATCCTGCTACGGCTCAACTACGCTTCTATTGCACCAACAATATGGCCGAGTATGAGGCTTGCATTCTAGGTCTGCGCTTGGCTGCTGACATGGATGTCCAAGACGTCTTGGTCTTGGGAGACTTGGACCTCTTGGTACATCAAATTCAGGGACAATGGGAAACACGAGATCTAAAACTCATACCATACCGACAATGCTTGCATGATCTGAGCAAGCAATTTCGATCGGTGAAATTCAAACACATCCCGAGAGTTCACAATGAGGTTGCGGATGCCTTGGCCACCTTAGCATCAATGCTGCACCACCATGACAAAATGTATGTTGATCCTCTACACATCCAGGTCCGTGATCAGCACGCCTACTGCAATGCCATAGAAGAAGAAGCAGATGGCGAACCCTGGTTTCATGATATCAAGGAATACCTCAGAATGGGGATATATCCAGAACATGCCTCTAGAGACCAAAAAAGAGCCCTTCGGCGTTTGTCGAATGGTTTCTTCCTCAGTGGAGGAGTATTGTACAAAAGAACCCCGGATTTGGGATTGTTGAGATGCATAGATGCCAGTCAAGCAATGACGGTTATGGCAGAGGTACATGCTGGAGTTTGTGGGCCACACATGAGCGGATATGTATTGGCAAGAAAGATCCTTCGAACAGGGTGTTATTGGCTCACCATGGAACACGACTGTATCACTTTCGTAAGGAAATGCCATCAGTGCCAGATACATGGAGATTTGATTCATTCTCCGCCAACGGAGTTACAAACGATGTCAGCACCCTGGCCGTTTGTGGCATGGGGCATGGATGTCATTGGGCCCATCGAGCCGTCAGCATCCAACGGTCATAGGTTCATTCTAGTGACCATTGATTACTTCACCAAATGGGTTGAGGCTAAAACCTTCAAATCAGTAACCAAGAAGGCAGTGGTGGACTTTGTTCATTCCCATATCATCTGCAGATTTGGGATCCCAAAAGTGATCATCACGGATAACGGTGCGAATCTTAATAGCAGCTTGATGAGAGAGGTATGCCAACAATTCAAGATTACACACCGCAATTCCACCCCATATCGTCCCAAGGCGAATGGAGCAGTCGAAGCAGCCAATAAGAATATCAAGAAGATACTGCGAAAAATGGTGGAAGGGTCCAGACAATGGCACGAGAGATTACCCTTTGCTTTGTTGGGTTACCGCACTACCGTCCGAACTTCCATAGGCACAACTCCTTATTTGTTGGTGTATGGAACTGAGGCCGTAATACCAGCGGAAGTCGAAATTCTGTCCCTCCGAATTGTCGCTGAAGCCGGGATTAATGATGATGAATGGGTCAAAGCTCGATTGGAACAGTTGAGCTTGATAGATGAGAAAAGATTGGCAGCAGTGTGCCATGGTCAGCTATACCAAAAGAGAATGGCAAGAACATATAATAAGAAGGTGCGCCCCAGGAAGTTTGAAGTAGGGCAGCAGGTATTGAAGAAGATCCTCCCACATCAGGTCGAGGCAAAAGGCAAATTCGCCCCAAATTGGCAAGGGCCTTATATCGTGACCAGAGTATTGTCCAACGGTGCTTTGTGTTTGACAGATGTCGAAGGTAGATGTGTCGACATGGCTATCAATTCAGATGCAGTCAAGAGATATTATGCGTAATTTCTTTAATTATGGCAATTTTTGGTTTATTTGTTTGTATTTGGCATTTATTGGATAATGAGATGACGGAGGCAATTTTTTTTCTTCTATCCAAACACTTTTTAACCCTTGCTTCCCCCTTCAAGCCTTAAGTTATTCTTTCATACCCCTCTTTTGGAATCATTAATGGAAAAGACATGGAAAAAAAAAGAAGAAAAAGAAAAGAAAAAGAAAATGAAAAGAAGGAAAAGAAAAAGAAGATAAAATATAAGGAAATACAAAACCGTGGGAACTACGTTTGACCTGATTCCTCGAAGAGGATACGTAGGCGTCTCACGGCTCGGTCATAGTATGCATCATAGTGAATATAGGATGCATAATGTACATAGTATGCACAATATGGCACAATGTGCGTAACGCACATAGCTCAACATAAGTGTAAAAAAATAAAATTCCCCAAGCAAGAAAACTGGGGCAGAGGTTATGTTTTAAGTTCCAACAAAGGTTTGATTCCAAAAGTTGTAGCACATCACCCATCAAATTATTTTCATTTTTTCTTTAACCCCACACCAAAACCAACATCAACGTCCAAAAGACCTCCCGATCAATGTTCAAGAGATGCCAAGTCCGGCAAATAAGGCCGAGAATAATACACCGATCCCCAGCAAAGAAGAGGATCGTAAGACTGGGAATGAATTGATGGTCAAGGGAATCTCCAGAAAAGAGGGTCGTATCTACAACACCCCGATTCCCCGAAAGAAATAAAATGAGAGAGTCTTATCGGTGAAAACCTTCACAGGCACCGAGAGGCGATGTAAGATGAGGGACATGAAATGAGAGAGTCTTATTGGTGAAAACCTTCACAGGCACCATAAGGCGCCGGGAGATGAGAGAAAAGAGAGAGTCTCATTAGTGAAAACCCCTCGAAGGGCACTATGAGGCGACAAGACAGATCAACAAAAGCTACCACATTCGAAATGGACACTCCTTTATCATCCCCAACAAATCAAACCATCGGGCAAATCGATTGATACAAATAGACTGGGTCGGGAATCGGTGGTGCACATCATGATCACGGGGACCAGTCATGTCCTCCAGATAAGTTCTTTTGAGTTTCTTCTCCCACCAAAATATTGGTTCAGAAAGATTTTCTCCTTTTTCTATCTTTTATTTCTTTTCCTAAAATGTGTCTTGAAAGGATTTTTCAAAGCTTACTACCAGAAATCGGAGGGGAATTCATCCAATGCAGGATAATACAAACAGTCTTAAAGGCCGATCCCAGGCAATACAGTGATCGTGCCCGGCAATTTTGGAGGAAGTAAGCTCATAAAGGGAGTGGTTTCGGGAGTTA
This sequence comes from Nicotiana sylvestris, assembly GCF_000393655.2. Classification (NCBI taxonomy): domain Eukaryota; kingdom Viridiplantae; phylum Streptophyta; class Magnoliopsida; order Solanales; family Solanaceae; genus Nicotiana; species Nicotiana sylvestris. Next base: position 14,434,544 of record NC_091065.1, read on the forward strand.
AAAGCAGACTCCCACAGCATGTGCTTAAAGATAAAGCAGAAAAGGGGATTAATTGAAAGCCAATCCCCAGCAGGCTAGAGACCCCCAGCAGGCAACTCTGCCCATTAATCAATTATGGGGACATAGAGCAAGAAAGGGGAAGAGAGAAAAATCGTTCGCCGGAAAGGCACCCTCTACCACCACGATTAAAACTGACTAAATACTTTTGTCTGCTACAGAAGAACAAAGGATTGATAATGGCAGCAAGACGCAACGCCAGGGAAACCACCAAAAACCGGGGCAGAAAATTTTCTGCCGATTGTCGAAAATTTTCTCGGAAGAACGGGGAAGCAATTTCAATACATTTAAGTTCTAGGTCGCCCACCAGTATAATGCGGGAATACATTTAAGTTCTAGGTCGCCCACCAGTATAATGCGGGAATACATTTAAGTTCTAGGTCGCCCACTAGTATAATGCGGGAATACTTTTAAGTTCTAGGTCGCCCACCAGTATAATGCGGGAATACTTTTAAGTTCTAGGTCGCCCACCAGTATAATGCGGGAATACTTTTAAGTTCTAGGTCGCCCACCAGTATAATGCGGGAATACTTTTTAGCTCTAGATTTTGGAATCAGTAACCCCACCTGAAGACGGAAGGTTACAACAGAGATCCCCCAAGCAGGAAACAATAAAATCCCCCAGCACCAAGAAGCAGAAGGCTGCAAAGGCAAGCGCGCGATTCAAAAGGAAGAAGGTACGCGTCTCAAAAGAAGCAGTTTGGGAACGTTATAGCATGCCCAACATAACAATTTTGATGAAAAAGCCATACCACCGAAGAAACAATTGAAAGGATTGAAGAAGAGGGCATGTTCCCAGCAGATCAAGCGAAGTGATGAAAACTGGCATTCAGAAAAGGCGAAGGACCAGTATCATCCCCCAAGTTCACAAAATAAAGGCATCAGAGGAAAGCATTAGCCGATAAGAAAGCAAGGCAACAAGAACAAGTTGAAGATAGATGAGACTTCATGATCCATTAGTCTAGCTTAACTTCTTGTTTTTTCCTTTTAGAGCAATGTAACAGGGAGATCGGTTGAGCGGTAGCATCCTGCAGCAGCATGTAACAGCGCACAAAAACAGCGAGCACTACAGTCACACGGTAGTCCCAGCTACCAAAGTTTCCCGAACTACATTGACCTGATTCCTGTTCAGCCCAGGATATGTAGGAAACCTCTGAAGCAAAGGTTCGGTCAAATCTTTTTCAAAAAAATGCTTCACACGGAGTACTCGGACGAGCAAAAATCGCCCGCTTTATCTTTGCGCGAAAACCCTTCGTGTCTTCGGGCAAAGAGGGGCAGCTATAAGCACGTGATTTTTGCTTCACAGACAATCGCTCCAAAAGAAAATAAAAATAGTGACAAATGACTTCGCTGTACAATTTTTCGAGTTTTCCGTGACATGTGTTTGTGGGTCTGTCCATTTTGCATTTAATCATTAATCAAACAAAATACAAAAAAATATGTATGCATTTCTAGGTTGTAATTTAACCATTTTAAATTTTTCTTATATAGGTGTGTGAATAATTGTGTTAAGTATTGATTAATGGGTATTTCAAATTCATTTTTTAATTTAGTTGAATTTTTAAAATTAAAAAACAAAGAAAAAGAGTGCAAATTATTTAGAAAACCGGATTAGGCCTATTTATTTCAAGCTTTTAAGGCCTAAAAACAGCCCAAACACAGGCTGCCCGGACACGGTCCAAACGGCGTCGTTCTGTCCCGTCTAAGCTGGGCCGTTGATCTTGAGTGAATCGACGGCCAGGATTACACCCCCAGATCCATTTAACATAACCCGACCCAATAACCGGTTCAGCCCAGCCCCTCACTTAAACCAAACGACCCCGTTTAAATATCAAACGACCCCGTCTCATTTCTCACCATCAGATCCAAGCCGTTGAGATCATCTGATCTAACGGCTCAGATCCAATCCCCTACTCCGTATATAAGATTTCCCTCACACCCTATGCCCCCTATCCGAACCCCACCCTTCACTCGTCTCCTTCCCCAAGCCCTGAAACCCCCAAACCCTAACGCCGCCCTAGTTTCCTTTTCACCAGAACCCGACGGCATGAATGCTGGTGACCACCCCCTTCACACCCCTGAAGCATCCAACCACCCTGAACACGAATCCACTAGCCATGTACCTCGAATCACCTCCTATTGTCTCGAATCTGGATTTGAAGATTCGAGACAAAACTCGATCTATACCAAACCTCCCTATCTTCATACCAAGACACCCCCCTGACCTTCCTCGTGACCAAACCAAGCTTGGTTTGGTCCGAATCTACCCACAACTCCCAAAAATCCAGATCTGAAAATCCAGACTTTAGAACACATGCACATGGGGAATCCGGATATCCTTAACGGGGGTTTGAGGTCTAATAGACCTTAATCAAGGTGTTCTCATGTGAGAACACCCTGATTAAAGTTTGTTCGGCCTCAAAGGGTCAATGTCGAGTCAGATTTGGTTCAGTTTTGTCTGGACATTTTTGGTAAGCTTTCTTTTCCTTTTTGTTTTATTCAACTGCTAGTTAAGTATGTTAGCATGTTCTGTTGTGTTTGTTCGGTGTTTTCTGATACTTTTCTTAATTTCTTCCGTCTTTGTAAAGACCTTTTATTTGGTCAATTGTTTTCTGTGTATGATTTGAATGTATTCTGTGATATACATGTTCGATTAGATTAGTCGTCAAATGAGTTAATTCATATAGGTTCCCAGTGATTGAACAAAGTTGTCTGAAGTCATTCGGGACTCTGTACGTGTTGTTTATATGAACGATTGATTGTTATGTGTTACGATTAATATAGTCGAGTCGATATATGTCGTCAATTAGTTTCAGTCATTAATGGTAACAACTTGATTCATGTTGTTTATTTTTGCTGTGATCGTATTTGAATCCCATTAGGAACTGAATTGTATTGCCTATTGATTTTGTTCAAATTGAATTAAAGAACATCTAGGGGAAGGTTATAATGGCAGTTCAGACTTTGATTTTAAATATGATGCCATGTTTATTTGGTTTAGACCGTGGGCAGCCTGTGTATGGTTAGCTTTAAGGAATTAAAATAATGGGACAGCATGTGCTGTCAGATTATATTCCTGCTGCCCATACTTTGGTTAAATAAACAAGAGATTAGGACACTTTAACAACAAAAAGAGAGAGGGGCTGTCAGGGATTTCATGGGAGTTTTGTTATTTAAAATAAGTGAGTGGAAAAACAACAGGGAGGGGGAATTTTGAGTTGTCAAACAGACTGCAAAGTGTTAAGGTTAGGCTATAAAAGAGGCAGACCTTCCATTAGAAAAGGAGGAGTTCATTTTTTTGGAGTCTTGAGAGATTCTGTGAGTAAGAAAACTGAAAAAGGAAAAACAGAAATAAATTTCAGAACATTGTGAATGAGTATTGCCTAGAAGAAACTGTGTAAGAGTCCAGTTTGATCAGGTTGTCTTTGTGGTTTTGCTTTTCTGTCGTTTGCCAAGCTTTCTTGTGGTCATTGGATTTCTGTTGCTGTTACATTCAACATTCTGGGCTGTTATTTCCTACTCTGTTTTTCTGGGATTGTTTATTTGTTGCTCGACTCCTTGCTGAGCTTCATCATTGTTGGCTGGTTGTTGTTGCTGTGTTGTTGCTGTGAATCTGCTGTTGCTGTTGTTTGCTGTGTACTACTCAGCTGATCCTTTTCCTTCTTCTTTTGTTCCTCTATACCAGGTACACAACTAATACTGTCCATGTAATTTGAAAGTCGAGCATGAATACAAAAGGGAAGATTTGAAGACATCTATGTCCACATGTAGTTGCTATATAGATGATCATGTAGTGTGTAATGGTTTACAATCTTGTTTGGGTATTGGAGTTGGTCCTTTCATATAGTGAATACAAAAAATGTAGTATGGTTTAATATCATATGTCGGTTAGGTTGACAGACAAAAGGATTGGCAGTATACTAGGCTATGTCTTGGAAATTAGTTGTGTTTTGTAATTAGCATTCTCTTTTAATGCATGTCAAAGAATAAAACTATCCGCCTCAGTTAATTTTCATTCTCTTTTGATAAACTGCCTCGTTATAATTATCAAGCCACACCCTTATAACAATTAGCACAAGTCCGCGCCCCTCAACCTTATGAAGGTCGAGCCCAGGTCAAAACAGACCAAACAGACCCGCCTCGGATAAACAGTGGCCCAGGTCTGGCCCATTCCGCATGAGCTGGATTTGGGCCCATAATGTTCGATCAGCTGTCCGTATGCATGGTCATGTTTCCTTATTCTGTAAAAGCATTTCGGATCCTGCTGTAAATAATCTGCAAGCATGTAAATAATTAAGAGATTTTCTTTTATTTTAGAGACGAACTTAATAGGAAATATAGTCATTATAGGTTTATCCTTTAAAATAAAAATGAGACGAGCCTCGACAAACAAAAATGTAGAAGCTGCGGGGCCCTCTAAATGTATATATTAAATACTTAGATTCCGGGACGGGCCGTTTAGCAAATTTCACGGCCCTTCCCAAAATAATAACACGATAGTCTCTTTAGGTGCGTGTTTAATAATCTACTTTCTTAAAACTTGGGGTGTGCATTTCATGCGACCCAGATCCAAATCCCAAAACATCAAATAAAATATGTTCCAGATTGTGGGTGCATTTCATGTGACGCAGTCCAAAGACATGTTTTAAGCGATGTTCACATCCTTTTGAAATAATAACAATAAAGCGGTAAAAAGTTAAAATTGGCACATTGGTTCATAATGGTATTTAAAATCAGATAAATAAGCCGAATATGACAGTTGAGCGACCGTGCTAGAACCACGGAACTCGGGAATGCCTAACACCTTCTCCCGGGTTAACAGAATTCCTTATCCGGATTTCTGGTGCGCAGACTGTAATATGGAGTCATTCTTTTCCTCGATTCGGGATTAAAATTGGTGACTTGGGACACCCTAAATCTCCCAAGTGGCGACTCTGAAATTAATAAACCGATCCCGTTTCGATTGTCCTTTAATTGGAAAAACTCCCTCGTACCCTCTCGGGTATGTAAAAAGGAGGTGTGACAGGGTCCCTCCTCTATCTCACTGCCAATCGACCTAATATTGTTTTCAGCATAGGGTTGTGTGTGAGGTTTCAATCAAATCCCAAGGAATCTCACTTGAAGTCTACCAAAAGAATACTGAGATATCTCAAAGGAATACAGGAACTGGTGTTGTATTATCCATCAGGTGACAGTTTTAATCTGATTGGGTATGCTGATGCAGACTTGCATGTTATTTTGTGGATAGAAAAATCACTTCTGGAATGCCTCACTTCTTAGGTTCATGTCTTATCTCTTGGAGAACAAGGAAGCAGAATTCAGTGGCTTTGTCAACAGCTGAAGCTGAATATGTAGCTGCAGCATCCTGTTGTGCTCAACTTCTATGGATCAAGCAGCAACTTGAGGATTTTGGGGTACTCACTAAGAGTGTGCCCCTTCTATGTGACAACACCAGTGCACTCAACATGGCCAAGAATTCAGTTCAACATAAAAGGACAAAACATATTGATGTGAGGCATCATTTTCTGAGAGATAATGTGGAGAAAGGGTTGATATGTATAAAGTTCTGCAGCACAGAAGATCAAATTGAAGATATTTTCACCAAGGCACTAAGTAGGGAACAGTTTGAAAGAAACAGAGTAAAGCTGGGACTGTTGAAGCCAAATTAAGAACCTGATTCCTCTTTGGCTGGCTCTTATCCTTAAGAAATAACTTGCTCAAAGTGTTTTCTGGCCATGTCTAACTCACTTCAATACCGTTGCAGGTAAACACGCATGATAAGCATAGAGGTGATAGATGCAGTGCATGAATGATAAAAGAGGAATGATTCTTTTCAAAAAAAAATCAAGAATCAAGTTCTTGTACCAAAGGTTAGTAGTTCTGTGCATCCTTTTAATACACGTCTTAAAAAGGGTACAAAATACAATTGCCATGTCATCAACATTTTAGATCCTACTGTCACGGCTCTTTAATTCAAAACATTCCATCTCCCTCTGAAACATTACAATTCTTCACGCCCAGTCGCCGTTTCAGAACCGATGCTTATTCCTCTCCCTTCATAATTATCCTTTCCTTTTAAAAACCCTCTCTTCTGCTCTTCTTAACCATAAGTCCTACACTTGAATCACCCAAAAAGGAAGGATAATCATACCACTTCTTTCAATGGCTGAGAAAACTTTCGATCTCTCTGCCTCAGCTGCAACTACCATTGACCCATCTATGGAACCTTTCATTTTCACTGAGCCTTTCTCACCCTCTATCACCCCTGCTGCTGCAGTCGCACCTTCCCCCGTTTCCCAATCTCTTCCCAACTCAGAAACTATTGAAACTATTGTTCCGTTCTCCCCATCATCTATTGTTCCCACCAGTCAAACCCTAAGTGGAGAACAAGGTCAAAATACTGAGTTCACAAAGGGTTCTGCTATTGTTGCTACCGATTCCATGGTTGTGGAAGCACCGATTGAAGAAGAGAAAGATGTCGTAACTGTGTTTGTAGTATCCGCTGATGGGGTATTGCATGAAATTACATCCCAAAAAAATGAGGCACACAGTGTGGAGGAAGAAGGGGCCATTGTGGCTGTTGAAGGGGATGCAATAGCATATACTACTGGGGCATCACAAGAGGAACCTGATCCCTCTTCGGAGGACCCAGGTTGGGGCTCTCATCCCCAGGACAATGTTGTTCCTATATTTGATGTTGTGCCCCTGGAAATTCAAGCATCTGAAATGCAATCCAGTGATGAAGAAGACCTAGACAATGTGGCTCTTGATGCGTTCATAAGTAAGAGAAGGGTTGTGTCCACCCCTGAGTCTAAAATCAAATGACCTGCTACCAGGCTTCAAGTCAAAGTGGCTTACTACTCTGCTCTCCAAAAGAGCAAGAAGAGTAGTAAGAAAAAAAGAAGAAAGTTGGTGAAGGATGGTATACCTGTAAGTGATAAGGCTATCCCTGTAGTCGAGGTGGAAGAGGGAACTCTAGAGGAACCTGGTTCACTTGTTAGGCGGTCCTCGAAAAAGACAAAGCCTATTTCAATAGAGAAAGAGTGAACATCTAAGTCTAATATGAAGGAGGTAGTGAGTGAGTTTTCCATATCTGATGACGATGTACTAGTTAAGTCCGAGGGAAAAAGGCAAAGTCAGTGGAGAGAAGTCTAGGAAATGCAAGTCTGAATCTTTTGAAGAACCTAGTTCAGTGAAGAAAATGAGAAGTGAAGTTAGCCTTGGCTCTGAGCACCTGAGGCATCAAAAAGTTCTGATGGGTCGTACGTTTGACCCAGCAATCTCTGAGATGGTTGGAATGCGCCAAATTCTGGAAATGGTCGAGTTTCAATGTTGGGTGCATCTATTTCACCTGGATGCACCTAAGGTGTATGAGGAGGAGGTACAAAGTTTCTTCGCTAGCCTCTTTCCAGTTGATACTGACCATGTCTATGCTTTGGTGAATGGGGTAGACATCGTCTTTGATGTAAAATTGCTTGGAGAGATTCTAAAAGTTCCTACAGTTGGGGTGTCAAGTGTACGAGATGTTTGTCAGTATAACTTCAGAAATGCTAATCAGAAAGGGGACCAGATCCATAAGAAAGCACTACTCCCTGTTTACCAGCTGCTGTTTGAATTAGTTAACAAAGTCCTGTTGCCTCGAGCTGAAAGGAGGTCAGTGACTTCTAAGTCTGACCTATTCCTAATGGAGAAACTGGACGGTTTCAATCCTGTTAGTCTGCCTGCTATTATTATTGTACACATGCAAAATGTTGACACCTTCAAGGACGGTAATCATGGCCTTCCTTTTGGATTCTTGCTTACTCCAGTGTTCAAATTCTTAAAAGTTCCACTAGGAATAGGTAAAGTGGGGACTCGAAAGCAGACCTTCTCACAGAAAACTTTGGAAGAGTGCAAGTTTGTGGAAAAGTATGGGGGGGGGGGGTAGGAAGTACATCAACCATTTCTCAGCTTATCAACACCCAGAACAGTGCAGTTGAGGAAATTCGTTGGTTGAAGGCCGGGAATGCTATCCTGGAAGGTCAGCAAGCCCGAGGGATTACCATGTCGAATGATGAAGTGGCTCGTTTGACACAAGAGAATGCTGATCTCAGGGCGCAAGTTGAGAACCTGAAGGCGGAACTGCTCAACGAGCAAAAGTCGGCAAACGCCCGAATAGACCTCGTTCTCCAGACACTTGCTGTAGCTACCAAGCCTTTTACTCCTAGTTCCCCCTAAGTACTTGTGAGCACGTGATTTTTACCCCATATGATTTACTCCTACAGAATCCCAAAGAATTAGATTTTTCTTTTAATTATTTGTTATTTTAGGAATTATTGTAGAATTTTTTTGATTATTTGCATTTTTTTGTGTGCATGTTTAATTCTATTTAATTCATGAAAAATACAAAAATACATTGCATTTGCATTTAGGATTTAATTTTGCATTTTAGATTAATTAGGAAATTAGTTGTTTTATAAAATATAAAAAATCACAAAAATAGTTCATGCTGCATTTTAACTCTTTAATTTTGAATTTTGTAGCTTTTCTTTTAATTTAGGAGTTATTTAATTTTTGTAAATATTATGTTGAGTATTTAATATAATTTGGTAGGTTAATTTAATTTTTAAGAGTTAATTTAGGTTTTTATTTTAATTTGAAAAGAAATAACAAACAACAACAACGACCCAATATAATCCCACAAGTGGGGTCTGGGGACGGTAATATGTACGCAGACCTTACCCCTACCCCGAAGGGTAGAGAGGCTGTTTCCAAGAGACCCTCGGCTCAAGAAAGCAACAAGAGACGATATATTAGTACCATAAAAATGCATAATAAAATAACATAACATAAAATAATAAAAATATAAAAGATACGAAATACAAAATACAAAATATGAAATATGAAATAGATGGCTGGTATAGTAAAACTAGCATGAAAAGCCCTGCATCAATAGACGACCAATGGCATCCTCAGTCTAACTCCTAACTAGATAGTCTCACTTTATTGTGTTGTAGAAATATTCACAACTTTCCCCTAACCTACAACCCTAATGCGCGACCTCCACAATTCCCTATCAAGGGCCATGTCCTTAGTAATCCTAAGTCGCGCCATGTCCTGTCTGATCACCTCTCCCCAATACTTCTTAGGTCGCCCTCTACCTCTCCTCGTGCCCACTACAGCCAGTCGCTCACACCTCCTCACCGGTGCATCAGTGCTCCTCCTCTGAATGTGCCCGAACCATCTGAGTCTTACTTCCCGCATCTTGTCCTCCATGGGGGCCACGCCCACCTTCTCTCGAATATCTTCATTCCTAATCTTATCCATCCTTGTATGCCCGCACATCCACCTCAACATCCTCATCTCCGCTACTTCATCTTCTGGATGTGTGAGTTCTTCACCGGCCAACACTCAGTCCCATATAACATGGCAGGCGTAACCACTGCTCTATAAAACTTACCGTTTAGTAACGGTGGTACTTTCTTGTCACACAAGACTCCCGAAGCTAAAAGAAAAGGATTTGAAATTGAAAAGGAAAAAGAGAAGAAATAAAAGAGAATCCGATTTTGGGATTTTGCAATTAATTTTCCCCCAGGCCCAAACGATTTTTCCCCTGAACCCGTTCAACCTGGCCCAAACCCATGTCCCCAACCCGGTCCGCCTTTCTTATTAACCAAACGACACCATTTGGAGTTCCCCCATTTAAACTAATCATAGCCCTTCATCTATCCATATCCAACAACCCAAATCATTTCCCCCATCCCCTTTAAAAGTGTCTGAACCCCCCTTTCATTAACCTAGTACTGTGAACTACTTCACTTCATCTCCCTCATCTCCATGAACCCTAGCACCGCCATGAATTTTCCACAATATCCAGCCGGCGGCGTCACCTCTAATCCGCCCCAAATTTAACCCACAACACCCCCATGACTTCCCCTATCCCAATCCCTAACTAGTTTCCCCCAAATCCTTTTAGAATCCGTCGAATCTTCAATTAAGACGACCCGATCCCGAACCCTAAAATCCCAAATCTCCCAAATCGGCAAGTTTTGTTAAAGGATTGGAGTCGAGTTTGATTTTATTCATGTGTTCTCGACGAGAACACATGATTAATGTCAATATCGGCTAAAATCGAAGGTGTTGAAGAACTTTTCAATTTCTACTGTCCAACCGTCTCTTAGGTACTTGTTCTTTTTTCTGTTTGCTTTTCTTTTCTTCACTTTTCATTTTTATTTCTCATCTCATCTTCTTCTGCTTCTTTCTTTTCTTTCTTATTTCTTCTATTTCTTCAAATCATTTTGGTATACATGCTAGTTTTAGGTCTATTTTTAATTAGCACGTTTTTGGTTTGTTGTTCGATTTTGTTCAAATGCCTGTTTGTTTCTATTTTTCCTTGGGCTCAGGACCTCATGAGTCCTTACGACTCTGTAAGTTAATATTTTGTGGGTTTTTATTTTGATTGAATTGAGGTTTTGAAAATTAGAAGCCCAAAGAAGGGAATTAAATCGAGTTTTGGCAAGCCCAGGTTTGGGGCTGAACCTTGGGTCAATTTGACCCATATTTGGTCAAGGGTAAATAGTAGAGGTTTAAAGGTTATTTTAGGGATTTAGTCTAGGGAATCTTGTATAACTAACTTAGGAAGCTGCTAGGAAGGTGGGTTTGGGAGTGACCTAGCAAACAGATTTTAAAACTAAGGATTCACTCGCAAAAACAAAAATTCGAAAAGGAGTAATGGGCAAATAACTTGACTCATTTCTACTGCCCTAGTTGCTCTCTACAAAAGGCTCTTACTTCTTAATCAAGTCAGATTTGGGGAGAGAATTAAGAACACTGAAAACTTTAGGAACGACTGAGTTTTTTCTAGACTCTAAAAATACAGAAATTTGGCTTAGAATTTGCTTGGTTTTTCTCCTTGAGTTCCCTGTTTAGTCTGATTTCTCAAAAGCTCCAAAGAATCATACTCATTCTGGTTTCAAAAGTAATTTAGAAGAACTGGTTTTTGTGGTTTGATTTGCTGAAGTTGCAAGTTGATACTGCTGCTGATTTTCTCTCATTCTACTTTTGTTTTGATTTTTCCAGGTAATTTTGGCCCTCAGTAAATGTGCAGTGCTGTGTTAAAACCATGTAGTTGATTGGTACATTGTGAAATGAATGTAATCTGCTGCATATTAGTCTCTCTTCTTCGAGGATTAATTGTGTTTTGTTTTAAGCTTTGCTACTTAAGTTGTATTGCATAACATTAGTGTAGATACAATATTTTTTTCCATTTGGATAAAATTTGTTGCTCTAGTACTCATGTTGTTTGGACAGTTATGATGGAAACTCAATGAACAATAGGTCTAGTTAAATCAGCAGCTAAATTCTACAATCAATCATGTTAAATAGTGTAATTTGGACTGTATTTGAGCTCTCTGCCTTGTATTTTATTTGGATTGTTATAGTATGATTTGTGGTATACAAATAACACTTTACTTCATGAAGTTGATAACTGAATGGTTCCTAAGTTAGTAGTTAGTCTATTTAAGTTGTATTCCATGTTGAATCCATGTTCCCAAGCATATGCATATGTTTTGAAGTCTTGTCAAGTATTCTAATGAAAACTGAGTTGAAGGCTGGTTATGTTTCGATAGTAAGACTAATTGTGTGAATGGTTATAATGTTTAAATGTAGAATTGTTCACATAACAGTCTCATAAGGTTGATTTGCTATTGTATGTGTTAAGAGAGGTTTAATTGAGGTTTAAATCTCACAATTGCATATGAGTTAGCTGAGGACTGATTTAAATATGATTACTATACATCTGTGTATTATGGAAAACCAATCAGACCCCTATTGTTAGATTTAATGTTCAAGTGTCGTTTTTACAAGCTGTAAGGACTCGATCTCGAGTCCTGATTTTCCCCTGCCTCATCTTAAGAGATTTTGTTTTCCTTTTGGGCCAGGATTTTGAATCCAATCCGAAATGGGGGGTTTGCATTCCCAGCCCTTTTTGGGCCTGCATTTCGAGCCCATCTGCTTCTCTTTAACTTTGATACGGGGTGTTCCAAATAGCAATTGGGCCTACTGTTAGTTTAGGCCCCTCCCAATAATTGAATACTTGTCTTGTTTTAATATCAGTCTCTTAATGATAGAGTTTGGTTTGAACCATTCACTTGAAACAATAGTTCAAATTCCCTTAGTGCTTAATTAATTAGATTTCGTTAAATAAGTTTGAGGTGTACCATATTAAATAACACCAATAGTTTATGGCCCTCATAATAATAAAAAAAAATAAGAAATCATTTAAACAATTAGATTTGAGGCGAGCCATATTAAGTAAGATACAATTTATGGCCCTCAAAAGTTTAGTTCAAACATCCATTAAAATTATAATCGAGGTGCGCCATAGTGCAAAATTGGATAACCCATGGCCCTCGGATAATCAATATTAACTCTTTTTAAATTGAGGTGTGCCATCAATTGAATTTTTCACGGCCCTCGCAAATATTGTTTTAAACTTGAAATTTCGTAGTTGCTTTAGGCACGCTATTTTAAATTAATTTCCTTAAACTCGAGTGTGCATTTCATGTGACCCAACTCCAATTCTCAATAACGTTAAATAAAATATGTTATGGATCGCGGGTGCATTTCATGTGGCATGGTTCAAGGCGTGTTTTAAATAAAGTTGAATCTTCCTAAAAATAATTAAAAGTGGTTTAATAGTTTGAAAATACACCATAGGCTAAAACATGCATTAAAATCAGATAATACGCCAATTATAATAGTTTAAGTGACCGTGCTAGAACAACAGAACCCGAGAATGCCTAACACCTTCTCCCAGGTTAACAGAATTTCTTACTTAGAATTTCTGGTTCGCAGACTTCAAAAGGAAAGTCGAATTTTCTCGATTTGGGATTAAAAAATTAAACCGGTGACTTGGGATACCAATTCAAATATTCCAAGTGGCGAATCTAAAAAAATGAATAAATAATCTCATTTCGAATAATGTCACTTTAATTGGAAAAACTCCCTTATATACCTTCGGGGTGTGTAAAAAGGAGGTGTGACAGTAGCCCTTCAGTGACCAATTTTCTGGATATGTTTCTTATGTTTTTGTTTCTTTGTTGATGGTTTGGTGGATGTTTTTTTGCTTTCTTTTTTTGATGATTGGGATGAAACACTACTGCTCCCGCTAGCAAGTCCAAATGTTGCCTCTCTCCTTTTTCAAAGGCAGAGGCATATTATATCTTTATTAATATCAATCCTCATTTTATTATGTCAGTACTCTCTCTCTGCGTGTTCTATTCTCTATCATGATTGTGTGCACATATGTGGCATGAGTTAGCTTCGGTGGACTTCTTTATGCTGTTATTCTTTTTAATGATACCAAAATGGGGAAAGAATAATATACTCAGGGGGAACACACATTGGGGAACTGGTTCTTACTGCTCTGATCATGTAAACTATTGTTACAATAAGGCATAGTCTCAGGGGGAACTCTCTGTGTTCCCTGATACTTTAAACCTGGTACTGCCCTAATTCCACCTTATAAATGTTAAGTTTGTCATCATCAAAAAGGGGAAAATTGATAGATTTTAAATACTCTTGCCTTATGTTTTGATGATCTAACAAACTTACTGTTAAGAACCAGATAGGGAACCTGACCTACTTGAACTGTTGCAAGCTTTAACAGATTCGAGCTAAAGGTGAACTGCTACAGCTTCAAAAGCTAGGAACCTACACAAGGACCTGATGCTCTTGTGGTTTCCTCATATCAGTATAGAGTCAATTGGACACAGCTTGAAATGAAGTGACTGACGACACTGTTTCTATCGCACTGCACTGTCCTCCCACTCATTCGCTAACCAAACAAAGTACTCACATCATTTTAAGTGATATGATCAATATGTACCCTCAATGAGCTTTATACAAAATATGACTGGAAGGTTTCTGTTTCTCATTCAAGTCTCTTGCAAAAACAGAGAAATTAATCCTCACAAGCTTGAAGAACAAGGCTGAATGCAACTATGGACCAGTTCCTAAAAGATAGCCTGTTGTTATCCTAGTTGAGTTGTAACCTTGTTATTGTACTTATTGTATCTCCTAAACTGCTTACATAGAAGCGTTTGATTAGGAATCCTCTTGAAAATCCGTAAACTCCTTGAGTTTATGTTGTGACTAGATTTAGTCATAAGTTGAATTCTTTGTAATTGTAGAGTTACAAAGTGTCTTGTGGTGAGAGCATCACACGTTAGAAAAAGCCTTTGTAACAAGGAAGTCACAAAGTGGCTTGTGGTAAGAGTACCACAAGTTAGTTGAGTAAATCCTTTGCAATAGGAAGTATTGTAAAGTGGCTTGTAATAGGTAGATTACAAGTTAGTGAAGTTAAAAGCCTACATGTGTAGATCGTGGTTTTTTGATCCCCTTGTGTGGAATTTTTCCACGTAAAAATCCTCTGCCTTATTTACATACTGCTTTATTAGCACTCTTAGCAGAATCTTGTAGAGGACCAGGTATTCTACGGTTTGGTGGACCCATACAAACTAACAGATTAGTTTGAATGGAAACGGAGTCACTTTGAAGTGTCGGGTCGGGAAAATAATCCATGAAACAACAGAATTGGCTCTTGGTCATAAACTGTGAATCAAACTTAATGTCATTTTATTTTATTCTTATTATTTTTATCGCTAGCAGCATATTTAGGCCGACCACATTCAGGCAGGCAAATTTTAGGTTCGCATTTTTTTTTTATTTGAGGTAAGAGTTCATCCCCTTTAGTTATATTCAGGGGAATACCCCGTAAGTTTTGTAAATATTTTTTATCAGGGAAATGCCCTGTCGTACATATAAATGGAGGCCATGGCGAACATTGTAGACGAAGTAGCGTAGGATAATTTAGAACTTTAATTTTCCTTCTTTTAATTTTCTTTCATCTAGGTAGGGACGACCTCGAGCCTCTTTTGTGTTTATTTTCCTTTTTTGTGATTTTACCTTAATTTGAATATTTTAAAAGCCAGCTAGATCGAGTACGCACCCGTGATTTTCATGGGACTTGGGGAGTGCTTAACACCTTCTCCCCGAGTCAAATGAACTCACTTACCCGAATCTCTGGTGCAAACTGGTTTAAGAGTTAAATGTGTTTTGAAGAAAAATTGTTATTTCAAAAAAAGAACGGTGACCTGATACACCGAAATCAAATGTCACGTGGCGACTCTAAAAATTCCTCTTGAACACAATTCTTTGTCACTTTCTAATTGGAAACCCTTTTGAGCTTTACAAATCACTTTTATTATTTTAAAAGGGGTTAGTGAGGTAAATAAGGGGCGTGACAGCTCTGGCGACTTTGTTGGGGAGTTGTAGGTTCGAGCTGATACTTGATCTTGTTGGTTTTTAGGATATTCGATTGAGGTGTTTGTTTTCTTTATTTTCTTTGTTTATTTGCTTTGTTCGTCTTATTTTCTGTTTTGTTGGTTATTTATTTATCGTTTTTCCTTATATGTTTACCGCTTTATAACTATCATCATTTGCATAACCATGGGTCTTCTTTCTGCAATAAGTCTTCCGGAGTACGTTTGAGCGTACACGGCCTTTTGTGAGTCACCCGTGTCTTTAGGGGGTGGCGTTGGAGCGTGGAGTGGGCGGACAGCTGAGCAGCCTCCATCGACCACGTGCCGCACGAATTGCCTTGTCTAGTGAGCCCTCAATCTTAGGTCAGCCTTTAGGTCATGCTTATTTGCATAATGTCACTTATACTTAGCAGGGCTCGGTCCCAGGCACTGTGTCCCTTTGTAAGAGGTCTATCCAAATTATATCAAAACGGGCTCATGGCCCAAAAAGACATTTGATCATTTCTATATGCTAAATGTTGCATTCTTTTAGGGTAAGTGGGTCATTTGGCGGACCAATGAGATAAAAAGAGGGTGAGGTATAAAATAAAGAAAGTAGGACACAATTATTTTTCTTCTTTTACAACTTTTTCAAGAAAAAAAAAAAGAAAAGCCAAAACAAATACAAAAAAATGAAAAATCCAAAAGATTTTGCACTTTCCCATCATTTTCCAGAAATAAAAAAAAAGGAGAAAAAAAATCCAAAAAGATTTTACATTTTCCATCATTTTTCAAAAAGACAAAAAAATATAGTTTTTCCTAATTAGTTGCATTTTTAAAAATAACTTTCTCTCATGTCCAATCTTCCCGAACTACACATACCTGATTCTCGTCTTTCGGTGCGGGATACGTAGGCAGCCCACATAGGGTCCGGTCTTCCTAGCAAGTCTTAGGTTCTTGGCTTCGCGGGGTCTTAGCCAAATCTTACATGTCTGGCCACATCGGTTGTTTTTGCAAAATAGGGCTATTTTCTAAAAGTGGTTTGTTATCCCATGTCTTAGAGCCCTAAGTCCACAACAAGGTGTCTTCTCAATTTTAAGGTCCATTCCTGTTGAATTTGCATGTCTAGCCATTTTTGGCCACATCGGCCATTCTTGCAAAATGGGACCATTTTCGTAAAAGTGGTTCAATGACCCATGTCTTAGAATCTTGAGTACACAGCTAGGGGTCCCATTCCTTTGAGGCCCATCCTTGTTGAATTTGCATTTCTAGCTGCGTTTGGCCACATCGACCATTTTTGCAAAATAGGTCACTTTTGCAACGTATTTTCTAGGGTCATAATTATTGGGAGTTTGAAGCCATATAAGCCTTATTGAGGTATTTTCATATCTTTGTGGTCACCTTTGTTGAGTTTACGCTAATAGCAACTCTTGGCCACGTAGGTTAATTTTCAAAAAATAGCCCAATCGTGGCTTGCATGTGTCCAATAGGAGGTGTTGTGGCATCACATAGTGTCTCGAGTCACTAACTCTATTTGGTCTTATTTTTCTCATTTAAGTATGGATCCATTTGCTGGATCTTGAGCATGACAAACGCCCCAGGTCCATCCAGTCAAGACCACTGCATTGAGAGCTTGTTTGAAGAGACTTTTTTTATATTTTGAGTTTGTTTTCATGTTTTCTTTTACTTTCTTGTCTTGTATGATAGTTTTGAGTCTTTTAGGTGGTGTAAGAGTTTGTCGAGTCTTTTGTCATCGTACTTCCCATTTGTATTTGAAAAAAAATATAGTAATAAATAAAAAATCCAAAAAGCTTTTGTTTTTAGTTTATTTTGTCCATCATTTTTTAGAATTACGCTTGATCTGATTCATGAGAGACATGATACGTATGCAACCTATATAGGGTTCGATCGAATCATTTTTTAAAACTAAAAAAAAAAGATGAAATTGTGGATGTGAGAAATGAGAGGAAAGAAAAGAGTGTTTATCAGAAAGAAAAAAGAGGAAGAAAAATGAGCTAGCTAAGAAGTGCTAGAAAAGAAAGAAAAGAGAAGATTGAAATGAACAAAAGTGGGATGATGCCAAATGACCTTGTGACCCTTGAAGTCATTCTAGAACCGTTAATTGTTGCTAGGGGCATTGCACGCAATGTGATATTTCTATCTGATCAATGCCCTAACGCTAACATGTTGGCTTTGTTTTGCTCCTCTTTGTTACTTTCATTGTTATCATAATAGAGGGTGGTTAGTTTGTGGCACTTTGGCGATTCGTCCATACAACACAAGGTCAAAAATCAAGGAAGTCATGGCTAGCAAAGACTTGGACACAAGTGTTGTTGATCCACCTAAGGAGATTGTTGAATCAAAATCTAAGTTGAAAGAAGAGGTCCTAAGGTTTAAAGGACAGATGGCCAAAATGTACATGGTCTGGATTAGTGGGCTTCCTCCACCATTATTTCCCATTAACTACACTAAAAGCCTCATCACCATTCCGCCATTGTCACAAATCCAGATTCCTACTGATGCTGATATCTCCCCACAACCTTTTCACACTCCACTACCCAAAAGTACCTCATATCCCGCTCTCTTGACCACTCATGTTTTTGCAGCCCCTCCACAAGCTACCCTTCACCGATCCTCTAGTGAGCCCGCATTCCAAGATCTAGATGTCCAACACTATGCTCCATAACCAATTTTCAAGGTTTCGGGTCCATATTCCTACACTCCTCATTTTGAGCTTCATGTTGAAATTCAGAAACCACCCAAGAACACAAAGCAAGAGGAGATATTTAGGAAAGTAAAGAGTCTAGAGCAATCATTGAGAAATATGTAAGGATTAGGAAGTCAGGTGAGTGTGGCTTATAAGGATTTGTGTTTGTTCCCTGATGTCCAACTGCCTACCGGGTTCAAGATGCCGAGGTTTGATTTGTATGACGGACATGGGGATCCTGTAGCCCATCTAAGAGGTTATTGCAGTAAGATGAGAGGCGTCGGGGGGAAAGACAAATTACTGATGGCATACTTCTGCCAAAGTCTGAGTGGTGCGGCTCTAGAGTGATACACCCATCAAGATGCTAGCAGGTGGTACACATGGGATGATATGGACCATGACTTTGCCCAGCACTTTTAGTATAATATAGAAATTGTCTCGGATCGCATGTCCCTCACCAAGATGGAAAAGAGGCCTAATGAAAGCTTTAGGGAATACGAGCTCAGATGAAGAGAACAAGCTGCCCGAGTCAATCCTCCGATGGAAGAAGCTGAGATGGTTGAGTACTTTCTTCAAGCTCAAGAGCCTACTTACTTTGGGCATTTGATCTCGGCTATGGGTAAGCCTTTTAATAATGTGGTAAAAATAGAGGAAATGGTAGAAAATGGGCTTAAGTCAAGCAAGATCATGAGATATTATGCTTTAAAAGCCACAATACAGGCAATTCAGAATGACACTGGAAGCTTGCTGGGTCAAAAGGAACATGATGATGTTGCCATGGTTGTCTCAGGATCACGACATGGCCCAATGGGTCCGTCTCACCAATATACTCAGCCTCGACCCCGACCCCAACCCCAAACCTATCCCCGAGCTCCACATAATCTATCTCAGTATTATCCTTCGAACAACGTCCGGTCATGTGTCGAACCACTAAGACACCCTAGAAGGCGAGCACCAGCACCGCAAAATCTCCACCAGCCTCTACAAAATTTTCAAGTGCCCTATAACCCACATCCAAGCCAGGGGTATAGAGGGGAACAAAGGTTGAGAGATAATTTTACACCAATAGAAGAGTCCTATGCAAGCTTATTTGAGAAATTAAAGCATTATGACTTGATTGCACCTATTCCTCCAAATCATGTGGACCCACGTGCAAGAAGCTTTGACCCTTCTAAAAGATGTGAATACCATTCCAATGCCCAGGGCCACAATGTTGAAGATTGTCGTGCTTTGAAAAGGGAAATAGAGAAAATGATTCAAGAAAGGATAATTGTGGTCCAAGGCAGTAATACCCCAATTATCACACATAATCCTCTACAGGTACATGACAATGCACAAATTGTTAGGATGGCTTGCAATGATGAAGGGTTGGTCAAAGGAGTCAATGAGCCACTTAGTGAAGACAATGTAATTGAAGTTGGTGAAGGTCCCAGTAATATTGATGTGGAACTCAGTGGCTAAAATGTCGATCTTGGTAATTGGAAAGACACTCCTTTCTTGGCTAGCCAAGAAGGAGTTTTAATGGTTTATTTTGTTGTCATTTCTGTCATCCGGGTTATTTCGGGGTTGTAATCTGGATTTGGTCTTGTGGCTCAAACCCTTCTTCTTCTTATTTTTCCTAGTTCGTTTTATTATAGTAACTCGTCTAGTGTTATCTAGGATTGTTCCAGGGTTGTAACCCATGTCTATTTTGCTTGTTTTGTTGTAACCTTTTTCATCGTCTGCCTAATGTAATCTCATGTTTTTTGTTAGTTCTAGTCAGTTTTGTTTAGGTCACTTTTCCTTTTATAGTTCTTTTTATGTCGACTCTAGTGATACAACATGCACGCATAATTCTCAGCATGGTCTTGAAAGTTAGTTTAATCATGAAGCAATGACATAGTTTTGAATATGATAAAGGATGCATTCGAGAAAATAAGTAAAGATTCACACATTCTGAGATAACCTAAAATTTGAACTGAGTGAAACTGAGGCAGTTAGTCTAGGAAATCAAGAGGTTGATAACAGCATACAGCAAGGAAATGTCTCTCAAGCAGTTTGAGGTAGATCAGTCAGTGCTGAAATGCATTTTTCCACATCAAGATAAGGTTGAGTCAAGTCTGCTTCAAACTGGAAAGAGTCATTCATTGGGACAAAGGTATTGCCCATTGGCACTTTTTATTTGTGTTATTGCCATCAATAGATAATATGTATGATTTCTTTGCTTATCTACGATTGCATGTTTGTACTTGGCATTCTTAAAGTTTGGTATGACGAAGGCATTTTATTCTACTGCTCAAACACTTTAATCTTTTGCTACCCCTTTTGAGAATTAATTTATTTTGTTTCATACCCCTCTTTTGGAATCAGAAGTAGAGCTAGGAACTAGAAAAGAAAAATAAAAAAGA
Source organism: Nicotiana sylvestris (assembly GCF_000393655.2). Lineage (NCBI taxonomy): Eukaryota > Viridiplantae > Streptophyta > Magnoliopsida > Solanales > Solanaceae > Nicotiana > Nicotiana sylvestris. Next base: position 14,454,978 of record NC_091065.1, read on the forward strand.
AAAAGAAAGGAAAAGAAAAAAAGAGAAAAGAAAAAAAAAGAGAAAGAAAAAAAAAGGGAAAAGAAAGAAAAGGAAAACAAAAACAATAAAATAATCCAATTTTGCGTTGGAACTACATTCGACCTAATTCCTTTTAAGGATACGTAGGCAGCCTTACTCTGAGGTTCAGTCCCATCGAAGCAAAAATCCAAAAATAAAATAAAAAACAATTCCCCACACTCCAAGAAACTGGGCAGCCTTCCGACTAATCTTTGAGGATGCCAAATAAAGTGTGTGGTAAAAGTATGATCTTCTTGTATCGTGGGTAATGCCTTGTTCTCAGCACAAAAAGAGAAAATGATAAAATGAGAGAGTCTCATCGTGAAAATCCTCATGGGCACCGTAAGGCAACAGTGAGTTGAGAAAAAGAGCAAAATGAGAGAGGCTTGATGGTGAAAACCCTTCAGGGCACTACAAGTTGAGTGAGGATTGTGAATCAAATAGGACAATTGAAGCGTTGAAGCCCAGTTTCACAACTTAGAGGCATAACAAGAGTTGAAGATTAGACTCACTTGACAGATCAGGCCACTTAATCCAAAATGCATGTCATGGTCAGTGGAGATAGCCTTCAAATAATATTAGTTTCTACTTTGTTCTTTTTTTTGGGTAAAAGTTTTTTTCCTTGTTAGATACCATCTCTTCTCGTTTTTCTCCTTATTTTGTTCCTCTTGTTTTGTTTGAGTCCCTTTTGAGTCTGTTTTTGTTGGAACAAGTGAGAAATGACTCCAAAATCTGCTACCAGCTTTTTAATCACACGAAGCCGATGTCTGGCAAGCACATCAAATTGGCATAAGACGAATGAGAATAGTGGGTGCACTTAGTTGGTGGTAATAGATGTTCTTTGGGATTGAGGTAAAATGCAAAGATTTGGTGTATGTTAGAATACGAGTGCAATGTATCGGGCATAAGGTATTGGATTTGAATGAATCAGGAATATTTCTTGTGATAAGGGCGGTCCAGAAAAAGCGATCAGCCGATAACAAGAACTGTCTTCCAAGTTGAAGTCCAAGTTGATCGTGACAAGTGCAAGAGAAATCGCCCTCATAGTCAATGCCACAAACTAACCACCACATTTTAAACTTACAAGTATTCTTTGTTTGAATAGAAACAAAGCAGTGCAAGCAAGTTGGTTCAAAAACCAAAAAAAAAAGAGAAGAGCCGACAAAGGGAAGTTTCTCAAATCTTTGTCTTTATATGTCTTACTAGTGTGCATAAAATATTGTCATTGCTCTTCACACTTTTCCTCCTAGGATAAAAAGTCCTAGTCTGATGGATTTCCTCCCAATAAAAATCTTAGTCTGATGAATTTTTCTCCTAAGATAGAAAACCTAGTCTGATGAATTTTCTCCTAGGATAGAAATCTTAGTCTAACGAATCGTTCTCCTAAGATAACAAAAAAAGGGACCTAGTCTGACGAACTTTCTCTTAGGATCAAATCTTAGTCTGATAAATTTTTTTCCTAAGATAGAAAACCTAGTCTGATGAACTTTTTCCTAGGATAAAATCTTAGTCTGATGAATTTTTCTCCTAAGATAGAAAACCTAGTCTGATGAATTTTCTCCTAGGATAGAAATCTTAGTCTGATGAATCTTTCTCCTAAGATAAAAAGCCCTAGTCTGATGAATCTTTCTCCTAGGATAAACGTCCTAGTCTGATGAATCTTTCTCCTAAGATAAAATACCTAGACTGATGAATTTTTCTCCTAGGATAGAAATCTTAGTCTGATCAATCTTTCTCCTAAGATAGAAGACCTAGTCTGATGAACTTTCTCCTTGGATCAAATCTTAGTCTGATGAATCTTTCTCCTAATATAAAAAAAAGACCTAATGAATTTTCTCTTAGGATTGAAATCTCTGATGAATCTTTATCCTAAGATAGAAGACCTAGTATGATGAATTTTCTCCTAGGATAGAAGTCTTAGTCTGACGAATCTTTCTCCTAAGATAACCAAAAAAATAAAAAAAATCCTAGTCTGATAAACTTTCTCCTAGGATAGTAGTCTTGGTCTGATGAATCTTTCTCCTAAGATAACCACACAAAAAAATGCTAGTCTGATGAACTTTCTCCTAGGATCAAAATCTTAGTTTGATGAATCTTTCTCGAAAGATTCAAAAAAGGGACCTAGTTTGATGAATCTTCTCCTAGGATCGAAATCTTAGTCTGATGAATCTTTTTCCTAAGATAGAAGACCTAGTTTGATGAATTTTCTAGTCAAATGTTCTGGGTTTTACTCATAGGAGACGCACATCCCAGATCCAACACTGCTACAAGTTGATCCATCTGCTACAGTAACTAGAGAGGGTGCTTTATGTGAGCGAAAGCTAGAAAAAATATTTGGATTACCTCTCATGTGATTTGTGGCACCTGAATCGATCACCTATTTATTAAAAGATGTGATAAGACATATTTTATCTGATCCAGCAAAGGCAGTAACTAAAGAAGAGTCCTTAACTGATTTATTATTTTGAAGAAATTTTAGAAACTCATCTGAAACCAAGATTGCTGGACTAGGAGTTGTTGCACTATTATTCTTTACCATCATTTTTTTCTTTGAATAACAAACAGATTAAATTAACAGAGGTTCCCAAAGCTAAAAGATACCAAAACAGATCTCGGATAAACACGAAGTCAACAATCTATTTAACAAAACTCCACTCCAATAATTTACTCAACCAAATCAGAGAACCAAACAAATCTGCCTCCAAATCAAATAAAATCAGAGACCAACAAAGTTTCTGATAAGGGAAGACCCAACAGATAATATCAAGTCTCAAATTGTAACAAATCTTCTTACAAGGAAGACTCAACAAATACCAATTCACAAGACAAGCAATCAGATGCAAGAATATTCTTCCACGACTATTTCAGTATCCCAAAAAGAAACCAAATAGTAGAAGACCTCAAACCTGACCAAAATCGGTGTTATACAACCTTGTCCGAGTCTGTTCTTCACTAAAATAAGGTTATGTTATCAGAGGATAACCAACAATCGATCGAAAATAATCAAGCGGATCTCGGAGAACAAAGCTGGACAGAGAACGGACCACACACACACCTCACGTGTCTGCCGGAAAGTTTTGGTCAACTCTGGCGAGACAAACTCAACTCCGGCGAAGCCACAGATGTGGCTCCTATACCATGTAATTAACAAGGTATGGAAGAATCAAATTGGTGTATTATTCCATGTAGTGATACATATATATACATGTACATCAAGTGTTAACTAAGGAAAGAAAATAAAAGAGATTCCTACAAATCTGATATTTATATGATTTATGTACACTACTAAGAAATAGTCTATGTTCATTGTGTAAAGTGTCCAGGTTTATTCTGCAACGCATCCCATTTTACCTCAAGTTATTAGAACACTATTTGTAAAAAGAAAATAAAAAAACAAATGCACTATATAAACTGAAATCTATTTTGGTTCATGTTCAGACCGGTAGAAGAATATATAATAAAAGCATTTTGACACAAATCAACCATTATGGAGCCTGGATTATTGGTTTTCTTAAATGTACTTAGGGAAAATGCATAAGTACCCCCCTGACCTATACTCGGATTTTCAACTATACACTTAATCTTTGCGGAAATCCTATTACCCCCTAAACTATTTTAAAGTAAAATTATTTGCCCCTTAATGCTGACGGGGCAAAGTGTGTATATTTCACTCCCCCAAAGGAGAGTGAGAAGCAAGAAAAAATGTTTTTTAGATTTATTTTTCTTTTTTACCATTTTTCTTACTTTTTTGTCCTTTTCCATTTCCCTTTTCTTTGTCTTTTTTCTTTTATCTTTTTTCGTTTCTTCTCTAATTCCTGTGGATATTCATTCACCGACGACTTTGTTTAACTATTTTTCTTCCATTTTTTCTTTTCACACACAAATTAAACTCTCAATAAGATCTATTCATAAGAAAGGCAAAATATACTCAGATTTGGGGGGAAAAAATTCATCATCGGAAAATCTTCCCACGCCGGAAAAAATTGATGTATTGAAATTTTAACTGGAAATAGTCTTCTCAGCTTATATTCGCTTTTATTTCTTTTGATCTTCCTCCCACACATTACACTTTCAAGATATATATATATATATATATATATATATATATATAAAACAAAACACACTTAGATCAGGATAAAAATCTATCGCCGGAAAAAATGGTGTTCGTGAAATTCCGATGACCACCATTTTATGCCGCCGATGATCAAAACAAAAAGAAAGAGAATGAAATAACCAAAAAAAATGAGAATAATAAGAAATAAGAAAAAAGGATAAGAAAAGGAAGAAAAAATAAAAAGGTACTAAAAATACATGTGGGGGCGCGTGTAATTCACCACTTGCCAAGAGTTTGGTAGTCTAGTTTTAGGATGGTATTTATTCCATTTAAAAAAAGTTTAGGGGGGTAATAGGATTCTCATAAAGATAAAGTGGGTAGTTGCGAATCCGAGTATAGGGCAGGGGGATACTTATGCATTTTCCCAATGTACTTATGCAAGTTCACCTATGCATGCAGAATTATTAGCATTACAGGAAGCACTCCAGCTAGCAAAAAAAGCTCTAGCTATTCTCACTTGAGATTGACTAAGTTGCTCGGATACGGGTGCGGATGTCAGATATGGGCGCGGATCTAGAGGTCGTAAGATTCTGGGATATAGATCCTAGTATGGATATGGGCGCGGGGATCTGGCTTAAAATAGTTTTAAAAACTTAAAATATCTCTAAATTATGAAATTTTTTATGGAATATAATACTTATGTATAGCTTGTAAAGTGTGAATTTCTTTTTTATTCTCAAGTTGTAGATAAGTAAAGGATTGATTTCCTAGATAAGGTATGTTATTTTCTTCAAATTTACCCTAGTTTTGATTCAAATTTTGGGAATCAAATTATCTCATCTTGATTTTTTCCGTGCGTCATGGTCAAAGTACCCGAAATTGTTTGACCAGATCCGACACGGATCCTATACCCACATCCATATTAGTGTCGTGTGGAGCAACTTAGGAAATTGAAATCAATGCAAGTCATCAATCTACTAAATACTGGGAATCGAACTTATAAGTTTGATATTAATTCTTGCAGGTTGTTAATGCTCCAAGAGAAAGAAGCACATAATCAGGCATAACTTCCGCCAAGGTAGCAAGATCACACACCACCTAGCAAAGGAAGCTTCCACCAGAAAGACCAAGCTCAAGTAAAATAAGACTATCTACTATGCAAGCCCCCCACTTTTTGTTATGTAGAAAAAGATATGGAGGATCAGACTAATTTTGTTAAGAACCTAACTAATGTTGTAGCTAGTATGGGTAACCTTAGTATCCTCAATGACGATAATCGTGTTTGTACCTTTTTGGATCCCTATTAGTATTTTGTAAATATCCATATTTCTCAACAAAAAAATAATAATTTCATAGGGAAAATTTCACATTAGAACAATTGGGCTCCTCACTTTTTAATACTTAAATATTAGTTCAACAGACCAAATTCATTTGGGTAGTGAAAATTAGATTTTTAACAAGCTTAAATATGTGAGTTTAAATTTCGAATTTGATTTTGTAAGAAATTTGGAGTGGGTGTTATTTAGACTTGTTAGAAATAGTATAAGGAGATTATATATAAAATTTGAAGTCATTTAATGGAGATTTGAACTGGTTTTGAACAAGAATTGCAACTAAAATTCGTGGAAGAAGTTCGTCTACAGATGCTTGTATAAGGTGTATAATAGTGTATAAGGTATGTTTCTACACTCATATACACTATTATACAAGATTATACATAATTATACAAAAAACTAACTTCGTCTTCTTCCTTGCGTCTTTTCTGAAATTTAACTCAAATCTTGCTCAAATCTACTCCAAATCACTTCAAATATAAATTTTGAACTCGTTTTGATATTTTCAATCAATTGGAACAACATTCAATCCAAACAACTGACAAATTAAAAAAAAACATTTTCAAAAGCAAAGCTTTGAATGGTTTTCAATGGTGGACTTCTACTCTTCAATTTTCTTACATTGCAAGCAAGTGACAAGAGGAGAATCAGAAAATACAAGGCCCCTTGAAGCATATGTAGAAGATGTGAGAAGAAGAGAGAGTGAAAACAATTGTTGTGAGAACATAGATTTAACTCCATAGCTTTTAGAAGCAATGGTTATAAGAACACAAATTTTGAATTTGCTAGTGCTTTCAAAATATGTACAATGTGAGTTAGGTGGGATAAAACTTAAAAACATTGGCCATTTTTTGTTATGGTGTGAAGTCATATGTATTTTCTTGTAATTCTTTCTTTAGAATACTACTCCCTCCGTTCCAATTTATGTGAACCTATTTCTTTTTTGATCCGTCCCAAAAAGAATGAATCCTTTCTAAATTTGGAAACAATTTAGCATAAACTTACAATGCTACCCTTAATGAGAAGCTTCTATTACCGGGAGAAATTTAAAAATAGCCAGATTTACAAGTTGTCATTCAAAAATAGTCAAAGTTTCAAAGGTAATCGAAATTTAGCCACTTTTCATGCAAAGATTCTGAATGAAAACACTGTTCGAAATCCGGATAAATACTCCAGCATAATATACTGGAGTTCCAGTATAATATACCGGTCCAGCATAATATACTGGAGTTTGGAGCACCGGTGCTCCAGTCTCCAGTATATTATACTGGAGCCAACAAAGTATACCGGTCCAGCATAATATGCTGGAAGTTCATACACAGGAGCACCTAACTCCAGTATATTATGTTGGACCGATCTCTGTTGCAGCAAAATAGTGGCTATTTTTCATTGACTTGATAAATGCTGGCTATTTTTGAATGACCAGTCCAAAAACTGGCTAGACCGTGTTAATTTAACTCTATAACCACACAAATACTCCGAGCCTCTTTTTAACGTGTTTAGGACCATAAATTCTAAAAATCTTCATTTTTTTAAAATTTCGTGCCCAGTTAAATAGGTTCACATAAATTAAAACAGAGGGAATAATAAATATTGGAAAGAACTCGTATTTCGGAACTTAAAGCCAAAGGAACTATATTTCTCCCTTTCTTTCTTTCTTTCTTTCTTTCTTTCAGTATCACTTGATAGTAGAACATGTTCTGTGCCATTAATTTGAAGTTCCCTAGAAAGAGTTTTTGATTTATTCATGATTTAAAGATAACAATTAACAAACTGCTGGTGGTTTATAGTTAGTCAATTTTTTATTAAGTGAAGTTAAAATATAAAGGAATAAACACAAGGAAAAAAAAAGGAGGGGGGGAGGGGGGTTCAACCAATGGTGTATATATAATTATAAAAATAATTAGGAAAAATACGTAAGTGCCTCCTTGACTTATAGCCGGATTTCCAACTACGCAATTTATTTTTACAGGGATCCTTTTACCTCCCTCAACTCTTTTAAAATGGAATTAATATATCCTTAGTGCTGATGTAATAGAAGAGAGTGTATGTCACCCTCCTTGGGAGAGTGAGAAAGAAAGAGAATTCTATAATTTTATTCTTATAACATTTTTATAAAATATATGATTTCTATTTTTTTTAATGTTGTTTTTTTTTCTTTCCTTTTTCTTCCTCCAATTTTGTTACTTATAGATTGGCCGAAAATTAGCTGCAGCATTCTCTTCTCCAACGAGAACGAGTTGCGGATTTTATTCTTTCCTCTCCATATTTCACTACACTTTAAAATAGATGATTACTACTATTTCTAATTTCTTCACTCACCACTTTTAAATTTTCAACTGTGATTGTTTCTCACAGAGAGGAATGAAAATAGAGAAAATCTCACTTTATACGCATTAATTCCAAACTATTTACTCTTTAATGTCCAGGCCTAAACTATTTACTACTCTTACCCATGCGCTCCAAACTATTTATCCGCCTTTTTTATGTTTCACTTCTTCTTCGTCCTCATTTTACCTTCCTCCAATTATTTGCTCAACTCCCCAACTGTGTCAAAACCCCATTCCGAAAATATTAGTTCAACTTCGCCCACTCTCAACCCTCCTCTGTCTTTATCTCTTTTTTCAATAGTATTTACTTTCAATTTATATGTTATAGTAAAGTTTTAAGGAAGAATTTTTTTTTTGAAGATTTATTGTTTGATTCGATGTGGTGCTATAAAATATTGCTTATAGTATGTTCGAGTAAGCTTCTCATATCTAAATTTTTGTGTGTATTTGAATATCCACCATTGTTGGGCTTGAAGCTCAATTTTATTTTTTAAGATTTCTTGTTTGATTCAAGGTGGGTGATATTAAATATTGCTTATAGTACCTTCTGGAAGTTCATACTGAAATTTGATAGTATTTGGAGCTGATTTGAGTTGATTGAGATTGATAGTTTCAGTTGAAAATCGAAGAAGAACATAACTACATTATACCGCTATGGTATACAATATGTTGTAGGAGTATATAGCTATACTGCAAACACAGTTACCTAACAGTATACTGCTACGGTATACAATATGTTGTAGGAGTATATAGCTATACTGCAACAGTATACTATTATAGTATACAATATATTGTTATAGTATACTGTAATAATATGCAATATACTGTAATAATATGTTGTAATAGTATACAATCTACTATAATAGTATACTTATTACCTGTAAATTCACTTGCCTTTTCCCTTTTAATTTGCTTTAAGCTTTTACCGTTTTACGCATTGTGAGAGGCAAATTAAAAAAGCAAAAAAAAAAAAATTATAGTATCCTATATAATGTAACGGCACACTCTTACAATTAGATCCTTTTAGAATTTTTTGAAATTCTTATTGACAACTGATATTATTTCAGTTAAATAATTGAATTAAACTTTTTTTAACTCTTTGTGTACGATTGTATACCCTATTGGCATAACTATATACTATACTGGTATCATATATTAGTTAATATTTTTTTGGTTGTATTAGCTACATTTAATTGGTACACAATTTAATTTTTCTTTAGTAATAATATAAAAAAGAATAATAAAAAATAGTAAATAAAATGAGATTATGAAGAGAAAAAGAATATAAAAAAAAGAAGTTAAATGAAATTAGAATAGAAAAAAAAGAAAACAAGAAAAAAGAAATGGAGAAAAGAAAAAAAAAAGAAAAAATAAAATAAAAGAAGCATAGAATAAAAAAAGAATTGGAGAATAAAAAAAATTCCTCACAAAACCTACCATGGGTAAGAAATATAATTAGTTTATGGATAAAAAAAAATTGGTAGACAAAGGTAAATAGTTTTATTTTTGTGGGTAACTGTGTCAAAACCCCATAAAAATATCTCATCTTAAGATCAATTTTTACAAAAATTTCTTTGTCATTTGACCATCAACATAACGGGCCCATGATGCCGTCATTTATTGGGTGATGTGCACAAATAGCCACTAACAATATCTGTCTTTATTTTAAAGCCAGTGTTTTAAATATTTTAAGTCTTTAGCCACTGGTTTAATAAACTTATACCTGACTGGACGAAAATACCCTTCTGCTATAACTTATACCTACACTTTTATTAACGATCAACAGCAGCAACAACGCTAAATTACTTCACTGTGATCGTCGAAATTGCAGAAGATTCTCTTCCGATTTCAAACTATAGAATTCAACATTCTCATCCAAAAATCGACATAGATTTGCAGTAAGTTATACTTTTATGTGTTTCTATTGATTTTTATTTCGACATAGTTATACTTTTACAATTTTTATACAGTAAGTAGAAATTTGATTTTTTGGAATTTCTAGATTGATAAAGTTAAGGACATCGCGTCCCGTGATAATTCTATAAAAATTGAGCACATAATATTAAGGACAAAGTGTCATGATTTTGCAAATTGAATTGAAAAAGTTAAGGACACAATGTCCTTAACTTTGTTGATGTTCTTCTGTATATTAAGCACATATTGTCATAGATTTGCAAATTATTTTGAAAAAGTTAAGGACACTTGGTCCTGAACTTTGACTTACATGTTCAATATTTAAGGACAGTTGGTCCTTAACTTACAATTATTAGTTAAAAATTTAACGACAAGTAGCCCTTAACTTCAAGTTTCAAGTTCAAAAGTTAAGGACATGAGTCCTTAAGTTTGACTTGCAGGTTCAAAAGTTAAGGACATGAAGTCCTTAAGTTTGAATTACAGGTTAATTCTATAAAAATTGAGCACATAATATTAAGGACTACCTGTCCTTAACTTTGAAAATTGAAACTCAAACTTGGTCTTGAACTTTGACTTACATGTTCAATATTTAAGGAGAGTTGGTCCTTAACTTACAGTTATAAGTTAAAAAGTTAAGGGCAGGTAGTCCTTAATTTTGGGTTTAAAGTTCAAAAGTTAAGGACAGGAGTCCTTAAGTTTGACTTGCAGGTTCAAAAGTTAAGGACAGGCAGTCCTTAAGTTTGAATTCCAAGTTCAAATGTTAAGGACACTTGTTCCTTAACTTGGTCTTGAACTTACAGTACCTGTTCTTAATTATACAAGGATTGCATTATAAAATATGTCCTGAGTTTCCCATTCTCTTGACTTGCAGGATGGAATCAATATGCATTATAGTTGCTTTTACTGGTAGATGGGCTGAAGACTATAAATATCTTGATCATCAAACAAAGCTTGTTCTAATACCTGAGGCAATTCGGTTTGAAGATTTCATTAAACAGATCTTTGAAGTTATTGAATTGGATAGACACAAGTTTGAAGCAGTGATATGGTTTGATATCAACCTTGGAACAAGCAAGGGAATGCTTGTATCCAAAGATTTAGATCTTCACACATGTATAGAGTTACTAAAAACTCATTCACTCTTCAAGGGCTGTCTTTTCATTATTGATATTTCGGAAAGAGTTTTTGGATCAACAAGCAACGAACATGTCAACACAGAAACTCAACATGACAATCAAAACAAATGCCAACAAATAATGGAAATAGATATGGTTGAAGCTCAAGCAATAACTGAAGAGGTGCTTCAAACACATGCCAACAGAGAAACTCAACATGACAATCAAAATAAATGCCAACAGATAATGGAAATATATATATGGTTGAAGCTCAACCAATAACTGAAGAGGTGCTTCAAACATTTGATTCTATTCAAGTAGAAGGACAAAGCATTATAGAGATTGACAACGAACAAGCTTTGGGTGTTCAAGTCTTAGAGAATGCACCAGTAATCGAAGAAGTTGCTGAAAAAACTTCTACTCAACTAACTAGACGAAGATCAAATTTGAAACAAAAAGAATCCCCAACTACGATATTAAGAGAAAATGCTTCGTTGGATGAAATAAAAGTGGGATTAGTATTTGACAAAAAGAAGAGTATAATTAACTATTTTTCGAATATAGCAATTAAAGGACATTTTGAATTCAAGGTTGTTAGATCAAGCTCAACAAGATACTTGTTGAAATGCAATGATGATAGATGTGGTTGGTGTGTGTATGCTTTCAGAATTAAAGATTCAACACTTTTCAAGATAGTAAAGATTGAGAAAAAGCACGACTGCTCTGTTAACACTATGAAAGTTGATCAAAGGCATGCAACTTCAAAGTTGATTAGTGGTTACATTATCGACAATCTTCGAGACCCAAGGTTTGAAGTTACACCAGCTTTTGTCATGGCAGAGATGCAAAAATTGCATGGACTAGATATTGGGTATCACAAGGCGTGGCGTGCTATTCAACTTGCTTCCGCTTTAATAAAAGGAACTCCCGAAGAGAATTATGAATTATTGTCTTCATACTTGTATATGATAACAAGTAAAAACCCGAGAACTTATACTAACATAAATATAGACGACAACAACAGGTAAACAATCAAAAAAAAAGTTTATTAGTACGTTTTATAAAATTTGGGACATGCTGTCTTTAACCAGTTAACTTTTGAGTTGTAACCAGAAGTTTAGGACTGGTTGTCCTTAACTTTTGAACTTGTAATTCAAACTTAAGGACTGCCTGTCCTTAAGTTTTGAACTTTGAATTCAAAGTTAAGGACTGCATGTCCTTAACTTTATAACTTGAAACTCTAAGTTAAGGACTGACTGTCCTTAACTTTTAACCTTATAATCTGAAGTACAGGACTACATGTCCTTAACTTCTGTTAACCTTGTTTTATATTGTATTTTCATGTTTCTTTATATGTTTTATGCATATAGATCATCAATATCTGGTTGGAATCATTGTAGACCAGTGATCGCCGTTGATGCAACTTTTTTGAAGTCAAAATTTCGTGGTGTTTTAATGATTTCAGTCTCAAAGGACGCAAATAACCAAATTTTTCCACTAGCCTTTGGAATAGCAGAATCTGAAAATAACAATTCCTATGAGTGGTACTTTAGTCAGCTTCGCAATGAAATTGGGAGCCGTCAGAATTTAATTTTTTTATCAGGCAGGCATCAAGCTATTGCATATGGCATTGCAAAGGTATATCCTGAAAGCCATCATGGGATTTGCATCTATCATTTGGAGTAGAACCTAAAGCGAAGGAAGATGAAAAGTGAGGTCATAAAACTTTTCAAAAGTGCTGCAAGAGTATACAGGTGCAAAAAATTTAATCTATACATGTCAGATATAGCAAAAGTAGATAAGAAGACTTATGACTACTTGATAGAAGAACCACCGGAAAGGTGGAAACGTTCTTGTAGTCCACGACGAAGATATAACTTGCTCACAACAAACATAATTGAGTCAATGAATTCTGTCCTATTAGAAGCAAGGGAGCTGCCTATATTAATAATGATGGATTTCATTCAAGTGAAGCTACAACGTTGGTTTGATGAAAGAAGAAATGAAGCAGAAGGAACTTTTTATGATGTTTCTTGTTGGGTAGAGGAGGAATTAAAGAAAAAAATAGATTTAGCATTTACTTTTAATGTAAGTATTATGTTCTATGTTTAGCTTATGATTTTAATATAATTTAATATAACGTACTAACTTATAATTTTTCAATATTGCAGGTCTTCCCTGTTGATTCATGGCCTTCTAGAGTTGAAGAAGAAGGAATAACTTTCTTGGTGGACTTAAACAAAAGAACATGTGATTGTTTTCAGTTTCAATTTGATGAATTACCATGCATACATGCAATTGCAGCTATCGAGAAGAGAAACATCAAGAAGTCCAACTTTTGTTCGCACTGGTACTTAAAGGAATCTTGGATGAAAACATTTGAAAGACAAATACATCATGTAGGACATACTGATTCTTGGATTGTACCAGAGAGTGTTAAGTCACAAATTGTTAAACCTCCAGATTTCAAAGTGCCACCAGGTAGAAGGCAGAAGAAAAGGCATATTCCAACTACCGAGTCATCAAAAATAACATTCAAATATGGTCGTTGCAGAAGAATTGATCATAATAGAACAAGTTGTATATATTCTCCGACGGTCCATCAATTTTCAAGAAAGCATAGAGAATAGTAGATATATCCACTTATGTTTATCGACTCTTTTAAGTTTTTGCTATAAATTGGATTCATTTGGATTATTCTTATTTGAGCATATGTCTGAATATTTAAAATTTCTTTATGCTTACCTTCTTTTTATTTCTTTTGAGTTCAAAGATTAAAAGTTAAGGACAGGAGTTCTTAACTTTGAGTTTCAAGTTCAAAAGTTAAGGACATCCAGTCCTTAAATTTGAGTTACAGGTTCAAAGGTTAAGGACAAATAGTCCTTAACTTATAGTTCAAAGTTCAAAACTTAAGGACTGTTTGTCCTTAACTTTGAGTTTCAAGTTCAAAAGTTAAGGACAGACAGTCCTTAACTTATAGTTCAAAGTTCAAAACTTAAGGACTGTCTGTCCTTAACTTTGAGTTTCAAGTTCACAGTCCTTAAGTTTGAATTACACATTCAAAAGTTAAGGACAGGCAGTCCTTAACTTTGAGTTCAAAGTTCAAAGGTTAAGGACTATCTGTCCTTAACTTTACAAAAGTTAAGGACAAGAGTCCTTAAGTTTGACATACATGTTCAAAAGTTAAGGACAGACAGCCCCTAAGTTTGAATTACACGTTCAAAATTTCAGGACGGGCAATCCTTAACTTTGTGTTCAAAGTTCAAAAGTTAAGGACAAGCAGTCCTTAACTTATAGTTCAAAGTTCAAAACTTAAGGACTGTCTGTCCTTAACTTTGAGTTTCAAGTTCAAAAGTTAAGGACAGGCAGTCCTTAACTTATAGTTCAAAGTTCAAAACTTAAGGACTGTCTATCCTTAACTTTGTATTTCAAGTTCAAAAGTAAGGACAAGAGCCCTTAAGTTTGACTTGCAGGTTAAAACGTTATGGACGGATAGTCCTTAAGTTTGAATTACACGTTCAAAAGTTAAGGATAGACAGTCATTAACTTTGAGTTCAAAGTTCAAATGTTAAGGACTGTCTGTCCTTAACTTTACAAAAGTTAAGGAAAGGAGTCCTTAAGTTTGACATGCAGGTTCAAAAGTTAAGGACAGACAGTCCTTAAGTTTGAATTACATGTTCAAAAGTTCAGGACATGCAGTCCTTAACTTTGTATTCAAAGTTCAAAAGTTAAGAACACTTGGTCCTTAACTTCGAATTTGAAGTTCAATTACACTTAGTCATGAACTAATACTAACAAACTCAATGGACAAATCAACACTTGAGAGAAACAAATAAATTAATAACATAATGCCTTGATATTACTTCTGAAATTGTAATTTTGCATAGCTGTGACAAAAAATTATGCTACGCAAACAAAATATATGTGCCTTTTGAGGAATTTACAGAATATTTCAGAAGTTTTCTGAACTTGCAGAATTCATATGGATTCTTTACAGCAATTTTATACAAAAGATCAACCACAACTAACTTTCTTTACAACTAAACTACAACTCATTTGGACAACAAGTTTAATTTTCACTCTCATAATCATCGCCAACATTTTTTGGTGGTGTATCATAATCAGAATTTCTTTTCCACTCACCATGTGCCCAAATATTTGCGGCAAGTTCTTTTCTAATGTCTTTTATGTCTTCAAGTTGGAATTTCTCCACATCCTTTCCAATCATCAACAACTCCACATATTTAATAAGGAATGCACCATAATCAGTCCTAAGAAAAATATAAGATATGCAGTGAATTAAACGATAAATCTAAAGTACATATAAATAATATAACAAATAACAACAAGTACGATCTAGTTTGGTGTGGTGATCTTTGCCACTTAATATCAAATTTATTGAAGGCATTTCCAAAAGACTTGTGATGTTTGTCAAACTATGAGAACTTTAGCGAGTGGGGGATCATGCATGCATACATTTCCATGTGATTCATTCCTGCCTCATATGGCTCACTATATATGGAATCGTATACATCAATCTTTTTTTTATTCAAGTCCAATACCCCAAAAGAAAGTGTGTCACAGCATTATCATCTTCTGAAGGAAGCCGACATGGAAAAAAGATTTTGTCAACCTCTGTCCAAGCAATTCCACATCTACGACTGTCCCACCACACATATGGTGTCATAAACAACTGATTATCACCAGCACACCAAAAGTCATCAGTAGCATCTTCATTGAAATATTTATACAAAAGCACCATATAGTTATCAAAAATAATATCAGTAGTTGTGCAACGAAAAGGATGATCGCGAGGGTGGTAGCACTCCTTCTTTCTCAGATAATATAGGGCAATGTCAACATGCTTCATAAAAAGGCAAAAAATAAAACAAATCTGTCAGTCATAAAATAATTAAAAAATGATAAATTAAGAATAAAGAAAATAAATGCCTTGCGAATTATCTAACCTTATCATCAAGTACAAAGCTACTATCTGAAATCTTAAGGAAGAACATTCTACTACTGATTTTTTGATGATACAATTTGTATGGATTCTTTCTCACACCATTATCATCAGCATATATATCAGTTTGTCCCATGAAAATTTTGAAAATATCAAAGTTAGAAGTTAGTCCTGAACTTAGCCTTTCAAGTTGAAAAATTAAGGACATGCAGTCCTTAAATTTGAATTACAGGTTCAAAAGCTAAGGACACTTGGTCCTGAAGTTTGAGTTTCAAGTTCAAAAGTTAAGGACACATGGTCCTGAACTTAGACTTACAAGTTTAAAAGTTCAGGATATTTTGTCCTAAACTTTGAGTTCATAGTTCAAAACTTAAGGACTGTCTGTCCTTAACTTTGAGTATCAAGTTCAAAAGTTAAGGACAGGAGTCCTTAAGTTTTACTTGCAAGTTCAAAAGTTAAGGACATGCAGTCCTTAACTTTGAATTACAGGTTTGAAAGTTAAGGACACATGGTCCTGAACTTTGACTTACAAGTTCAAAAGATCAGGACACTTAGTCCTGAACATTGATTTCCAAGTTGAAAAGTTAAGGACATTTGCTCATTAACTTTGATTTTCAAATTCAAAAGTTAAGGACACTTGGTCCTAAACTTAGACTTACAATCACAGAAGTTAATGACACTTAACTTTAGCAATTTCAATATCAATACTGAAATACATTAAGGGACTTACTCTTTTTTGCGACCTCTCCTTTTCTCCTTGCCCAACCACACAATGAATTTCTTCAATAATTTTGCATCATCTGTGGCATAATGAAAAATACACCTATGAGTATATGTTGATTTTATCCAGCCTGAACTCTTGGGAGTATTTTGATTGTCTGCCATCGATGTTCCTATTTTTCTTTCCTGATTAAAAGGAGATTTCAGTTACCAACTAAGCTTCTTGTTCCTTTTACCTCGACCAAGATCTTCTTCAACATTTCCTTCAACCTCCATAGATAAACCCCCATCAATGCTCATTTGTGTACTTGGAGGAGTAAGAGTAAGAATAGAAAATGACGGACCATCATAACCAATACTATCTCTCTCTCTCTCTATATATATATATATATATATATATATATATATATGTCACGACCCAAACCCCGATCCAGTCGTGATGGCCCTCTCGTGAAGAAAATACCAGCCAACTAACCCATTTCGCCTTTTCAGAATAGTTAATACTAATAAACAGTTTTAGAATAATTAAATAACCACAGTCTAAACAAAAGATTTCTTTATTAAGTGCGGAATACAACCCAAAGACAGCCCAAACCAGGGTGTCACAAGTCACGAGCATCTATTAGAGTATAAATACCACTACACGGTCTAAATTATACAAAACATGACTGATAAACAAAATGAAGAAATGTGGTGTCGTGAACGCTGGCGGTCACCTTGCTAAACTCCGATAACTCAGCCTTCGATTAGCTCAAAACCCGCTACCGGGCATATAAATACCTGCATCTGTATACAAGGTGCAGGGAGTAATGTGAGTACTCGGACTCAGTGAGTAATAAAGGTAAATAATAACTGAGTAGTAAGAAATCACGTAAAACAAACCATCATGTTGTATAGAGCAGTGTAAACCCTTTGAGAAAAACGATGAAGCTGTGAAATCTTTAGAAAACATGTTAGCTCATTTTAAACTTCTTTTAAAAATTGACTTTTTCAACGGTTGCGCAAATGAATGCAAACAAATAGTGCAGATAAACACAGAAATCCGCCCCTCGGGCACAACACTCAATTAACAGATAATCACAACACTCAATTAACAGATAATGTCAGGCGATCAGATTGATATCACATGAAGTAGCACAAACAACAGATAATGGCAGACAGATGAAATAAAGTAAACACACAAAATAGTACCAACACTGCTATGGAGTGCAACCCGATCCATATATCGCTACGGAGTGCAGCCCGATCCGTTTATCGTCGACGGTGCTCACTAGGGGTGTGCAGACTCCGGGAGGGGCCCCTTACGGCCCAAGCGCAATATCAAGCCATCTCGTGGCATCAAATCTAGGCCCTCGGCCTCATATCAATATCAGTATAACACTGTTGTGGCGTGCAGCCCGATCCAAGAGTATCCTCACAATACAGGCCCTCGACCTTACTTAGTTAAAATCACATAAGCCTCCTGGGCAACAGTAAAACATGATGCTCAGCCCAAAAATGTTGTTCGAAATATCATTTCAAGTGTTAAAGCAAAATAAACTTGGCCGAGTTTTGAAAACAGTGGAAAATAACATGACTGAGTTCAACTATATATTCAAAACAGTGCGAAAATATCAACAACAAATCCCTAAAGGGTTCAAATAGCTGGCACTAGGCCCAAATATGGCATTCAGCTCAAATGATGATGATAACAATTAGTTTTCAGTTAAATACGCAGTAAAATCATCAATTGGGACAGACCAAGTCACAGTCCCCAATAGTAAAAGACCCCACGCTCGTCATCCAACGCGTGTCTCACCTCAATACAGCACTACTATATGCAAATCCGGGGTTTCAAACCCTCAGGATATCATTTACAATCATTACTCACCTCGAACCGGCGAAATCTCTAGCTCGCGATGCCTTTGCCCCTCAAATTGGCCTCCAGGCGCATCGAATCTATCCAAAAATCAGAACGAATACATCACAATATGCTAAGGGAACAAAGCCCAAGCGAAAACAATCGAAAAATATCAAAAATTCCGAAATTAGCAAAACCTGAGCCCTAGGCACACTTTTCAAAACCCAGAAATTTTCACATCAACGGGTTCCTTATCCTTCCACGAGTTCAGACATATAAAAAGTTCTTCAATCCGACCTCAAAAGGACCTTCAAATCCCAATTTAAAAGTCCAATTTCTCAAGCCCTAGTTTCTTCAATTTTAGGCTTAGTTTCCACGAGTTTCTAGGTGGATTTCACAATAAAAATGAGTATTGAGTTCAAAAATCTTACCTCTAGGTGATTCTCCTTGAATCCCTCTTCAATTTCCTTCAACAAGCTCTCAAGATGATCAACAATGGGGGAAATGAGCCCCAAAATCGCGGATGAAATGACTTAAAACATTCTGCCCAGGTCTGACCCTTCCTTCTTCGCGAACGCGGTCAACCTCTCGCGAACGCGTAGCACAAAATTGCGTTGACCAACTTTTACTCTTCGCGAACGCGTACTCAACCTCGCGAATGCGGTGCATCACTTCGCCATCCTACGCGAACGCGAGCCAGTCTCACGCGTACGCGATGCCTACCGGTCCAGCCCTCCGTGAACGCGAAGTCTCTCTCGCGAACGCGAAGGCAAACCTCCTGGACTTCCTCAATCCTTCTTCGTGAACGCAAAGAGATAAATCTCTGTAACAGCTGGAATGATTTTTCTGCAATTCGAAACTCCAAATATGGCCCGATTGACCACCCGAAACTCACCCGAGGCCCCGGGACCTCAACCAAAAGCACCAACACATCTTAAAACCTCGTTCAAACTTGTTCCAATTATCAAAACACCTCAAACAACATCAAATTATCCAAAACTCATTGAATTCAAGCCTAAGTTTTCTAAAAACTTCCGAAATATGCTTTCGATAAAAAAACCAACCAAACCACGTCCAAATGACCTGAAATTTTGCAAACACATCACAAATGACATAAAGAAGCTACAACAACTCTCAGAATTCCGTTCCGACCCTCGGATCAAAATCTTACCTATCAACCGGAAATCGCCAAAATACTAACTTTGCCAATTCAAGCCTATTTCTACTCCGGACCTCCAAAACCAATCCCGATCACACTCCTAAGTCATAAATCACCCAACAAATCTAACTAAATCATGAAAATTTCGATCCAAGCTCATATACAAATAAGTAAACTCTTGGTCAAACCTTTCAAATTCAAAGCTTTCAACTGAGACTGTTCTTTCAAATTCGTACCGATTTCCGTGAAAACCAAAACCAACAATTTACATCAGCCATAATACATCATACGGGGCAAGTCATGCCCGAGAACTGGAGATCAAAGTGTAAAAGTTCAAAACAACCGATCGGGTCGTTACATCCTCCCCCACTTAAACACACGTTCGTCCTCGAACGTACCCAGAGTTGTTCTAAAAGCCAACCTGTAGTTGAATAACTTTACCATGCATATACCCGGGGGTGATCCCACATCACCCTATCTCACATAGGTTCGATAACACAATATAACTGAAATTTCACAATCCATCCTAGCCCATAAGCCATAGAACCACATTTCCACTTCTGAAACCATCAATACTATCAAAATCCACATTTATACTGTGAATAACTCCAAACAAACTATAAAAACCATATCTGCTATCTCAGGTGCAATCACATGATATACCACATAACTCAAACACTAGCAGCGATAACTTCTAATCACAACAGCTGTACATAACAACCAAATACCGATAGGAAACCTCTTATCAACTAAAGTCTCATTCTAACACATCCATATACTGCCAATGATAAATAAAACACGCAATAAACCATAACCATTCCTCAAATCAATCATTCATAAGGTCACTTCTTCTTTGGCAAGAACCATAGCAAATTTCTAAGCCGAACCTCGATATTTATCCTCCCGGCATGCTGAAATTGAATCCGTTTGTATTCATTAATGTTCCCAATGATCTTATCTAATCCAACACACCACTCTGGTGACATGACACAACAATATAGGCCCAAGCCACAACTTGCATAACACGCGCACCAATAAGCAACGGTCCGAACATACTCAAATCATGAAAATGACTCAAATGAAAGAGTTGTACCTCAAGCTCACCAGTACCATCACAACACAAGGCTGAGGGCCCGTCTCACATCATAGAATAGAACACACGAATCTAACCCGAAAATCATACCTCCACATAATCTTCGTTGCAATGCACGACTCTATCCAAACACTGCTCCACATGAAACACCTCAAGCCACTATGCTCGAAGTCGACAACCACATATAATTTGATGTCTGGAACCAAAGCAAATTCATTACACACACGGTGAAGCAAATAACATATACCACGCAAACCCGATAGGACGTAACCAATACGACATTCACCGAGCAACACCCAATTACTCTTCCCGCTCGACTTCCACTATGAACCCCAATAGAACCGCACCATATGTGCCCATAACCAACAAATCATAACATCTCGCAACACAGAAAGGCAACTTATAGATCTCCCCAGATCACTAATAAGCTCAATAACGGTCGAATTAACCTATCCCTCAAAAATATAATTCGGGGCCCACCAATCCGACTCAAGCTAGAACGCATCCACCTTGGCCTGCCAACGAACTCTTTATCAAGGAAAAACCTGAAGTTGTTCCTTCAACTCCTTAACTTTGCCGGTTCCATACGATACGGTGCCGGTACAAAATCAATATCGAAATCGACAACCCTGCCCGGCGACATGACCGGCCACAAGAAACACATATCGAAAAGTTCCTCAACACCGGAACTGAATCAATGGTAGAAACCTCTACTCTGACATTCATCACGAAGGCCCAATTAAGAAAGGAAATCCTTCCCATCCGTCCGTTGGGTCCTTGAAATATAAACCACTTTACTAGAATATGATCTGACGCACCTCGCCACTCAACCCGTGGCATTTCCGGCATAGCCCAAAGCGCAATAGTCCAGAATAACCCATCACTGAGACAACCAGTCTAAACCCCAACATCACATCCAAAGCCCATCATACCAAGCAAAGAAAGATCCACTCGGGCCTCCAAATCCCGGTAGTTGCTAAACAGTGCTGATACACACAATCTACAACCACAACATAGCCTGAATATGAGAACTTCCATCTCCACATCCACACGGCACATGAATCACCATATCCGATCCCAATTCCTCCGTCCGAACACATGCCACCCCTTTAATACCCAATCATTCCACGAGAGATACTCTAAAATTCGTTTGTGCCACCAAGAAGACTCGAATATCAGCAGTCGATCTAGCCAGAAAATGCTGCAATACTACTTGTAAGGACGTGATTTTTTCCCTATATGAGAATTACTCCCAAAAATTCAAAATAAAATGATTTTCCTTGGTGTGCAATTTTGTGATATTTTGTGATATTTTTGAATAATTATTTGTATTTGTCTGTGCATGTTTATTTGTTAAATTAATAAAAATACAAAAATATGTCGCATTTTGTAGGTAGGATTTAATTCTACAATTGTTAGTAATTAAGTTTGTGTTACAAAAATTAAAAATTACAAAAAATAGGCATCGTTTGCATTTTTAGCATTTAATGTCCAAATATACAATTTTATGCTTAATTATTACTTAATTGTGCGTTAATTATTATTGAGAGTTAATTTGCACTTTTATAACTTAATTTAGTTCTTAATAATAATTTAAGTACTTTTATAATTTAGTTTTAGAAAAATAAAAGAAGAAAAGAGAACAAAAATACAAAGAAAAATCGAATTGGGCCACTTCTTCAATTTTCAAACCACAAGCCCAAATAATTGCCCAATCTTCCCCATGACCCGGTCCACTTCAAACCGGGTCGACCCGGTCCGCTCCATTAACCCAAATACCCAACACCCCTTCTTCATTTTTGTCCAACACAAAACAAAACCAAAAAAAAAACACAAAAACCCTAAAAAACTAAAAATGATCCCCCCCCCACTTTTGCTTCTTCTTCTCCAAACCTTCCAAAACACCCCATCCATGGCTACCCTTTCCCCCTCACGCCTCACTCACGCACACACACCACCAAGAAGCCCATCTTCTCCACGTCGAGCTCAAAAGCTCGTCTATGGCTGCGTCTTCGTCATCGACCAGTCGCCATGGCCATAACGCCATGTTTGCTACTTCTTCTGCTGCCCGCTACGTCCGGCTCAGAACAACCAACGTCACCACCCCTCGTCATCGAAACCCTAACCCCTGGGTTGCTGTCTTCCTCCTCGCGTCGCACGAGCACTCTACCAGTCGATCACCACCATCCACGTCGACCTCCCCGTCTGCTTCACCGCTGCTTTTGCTGTGTTTTTGCTCGTCGAGCACTACTTCTGCTGCATCATCTACTCCATCTTCATGGCTGCCTACCTCGTCGTCAACCCCCATTTCCGTCGACTACAGTCGACAACCAGTGACGACCCAAACAGTCCACCTGCTGCTCACGCAGCTGCTACTGCTGTCACTGCCCTCGTCGACCACTCGCTTCCATGGCCAAGCTGTTTCCGTCGCTGCTTCATCTATTTCAGCTTCCTTGCGCAAACAAACCAAACGCACCCCCAGCTGCTTCTGTTCTGCCGCGTCAACTACTGCTACTGCTTCGGCGTTGCTTCAGTTGTTTCTTAGGTTCGTGTTCGTCGTCGTTTGTTCGGGTTTTGGTCGAGGCTCATCAAAACAGTCCGTACATATTTCGTTTCGATCCGGTTAGTAGATTTTGAGTTTTATGTTTGTCCGTATTTCGTTCTGATAGTTCTCGAATCTAAAATCGGTAGATATTTGATTTTTTGTTTTGTTCATGTTCATATGTTTTGTTGAATTAATTTTCAGATTTCAAATGGAAATTTAATTAGTTGTTTTTCATGTTTATTTCATGTTTGTTTTATTGTTTAGGTAAAAATTTGTTAGTTTAATGTTTGTTAGATTCAAATTGAAATTTAATTGATTATTTCTTCAATTTGTTTCATGTTGTTATGTATTTTCCAGAAATTATTAATGTTGTTTGAGTCATTTAATCCGTCATGTTTGTTGCTTAAAAATAGATTTAATTCATGTTCATCTTTGTTTGAAGTTCATTTTAAATCCAGTGATTTAATGTGAGTTTATGTTTTGGTTTTTGATTCGTTGATGAATCATGTATTGTATTGTTAATATTGTTGTTTCCTTGCTCATCCATTTTTGGTCTGAGTTAACCAGGATTGGTTCCCGATATGGTTAATTTATTTCCATTAATTTGGAGTTGTGTTGTTCATCGTGTTCATGTGATTTGTTGTTGAAGATTGTTGAGAAATTGGTCATCTTGGCTATATTTTGGTTAAGTGATGATTAATTGATTGTTTAGAGCTGATGGGGGTAGTTTGGTAAATTGCAGTATCGTTCAGGGGTAAAAGGGTAATTACAATAAGATCGGAGGGGTAGTTTGGTAATTGAACATTATTATAATTGTTTATGTAGGCATGAGGGATAAAATATAATGGGGTGGGGTTTGATATAATTGTTTAACATAATGGGGGACAAGACATAATGTAGTGGAGGGGAATATTGTATTTGTTTATGTTAGGTATGGGGGACAAATTGTAATGGGTTGGGGTTGATGTATTTATTTAATGTAGGCATGGGGGACAAATGTTTAAAATAAAGAAAACATTAATTAGTGGGGACAAAGCATGCCATTGGGGGAATATTTTGGGCTAGAGGTTCAAGACAAGAGTCTTGCTATAAATAAGAGTCATTCTTGACATAAGAAAGGAGGAGGAGGAGAATTATTTTCTAGAGAGATTTTTGGGAAGAATATTCTTTGAGAGTAATACATTCTGAAAATCTGAAGAAGTGTGGTAGAGTTTTGAAAAGAGAAAGACAATTTGAACTTTCACTTGAATAATTTCCGTTTGCCTTTCCTCGAGTGTTATTCAAAATCAGTAAACTACTGCATCTTGTATCCGTCTCTCTTCTGCTTTGACTGCGATTGCACTTTGGTACTGCTGATTTTTCAATCTGTTACTGGGTTATTCTATTGGTCGTTACTGGTTTTGCGGTGTTGCTGAATCTGTTGTTGCTGAGTTATTACTGCTGCTGACTTCTCCTTCTTTTGTTCTTGTACTACCATTTCCAAGTACATATTTGTACACTCTCGGCTTGAAGCAAAATGAAATATTAATCAGGCTTTATTCCTGTTGAATTCCTCCTGTTTAGATTTGTGTTTGAATATAATTTTCCTTTCTTTGTATAAAAATGTAGTTGAATGATTAATGAGTAATGATGTTGCATATGTATAACTTCTTCATCTAATAATGTTAGTTTAAATTAATCAAAGAATAGTTAATCTGTTTTGATATTATTGTGCGTCAATCTCATGTTCCAGTGTTATTAAATAATAGAATATAGAACGGAAGCAATCTCTCTTTGTACAAACTCGATTGCAATTTTCTATTTGCATTAGCCGTAAATTAATAACTAATAAGTTTGACTTTTTCAGCATGTAATTAATTGAGGGATTTCCTTTTATTTTTAGAGACGAACTTAATAGAAAAATGTAGTCACTATAGGTTTATCCTTTAAAATAAAAATGAGACGAGCCTCGCCAAATAAAAATACAAAATTGCGGGGCCCTCAGTAAATATTTGCTTTAAAATTGCTTAGACTTCGGGATGGACTGTTTAGTAAAATTTCACGGCCCTACCCAAAGTAAATGATACGCTAGTCACTTTAGACGCGTATTTAATAATGTTATCTTCCTAAACTCGGGTGCACATTTATGTGACCTAAATCCCAATCTCAACAGAGTTGAAATGTAGCTATAACCACGGGTACATTGATTGTGACGTGGTTCGAGATGTGTTTCCACAATTTTGCAATTCTTGATAAAATAATAGTAAATGATAAAAGCGGTTAAAAATTAAATTTTGCACATAGGTTCAACATGTATTAAATCAGATAATCAAGCCAAATATGACAGTTGAGCGACCGTGCTAGAACCACGGAACTCGGGAATGCCTAACACCTTCTCCCGGGTTAACAGAATTCCTTATCCGGATTTCTGGTGCGCAGACTGTAATATAGAGTCATTCTTTTCCTCGATTCGGGATTAAATTGGTGACTTGGGACACCCTAAATCTCCCAAGTGGCGACTCTGAAATAAATAAATAAATCCCGTTTCGATTGTCCTTTAATTGGAAAAAACTCCTTCACCCCTTGCGGGGGCGGAAAAAGGAGGTGTGATACTACCGAAGTGTCATCAACTTAATCACATTGCCCTTTTCCTAAAACATACACCCTCGCCAAATCACCTCAGTTAGCATTACCATTTCTATAATCATCCGAAGATCATTTCTCAAATCATCTAAAATTGCTTGTGATGCCTAAGAATTTTATGACTTTTTGCTCAGAATTGAACTATAGCCTCCCGCACGCAATTGTCAATCCTCCACAGCCTACTACATATGCCATACCATCTTAGGATAATATGAGAACTTCATCTTCCTTTCGAGCCACAAACATCTACATACTCACTTGGTCAAGAACTTTCCATTGGTCCCAATGTAGAAGAAAAATCACTATACATCCCATGCTCCGCATGCCCATAGAAAGTATACATCTCCAAACCTTGGTAACAACCATCAAGAACTCTCCGAGTTCCCTTTACACAAATTAGACCTGTCAGGACTGAATCCTTCTAACTCGATCAAGCTAAGCAAGCCATCAAAACCTAAGAGCATCGCCGCAAAATATTTGAAAGAACTTATTACCTCGAACACACACAAGGAATTAATCATATCCTTACCATACCGATTCGGTCTACTATCAAACTATTCCATCTATCTAAATTTCCTTCTTATTAATTCTCAACTTGATATTCTCTCTTACTGTAGCACCACAATTCCTCAACCCAGGCTCACCACACGAGACCCAAGCACAAGACCACATTTTCTAAGACCTCTAAGCGGCTGAATACTCACTCAATTACTCCCAAAGCACCACATTCTAGAACACTTTACTCTGAGGAACTTCCTGCGAATCTAAATCTGTTACCTTTGCTTTCCTGATACTGATACATAGAATCCTATAATCCATATAGAAATATCACAAGTCTTGACCTCTTCCAATGAAAACACAGTGTCTACCCCGTATACAACTTTAAGATACCCAATTGTTACATGTAGAACCTCGAAAACATTAGAACCATTCTCGAGAGTCACTCACTCTCTTCAAACTGTAATTAGCCTGATCAACGAACAAAACCACCCATGCCTCATTGGCACTCTGACACCACAGAATGAAATCCTCATCCCAACACATCCAAGAAACTTCCTGCTCTATGCACCGAGTATTCTTTACCAACAACAACTTAAGACATGCCGAGATTTTTTTGTTTCTTACTCTATGAAGCATAATATAACCTTTGTCAAAAAATTTCCTCTACTCGAGTCATTCTCGGTCTCAATTTCCGCAAGCCATAACTAATTTGCCCGCACGCCTCAAACTGGAACCAACATAGCGCCTAACCGCGCAACCAACTACTCACAGCAGATTCCCCCACTTGGCTTGGAGCCATAGATCAAAATACACTCGATAACTCATAACACCTATACTCTATTGATGCCATAATACCATAGTGAGATTAAGCTCAAATCCTTTTGTAAGCTTGTGAAAACACAAATCATCTAGTACTTTAAATCTTCTGCAAATCTCGCACTCATTCTCGCAACATTTAAGCCCACTCTCTTAAGCAACTCGAAATTTCAAATTTCAACACATACTTTTCACTTACACATGAGATATTCTAACATACATATAAGGATTACACCACTTCAGAACACACCACAGGAGATAACCCACCTGTTTCGCCTCAATCTAACATTTCTGTATACCTTCCACCGTCATACACATTACACAATCACTTAGTCTTCCTGAGTCTTAACTTATACCGCAACATGGAATTTATTTCACTCCACTAGGAGACATGAAAAGATTCTTCACGCGCCCATAACTTGGGGCTACATATCCAATTACAATGGAAATCAAACACTTAATGGTTCATCTATCATCTAGCAGACCTTCCTCGCCACTTCCAAGACATATATATATATATCTCGCAGTACTAACATACTCATCACGTAGATATCTGACTGTCACTCCAACCAATAGGGTCAATACCGAACATATACGTTCAAAACACTTGCTCACACAATCAGCACCTCAGTGCTCAAGCCATAGGCAAAGATCCGGCCTCAAGTCATTCAGACTGGCCCAACATCAAACTCACAGAGATCACATCTCGCCCCTCGACTAGGAAATTACAAGCCATCAAGGCACATCTGATACTGAGAGCTCATGCGCACATACGAACGCGTGGAAGGAATTTCAAAATTTACTTTTCCAGCTGAATCAAGGACGCACGATAAGAATTCAAGAATGTGAAGTTTTCCTAGATGTTCTGCAGCCTCTCGAGGATAAATACAGACGTCTCCGTACCGATCCGTGAGACTCTACTAAACCTGCTCATGACTCGTGAGACTTATGTAACCTAGACTCTAATACCAACTTGTCATGACCCAAACCCTGATCCGGTCATGATGGCACCTCTTGTGAAGACAAGGCCAGCCAACTAACCCATTTCGCCTTTTCAGAATAGTTAATACTAATAAACAGTTTTAGCATAATTAAATAACCACAGTCTAAACAAAAGATTTCTTTATTAAGTGCGGAAGACAACCCAAACACAGCCCAAACCGGGGTGTCACAAATCAAAAGCATCTATTAAAGTATAAACACCACTACACGGTCTAAATTATACAAAACAGGACTGATAAACAAAAGGAAGAAACGCGGTGCTGCGAACACTGGCGGTTACCTTGCTAAACTCTGATAACTTAGCCTCCGATCAGCTCAAAACCCGCTACTGGGCGTATAAATACCTACATTTTCACACAAGGTGCAGAGAGTAATGTGAGTACTCCGACTCAATGAGTAATAAAGGTAAATAATAACTGAGTAGTAAGAAATCACGTAAAACAAACCATCATGTTGTATAGAGTAGTGTAAATCGTTTGAGAAAAATGATGAAGCTATGAAATCTTTAGAAAACATCTTAGCTCAGTTTAAACCTCTTTTAAAAATGACTTTTTCAATGGTTGCGCAAATGAATGCAAATAAATAGTGCAGAAAAGCACAGAAATCCGCCCCTCGGGCACAACACTCAATTAACAGATAATGCCAGGCAATCAGATTGATATCACATGAAGTAGCACAAACAATAGATAATGGCAGGAAGATGAAATAAAGTAAACACATAGAATAGTACCAACATCGTTGCGGCGTGCAGCCCGATCCATATATCGCTGCGGCGTGCAGGCCGATGCATTTATCATCAACGGCGCTCACTAGGGGTGTGCAGACTCCGGTAGGGGCCCCTTACGGCCCAAGCGCAATATCAAGCCATCTCGTGGCATCAAATCTAGGCCCTCGACCTCATATCAATATCAGTATAACACTGTTGTGGCGTGCGGCCTGATCCAAGAGTATCCTCACAATACAGGCCCTCGGCCTTACTAAGTCAAAATCACATAAGCCCCCCGGGCAACAGTAAAACATGATGCTCAGCCCAAAATTGTTGTTCGAAATATCATTTCAAGTGTTAAAGCAAAATAAACTTGGCTGAGTTTTGAAAGCAGTGGAAAATAACATGACTGAGTTCAACTATATAATCAAAACAGTGCGGAAATATCAACAACAAATCCCCGAAGGGTTCAAATAGGTGGCACTAGGCCCAAATATGGCATTCAGCTCAAATAATGATGATAACAATTAGTTTTCAGTTAAATACGCGGTAAAATCATCAATCGGGATGGACCAAGTCACAATCCCCAATAGTAAAAGACCCCACGCTCGTCATCCAGCGCGTGTCTTACCTCAATACAGCACTACGATGTGCAAATCTGGGGTTTCAAACCCACAGGATATCATTTACAATCATTACTCACCTCGAACCGGCGAAATCTCTAGCTCGCGACACCTTTGCCCCTCAAATTGGCCTCCAGGCGCATCGAATCTATCCAAAAATCAGAATGAATACATCACAATATGTTAAGGGAACAAAGCCCAAGTGAAAACAATCGAAAAATATCAAAAATCCCGAAATTGGCAAAACCCGAGCCCCGAGCTCACTTCTCGAAACTCAGAAATTTTCATATCAACGGGTTCCTTATCCTTCCACGAGTTCATACATATCAAAAGTTCTCCAATCCGACCTCAAATGGCCCTTCAAATCCCAATTCAAAAGTCCAATTTCTCAAGCCCTAGTTTCTTCAATTTTAGGCTTAGTTTCCATGAGTTTCTAGGTGGATTTCATAATAAAAGCGAGTATTGAGTTCAAAAATCTTACCTCTAGGTGATTCTCCTTGAATCCCTCTTCAATTTCCTTCAACTAACTCTCAAGATGATCAACAATGGGGGAAATGAGCCCCAAAATCGCGGATGAAATGACTTAAAACATTCTGACCAGGTCTGACCCTTCCTTCTTCGAGAACGTGGTCAACCTCTCACGAACGCGTAGCACAAAATTGCGTTGACCAACTTTTACTCTTCGCGAACGCGTCCTCAACCTCGCGAACGCGGTGAATCACTTCGCCAACCTACGCGAACGCGAGCCAATCTCACGCGTACGCGATTCCTACCAGTCCAGCCCTCTGCGAATGCGAAGTCTCTCTTGCGAACGCGAAGGCAAACCTCCTGGACTTCCTCAATCCTTCTTCGCCAACGTGAGACTCCACTCGCGAACGCGAAGAGATAAATCTCTACAACAGCTGGAATGATTTTTTTGCAATTCAAAACTCTAAATATGGACCGGTTGACCACCCGAAACTCACCCGAGGCCCCTGGGACCTCAACCAAAAGCACCAACACATCTTAAAACCTTGTTCAAACTTGTTCCAATCATCAAAACACCTCAAACAACATCAATTTAGGACACAATCAATACCTGTCTTCTTCACACTGCCTTCTTATGTTTTTTAAACAGACAATTCAGCTAACATATTGCTTGCATCATTTTCTTTATCTTCCAACTGCACATTTTATTTATTTTGCAATTGTTCTCCATGTTCTTCAATTGCAAGTTCATAAGATTCTGCAAAATATTTACAAGAGCTAACACAATTAGTACTTGTTACTAATCTTTGAATAAAACAAACATGTATAAAATTAAAAAAAAACATTGTCTAACCATTTGCAATAGTCAAGATCATCCCAATTAAAACATTATCTTCACTAGCATTTTCTTGGGTTCCAATATTGTCAGTAAGAGAGGGAGGTATAGAGAGATCACATGTTCCATCTATGCATTTGGAAATAATCTCACTTCTGCTTGTTCCTTCGGTATTTTCTACGTCTTGAGATTGTACTCCACTTTTCTCTTGATACTCCACTCCAGCTTCTTCCCTTGCAGCTTCAAAAGATTCTGTAACATTTGCAATTAATACCCATTCTAATAATTCTCTAAAACTAACATTCAATATATAATGAAAATTTTATCTAACCTTGATTGGCACAAGTTTGAACTCCAAATTTCTCTTTATATGACAGAGGTGTAGACAAATCATATGTTTCTTCTAAGCATTTGCATACAATCTCACTGATACTTATTCCCATTGGACTTTCTAAATCCTCCCGAGATTGCAATTCACATTTACAAAATTTTTCTGTTACTCCTATCTCTTTTGGATTTTCCTGGTCTTGACATTCTCCTACATCTTCAACTTACACTCCATCAATAGATTCTACAAATATTTGTAATCACAAAAAAGTTTATATGTATTGCGCTATTGAATATAAATTTCAATAAAAAAATTCAAAATCTATATCTAACTTTTCCCAATATCAGTGACATTCTCAGTTTCATCATCTAGATGTGCATGTCTAAAATCGCTTTCATAATGAACTTCTGCATGCACATCCATATCATCACGTTCATCACCACCTGCATCTTTGTTGATTGTAACAGTAGGCTCTGTGCCACGACAATGATCATCAACTCCATCTTTAGTAATTGGAACACTAGATTCTCTATCTATGTTCCTTTCATCAGGTTTCACATAAATCTTCAACAAAGTATCAAGCTTTGATCCTAGATTTTTCTTTAAATCCTGAGAAAGAAACTAAGTTAGAAAGTTAAGGACAGGTACTCCTAAACTTCAAGTTACAAGTAAAGAAGTTAAGGACATGCAGTCCTTAACTTAGAGTAACAAGTTCAAAAGTTAAGGACATGCAATCCTTAACTTTGAATTCCAAGTTCAAAAGTTAAGGACACTTGGTCCTAAACTTCAACTTTCAAATTGAAAAGTTTAGGATACTTGGTCGTGCACTTCAAGTTTCAAGTTCAAAAGTTCAGGACACTTGTTCCTAAACTTCAAGTTGTAAGTTCAAAAGTTAAGGACACTTGGTCCTAACCTTCAAGTTTTAAGTTCAAAAGTTAAGGATAGGCAGTCCTTAACTTATAGTTTTAAGTTCAAAAGTTAAGGACACTTGGTCCTAAACTTCAAGTATTAAGTTCAAAAGTTAAGGACAGGCAGTCCTTAACTTATAGTTTTAAGTTAAAAAGTTAAGGACACAAGTTCTGAACTTAGACTAACTGAAATTAATGATATTACCATGATTTCATTCTCAATCTTTTTTTTCTGATATAGCTATTTTCTAATTTATTCTAGTAACTTCAGCTTACAGATCCTTCTTAAAACTCTCTGATAATCTCTTAATCAAAAAACATAAAAACAAAAAAGTCTCGTAAACAAAAAATAATCAAATAAAAAACTAATGCTATTCAAAGGCAGAAAACCTACTTTAACAATTTCCTTAAGCATGGCTTCATCAAATTGTGTGAAAGAAGGCATTGAGCTTTGATCTTGAGAAATTGGCTCTTCCACACTAATAGGATATGTATCTTCTTCAACAAGAATAAATAGTGACACCTTGATCAACTTATACAACTATAATATAACAAAAAAATAAACATAAGTTTTCAGAACTAAAACAAATAAACAAAAAAATAGCTAGTAATTAGATTAACTTACATTTTCATTATGAAAGTATTTTTTTACACAAAGAATCATACTGTGGAGATTTCATTTCCGAATAATATAACATCCGAGAATAACCAGATTCTTGGAAGTTCACAAATTGCTTTTCCTGGAAAATAGGAATTACTTCCATAATCCAAACACAAAAGGAAAAAGGAAAGCCAAGTATAGTGTAGCTATCCTTGTCTTTATCTTTGTCTTTCTCTTTCTCATTCTCATTTTCATTCGGCTTCGAACAACTCTTCAATAATTTTTATAAAGTTTCATAAGAAAGAGATCCGTAGTTGAAAGAAGAGCAGAGTTCATCATCGTCTACAATTTTCATTATCTGTTCGGACACATTCCTATTCTTCCGCTTGCCCATCAAAATAAATTCAACAAAATAAATTGTTGCCAACTTCACAGCATCATCATCACTACCTACAAATGATGCAGTTGTACCATGTGGGTGACTAGTAATAAAATTAAACAAATCACCCAACTCAACTCTATCCTTTCCGGGAAAATATACTTTCGAAAGCCTATTCTCTTTTTCATGTAAACCTTTGATGTCCAGTGAGGAATAACACTTCAAACCAGTAATTATATGAAATGTGTCACATGTAAACTTAATTTCATGGTCAAAAACCTTGAATGTCATCGAATCAGGGTTATTATTTACAATTTCTGAAAGCAATACACAATGAATAAATTTACCACAGAACTTCACACTTTGTAATCGGAAAAAGTTTCCGAAAATACCATCCCTCACCTTCTTTCACTGCTTGTTTGACAAAAAACTTTTGATTGTTTCCTTATACTGTAAATCTCCTTTCTAATAGATCACAAAATTATGCCAAACATCAAAATCGAACACACGATCTCCTTCCATTATCACACTACAAAGAAGGAAAAAGAAAATAAAGATTAGGACTTACAGTTAATTGGAGGGACTTGGTCCTTACCTTCAAGTTTCAAGTAAAAAAGTTAAGGACAAGCAGTCCTTAACTTAAATTTTCAAGTTGAAAAGTTAAGGACAATAGGTCCTGAACTTCAAATTTGGAGTTCAAAAGTTAAGGACACTTGGTCCTTAACTTCAAGTTTCATGTTGAAAAGTTAAGGACAGGCAGTCCTTAACTTATAGCTTCATGTTGAAAAGTTAAGGACACTTGGTCCTAAACTTCAAGTTTCAAGTTCAAAACTAAAGGACACGTGGTCCTTAACTTTGAATTCCAAGTTCAAAAGTTAAGGACACTTAGTCCTGAACTTTGAATTACAAGTTCAAAAGTTAAGGACACTTGGTCCTTAACTTAGAGTTACAAGTTAAAAAGGTAAGAACAGGCAGTCCTTAACTTATAGTTTCAAGTTGAAAAGTTAAGGACACTTGGTCCTGAACTTCAACTTTCAAGTTTCAAAGTTAAGGACACTTGGTCCTTAACTTCAAATTTCAAGTTAAAAAGTTAAGGACATTTGGTCCTGAACTTCAACTTTCAAGTTCCAAAGTTAAGGACACTTGGTCCTTAACTTCAAGTTTCAAGTTAAAAAGTTAAGGACACTCAGTCCTTAACTTTGAGTTCCAAGTTCAAAAGTTAATATTGTTTGGTCCTTATCTTTTATGAACATAGTTAACTAAAAATTCATAAACACAGTTAGCTTATGAATTCCTACGACTATTTTTATGAAATATCCTTACATAATCAAATATATTGATTGAACCACAAACACATTTCACATTTCAATACCAAAAAGTTCTGAATAACAGCATCACAAAAATACGCTACTTCTCCGACACTGAATCAACTTATAATGATCATTTTTGAAATTTCACACATACTTGACACAACATTGATCACGATTATACATATACAAAAACAAAAATGCATAAAAGAAAAAAAAATTATCAGTTCGATCGTTCGATGTAGAGAAGATGACAGAGAAGATGAAGAAGGAGAAAGATTAACTGCAACTCGTTTGCATGCGAGGATGATACAGATGCTGAGAACACACGAAACTTGCCGTGAAATATTCGCTCTCAAATATTTCCTCTTCTGAATGAATAAAACAAGTGTTTGGGAATATAAGAATTGAAGAAAGGGTAAAACTGTCTTTTTCCTATTAGTAGTGGCTATTTTTGCTGAGCATTATAATTAGTGGATAAAAATTAAAGATCCCCTTAATTAGTGGCTACTACACGCCATTTTTACTCATTTATTAAAGAAATTTTATTTGTTGAAGCAGAGTTTTGAATAAGGCTTTTGTTTAATCAAGTGT
The DNA here is from genome assembly GCF_000393655.2 of Nicotiana sylvestris. NCBI lineage: Eukaryota > Viridiplantae > Streptophyta > Magnoliopsida > Solanales > Solanaceae > Nicotiana > Nicotiana sylvestris. The sequence continues at coordinate 14,489,774 of NC_091065.1, forward strand.
ACAAGAAAAGACTAAAAAATAAGACGGTTTTGATTATTAGTTGCAAAAAATATTCTCATCATGCTCGCGGTTTCCCGATTGGGCCCTTCGGCCTTTCACTGCTTTAGGTAATGAGGTGGGGGAGGGGAGTCCTATTTTCTTAATTAGTTAAATTTACATTAAAAAAAAAGAGAACAAGGAAGAAGAATTTGGTTGTTGATTGTTGATTGGCAGAATGTTTTCTAGGAGCTCACCATTTTTCGATCTGCTCCAACCAAAAAAATTTCGCTGCTTCACTTGTAGGTTGGGGGATGGAAGAAGGTTGGATGTGTGAAAAGGGAAAACGAATTTAAAAAAATACAAAAAGTGAGTTGGAAAAAGAACTAGATGAGAAAAACAAAAAAAAATAATTTTAGTGGGAAATATATGTGCCAAAAGCGTGTATTTCACCACCAAACATTGATGTGGTAGTGATATTTCAGGATGATACTAGTTCCATTTAAAAATAGTTCAGGAGGTACTAGGACCCACCAAAGATAAAGTATGTAATTGGAAATCCGGCTATAGATAAGGAAACACTTATGCATCCCAAATAATTACCTTGCTATGACAAAGGGCCTTGGACAGTTCCACATGAATACTAGATATTGTTGCATTTCACAAGAGAGGCCCACAAAATATAAAGAGACAAATTTCAAGCAAATGCCAAATAATATGGTCAAATATAAAACGGAAAAAATAATGCCCATGAACTATGGGATTCGGTACAATATTATGCTTCGTAAAGTCGGGCTAAAAATATCCCGACTATAAGAGGACTGTTAGAAATAAGCACAAACTTGAGCCGAAAAGTTAACCTCGGGAGAATTTTTAGCTCGATAGATGAAGGAAGGGCAATATTGTAGTAAAGCCCATAGTTGAGGGATATTTTAGGCTCTTTTCCGTTCTTAAATTTGCTCAATATGCCCCTTTTTCTTTTATGTGTCCCGCTTAGTTTATGATTTACCATTTGCACTTTCCTGTTATTTTCTTAGTAGGATTTAAAAATTAAAAAGTATATGATCTATCATATACCCACCCAACAAATAATAAAAGACTGGACATTTTGAAAAGAGAAATTTTTTTGTTTTCTTATCCTATGACTGGCAACTTCACAGAACGAGACAAACGTAGTAGTTAATGGGTAACATCATAGCAATATTTTGCAAACACTTTTGATAAATCACACCGTAATTTTGAAATATATATATATATATATATATATATATATATATATATATATATATATATATATGTAGATGTGTATATATATTTTAAATAATAGGTACTACTCCCTCTATAGTAAGTGAATTTATTTTTTGTTTTTGGCGTCCCTCTTAATAAAATACTACAACGTCCGGAAAATAAATAAGTATTTTGACTAAATTATCCTAAATTAAATTTGCATATTGCTAACTTGACACATTGCAATATGTAAACAAGGGCAAATTTATAAAACTAAAGTTAATTTATTCTTGATTATGTAAATTGTGGGGTCCAGCTCACATTTCAAGGAAGAAATTTTCTTCCTTCCTCACTTTTGTCAAAGTTGGTAATAGCAGCAGCCCATGTTTTTTGTTTTCTGTCAAAAATGGCACGCTGCAGAGATGAAGCAGTCAAATGAGGTAGGCTGTATTCTGCCTATAAAATGAGAGCTTCGGCTCTCATTTTTATCATCACAATCTCAGAGGAAAATATATCTGAGAGCTAGAAAGAAAGAGTGAGGTTTCACAGACAAGGTATAAGAAAATAGTCTGTGAAGAAAATAGAGAGTGAGTGATATTGTAGCGAGGTGAAATATCAAAAGAGGGTTATTTCTTTTGAATGTTGTAGTGGTCTTTGTAGTATTTTACTCGGGCCTACAAAGTGTAAAATCCTTACTATAGTGATATCAGTTACTCCTCTCGGGGTCGTGGTTTTTTCCCTTATTCAGAAGGGTTTTCCACGTAAAATTCTTGGTGTTATTGTTACTCTTTTATTCTTATTAATTACTGTATCTCGGTGCTACATTATTATTCCGTTTTTATTACCGTGAATATTATTTTGGTAGGGGGTTTATTTCCCAACAACTGGTATCAGAACACAGGTTCTGCTCGTTCACTAAAATACTATTCACCGTCGGTAGTACTATACTTGGTGAAAAATAAAAATGTCCGGAGTAAAGTACGAGGTAGCAAAATTCAACGGAGATAACAGTTTCTCAACATGGCAAAGAAGGATGAGAGATCTGCTCATCCAACAAGGATTACACAAGGTTCTAGATGTTGATTCCAAAAAGCCTGATACCATGAAAGCTGAGGATTGGGATAACTTGGATGAAAGAGCTGCTAGTGAAATCAGGTTGCACTTATCGGATGATGTGGTAAATAACATCATTGATGAAGACACTGCACGTGGAATTTGTACAAGGTTGGACAGCCTATACATGTCCAAAATGCTGACAAATAAATTGTACCTGAAGAAGCAGTTATACGCCCTACACATGAGCGAAGGTATGAATTTTTTGTCACATTTAAATGTGTTTAACGGACTAATCACACAGCTTGCCAACCTCAGAGTGAAAATCGAGGAAGAAGATAAAGCCATCTTGCTATTGAACTCGTTGCCATCTTTGTACGATAATTTGGCAACAACCATCTTGCACGGTAAGACTACTATTGAGTTAAAAGATGTCACATCGGCTCTTCTACTCAATGAGAAGATGAGAAAGAAGCCTGAAAATCAAGGACAAGCTCTCATCACAGAAGGTAGATACATGAGTTATCAAAGGAGTTCGAACAACTATGGTAGATCCGGAGCTCGTGGGAAGTCAAAGAACCAATCCAAATCAAGAGCCAGAAATTGCTACAACTGTGATCAACCAGGTCACTTCAAAAGAGATTGCCCAAATCCAAGGAAGGGCAAAGGTGAAACCAGTGGCCAGAAGAATGACGACAACACAGCCGACATAGTGCAAAATAATGAATGTTGTCCTCTTTATAAATGAGGAAGAGGAATGCATGCACCTGTCAGGTCCAGAGTCGGAATGGGTGGTTGACACAGCGGCATCTCACCATGCCACACCGGTAAGAGATCTTTTTTGCAGATATGTAGCAGGTGATTTCGGCACAGTGAAAATGGGTAACACAAGTTACTCAAAGATTGCGGGGATTGGTGACATTTGTATCAAGACAAATGTCGGATGCACATTGGTTCTAAAGGATGTGCGGCATGTACCTGATTTGCGGATGAACTTGATCTCGGGAATTGCTTTAGACCGAGATGGATACGAGAGCTATTTTGCAAATCAAAAGTGGAGACTCACTAAGGGATCATTGGTGATTGCAAAGGGAGTTGCTCGTGGCACGTTGTACAGGACAAATGCAGAAATATGCCAAGGTGAATTGAACGCGGCACAAGATGAGATTTCTGTAGATTTGTGGCACAAAAGAATGGGTCATATGAGCGAGAAGGGATTGCAGATTCTTGCCAAGAAATCACTCATTTCTTATGCCAAAGGTACAACGGTAAAACCTTGTGACTACTGTTTATTTGGTAAGCAGCATAGAGTCTCATTTCAGACATCGTCTGAAAGAAAATTGAATATACTTGATTTAGTATATTCTGATGTTTGTGGCCCAATGGAAATTGAATCAATGGGCGGTAACAAATATTTTGTTACTTTTATTGATGATGCTTCACGAAAATTATGGGTTTATATTTTGAAAACCAAAGATCAGGTGTTTCAAGTTTTCCAGAAGTTTCATGCTCTAGTAGAAAGGGAGACGGGTCGAAAGCTAAAGCGTCTCCGAAGTGACAATGGAGGTGAGTACACTTCAAGGGAATTTGAAGAGTATTGTTCAAGTCATGGGATCAGACATGAAAAGACAGTTCCTGGAACCCCACAGCACAATGGCGTAGCCGAGAGGATGAACCGCACCATTGTGGAGAAGGTGAGAAGCATGCTCAGAATGGCTAAACTGCCTAAGTCATTCTGGGGTGAAGCAGTTCAGACAGCCTGTTACCTGATCAATAGGAGTCCATCAGTTCCGTTGGCGTTTGAAATCCCAGAGAGAGTTTGGACCAACAAGGAGGTGTCCTACTCGCATCTGAAGGTGTTCGGTTGTAGAGCTTTTGCACATGTACCAAAAGAGCAGAAAACAAAGATAGATGATAAATCTATTCCCTACATATTTATCGGATATGGAGATGAAGAGTTCGGGTACAGATTGTGGGATCCTGTAAAGAAGAAGGTCATCAGAAGCAGAGATGTAGTCTTCCGAGAAAGTGAAGTTGGAACTGCTGCTGATATGTCAGAAAAGGCGAAGAATGGTATAATTCCTAACCTTGTTACTATTCCTTCTACTTCTAACAATCCCACAAGTGCAGAAAGTACGACCGACAAGGTTGCCGAGCAGGGGGAGCAACCTGGTGAGGTTATTGAGCAGGGGAGCAACTTGATGAAGGTGTCGAGGAAGTGGAGCACCCCACTCAGGGAGAGGAACAACCTCAACCTCTGAGGAGATCGGAGAGGCCAAGGGTAGAGTCATGCAGGTACCCTTCCACAGAGTATGTCCTCATCAGTGATGAGGGGGAGCCAGAAAGTCTTAAGGAGGTGTTGTCCCATCCAGAAAAGAACCAGTGGATGAAAGCTATGCAAGAAGAGATGGAATCTCTACAGAAAAATGGCACATACAAGCTGGTTGAACTTCCAAAGGGTAAAAGACCACTCAAATGCAAATGGGTCTTTAAACTCAAGAAAGATGGAAATGGCAAGCTGGTCAGATACAAAGCTCGATTGGTGGTTAAAGGCTTCGAACAAAAGAAAGGTATTGATTTTGACGAAATTTTCTCACCTGTTGTCAAAATGACTTCTATTCGAACAATTTTGAGCTTAGCAGCTAGCCTAGATCTTGAAGTGGAGCAGTTGGATGTGAAAACTGCATTTCTTCATGGAGATTTGGAAGAGGAGATTTATATGGAGCAGCCAGAAGGATTTGAAGTAGCTGGAAAGAAACACATGGTGTGCAAATTGAATAAGAGTCTTTATGGATTGAAGCAGGCACCAAGGCAGTGGTACATGAAGTTTGACTCATTCATGAAAAGTCAAACATACCTAAAGACCTATTCTGATCCATGTGTATACTTCAAAAGATTTTCTGAGAATAACTTTATTATATTGTTGTTGTATGTGGATGACATGTTAATTGTAGGAAAAGACAAGGGGTTGATAGCAAAGTTGAAAGGAGATCTGTCCAAGTCATTTGATATGAAGGACTTGGGCCCAGCACAACAAATTCTAGGGATGAAGATAGTTCGAGAGAGAACAAGTAGAAAGTTGTGGCTATCTCAGGAGAAGTACATTGAACGTGTACTAGAACGCTTCAACATGAAGAATGCTAAGCCAGTCAGCACACCTCTTGCTGGTCATCTAAAGTTGAGTAAGAAGATGTGTCCTACAACAGTGGAGGAGAAAGGGAACATGGCTAAAGTTCCTTATTCTTCAGCAGTCGGAAGCTTAATGTATGCAATGGTATGCACTAGACCTGATATTGCTCACGCAGTTGGTGTTGTCAGCAGGTTTCTTGAAAATCCTGGAAAGGAACATTGGGAAGCAGTCAAGTGGATACTCAGGTACCTGAGAGGTACCACGGGAGATTGTTTGTGCTTTGGAGGATCTGATCCAATCTTGAAGGGCTATACAGATGCTGATATGGCAGGTGACATTGACAACAGAAAATCTACTACTGGATATTTATTTACATTTTCAGGGGGAGCTATATCATGGCAGTCTAAGTTGCAGAAGTGCGTTGCACTTTCAACAACTGAAGCAGAGTATATTGCCGCTACAAAAACTGGCAAGGAGATGATATGGTTCAAACGGTTACTTCAAGAGATTGGATTGCATCAGAAGGAGTATGTCGTCTATTGTGACAGTCAAAGTGCAATAGACTTTAACAAGAACTCTATGTACCATGCAAGGACCAAACACATAGATGTGAGATATCATTGGATTCGTGAGCAGGTGGAGAACGAATCTTTACAGGTCAAAAAGATTCATACAAGTGAGAATCCTTCCGATATGCTGACCAAAGTGGTACCAAGAGACAAGTTTGAGCTATGCAAAGAACTTGTCCGCATACACTCAAACTAGAAACTACGAAGTTACCTCCTTCGGGTGAATAGGACTGGAGGGGGAGATTTGTGGGGTCCAGCCCACATTTCAAGGAAGAAATTTTCTTCCTTCCTCACGTTTGTCAAAGTTGGTAATAGCAGCAGCCCACATTTTTTGTTTTCTGTCAAAAATGGCACGCTGCAGAGATGAAGCTGTCAAATGAGGTAGGCTGTATTCTGCCTATAAAATGAAAGCTTCGGCTCTCATTTTTATCATCACAATCTCAGAGGAAAATATATCTGAGAGCTAGAAAGAAAGAGTGAGGTTTCACAGACAAGGTATAAGAAAATAGTCTGTGAAGAAAATAGAGAGTGAGTGATATTGTAGCGAGGTGAAATATCAAAAGAGGGTTATTTCTTTTGAATGTTGTAGTGGTCTTTGTAGTATTTTACTCGGGCCTACAAAGTGTAAAATCCTTACTATAGTGATATCAGTTACTCCTCTCGGGGTCGTGGTTTTTTCCCTTATTCAGAAGGGTTTTCCACGTAAAAATCTTGGTGTTATTGTTACTCTTTTATTCTTATTAATTACCGTATCTCGGTGCTACATTATTATTCCGCTTTTATTACCGTGAATATTATTTTGGTAGGGGGTTTATTTCCCAACAAAAATGACATTTATTTTGGACCAAAATAAAAATGCCAAAAGGTCATTCATTATGGGATGGAAGGAGTATATATTTTGATTGGCACCGTATGATACAAAGCTTAAGCAGCTGCATTGATTGATTTGAGGGGCACAACTTAGACTTTTAATATCCTGCTTGGGTTTGATTCCTAGTCTAACATTTGTTCAAAATCCAGTGTCGTCCTCATAATTCACATAGTTAGTATACTCTCCTACCATACTAGTTTGCTAATTACTCTAGCATTGAACAGGCAAAATAATGCTCTTATTAGTAGACAGTACTTTAAGATAGAGATAACCTTCCTCTCCAAATTCTTGACCATTTTGTTTTGCTTTAATTTGCAGCTCACAGAAATGGATATTGGATTAGCAGTTGGGGGTGCATTGCTTTCTTCAGTTCTGAATGTTCTCTTCGATAGGCTTGCTCCTCTGGGCGAGCTGCTGAAGATGTTTCAGAGGGACAAGCATGATGTTCGATTATTAAAGAAGTTGAGAATTACCTTGCTTGGTCTTCAGGCTGTTTTATGTGATGCAGAGAATAAGAAGGCATCAAATCTATACGTGAGCCGGTGGCTTAATGAGCTTCAAGATGCTGTGGACAATGCTGAAAACTTAATGGAAGAAATCAATTATGAAGTTCTGAGAGTTAAGGTGGAAGGTCAGCATCAAAATCTTGCAGAAACAAGCAACCAACAGGTAAGTGACCTCAACTTATGTTTGAGTGATGAACTTTTTCTTAACATGAAGGAGAAGTTGGAAGACACCATAGAAACATTGGAGTTGGAAAAGCAAATTGGTCGCCTTGACCTAAAGGCATATCTTGACTCGAGTAAACAAGGAACTAGAAAACTTTCAACTTCTGTGGTTGATGAATCTGATATTTTTGGTGGGCAGAATGAAATAAAGGAATTGGTTGACTGCTTATTATCTGTTGATGCAAACGGAAAAAATTTGACTGTAATTCCTATAGTTGGAATGGCTGGGGTTGGCAAGACAACACTTGCTAAAACTGTTTACAATTATGAGAATAAGGTGAAAGACCATTTTAATTTGAAAGCTTGGATCTGTGTGTGTGAACCATATGATGCTTTCAGAATAACAAAAGGGTTACTTCAAGAAATTGGCTCATTTGACTCTATGGTTGATAACAATCTTAATCAGTTTCAAATAAAATTGAAGGAAAGCTTAAAGGGAAAAAAGTTTCTTATTGTTTTAGATGATGTGTGGAATGACAACTCTAATGAGTGTAATGATTTGAGAAATCTTTTTGTACAAGGGGAGGTAGGAAGTAATATCATCATGACGACACGTAAAGAAAATATAGCCTTGATGATGGGAAGCAGTCCAATTAGAGTTGGGATTCTGTCTAGTGAAGCCTCTTGGAATTTATTCGAAAAACATGCATTTGAAAGCAGGGATCCTGAGGAATATGCAAAACTTAAAGAGCTTGGGAAACAAATTGTTGGCAAGTGTAGAGGATTGCCTTTGTCTTTAAAGACACTTGCTGGCCTTTTACGCTCCAAAACAGAGGTTGATGAGTGGAGACACATTTGGAGAAGTGAAATTTGGGAGCTTCCAAGTCGTCCAAATGACATTTTACCAGCCTTAATATTGAGCTATGATGATATTCCTGCACATTTGAAGCGATGCTTTGCCTATTGTGCAATATTTCCCAAAGATTATCCATTTTGCAAAGAACAAGTCGTTCAATTATGGATTGCTAATGGTCTTGTACAGCCGCTGCAACAAGATGCCACAATTGAAGATTCAGGCAAGCAATACTTTCTCGAGTTGCAATCAAGATCATTGTTCGAAAGGGTCTGAGGGTCTTCTAAAAGGAATGCATAGGAATTCTTAATACATTACCTTGTCAATGATTTGGCCCAAATTGCATCTTCAAAACTATGCATTAATTTGCAAGATAACAAAGAATCTCACATGTTGGAAAAATGTCGGCACCTATCATATTCAGTGAGATATGGTGACTTTGAGAAAGTGAAACTTGTTGGGCACATGCCCATGTTGTCCAGCCAAAGGCCCAATGGCCTAATCCTATTCTCTTTTGGTTTTCATTCCTATTTGGAATTGGATTCGATTTATTCCTATTTTGAGTGGGTTTTTGGCTTTAAGAGAAAGCACCACTCATGATCTATAAATAAGACAACCTTGGGGAATTATTCTATGCTCATTGATACAAGTCTTTGAAAGACTTAAGTACATAAGAGTGGTTTTTGAGAGAGCTTTCATCAAGAGAGAAGAGAGAAGAAAAATATTTGTTTTGCTGCAGATTTTTATTCCAAACAGCCAATATTCAAATCACGTTTTCGATTCGTTAACCGTTGGATTGGGCTGAAATTATTACTTAGTGTTCGTAACATCTTGGTCTTAGATTTGAACAGTGGAGATCGGATTTGGAGGCTCGTAGCATCTGATTTCGAGCCTTGAACAGCAGCTTCATTTTTATGGATTCTCCTCTTTCGTCAATTGATTAGTTATTGCTCTTGTTGCTATTGTTGCTCCGGGTTTAGCACTTGTTGTGTAGCCAATTTGGAGAACTTTTGTAACCCTCTTATTATTATAGTGCAGCTTTTTGGATCTTTGTGATCCCGTGGTTTTTACCTTCGCTTTGAAGGGTTTTTCACGTTAAAATTTGGTGTTCTTTATCTTCTTTATTTTCGGGTTTGCCTCTTCCTCGACATAACAGTGGTATCACAGCCTTGGTTATTTATCCGGGTTGTTACGGAATGGAGGCGAATATGAGCAGCATGGTATGTTTAAATTGGAGAAATTATAATGTTTGGAGAAGCAAGATGAAAGACTTGTTGTTCGTGAAGAAGATGCATCTACCCGTTTTTTCAGCTCATAAACCGGAGAGTATATCCGATGAAGATTGGGATTTTGAGAACCAACAAGTATGTGGATATATAAGACAATGGGTTGAAGATAATGTTCGCAACCATATTGTGAACGAGATACATGCGAGATCATTGCGGGAAAAGCTAGAGACTCTTTATGCTTCAAAAATCAAGAACAACAAATTGTTTCTGCTAAAGCAGTTGATGACCTTTAAATACAAGGAAGGAAGCCCTATCCTTGATCACATAAATGATTTCCTGGGCGTCCTTGATCAGCTATCTGGAATGGGAGTTAATTTCGATGATGAGATACAAGGACTTTGGCTTCTTAATACTCTGCCAGACTCTTGGGAAACTCTTCGTGTTTCTTTGACAAATTAAGCTTTTGGAGGTAAGGTGACCATGGAATATGCCAAGAGTGGTGTGTTGAACGAGGAAGTAAGGAGAAAATCTCAGTGTTCGTCCTCACAAGCATATATCTTGGTTATAGAAGATCGGGGGAGGGGGGATAGAACAAGAGGCTCAAGGAATACATGTAAAAGTAGAAGTAAGTCAAGGTCCAAATACTATAATATTATATGCAACCACTGTGGCAAGAAAGGACATATCAAAAAGTTTTGCCGCAAGTTGACTCAAGACACTAGAGATGGAAAGAAAGCTGAAAATAACGAGAACAATGTTGTTGTTATTGTTCGAGATGACCTTTTTATTTATGATGAAAATGTCATCAATTTGGTATCCCATGAGACGAGCTGGATAGTAGATTCTGGAGCTACCTCACATGTCACACCAAGAAAAGATTTTTTCTCATCTTATACTCATGTTGATTCTGGAGTGTTAAAGATGGCAATGCCAGTGAAGTTAAGGTGTTTGGTGTTGGCCCAGTTTGTTTGAAAACTAATAATGGTTCAACATTAGTTCTTCAAGATGTCAAGCATGCTCCAGACTTTCCTTTCAATTTGATCTCCGCATGAAGACTAGACGATAAAGGTTACCATAATGCTTTCTTTAATGGCCAATAGAAGAGCACTAAGGGCTTGTTAGTAGTGGCTCGATGAGTCAAGTCTGTTAAATTATATGTGACACAAAGCTCTATTTTTAATGACTCCATAAATCTGGTGGAAAGTGATACTTTATCAGAATTGTGGCACCGAAGACTGAGTCATATGAGCGAGAGGGGGATTACGTGTTTGGCTAAGAAAAATTTACTTTCTGGAGTGAAAAGCAAAAGGTGTATCCATTGTTTAGCTGGCAAACAGAAAAGGGTTTCCTTTCATAGCCATCCTCCCTTAAGAAAGCCCGATTTATTGGAGCTAGTACACTCTGATTTGTGTGGTCCTTTTAAAGTAAAGTAAAAAGGTGGTGCATATTACTTTGTGACCTTCAATGATTATCATTCTTGTAAGCTCTGGGTGTATCCTTTGAAATTTAAAGATCAAGCACTTAGCGTGTTTAAGGAATTTCATGCCTTAGCTAAGAGACAAGCGGGGAAGAAATTAAAATGTATTCGCACTGACAATGGTGGTGAATATTGTGGTCCCTTTGATAACTATTGCAAGGAAAAAGAAATTCGTCATCAGAAAACTCCGCCCAAGACACCTCAATTGAATGGTTTGGCAGAGAGGATGAATAGAACTCTAGCTGAGAGAGTTAGATGCTTACTTTTAGAGGCTAAACTTCCAAATACATTTTGGGCGGAAGCACTTAACACTGTTGCCTATGTTATCAATTTGTCTGATGCAGTTGCTTTGGATGGTGATGTCCCAGATAGAGTTTGGTTTGCCAAAGATGTATCTTATGATCACCTGAGAGTTTTTGGATGTAAAGCTTGTGTGCATGTTCCTAAAGATGAGAGATTGAAACTGGATGTCAAAACTAAGCAGTGCATCTTTATCGGTTATGGTCAAGATGAGTTTGGGTATTGTTTTTATGATCCAGTTGACAATAAACTTATTAGAAGTCGTGATGCAATATTCTTTGAAAACCAAACTATTGAAGATATTGACAAAGCTGAGAAGATAGATTCTCAGCGTAGTGGGAGCTTAGTTGATATTGATCCAGTTTCAATTGCTAAGGCACCTATTGCACATGAAGGAACCCAAGACAATGATGGAGATAGTGATCAAGATCAAAGTGATCATCATGGTGTAGAAGTTATGGATGCTCCAGTTGATGAAGTTGTGGTTGATCAGCAACCAATTCCTGCACAGGTAACTACTTCGAATGCCCTAGAAACCTCTCTTAGAAGGTCAACAAGGGAGAAGCAAAAGTCCATGCGCTATCCTCCTGATGAGTATGTACTTTTGACTAACATGGGAGAACCTAAGAATTATGATGAAGCCATGCAAGATACTCACAAAGATCAGTGGATCGAAGCGATGGAAGATGAGATGAAGTCGCTCCATGAGAATGGCATATATGAGTTAGTGAAGACGAAAGGTAAGAAAGCTTTATCTAACAAATGGATATTCAGAGTAAAGTAAGATAACCATACCTATGCGCCTAGATACAAGGTGAGGTTAGTTGTTAAAGGTTTTGGCCAGAAGAAGGGAGTTGACTTTGATGAAATTTTCTCCCCTGTTGTGAAGATGTCTTCTATTCATATGGTTCTAGGCTTAGCTGCAAGTCTAGATTTAGAAGTTGAGCAGATGGATGTCAAGATTGCTTTTCTTCATGGTGAGTTAGATGAGGTGATTTATATGGAGCAGCATGAGGACTTCGTAGTTAAGCTTGCAGATAAGCATGCGTTTTGTAGAAAATTGGCAGGCATGAAGCCTGTCAATACTTCCTCTACTTGAAGACACATTTGGCCCCTTGGCTGGAGGGGGAGTTTATTGGGCACATGCCCATGTTGTCCAGCCAAAGGCCCAATGGCCTAATCCTATTCTCTTTTGGTTTCCATTCCTATTTGGAATTGAATTCGGTTTATTCCTATTTTGAGTGGGTTTTGGCTTTAAAAGAAAGCACCACTCATGATCTATAAATAAGACAACCTTGGAAAATTATTCTATGCTCTGATGGTAAGCAACCTCCACTTCCAACCAAGAGGTTGTAAGTTCGAGTCTCCCCAAGAGCAAGGTGGAAAGTTCTTGGAGGGAAGAATACTGAGGGTCTATTTGGAAACAACCTCTCGACCTCAGGGTAGGGGTAAGGTCTGTGTACACACTACCCTCCCAGACCCCACTAAGTGGGATTATACTGGGTTGTTGTTATTGTTGTTGTTATTGTTCTTATTGATACAAGTATTTAAAAGACTTAAGCACATAAGAGTGGTTTTTGAGAGAGCTTTCGTCAAGAGAGAAGAGAGAAGAAAAATATTTGTTTTGCTGTAGATTTTTATCCCAACTAGACAACATTCAAATCACGTTTTCAATTTGTTAACCGTTAGATCGGGCTGAGAATTTTACTGAGTGTTCGTAATATCTTGGTCTTGGATTTGAACGGTGGAGATCAGATTTGAAAGCTCGTAGCATCTGATTTAGAGCCTCGAACAGCAGCTTCATTTTTGTGGATTCTCCTCTTTCTTCAATTAATTTGTTATTGCTCTTGTTGCTATTGTTGCTCCGTGTTTGGCACTTGGAGAACTTTTGTAACCCTCTTATTATTATAGTGGATCTTTTTGGATCTTTTTGATCCTGTGGTTTTTACCTTGGATTTGAAGGATTTTCCACGTTAAAATTTGGTGTTCTTTATCTTCTTTATTTTCGGGTTTGCCTCTTCCTCGACATAACAGTGGTATCAAAGCCTTAGTTATTTATTCGTGTTGTTACGAAATGTAGGCGAATATGAGCAGGATGGTATGTTTAAATGGGAGAAATTATAATGTTTGGAGAAGCAAGATGAAAGACTTGTTATTCGTGAAGAAGATGCATCTACCCGTTTTTTCAGCTCATAATCCTGAGAGTATATCCGATGAAGATTGGGATTTTGAGAACCAACAATATGTGGATATATACGACAATGGGTTGAAGATACCATATTGTGAACGACATACATGCGAGATCATTGTGGGAAAAGCTGGAGACTTTTTATGCTTCAAAAACCAGGAACAGCAAATTGTTTCTGCTAAAGCAATTGATGACCTTTAAATACAAGGAAGGCAGCCCTATCCTTGATCACATAAATGATTTCCTGGGCGTCCTTGATCAGCTATCTGGAATGGGAGTTAATTTCGATGATGAGATACAAGGACTTTGGCTTCTTAATACTCTGCCAGACTCTTGGGAAACTCTTCGTGTTTCATTGACAAATTCAGCTCCTAGAGGTAAGGTGACCATGGAATATGCCAAGAGTGGTGTGTGGAACGAGGAAGTAAGGAGAAAATCTCAGGATTCGTCCTCACAAGCAGATATCTTGGTTATAGAAGACCAGGGGAGAGATAGAATAAGAGGCTGAAGGAATAGAGGTAAAAGTAGAAGTAAGTCAAGGTCCAAATACTATAATATTATATGCAACCACTATGGCAAGAAAGGACACATCAAAAGGTTTTGCTGTAAGTTGAATCAAGACACTAGAGAAGGAAAGAAAGCTGAAAATAATGAGAACAATGTTGCTGCTATTGTTCGAGATGACCTTCTTTTTGTTTATGATGAAAACATCATAAATTTGGTATCCCATGAGACGAGCTGGATAGTAGATTCTGGAGCTACCTCACATGTCACACCAACAAAAAAAAATCTTATCTTATACTCATGTTGATTCTGGAGTGTTAAAGATGGGCAATGCCAGTGAAGTTAAGGTGTTTGGTGTTGGCACAGTTTGTTTGAAAACTAATAATGGTTCAACGTTAGTTCTTCAAGATGTAAAGCATGCTCCAAACTTTCCATTCAATTTGATCTTCGCAGGAAGATTAGACGATGAAGGTTACCATAATGCCCTCTTTAATGGCCAATGGAAGCTCACTAAGGGCTTGTTAGTAGTGGTCGAGGAGTTAAGTCTGGTCAATTATATGTGACACAAAGCTCTATTTTTAATGACTCCATAAATCTGGTAAAAAGTGATACTTTATCAGAATTGTGGCATTGAAGACTATGTCATATGAGCGAGAGGGGGATTACGTGTTTGGCTAAGAAAAATTTGCTTTCTGGAGTGAAACAAGCAAAGCTGAAAAGGTGTATCCATTGTTTAGCTGGCAAACAGAAAAGGGTTTTCTTTCATAGCCATCCTCCCTTAAGAAAGCCCGATTTATTGGAGTTAGTACACTCTGATTTGTGTGGTCCTTTTAAAGTAAAGTCAAAAGGTGGTGCACATTACTTTGTGACCTTCATTGATGATCATTCTCGTAAGCTCTGGGTGTATCCTTTGAAATCTAAAGATCAAGCACTTAGCGTGTTTAAGGAATTTCAGGCCTTAGCTGAGAGACAAACGGGGAAGAAATTAAAATGTATTCGCACTGACAATGGTGGTGAATATTGTGGTCCCTTTGATAACTATTGCAAGGAAAAAGAAATTCATCATCAGAAAACTCCGCCCAAGACACCTCAATTGAATGGTTTGGCAGAGAGGATGAATAGAACTCTAGCTGAGAGAGTTAGATGCTTACTTTCAGAGGCTAAACTTCCAAATACATTTTGGGCGGAAGCACTTAACACTGTTACCTATGTTATCAATTTGTCTCCTGCAGTTGCTTTGGATGGTGATGTCCCAGACAGAGTTTGGTTTGCCAAAGATGTATCTTATGATCACTTGAGAGTTTTTGGATGTAAAGCTTGTGTGCATGTTCCTAAAGATGAGAGATCGAAACTCGATGTCAAAACAAATCAGTGCATCTTTATCGGTTATGGTCAAGATGAGTTTGGGTATTGTTTTTATGATCCAATTGATAATAAACTTATTAGAAGTCGTGATGCAATATTCTTTGAAAACCAAACTATTGAAGATATTGACAAAGCTGAGAAGATAGATTCTCAGCGTAGTGGGAGCTTAGTTGATATTGATCCAGTTTCAATTGCTAAGGCACCTATTGCACATGAAGTAACCCAAGACAATGATGGAGATAGTGATCAAGATCAAAGTGATCATCATGGTGTAGATGTTATGGATGCTCTAGTTGATGAAGTTGTGGTTGATCAGCAACCAATTCCTGCACATGTAACTACTTCAAATGCTCCAGAAACCTCTCTTAGAAGGTCTACAAGGGAGAAGCAAAAATCCATGCACTATCCTCCTGATGAGTATGTACTTTTGACTGACATGGGAGAACCTGAGAATTATGATGAAGTCATGCAAGATACTCACAAAGATCAGTGGATCGAAGCGATGGAAGATGAGATGAAGTCACTCCATGAGAATGGCATATATGAGTTAGTGAAATTGACGAAAGGTAAAAAAGCTTTATCTAACAAATGGATATTCAGAATAAAGTAAGATAACCATACCTCTACGCCAAGATACAAGGCGAGGTTAGTTGTTAAAGGTTTTGGCGAGAAGAAGGGAGTTGACTTTGATGAAATTTTCTCCCTTGTTGTGAAGATGTCTTTTATTCATGTGGTTCTAGGCTTAGCTGCAAGTCTAGATTTAGAAGTTGAGCAGATGGATGTCAAGATTGCTTTTTTTTTTATGGTGAGTTAGATGAGGTGATTTATATGGAGCAGCATGAGGACTTCGTAGTTAAGCTTGCAGATAAGCATGCGTTTTGCAGAAAATTGGCAGGCATGAAGCGTGCCAATAGTTCCTCTACTTGAAGACACATTTGGCCCCTTGGCTGGAGGGGGAGTTTGTTGGGCACATGCCCATGTTGTCCAGCCAAAGGCCCAATGGCCTAATCCTATTCTCTTTTGGTTTTCATTCCTATTTGGAACTGAATTCGGTTTATTCCTATTTTGAGTGGGTTTTGGCTTTAAGAGAAAGCACCACTCATGATCTATAAATAAGACAACCTTGGAGAATTATTCTATGCTCATTGATACAAGTCTTTGAAAGACTTAAGCACATAAGACTGATTTTTGAGAGAGCTTTCGTCAAGAGAGAAGAGAGAAGAAAAATATTTCTTTTGCTGCAGATTTTTATTCCGACCAGCCAACATTCAAATCACGTTTTCGATTTGTTAACCGTTAGATCGGGCTGAAA